>NW_027507788.1:65857687-66457687 GCF_037356315.1 Lithobates pipiens | reverse complement strand
CCCATGTTCTGAGCAAGATGAGGTGACAGTCTCTTTTTCAGATAATATTATTATGTTGTGGGTCTGCTACACACACACACCTTGTTTTTGTTGATAATGTATGTAGTGCATTACTGACAAAAATATTGCTAATTTTCAGCATCATGGCAGAAATATGTGGGGTCATGAAAATGGCGTGATTGGGGAAATTTAAACATCACTGTGGGACTGTGGGTGTTATTTACTAAAGGCAAATCCACTATACACTACAAGTGCACTGCAAAAGTGCACCTGAAACTGAACTTGGAGTGCAAAGTGGATTTGCCTTTAGTAAATAACACCCATTGCCACAGAAAACAACAACTTTACTACAAATACTGCTTTTGCGCATTGAAAAAGGAAGCCACACATTGTTGATAATTTAACTTTTTACTCAAAGCACATTCACATGTGCGTTGAGAAAAAGGTTTTACAACAAACCAACATATTTGTTGTATAGAAAACATTATTTTGGGTAACATTTTTAGAACTTGGCGTTTTGGTGTAATCAGGCATGTATCAAAGCATAACATACAGAACACAGGAACTTACAAAGTTTAACTTTGAAAAGTGAAGACAATATCAGACATGAGTATGTACAAACTGCGCTGATATTGCCTTCATCGGATGGGGTGTCACCCCTGGAAAAGCCAAATTTGGAAGATGCACACAAATTGAGAATCAAAAAGTGGCCAGTTTCCTCCTGATCCCATGCCTAATGTCAACATGTGCTATCTCCCATCATGGGGTATCAACGTACGTGCTTTGGGGGGGCAACCCCTTCATCTCAGCCACTTTAGTAGCAAGGAAGGGGTTGCACCCACAAAACACGTACATTGATGGGAGATAGCACATGTTGACACACTGTGTGCATCTTCCAAATTTGGCTTTTTTAAAAATATAAAAGTGTTTTTGAAAATTTAAAAACTATGCTAGCTAGCTTAGGGTGTTTCAGACTCTCCCCAAAACATCAATGGATGTTCTTCATTTTTTGTTGAACATCATTTATGTTTTTCTGTATATTCTCTAAATCGCGATTGCACCCCATTATCTCCCCAATGAGGATCTGGGCACTTTCACTGGTAAAATGCAATTCTTCTTCCCCAACATCCACATCACCTAAAAGGAAAACCCCCCAAAAAAACACACCATGTATTATAAATATGCAGGCATACATTGATGAGCTTACCTGAAGCTGTGGTCTCCGTCACTCACCTGTTGTGGTGACAATTTCACCAATTTCAACAATTTCTCCTTCCTCCTCCTCCGCTTCTGGTTTTGGTATTTCCCCTTCTTTGGGAGGTGTGGGGTCCCTGGTGTCCTCAGACGTCCTGAGTCTTCTCTCCCCTATGAGAATGTAAAAAAGGAATGCTTAACACACAGATATTTGAGGGCAGAAATAGGAATATGAAACATTGCTTTGAAGTGTCATACAATTGTGGTTTTTGGCAGAGTTCAAAAGTGAAAACATTATTTTTGGCACTTTCTAAAGCGGGAATACTTACCTGTTGTGTGAACAAATGTAGTCAAGTGCAAGTTGGCAAAATATTGTTTTTGGAATGGGCTAACGAACAATGTTTTTTACGAACGATTGAACCCATGAACATGAAAGTGCCCATTTTAAACTGTACAACATTAAATCAAAGCACATGGAGCAGTATGCAAGCAATAATAATAATAATATGAACACACAACAACTACTTACTTTTTTGAAGAACGCGCTTGATCCTTCTGTAGTGATCGTGCTCCCTCAGTTTCAGGTCTGACCAGCGTTTTCTCAGTTGATCCTTTGATCATCGTACCCCAAAATTCTTCTGAAGACTCTTCACAACTTTATTCATGATCTTGGCCTTTCTGATATTTTGGTTTGGGTAAGGTCCATACTTCCCATCATAGTCGTTCCTCTTCAATATGTCCACCATCTCCAACATCTCTCCAAAAGACATATTTGAGGCCTTAAATCTTCTCCCCCGGGATCGGGACATTTCAGGCTCCGGGCTTTCCTCGTCCTCCTCCTCGTTAGTGGAATTAGCATGCCCCTGCTATGTCTCCGCCATGTGCTCTCCCCACTGCGCCGAAAGAAAAGGGGCAAGGAATAGTCTAGAAAGAACGTCAGGCACGGGCGGAGTTTCACGCATGCACACTGTATATAAAACGCAATGCGCGTGTGTCGTATGTACGATCTGTGAACAGAGGGAGAAGCTGACGCTCCGATCGTGCAAACAAAGGTACAATTTTTAACGTTGTACATCACTAGCCTATACTGCTTCTAGATTGAGGCCTGCATTGGGACAATATTTAGTAGAGTTTAGCCTGACATTAGGGTTTGTCTTGTGTTGTGTCTTGCAGAGAATATGGATGGGTTTAACGACCATAGTTTCCTCCCTCTGTTCATCGATAAGTACAGGGAGCTGCCCTGTCTGTGGCAATCTACGCATCCACACTACAGTAACAAATTAAAGAGGCAGGCGATGGAGAAACTGGTTGAGTTTGTGAAGCCGATGGTCTCCAGGGCAGACACCACCTATTTAAAAACAAAATTTGGTGGCCTCAGGAGTACATATCTGAGGGAGCAGTTTATCCTCCTCTTAGATCCGAATTTGACCCACAGTCTGGACTCTTTCAGCCATAACTGAGGAAAGCATCAAGGCCTCTTCCCATACTTCAATGTTTACTTCTGTATGACTTATGCTTTATGTATAATCTATGCATTTTGAAATAAAAAAAAATTAAAAATTAAAAAACCGAGACACGGTGTTCTGGAGGACATTTGGGGAGACAAGGAGAAGCACTGTATGGATTGCATGTATGGTATTGCAATTCAATATCAACATGCTAAACAAATGAAGTGGTGGGCCACCACCAAGCAATCTATACAATGTTTAACAGGATCCCTCAATGGCCCCCGGGACCTAAGCAGCAGTAGAACCCCCCTCTCAATATCAGCCCCCTCCTCAATGCCAGCCCCCACCTACCCAGTCCCAGACCTCTTTTTACCCCCCCCCCCCCCCCCCGACTCCTCCATTGAGTTTCCTCCTCCTTCTCAACATGCTGCTTATTTGCATTTCTACCCAGATCCCACTCCTCTCTCATTTCCAGGACACCCGTACCACCATGATTTTAGGCATGAACGCCTGCCCCAAGCTATCCACTCACACCCTGAATCAACTTCCCCCGGTCCCCAATTCCGACATAACCCATGCGGTTGACCGCTAGTCCATAAATTACACTTGCTGACTTCGGTTACGGGGCTTCGGTTCTACAGTGCTTCTCTCCTTGTCACGCCGAAAGTTGTGAAGGACGCAGCATGCCAGGACCACTTTGATGGCATTCTTCACATTGAGCTGCATACAAGAAAGCAAAACTCTCCATTTTGCTGTGCTAATCCTAAGTCCCAACTCTAACTCTAACCTCTAACCCTAATGCCGCGTACACACGAGCGGAATATCCGACAGAAAAAGTCAGATCGTGTGTATGCCTCAGACTTTTCTTTACGAAAATTCTGACAGATCTAGAAATAGAACATGTTTTAAATCTTTCCGACGGAACCAATTCCTATTGGGAAAACCGTTCATCTGTATGCTGTTCCGAAGGACCAAAACCAACGCATGCTCTGAAGTAGGGATGAGCTTCGAGTTCGAGTTGAACTCATGTTCGACTCGAACATTGCCTGTTCACCTGTTCAGCGAACAGTGAACAATTTGGGCTGTTCGCAGCAAATTCGAAAAGCCGGAACACCCTATACAAGTCTATGGGAGAAATCTAAAGTGCTCATTTTAAAGGGTAATATGCAGGTTACTGTCCTAAAAAGTGTTTGGGGACCTGGGTCCTGCCCCAGGGGACATGGATCAATGCAAAAAAAAGTTTTAAAAACGGCCGTTTTTTCAGGAGCAGTGATTTTAATAATGATTAAAGTGAAACAATAAAAGTGTAATATTCCTTTAAATTTCGTAGCTGGGGGGTATCTATAGTATGCCTGTGAAGGGGCGCATGTTTCTGGTGCTTAGAACTGTCCCTGCACAAAGTGTCATTTGTGCAGGAAAAAAAGTCTTTTAAAATCACTTGCGGCTAAATTGTCGGGTCTCCGTAATACAGAGAACACTCAATGAGTGTTCTCTGTATTAGCCGACAATTCATTCATTCATTGATAAAAAAAATAAAAAATAAAATAAAAAGCGTGGGGGTTCCCCTAAATATCCATACCAGACGCTTCAGGTCTGATATGGATTTTAAGGGGAACCCCGCATCAAATTAAAAAAAAAAAAATTGACGTGGGGGTCCCCCTAAAAATCCATATCAGACCCTTTATCTGAGCACGCAACCTGGCAGGCCGCAGGAAAAGAGGGGGGGACGAGAGAGCGGCCCCCCTCCCTCCTGAACCGTACCAGGCCACATACCCTCAACATTGGGAGGATGCTTTGTGGGTCTGTGACCCCTCAAAGCACCTTGTCCCCATGTTGATGAGGACAAGGGCCTCATCTTCACAACCCTGGCCGTTGGTTGTGAGGGTCTGCGGGCGGGGGGCTTATCAGAATCTGGAAGCCCCCTTTAACAAGGGGATCCCCAGATCCCGCCCCCCCCTGTTTGAAATGGTAAGGGGGTACAAAAGTACCCCTACCATTTCACAAAGAAAGTGTCAAAATGGTTAAATAAGACAAACACACTTTTGAAAAATTCCTTTATTAAGAATGAAAAAAATAAAAAAAAAAGATTCCAGCGGTGCTAATCCACTCTTGCTATCCAGCGACGGATCTCCGGGGTCCAGCGATGGATGATCATATCCAGCGACGGGGGATCTCTCAGTCCAGCGCTGTCCATACATCCTTCTTCTGTCTCCACTCCGGAGACACTGCAGAGAGCCCAGCGCTGACGTTTCTTATATTAGGAGGGCGGGGCCACCCGTCACCTGACCCCGCCCCCTCTGACGCTGGTGAAGGGAGCCAGGGGTTCCCCAGTGACGTGTGGGTGACCCCGCCCCCTCTGATGTAATGCAGGTTTCCGTTACATCAGAGGGGGCGGGGTCACCCACACGTCACTGGGGAACCCCTGGCTCCCTTCACCAGCGTCAGAGGGGGCAGGGTCAGGTGACGGGTGGCCCCGCCCTCCTAATATAAGAAACGTCAGCGCTGGGCTCTCTGCAGTGTCTCCGGAGTGGAGACAGAAGAAGGATGTATGGACAGCGCTGGACTGAGAGATCCCCCGTCGCTGGATATGATCATCCATCGCTGGACCCCGGAGATCCGTCGCTGGATAGCAAGAGTGGATTAGCACCGCTGGAATCTTTTTTTTATTTTTTTCATTTTTAATAAAGGAATTTTTCAAAAGTGTGTTTGTCTTATTTAACCATTTTGACACTTTCTTTGTGAAATGGTAGGGGTACTTTTGTACCCCCTTACCATTTCAAACAGGGGCGGGGGGCGGGATCTGGGGGTCCCCTTGTTAAAGGGGGCTTCCAGATTCTGATAAGCCCCCCGCCCGCAGACCCTCACAACCAACGGCCAGGGTTGTGAGGATGAGGCCCTTGTCCTCATCAACATGGGGACAAGGTGCTTTGAGGGGTCACAGACCCCCAAAGCATCCTCCCAATGTTGAGGGTATGTGGCCTGGTACGGTTCAGGAGGGAGGGGGGGCCGCTCTCTCGTCCCCCCTCTTTTCCTGCGGCCTGCCAGGTTGCGTGCTCGGATAAAGGGTCTGATATGGATTTTTAGGGGGACCCCCACGTCAATTTTTTTTAAAAATTTAATGCGAGGTTCCCCTTAATATCCATATCAGACCTGAAGGGTCTGGTATGGATATTTAGGGGGACCCCCACGTCAATTTTTTTTTTAATTTGACACGGGGTTCCCCTTAATATCCATGTCAGACCTGAAGGGCCTGGTAATTGAATTTAGGGGAACCCCCACGCTTTTTTTTTTTTTTAATCAATGAATGAATGAATTGTCGGCTAATACAGAGAACACTCATTGAGTGTTCTCTGTATTACGGGGAGCCGACAATATAGCCGCAAGTGATTTTAAAAGACTTTTTTTCCTGCACAAATGACACTTTGTGCAGGGACAGTTCTAAGCCCCAGAAACATGCGCCCCTTTACAGGCATACTATAGATACCCCCCAGCTACGAAATTTAAAGGAATATTACACTTTTATTGTTTCACTTTAATCATTATTAAAATCACTGCTCCTGAAAAAACTGACGTTTTTAAAACTTCTTTTTGCATTGATCCATGTCCCCTGGGGCAGGACCCGGGTCCCCAAGCACTTTTTAGGACAGTAACCTGCATATTACCCTTTAAAATGAGCACTTTAGATTGTGAACGTTCGAGTCCCATAGACTTTAATAGGGTTCTAAAGTTCACACGAAGTTTAGGTCTGTTCGCAGGTTCTAGTGCGAACCGAACAGGGGGGTGTTCAGCTCATCCCTACTCTGAAGTATGAGACGGAAGCGATTGGTGTGGTAAAACTAGCGTTCGCATTGGAGCTAGCACATTCTTTACACTGTTAATTCTGTGATCTTTTAATGCAGCACATTCTTTTCTTCTTTAGAATGTTGGAAGAATGTTGTTTTGCTGCTCATATTCACACAGTTCTCACAAACTGATTTGTTCATTATTTAGCCTCATCTCATGACTAATATTCTATTTTTTAAAAGCCCAAACTCCATAATTATGTTTACAATTTTTTTTTTATACTCATCTTTTAGAATTTGTTATTTCATCAAGATTTATTTTACAATTACTTAAAAATCATTTTCTAGTGATCTCCATATAATTTGTTTGTTTGGAGTGTCAAGTTATCACAATAACATTATTTTCTTATATTTTTTATTAACCTCAAGGAGGTTGGTGTCCCTTGTTAATTTGACATTGTCTTTTTGAAATGTACCTAACTACTCACACGCAAACTGTCCTTTTTGAAGGAGAACACATAGGAAAGTATTTTGTGCAAAGAAAATATCCATTTATTCTGGGTAACAAAATAAAGAGGAAGTCAACGCTGGACAAACTTTTGGAATGTGCAAAGCCTTTTGTCCCCCATGGCACACATCAACAAGTCTGTGAAAAATAAAATTGGTAGCTTGAGGAGTCCATATAATAGGGAGCACAATCTGGTCCATGAATCCCAGAGATCAGGACCAGCAGCAGATGACATATCTATCCCCAGCTTTCATCATACACAATTTTCAGATTATGACTTGCAAATTTAATGTTAATAAATAGAAAAGACTCATTCTGACCCCAGCATTTTTCAAGCTGGTCACCAACATTTTTGGCCACTACTGTCTAGTGATATGTATACATAATTTTTGGTGTAAAATCATTGATTTGTAAGCAATTATAACATCTAGTTATCATCATTAATATTAGGACCATAAATATATCTAAAAACTAATATACCTGGCTCCAGCTGGGCACATCCACTTCTTCCAGAATGGAAGGCCCAGGTTGTTCCTGGCAACCTCTGCTGGGGTGGAGGGAACACTGCAGGGAAGGGTCGAAAGATTCCCTGGCTTCAGTCTGGTCGTCTAGAAACCTTAGTTTGTTGAAGTAAGACAGCCTGGGGACATAAACGTCCTCTGCTGATGCTCCTGATCTGAGTGAAGTCTGGATCTTATTGTACTCCTTCTTATACATGTTTCTCAAGATCCTAATTTTATTTTCCAAAAGCGTCATGCTTGCTTCGGGGACCGAGTCTTCACAAATACCAGAAGTTTCTCCAGCGTTGCCTTCCTTACACCCATAGCATCGTTTGGGACCCTGGCGGCCGCGATGTCCGTTGGGCACCGATTGCCCGGGAACACAGCAGGACTGTGGATCTGTGTATGTAAACACACAGATCCACGCCCTGTCAGTGGAGAGGAGCCCGATGGTGTGTTCCCAGTACAGAGGAACACTAATCTGTCTCCTCCCCTTGTGAGTCCCCTCCCCCCACAATTAAAATTACTCTCATAGGGAACATATTAACCCCTGCAGCGCCCCCTGGTGTTAATCCCTTCCCTGCCAGTCACATTTACACAATAATCAGTGCAATTTTATAGCACCGATCACTGTGTAAATGTGAATGGTCACAAATATGTGTCAAAGTGTCCGCCATAATGTTGCAGTCACGAAAAAAAAAAAAAATCGCAGATCACCGCCATTATTAGTAAAAAAAAAATGCCATCAATCTATCCCCTATTTTGTAGATGCTATAACTTTTGCACAAACCAATCAATATACAGTTATTGCGATTTTTTTTACCAAAAATATGTAGAAGAATACGTATCGGCCTAAACTAAGGAAAGAATTTGTTGTTTTTTTAAAAAATTGGATATTTATTATAGCAAAAAGTAAAAAATGAAAAAAAAAATTCAAAATTGTCGATCTTCTTTTGTTTATAGTGCAAAAAATAAAAACCGCAGAGGTGATAAAATACCACCAAAATAAAGCTCTATTTGTGGGAAAATAAGGACTTCAATTTTGTTTGGGTGCAACGTTGCATGACCACTCAATTGTCAATTAAAGCGACGCAGTGCCAAATCACAAAAGGTTCTCTGGTAAGGAAGGGGGTAAAATCCTCCGGGGCTGAAGTGGTTAAACAAAAATACATTTTTTCTGTAAGACAATACACAAGACTAAAACACTAATGTCAGTCTAAACTCTCATTATCTTCCTCCAACTAGAAACAGTACAGGCCACTGTGATGGACCAAGTTCAAATTTTACCTTAGTTTAGGACGCTTGCCACTTCTGTTAGTCCTTCCCCACACAGATCGGACGTACAACGTGTGCTAGCTTGATAAGACAAAAACACCAATGTCAGCCTAATCTTATCCCAATATAGGCCTCAATCTTGAAGCAGTATAGGCCACTGTAATGGGCCAAGTTTAAATTTTACCTTCCCTCGTCACTTTGTTTGTCTCACACACACAGATCGTACGTACGACAGATGCATGTTAGCTTTATATACACTGCACGTGTGTCAAACTCTGCCCGTGTCGCCCACCCCTGACGTTCTTTTTCATGAATATTCCCCTCCCCTTCTCTCTTAGGTGCACAGTAGGAGCAGTAGGAGCTACATAGTGAGGAGGAAAGCCCGGAGCCCCATTCATCCGGATCCAGGGGAAGGAGATTGAAGGCCACCAACATGGCCTTTGATGAAATGGGCAAGATGGTTGGGATTTTGTGCAGGGAGGATTATGACGGGAAACACTGTCCGTACACCAATCCCAATTTGCGAAAGGACCAGATCATGATGAATGCTGTGTAATTGTACTTGTCGTGTGTTCCTATTATGATTATTAACTTGCATGCTGCTCCATGTGCTTTTCTTTACTGCTGTACAGTTTGAAATGGCTACTTTCATGTTTGTGGGCACAGTAATCGTTCATAGGAAACATTGTTTGTATGCAACATCGATTGTAGGAAACATTGTTCGCTTGCCAATAAAAACAATGTATTTAACTGGTACAGGGTTATACCTACATTTTGGCCATGCTAATTTGTCTTATTAAAAGAAGTTCAGGACATTGTTGTCTAGATGTGTTTGAAACTAGAATGAATTGAAAACTTGATTCAGTGGAATGTAAGGAGAGGACCCTCAGCAGCTGTTTACACATCTGGACTCAGGAGCACTAATGTGGGACACCAGAGCACATTTTTTAGGGTAACCCACACAGGTGCTCCAGTGGATACTTGGGGTATCTCCATCTGTGAAACTTGGCCAAAAAAGGTATTCCAGCTTGGTAAAAATTGAATTTTAATCATGTCTTCGACTTGGATCTCCCAAAGAGACAATTGTACACCACTTCAAAGCAATGTTTCATATTCCTATTTCTGGACTCAAATATCTGTGTGCTAAGTATATCTTTTGTTTCATTATCATAGGGGAGAAAAGACTGAGACAACAGTCAGAGGATCCCAGGGACCCCTGACCTCGCCAGCCTGATTGGGAAATTAGCCCAAGCCCCCCAAGGATCTGGAGGAAGGAGAGGTGGAGAAAGTGGGTGACATGGGCAACCCACCAGGTGAGTGTCTGACACCCAAGCTTCAGGTAATCTATGTACGCCTGCATATTTCTAAATACATGTTTTTTCAACAATTTTAGGTGATGTGCTGGATGTGGAAGAGGAAGCAGCGGAATGTTTCAGTAGGGCCAGCGCCCAAACCCTCATCAAAACGGCCCGCTTGTCAGAACAAACTTAACAGAAAGCACTGAAGAACAGCAAGGCATATGAAGAGCGAACTGAAGATCAGTAACAAGCCGACCAGAACGCACCGAAAAAATGATACGAACTGACTACACACACTGAAACCAGATACAAACCCACAAGCACAAACTGAACAGCAGTAAAACGATCGGAATAAGCTGAAGTCTGAAAAGCCTGAATCCCCTCTAACCAAACTTCTACTAACACAAGATCAGCATAAGGAGCCCAAAGAGTGGCGCACTGGGTCTTGAACTTCCTTTTTCTAGTCCTGCCGTATGTGCTGTATGTCACTGCGTTCTTAACGATCGGACTGGTGTGATCGTGTGTATGCACCACAGTTTCAGCGGAACTCTGTCGGAACTCTGTCAGAAAAATGTTGTGTATATAAGGCATAAGTCCTAACCCGAAACCTAACCCTGAACCCTAACCTATATATGTACACATTCCTTATAAAAAAAAATGTCAATTACCTGAGTGTCACAAGCAGCCGTTCCTCTGGTGACACACTGCTTTGCATCAAAGGGTCCATCCTTGCCAACCTTGCCTGAGCATCTCCAGCAGGTGATTAAAGACCGGCATAGACATTCATGTGAAGTTATGGAATTTGGCCGGATGCATGCTAAGTTGGGCATACAAGTTGTTAAAATACCCCAAAGAGAGACGCCAGGATACAATTGGATGCATCCAGAACTGACGACAACTGCTGCTTCTCTCCTCATCCAACTGTCTCCTTCTCTGCAGTCTCCGCAAGACAATCAGCAAGATTGCCTTATCTATTTTCTGAACGACAGGATGCATAATCAAAAATTCCAAAAAACTCACAGCTACTCTCAAATGATCTCTCCTCTTTCTCTCCAACCAAAATGGCACAGACGCATGCTATTTAACATATTTTATTTGGCATTGTGGGAAATGTGGGAGTGTCAAATAGAAGAGGGATCAGTTTTAAAAAAAAAAATGCTGCTAAGCGCTAACATGGCTAAACGAGCATCGACGCCAATGCAAAACGCTGCCAAAAGCGTGTTTTTAATGCCGCTTTTTCCTGGCGTCAGAACTAGCTTTGCATCTTGTTTTTTCAGACACCCTGTGTGCATGAGGCCTATATACTAAAAAAACCAGAGTGGTGGTTAACTACCACCAAAAGAAAGGCCCCTCTGTCTCTGAAATGATTTAAATTCATCATGCCGGTTTTCAAACGGTTAAGCAACCCCAATCACACTGTGGAGTTGATTTATTAAAATCAAATAACCTGTTAACTTTGCAGGTGAATTTTCCCTTAGTTTAGTGATTAAGGTGAAGCTCTGCTGGCTTCCATCATCCAATTATACACAAGCAAAAATATGATGCTCTATATATATATATATATATATATATATATATATATATATATATATATATATATATATATATATATATATATATATATATTTCTTCCCAAATAAGCTGCGCTATACTGATCCGATAAATGCTATGTGAAGCAAATGAGTGAATAAATAAAGCATGAAATCAAAAATATTAACAAAGTGCAGACAGGGAAATGCATATACTAATGTTCAAATATTAGTCCATCATCCCATCAACAAAAAATGTTTTGCTTGTAATCTCCAACGCGTTTTAAACACACCACACCGATATAGGAAAAGTGTCATCAGAGTTTGCAGGAAAAAAGAGGACTTCCACCACCAACACTACTGCCGCTTACCAGCTACACTGATCTCATCTCAGAGACCAGATATCGCCAAATCAAAAACGCTTCCTCTGAGTCAGGACTGCATGGAGGGTGTATCCTCTTTAAGCGCTTGGTTCAAGTGGTTAGAAGAATCCTACGGCCACACCGCTTATTCCAATGGTTAGAAAAATCCTACGGCCACACCGCTCATTGCCCAGCACATATAATAACGAAAGGAATCGCCATAGTGTGATATAGTCACGAAATTTAATATAATAAAAAAGATTGCACTTACATCAAGTAGAAAAAACTTTGCTTTGTAAAACAAACAAATTCGCCGGCTGGCTTAGTAACGCTGCCCGTCGCTTCCGGGTCCAGCGTAGACCGCGGTGACGTCAGTACGTCGCTCCTCCCTACGCCGTTTCGTTATAGGTAACGTCTTCCAGGGGCACAGGCGGCGTACTGACTCACCGCATTAAATAGCACTGTGTACAATTAACTCCGCCCCGCTCTGAGCTTCCATTGACCATGTCAGTTAAGGGCAAGATTCCCTATAATGTGGGCGGAAATGAGATCACTTCCGCCACATGTGATCAGCTGTAATGAGATCACTTCCGCCACATGTGATCAGCTGTAATGAGATCACTTCCGCCACATGTGATCAGCTGTAATGAGATCACTTCCGCCACATGTGATCAGCTGTAATGAGATCACTTCCGCCACATGTGATCAGCTATATTGTAAACAACATCGGCCATATTAAATCTAAAAGTAACCATATTAGATCTGGGCAAAAATTACTTTATATCAAACCGAACGCCAGGATATGCATTGACCTTGCGGCCAGCACATTCAAATCAATAGGCATATCGGAGCAAGGGAAAATAATTAATTAATTTGAGACAAAAAAGACAATATATAAATTATCTAAAAAATAAAATGAAAATTATTTTAAGAGACAAAAATATATATCTAAAAAATATAAAAAATTTTATAAAAAAAGGGAAAAAAAGGTTTAATTCCCTTACATTATTATTTCTACCTATAGGATTACCAGCCACTATTCTACACGTTTCTGAGGGGAACCTATAAAAAATATAGAAAATATATAAGGACCCCATTTAATTCAAATGGATCATATATGGTATGTCAGGAACCTTTCTTTTAAGATTGTTTATTGGTGGGCTATTTATGTAAATTGCCACCCCACAAATAATAATAACAAACGTTAATCTGCCATCATAATAGTGGGGCTCTCTAAAGACACCTCAAGAGAAAATTCATTTTATTAGAAAAAATAGTAAAAATAGTAAAAATAAATGGAGAGCAAAATTCACGTTACTTGGTCATAGAGAAACTCACAGTGGGTTCACAGCTTATCTTATCACCTGCCATCTAACTATTATCAATAAAAGCGTTAACATCCACTTCCACATTAAGGCCATAAGGAGTATAACAACGTACCCTATGTATCCAAGTCATTTCTAACTTGGATAGTTCTCTTACCAGAGAGCTTCCCCTCCAATGAGCACTGTATTTATCTATTCCCAAGAACAACGTGTTAGCTGGGTTGCGATTATGATGAATAGCATAATGTTTTGACACTGAGTGAAATCTGAACCCGTTTCTTATATTGGTTAGATGTTCACCCAAACGCACCTGCATGGTGCGTTTGGTCCTACCTATATATTGGAACCCACAGGGACATTGTAAGAGATACACCACCCCCGTGGAACTACATGTGATGAACGGTTCAATTATGTGTTCCCTAGATGTACTTGTAGAAATGAAAGATTCAGTTTTCCTCTGTTTATTTTTGTTTAGTGCGCAAATTTGGCATTTGCGACACTGATGATATCCTGACATGTTCTGGAAAAAAGATATCTTTTTAGTGGGCGGATCTACAGCATTCGGAGCAATTCTATCTCGGAGCGAAGGTGCTCCCCTAAACACCACCTGAGGTTTAGCCGGTAAAAAAGTTTTAATGATCCTATCATTCCCCAACAGATGCCAATGTTTGCAAAGCAATTTTTTAATGAGGTAATGTTGAGTTGAAAATGTGGTAATGAAAGGTATAACCGGTCTCTCCCTCTTTTTCTTATTGTTGTTTGGGCCTACAGTTAGCAAGATAGAACGATCGATCTCTCCTATTTGGTGCATTATCTGATTCAACGACTCAACCTCATATCCCTTCTCTATTAATCTGTTTTTAATTATATCTGCCTGCAGCTTATAATCAACGAGGTCAGTACAGTTTCGCCTCATTCTCAAAAATTGACTCTTTGGGACCGAGTCCAACCATACCTCATGATGGCAACTCCCTTTGGGTATAAACGCATTCCTATCAGTCTTCTTGAAAAAAGAGACTGTCTTAAGTGTATCACCACTCTTCCAAATAGTTAAATCCAAAAAGTTAATTCTCTCTTGATTAGCCTCATATGTGAACTTAATACCTCTCTCATTATTGTTTAAGTTAATAAAAAATTCTTCCAATTCCAAAACTGTCCCATCCCATAGGAGGAGGACGTCATCTATATATCTAGCCCAAAAGGACAGATGAGGACTCTTGTCCTTATAGACGACGTCCTCCTCCCACTTGGCCAAAAACAAATTGGCGAGGCTGGGGGCATATTTTGCCCCCATAGTTACACCGCAAATTTGTCGGTAGTATTCTTGTTCAAACCAAAAATAATTATGATTGGCCGCGTAATCCAAAAGATCCATAATGAATGTTTGTTGCACCTTAGATGTAGTGGAGAAACCCTCCAAAAAATATTTTACCGCAGAGATTCCCATGGCATGCGGAATTATAGTGTACAAGGAAGACACGTCTGCTGTTACTAGGAAGGTGGAGACACCCACTTTTAATTCTGACAGTAAATTAATTACATGTCTGGTGTCCTTGATGTATGATGGCATACATTGAACCAAGGGTTGAAGAAAGAAGTCTATGTACTTGCCCACCCGGGCCGTGACGGAGTCAATACCACTCACGATCGGACGGCCCGGGGGGCAAGTAAGACTCTTGTGGATCTTGGGAAGATAATATAAAACTGGGGTTCGTGGTGCTTTAGGGATCAAAAAGATTTTTTCTTTTTCATTTAATATACTCAAACGAGAACCCTTATCCACCAATAATTGCAACGTTTTTTTATATTGAATGACCGGATTACCCGGGAGGATCATATAGGTGTCTTTATCATCCACTATCCTATGCATCTCTGCCAGGTAATCTTTGCGGTCCAAAACCACTATTCCCCCCCCCCCCCCCTTATCCGCTGGGCGTATTACCAGATTTTTGTTCTGGCATAATGAGTCTAAACCCTCTTCTAAGTTTTTTTCCATTTTGATGTTTTTAATTTTAATGGACTCCAAATCACGTAGGAGAACATCCCTAAAGACCCTAACCGATGGGGCCAATACACCAGGGGGATTAAAAGTGGATGCATTAGAGAGACCTGTATGTATGTATTCCTGTTGCGTACTTTCATATTGAGTAGTTGGAGTAAGCGTAAAGTGTCTCTTTATATTGATAGTACGGACATACTTATGTATGTCCATGTACGTTTGAAACTTATTTAATTTCTTAGGAGGTGCATATTTTAAGCCTTTATTGAGAAGGGCTGTTTCAGCCATAGTGAGAGTTTGAGAGCTTAGGTTAAAAATACCGTCCCCATTTATTTCTTTGATTTTTTTTGATTGTGCTCTCCTCCCCCCTCTGGTTCCTCTTTGTTTTCTATTGCCCTTTTTACACCTTGATTTGCCTTGAGAAAACCCCAATTCTGCTGAGTTTGACTATTTGCTCCCGACCTAGGGGGATCCACTCTTGAGTTGCCATAATCCCTTCCTTTTTGAGTGTAATTTTGTGTACGTTGATTATTCGGACCTTCCCTATCGTGTAAGGGGAAGAAACGATTCCGGGTCTCCACCCCATACTCAAAATCCTCCCCTCTCCAATTGTCATGGTAAGGTCGTTGGCCACCATAATGATTAGGTGGTGCACCATAATTGAAAGGTCTCTCATTAGATATGAAATGGTTATATGGTCTTTCTATTCTTCCTATGTTTCCATAAGCTCATTTAACCGCTCATTGCCCAGCACATATAATAACGAAAGGAATCGCCATAGTGTGAAATAGTCACGAAATTTAATATAATAAAAAAGATTGCACTTACATCAAGTAGAAAAAACTTTGCTTTGTAAAACAAACAAATTCGCCGGCCGGCTTAGTAACGCTGCCCGTCGCTTCCTTTCGTTATTATATGTGCTGGGCAATGAGCGGTGTGGCCGTAGGATTTTTCTAACCATTGGAATAAGCGGTGTGGCCGTAGGATTCTTCTAACCACTTGAACCAAGCGCTTAAAGAGGATACACCCTCCATGCAGTCCTGACTCAGAGGAAGCGTTTTTGATTTGGCGATATCTGGTCTCTGAGATGGGATCAGTGTAGCTGGTAAGCGGCAGTAGTGTTGGTGGTGGAAGTCCTCTTTTTTCCTGCAAACTCTGATGACACTTTTCCTATATCGGTGTGGTGTGTTTAAAACACGTTGGAGATTACAAGCAAAACATTTTTTGTTGATGGGATGATGGACTAATATTTGAACATTAGTATATGCATTTCCCTGTCTGCACTTTGTTAATATTTTTGATTTCATGCTTTATTTATTCACTCATTTGCTTCACATAGCATTTATCGGATCAGTATAGCGCAGCTTATTTGGGAATAATTATTTGAATTGTGGGTATCTCACGGTTAAAGCTGCTGCTGCGTTTATAATTCACAATTTTTTTTTTTTTTTTGTTTCATTACTTCACATTAAGTTTACATAGGAACAGCGCTGTATTTTTTAGGTTTTTATATATATATATATATATATATATATATATATATATATATATATATATATATATATATATATACACAGTATACAAATTAGAGATATTTGACTTCTAATATACCTGTAAATGGGTTCCCACCTAGTGTTGGCACAATATTACAAAAAATAGAAAAGGACAACAGGGGGTGCAAACTAGGTGTAGTAGATTGCTACACTTTTATTGAAAAGACAAGCCGCAACTCACTAGTAAAACATGAAGAATTGCTAATCTCATAATGTATGCTAATGTTCTTGATCAGCCTGATGATGTATACTTGCAGGTTATAATGCTTATGCAGCCACCGACTAGGTTACAGAACTCTGAAGAGCCAGACCCAGAAGTTCCACATTCACCTTGGAGCGCACTGTAAGCGTAGACCCAGAAGTGATGTGTCGTCTGGCTAGCAGCAAAGGGACATGGCTACGCATTTTGGAGCATCTGGGCTCCCTTTTCGAGCCATGGGAATGTATAGGAGAGGTGTGATTTATAAAGCAAAACCACAGGCGAACTATATGGCCAAACTCAATTAAATTGTTGTTGAAACATAAAAATAATTACACATACTAGTATAAAAACAATAAAAACATATTAAAGTGCAAGGAAGTGCAGCGCTAACAGGGAAAATTATCAAACAAAATCAATTGAGCTTATATAAATAAATAAGCTTAAATGAATAAATAAATAAAAATCACACCAAAATGACATAAATTTAAAAAATGACACTAATATCAAATAAAATTAATAAGCAAAATTGATATGCATAATCAAAAAAATAATCCCACCAAAATAACGTGAAATAATAAATATACTGAAATGTAAATAATTAAGACCAAAAGGTAATGGTGAAAAATACTTAAAAAGTAAAACTAAAGCAGACACCATCAAAAATTCATAGCCAACCTAACAAGTGTTAAAAAAAAAATAATTTTTAGTGGCAGACAACACTGAATAAATTATACAAAATAATTTATATAAATAAATACTAATAACAACTAATACAAAAAAGAAAAGTAAATCAAAAAGTCCAGTATAACATGAGATGATATATTAAAGTGCACTAAAGAGAAAAAGTCCACATAAAGTGCTGAAACACACAATCCAATCCTTTATCCCAATCGGTGACTGTATCCAAACAGCTGGCACACCATAAGTGAGTACTGATAACCCTTACCGACTCCAAATGACCACATTGCAATGGTCAGTCCAAGCATGGTGGAAAATTCTTAGCCCCAGTACACACGGTCGGAGATTTCCACAACCAAATCCGTCTGATTTTGCCCGTCGGATTTTGTCCGTCGGATCTTGTCCGAAACTGTTGCATACACACGGTCGGACAAAGTTGGCGAAAAATCCGATCTTTCAGAACGTGATGACGTAATTTTGTTACGATGGGACTACATTCAGGCTAGTAGCCAATAGCTTTGATGTAGGAATTTGATCTGAGCATGCGTGGCACTTGGTCCGATCAAAATTCTCTACACATGATCGGAGTATGTCCGATCGGCCCAGTTGGTCGGGAAATATTTCCAACATGTTGGAAAATTAGGTCCGACGGATATTCCGACTGAATCAGTCCGATGCATACCACACACAGTCGGATTATCCGACGACACGGTCCGATAGGACACATTCCGACGGATTCTCCGACTGTGTGTACAAGGGCTTAGGTATCCCCAATACCTATGCTGGCTTCTCAGATAGCTCACACAGTGGATATGGCAATAGTGCCGCTCAGAAAGTAAAAACAAAAAATGCCTCCATAGTCTAAACGTATAAAAACACTGGCCCCTGGGTGGGGCCAGTGAAGCTGACGTCATCACGCTGATAGGACATTGATGGTTAGCAAGACTACAGCGGGAAGCCTGTGGAGACGCTGCGATCTCTGCTTTTAACTACACGCGCATATTTGATGTTACTTTGTAAGTGCAATACTTTAATATTCATTAACTAAGTGTTTAATACGTTTACACTATGGAGGCATTTTTTGTTTTTACTTCCTGAGCGGCACTATTGCCATATGCACTGTGTGAACTACCTGAGAAGCCAGCATAGGTTTTGGGGATACCTGAGAATTTTTCCCCATGCTTGGAGTGACCATTGAAATGTGGTAATTTGGAGTCGGTAAGGGTTATCATTACTCACTTATGGTGTGCCACCTGTTTGGATACAGTCATCAATTGAGATAAAGGAATCTGTCTTCACTTACCTTAGATTGGATTGTGTGTTTCAGCACTTTATGTGGACTTTTTCTCTTTAGTGCACTTTCATATATCATCTCACATTATACTGGACTTTTTGATTTACTTTTCTTTTTTTTTTTTTATTAGTTTTTATTAGTATTTATTTATATAAATTATTTGTATAGTTTATGCAGTGTTGTCTGCCAGTAAAAACAGAAAATTGTTCCATACTTACCGTAATTTTCTTTTCCTGGTGCCTATCCATGGCAGCATACCTGTGACAAGCTCCGCCTTGGCTCCTCCCTCAGGACTAGTGAATATTATAAAAGAAAAGGTTAGTACAGCCCCCGCATTCTCGTTAATATAGAATACCGAGGGTGGGAATGTATGCTGCCATGGATAGGCACCAGGAAAAGAAAATTACGGTAAGTATGGAACAATTTTCTGTTTTCCTGGTGCCTCCATGGCAGCATACCTGTGACAAATAACTAGCTGAGACGGGTGGGATAATGCTTAGAGGTTTATTTAAAGAATTTAATATTTAGAAGAGGCTAAGGCCGAAGTGATTGCCTGTCTGCCAAACTCCACTGAGGAGAGAGCTCCTGGGTCCACCCTGTAATGTTTCAGGAATGTGTGTTGGGATGACCAGGTTGCTGCCCGACAAATAGTTTCGATCGACACATTCGCTCTTGCCGCCCAAGAGGCAGAGACCGCTCTTGTGGAGTGCGCCCTGACCGCTGAAGGGGTCTCTAGTCCCTTTGTCCTGTACACCTTGTGGATGAGTTTGACGATCCATGAAGCGATCGTTCTGGCTGATGCCTCCTTTCCTTTACGTTTTCCCCAGGGAATTATGAACAGTCTGATGGAAGCCCGGAATGGAGCTGTGGCTTGGAGATAGCATTTCAGAGTGGAGGCGATGTCTAATTCATGAAGAGTGACAGAGTCCTGTTCAGAAAATGTTGGGAGTGCCCAGGGTTCTGACATGCTCAAGGATGAAGCGACCTTGGGAATGAACCCTCGTATTGTTCTAAGTTCCACTCTATCTGGGAAAAAAATAATGTGATCCTGATCTGCTCCCAAAGCTTGAAGCTCTGACACCCGCCTGCCGGAGGTTATGGCTATCAGAAAGGCTAATTTTAAAGTTAGGTTCCAGAGTGATATTGAGTCCGAAGGGGCAAAGGGTGGATTGGCTAAGGACTCCAGGATGACCGTAAGGTCCCAAGTGGGAAAAGATTGTTTAGACGGTGGTCTGATCTTCCTGACGGCCTTAAAAAATTGGATTAACAATGGGTCCTCCGCCCATCTTCTACTGGTTGCTGCTGAGATCGCTGACACCTGTACCTTCAAAGTACTCAATGCAAGACCCAGGTCCAGGCCTGCCTGCAGGAACTCAAGAATTTGAGATGACGAAGGGGAACCTGGATCACAGTTTCTATCAAGCATGAAGGTCTTGAAGTTGTTCCATACTTTATCATATATGTTGTTTGTGGATGGTTTTCTTGCCTTGAGCAGGGTTGCGATCACCTTGTCGGAGCACCCTAGGGATTGGAACCTTTCCCTTTCAGTTGCCAGATGTGAAGGTCCAGCCTGCGGGGATCTGGGTGGGTGTGACATCCTTGCGACAGGAGGAGGGGTACTATTGGAACTTTGACTGGAGGACTGGTGCTCAGATCCATTGCCGTAGGGAACCAAGGCCTTCTTGGCCAGTATGGCAGAACCGCTATCACCGTCGATGTCTCCCTCACGAGTCTTGACAGGAACCTCGGTATGAGGGGCCGTGGGGGAAAAGCGTAGGCCCGATCGCATGCCCACGGGGCTGATAGGGCATCTGTTGCCTCCGCCTGGGGGTGCGGAAATCTCGAGATAAACCTTGGAAGTTTGGTGTTGGATGCTGTCGCAAAGAGATCTAGCTCGAGGGGCCCCCACTGGATCATTATCCAGTTGAAGATTTCCGGGTGTAAGGACCACTCGTTGGTGTCTGCGAACCTGCGGGAAAGGCTGTCTGCCCTTGAGTTGAGATGGCCGGGCAGATAGACTGCCCTCAGGTCCTTCAGATTCCTTTCGGCCCAGAGGAATATGGGCTCCACCTCGTTCAGGAGGGATCTGCTGCGCGTTCCCCCTTGACGGTGCACATAAGATACCGCGGCCCTGTTGTCCATCCTGAGGAGAACTGGTTTGCCCGAAATCTCGAACTCCAGGGCTAGCAGTGCAAGATAGGCCGCTCTGAGCTCCAGGACATTGGACACCACGCCTGCTGCATTGAAGGACCATCTCCCTTGTACTGAGGTCTTGTTGGAATGTGCTCCCCAACCAGCTGCGCTGGCATCGGTAGTAATTATGATCCAGTCGACATGCCCTAGCGGGCGAGACTTCAGAAGCGACTGTCTCTTCATCCACCAATGTAGACTCCTGAGCATCCGGGTTGTCAGGTGTATGGGTTGGGATAGATATCGTTTGTTCCACATTCTTAAGAACTCCAGCTGAAAATGTCTCAAATGCCAGTGGGCCCAGGGGACCATAGGGATGCATGATGACATCCGACCTATCAGGCTCAAACAATTTGAGGCTGTCAGGTAGGATCTCAAGCTCACCTTCTTCATCTGTTGGATAATGGAAGATACCTTCTGAGGAGGGAGAGACACTGATCCTTTCATTGTATTGAACAGGGCTCCCAGATAGACCATCTCTTGGGTCGGAGAGAGAAGACTTTTCTCGTAATTTATCTTCCAACCGAAATCCACTAGTGTTGTTAACAGGATATCCCTGTGTTCTAATAACTGGGTTGGGTTCTTCGCCAGGAGTAGAAGGTCGTCCAGATAGTGATACACCCGGAGCCCCAATTCTCTCAGAGGTGTTATGATGGCAATCAGGGTTTTTGTAAAGACTCTGGGTGACGTGCAGAGGCCAAACGGAAGGCTCCGAAATTGGAGATGTACTTGCCCCACCGCAAATCTCAGGTATTTCTGGAACGTAGGGAGTATAGGTATGTGTAAGTAGGCGTCTTGCAGGTCTATTGAGAACATCCAATCCCCTGGTTGGACTACGCGAATGATCGTCTGAAGAGACTCCATCTTGAACTTTTCCAGAAAAATGTAGCGATTTAGCCTCTTTAGGTCTATCACAGGTCTCCACCCTCCGTTTCTTTTGGGGACTAGAAACAGGGTGGAATAGAAACCTGAAAATCTCTCGGATGGAGGCACTGGAACTACTGCCCGTTGTTCCTGTAGGGAAAGAAGAAATCGCTTCAGAGCTTCCGCCTTTTGAGGAGATCTTGACACCCTTGTCGGAGAAAAATAGTCCTTGGGGGGTTGGCTTAGGAAGGACCAGGAATGACCGTGTTTGACTGTTGCAACCACCCAGGGATCCCTGCATTTTTGTTCCCAAATCTTTGAGAACTGTTTCAACCTGGCCCCCACAGGGATCACTTGGGCTGGCCTGGCGTCAAAAAGATTTTGATGGCTCCTGTGGGGTAGGTACCGGCCTCTGCCTCCTGGACTTGAGAAACGTCGACTGTGTGCTCTTCCAGTTGTGCCTGAAGCCTTTCCCTTGTCTTGATTGTCGGTAGTCCCTATTTTTGGAATATTGGAACCTTGGTGCAGAGGATCTGAAACGTCTAGATCGCCTGTCTTGAGGAAGTAGGCCTGACTTTCCGCCGGTGACCCGAGAGATGGCTTTGTCGAGTTTTTCCCCGAACAAGGCTTTACCGTCAAAAGGTATCTTGCACCAATTTTGCTTCGAGGCAACGTCCGCTGCCCATGGTTTTAGCCACAGTGCCCTTTTGGCCATTACTGTGTGAAGCATTGCCCTTGCGGAGCAACGAATGGAATCGATGGCGGCTTCTCCAATGAAGTCGGCTGAGAGCTTCAGCTCATCCAATGCCCTTATTATCTCTTCTTTAGGGATATCCTGTTGGATTGCCGACTCTATATTATCTGTCCAGACGCGTAGTGCATTGGACACTGATGTCAGAGCTATTGCAGGTTTACAGGCATATCCTGCCATCTGATAGGCCTTCTTAAGGTCAAGGTCCATCCTTCTATCCAGAGGGTCCTTGAAGGAGGTTGAATCATCTAGGGGTAAAGTGACGTTCTTGGCCAGCCTTACCACTGCGGCATCTACCACCGGCGGGCCGTCCAGCATTTTGGAATCTGCCTCGGAGAGAGGGTATAATTTTCCCAATCGATTGGTGGAAAGTCTTTTGTCTGTCCTCCCCCATTCTTCCTCGATCACCTCCCTGATTTCCTCCATAAGAGGGAAGAAGGAGATCTGGCGCTTAAGGAAGGGGAAGTATGATTTGGACTTCCTGACCTCCACGTTGGAATCCTCCCAACCGATTGCTTGTTTAACGGCCTGCACATAGGGCTGGACCATGGCAAAGGCAAAGCCAGAGGCATCTGCGTCATCTAAGGAAACCTCTGAAATGGCCATTTCGTCCTGATACTTAGAGGAGGAGGGAGGGAACAGACGACCACTTCCACTGGTGGATGGACCAGGAATGGGGGCCTCAGCCATCAGCTCCTGAGGAGGAGATGCCGGTTGTTGTGTCGGCCTTGTAGCGACCAATTCCGTAAGGGAGTCTTTTACTGCCTTTTTAAGGAGATCTGCCACCTGTAGGCTCTCAGACTCTCTGTCTGCTGCATAGTCTCTAAGGCAGTCTCGACAAATTAGTTTGTCCGGAAGTGGGGAGCCTCCGCAGGCCTGACATCTGGTAGGTCTAGGTCTCGGGGAGCGCGAATGACGGCGCCTCTTAGCTGAAACTTTCCTGCCGCTTCTGTAATGCCCATGTCTGGGTGACCTGTCTCTGCTGTGACAGGAATCATCATCGTCATCTCCATATCGCCTTGAGGTCTTCTTAGACGTCTTCTGGCGTACAGGACTGAAATACAAAAGTATCGTCCTTAGTGCACTCTTTTTTTTTTTTTTTAAACTTACCTGGGCGTAGGTCCTTACCTTGGGAGTAGAGTAGGATCTTGAGCGGGCGGCGAAAGGCTCATGTTTAGGCGGCTTAGCAGAGATAACGGCTAGGAAAGAGTCAGAGGAAAAAAGGCGTCAACCAGTCGTGCGCTGATTCACGGAAAAGAAGGGAATTTGCCTACAAAAGTGACGATTCCTACCCCCCGTTACTGTGTGTTGTGTTTTTGTGTTTTTTTTTTTTTTTTTTAAATCCATTTTTTATATATATATATATATTTTTTTTTTGGAGGCTCCGATTTAAATAATTTTATATATTAATAAATTAATTCTTTTTAAGTGAAAAGAGACATTCCATCAGAGCTATACCAATATATTCGGATGATCACATGTACAAAAACAAATGCATTAAAACATGCCTTACCTTAACAGGGGTGGGAATAGCCTGGAACTCTAGAGTGTAATTCTCTTGCTGACCACAGGCATTTCACCTGTGTTGCTGGGGAAATAAATAGGAGGAGGGGAAGTGATGTCGTGCTAAAGCTCCTCCTCTGACACTCTGAGGGCAAAAAGAACCATTCGCCCTCAAAAAAGATGGCCGCCGAAGCTTCCGACGCTACCACGCACGCGCCGAACGTCAAAACTGACCGTCGAAACATACGACCCGCCGGCGCATGCGCAGACGACGGCGGGAACGCTAGACTATTATAAAATGACACAGACTCGCCGCGCGCGGCCCCTAGTGAGTCAGGGAGTGACAAACACACATGGGAAAGGAAAGGGGGGCCTGCTAGGACTATGGGGACCGCGGAAACAGAGCGCAGGAGAGAGGAAGGACAGATGAGACTGGAGGGAAAAAACAAACCTCAGGGACAGAGCAAAGCTGCTACCTCTGCTGCCATAGACTGGAGCCTGAACGCCCATACTGCAGGTAAAGCTCTTACTTAAGAGACAAACTGCTTGTCCCAAAAGATCCTACAGAAGGGACTTCCAACCTTATAAGCGCATTTAGCTGCCCAAGAGAAGGAACCGCGTCCGGGAGAGGCTTGAACCCGGACGGACGCTGCCGAATGCAGAAGGTAAGGACGCCGACCAGGATTCACTGCCATGAGGTATGAGGAAAAAAAGGAGAATGCGGGGGCTGTACTAACCTTTTCTTTTATAATATTCACTAGTCCTGAGGGAGGAGCCAAGGCGGAGCTTGTCACAGGTATGCTGCCATGGAGGCACCAGGAAAAAGGTTTTTTAACACTTGTTAGGTTGGTTATGAATTTTTGATGGTGTCTGCTTTAGTTTTACTTTTTAAGTATTTTTCACCATTACTTGATCTTAATTATTTACACTTAAATATATTTATTATTTCACGTTATTTTGATGGGATTATTTTTTTGATTATGCATATCAATTTTGCTTATTAATTTTATTTGATATTAGTGTCATTTTTTAATTTATGTCATTTTGGTGTGATTTTTATTTATTTATTAATTTAAGCTTATTTATTTATATAAGCCCAAATAATTTTGTTTGATAATTTTCACTATTAGCGCTGCACTTCCTTGCACTTTAATATTTTGAGTTTTTGTATCTAGACTCCAGTGCTAGCTGCTTTTTATTATTAATTAACATCATTCTGAGTGCAGCGTTAATCCACTCTTTGGGTTTTTTTTACCAATAAAAACCTATATTCTTAGTTATGTGAACAATTGGGAAGAACCATATGGATCATAATTAATCACTATATGAGACAAATTCTATTGTGTCATTTTATAAAATATATGTTCATACATCCAGACGTAATAAAGTGTCCATAAAAAGCACATATGTATAGGCACACAAAGGTATCTACATATGTGCATATATATATATATATATACCAGCATGCCTGCATACCAACACTGCAGGTATAATCTAATAAATGGATGCATGCAACCTACACACATGTATTTGAGCTTAATTACACTCCTAGATTTTAGCCCATAGATGATTCAATTTCCTTTCCTTTCTCCACAGGGGGAAGGAAAGAAAATCACTTTATTCCCCAATCAACACAGTCAGTGTTGATCCACAGCGCTATTGTGTTCTGCTGGCGGGGGAGGGGGGCGACGACAAGGGAGCCTTCCCCACCCTGCAGAACACAATGATTACTGTTAGCGGCTATAGCCCCCAGCAATGATTGAATGTAAAAAATCCGAAAGGCTGGTTGTACCCAAGTAGGGTGCATGGGGTCATAATTAATACATATATGAGACTTATTCTAAATATGGGACAAGTTGTGTTTTTTTTTAAATATATGTTTAACCACTACAATACAGGGCACTTTCGTCCCCTTCCTTCCCAGACCAATTTTCAGCTTTCAGCGCTCTCGCACTTTCAATGACAAGTGAGCGGTCATGCTAGGCTGTACCCAAATTAAAATGTTATCATTTTGTTTGCACAAATAGAGCTTTATTTTGTTTCAAATCTTCTCTTTATTATTTTTATAATAACCATAATACATACAGGTCCATTTACAACATCATACATAAAACACAAACATTATACTCCTCATTTGTTATCACCTAAAATAAAAATATAAAAAAAATAAAAATTCCCACTTCTTACTTAATACATTCTTCCCCTACCATATACTCTTCTCTTTCATAAAAAAAAAAAAATAAATAATAAAAAAAAAACCTCACAAATCTTCTTTTATTTAGGCTTTCCTCTTCCTCTCCTATCTCCCCCTCTCCCCTCTCCCCCCTACTATCATTGTTTCTCCTTTCTCTTTCTTTTCCATTTTCCTCTCCCTCTTCCTCCCTCCCCCTTTCTTTTAAAGCGGAAGTCCGCTGGGAGTTCTGCCGTTTTTTGTTTTTTTAAAAGCCAGCAGCTACAAATACTGCAGCTGCTGACTTTTAAAATAAGGACACTTACCCGCCCAGCGCGCCCGCGATGTCGGCACCCGAAGCCGATCTTTTGATCGTCTCTCGGGTGCTGCCGCCGCCATCTTGGGTATGGGAATCAGGAAGTGGAGCCTTTCGACTCGCGCATGCGCAGTAAGGATGGTCCCGCTGTCTCTGGGATCCGTGTGTTTCCCAGCAGGCAGCGGGGGACTTTCGGAAAGGGGCGTAGATTCTGCAGAATCTTCGCCCCTTTCCGCAGATAGCTATGCCGGAAGTGGGTGCAGATACCTCTACTGTACAGGTACCTGCACCCCCTCCCCCCTGAAAGGTGCCCATTGTGGCGCCGGAGGGGGGGAGGATTCCAATGAGCGGAAGGTCCACTTTGGGGTGGACCTCCGCTTTAAATTATAGATATTCTACCATTCCATTTGAGGACCGAAACTCTTCCCATTGTTTCCATACCGCTGGTATCTGGCTTTTTACATAACCTTCTTCTCTTATTTGTTTTTCCATGAAACACATTTCGTTCATTTCACATATCCATTCCGACACTGTTGGACTAGTTGTTTCTTTCCATTTACGTGCTATTATTGTTCTAGCTGCTGTTGTCATATGTTGAATTATCCCATTTTTCATACTATCCAATGTATCTATCGTAAGAGAAAATAATGCTACCTTTACATCTGGAATTAATTCTTTTCCAGTCACTTTTTGGTATATCTCAAAAACTTTTATCCAAAAATTTCTCACTTTCTTGCAGCCATACCAAATATGTTCCGATGTCCCTTTTTCTATCCCGCACCTCCAGCATTTCTCTGTATTTCCTTTATTAACTATTTTTAATGCCACTGGACTCCAGTACCATCTCAGTGTCACTTTATAGTTTCTTTCTTGATGTTTTAATGCCGTTGAGGTTTTATGTATTATTCCTAAAAAAAAATTCCATTCTTTCTCTGTAATTATCTCTCCTAATTCTTCTTCCCATTTTCTTATTCCTATTAAATCTCTAATATCTCCCGTGGGTAACAGCAATTCATATACTTTAGATAGTTTATTCTTATGGTTCTGCTCCTTCAATATTATCTGCTCAAACTTAGTTATTGGTCTATTTATTGAATTTTTATTTATTTCGATAAATGTTTCTAGTTGGTAATATTGTAACCAATATTTTTTAAATTTGAATCCCAGATCAAGTAAACTTGGCATATTTCCATCCACCAGGATCTGTACCAGTCTTATATTCTCCATCTTTGTTCCATTTTAAATAACTTACGCTTTCCAAAGCTGGCTTAAATTCTGGATTGGACATCAATGGAGTCAGAGGTCCAGTCCTGGAGGATAGCTTACCTTTTTTCAACACTGCATCCCAGATTTTTAAAGTAGCTCTCACAAAAATTGTCAATTCCTTTTTTTTTTGTGCTTAATTCAGGTTTTATCCAAGGTAAAAATTTAAGCTGTCCTCCCGTAATATCCTCTTCCAACGTTACCCATTGTTTATTTTTCATGTTATGTTGCCAGTTTATAATTCTAACCAGTGATGCTGCTTGCATATATTTTACAAAATCGGGCAATGCCAAACCTCCATTTTCTTTTGTTCTGGTTAGTGTTTCTCTTTTTATTTGGGAGGTTTTTTTTTGCCCATACGAAACTGCTTATAGCTTTCCTGAGATCTATCATTATCTTCCTAGATGAAACAATAGGTAATGTTTGGAATACATATAATATCTTTGGCAATATCTCAATTTTTACTACATTTATTCTCCCTAACCATGATTATGTTATTTTTTCATATTTTTGCATTTGTTTTATTATTTTGCGTATAAACATATTGTGATTTAATTCTTGTATCTGCTTCAAATCCTTCGGAATCGTGATTCCCAAGTATTTGATCGCCTCTTTCTGCCATCTAAACGGATAGAGCTTTATTTTGGTGGTATTTATTCACGACCCGTTTTTTATTTTTTGCGATATAAGCGAAAAAATAGTGGAAGTTTGGAAAAAAAACAATATTTTCTTCTTTCTATTTTAAAATAAATAAAATCAAATTTTGTCATAAATTTAAGCCAAAATGTATTCTGTTACATGCTTTTGGTAAAAAAATTCTGTGTGTATAATAATTGGTTTGTGTGATCACGGACATATGTATGCAAATGATCATGTGCAGATGTGTGCAGGTGATCACGGACATATGTGTGCAGATAATCATTGGGACATGTGATTTTAGTGGGACATATGTGGGGGACAGGTGTTTTTATTATTTGGGGACGTGTGTTTATTACTTGGGGACATGTGTGTTTTGGGGACATGTGTGTTTTGTGGACATTGTGTGGGGACATGTGTGTTTACACTAGACAGGTGATCAGTGAGTAAAAAGCTGTAAAAAGCAGCTCATACTCACTGATCACCAGCCGGCTGCAGCAATCTGCTCTCCTCTCCTCAGCAACAACCTCTGTGTGAGGAGAGGAGAGCCAATTGCCTAGAAACCGGCTGTTTGTTTACATCACATGACGGCTGTGATTGGACACGGCCGTCATGTGGTCAGGAGGGAGTTCCCACCTGGCCGTATATGTACATTGGGAAGTAGTTAAACAACCCAGAATGAAGATGTGTACAAAAGAAGAGGCATGTACAAAAAAGCACACACACATATATATTTTATACCTGAATTGTTGATAAGTGGGCATGCTGGTATATGTATACACATTGTAGAGGGTCAGCCTGGGGCAGGGTTAAAAAGGGGTTAATTTAAGAGGGCAGGTACTTCCCTGAAATAGAAGGTGACCCCGCTATCAGAGAGTGACCCCTGGAAGGCAGTGCAGCGGACTCTGCAAAAAATGACAGCCTCAGACAATGTGGAAGCATACCTGACAATGTTTGAGCGGGTTGCAGCAAAGGAAGGTCTCCTGGATAAAGACTGGGCAGATGTACGGGGCTCCTTTTCTGACTGCAGACCCCCAACAAGTGCCCCGAATCCACATGGCACTATAAACGCCTGAAAGCAGAAATACTAGCCAGGCTGGAAGTGACTGTTGCTTTAAGGGCAAACCGAGTCCATGGCTGGCGCTTTGACAAGGCTAAGCCTGCCTGTGCGCAGCTGTACCACCTGATGGACTGGCTGAAACCTGAGGAAAAAGACACCCACTTAGATGTGGAAAGAGTCGCACTGGAGCGTTTCCTGCAGGAGTTGCCAAGGGAGCTCCACCAATGTGTGGCTCAGTCCGAATGTCAAGGACATGGCCGTCTCGGTACTGGTAATATTGGCAGAACATTCATGGAGGCCCACGGAGGGTCGTGAGACATGCACGAGTGTGTGCCACGCATCAGCACGCATTGGCGCACACGCATACGCAATACTGCACATGCGCAACCGGGAGCAAGCGGCGTGACAGACGCTGGCATCAGTGGCCCTATTTAAGCCAACCTGTGACCATAGGACATTGCTGTATTATGGCTCCCTTGTGTTCCTTGACCTTGCTTCCTTATCTTTGATACCCGTTGTGAACTGGCTTGCCTTGACCTCGCATCCTGATCTCCAAGTTGGCCTGCTCCTGGACTGTGCTTCTGCTTCCTGATCTCCCGGCTTGACCTTCGGCTTGTACCTGGACCCTGCCTGTGTATGAACTTGGCTCGCCCCTATGTATGCTCTGGACTGACCTATCTATGTATGACCCCTGGCCTGGCACCTGGTTTCTCTGTTTATCTGAACACAGCAAGTTCTGCTCCGCCTGCTTCAGTCATCCCTCAGTGGCCTAGCTCATTGGACTGCAAGCAAGCACTTGGCCAACCGTGCTTCTTTGGGCACCGCACTTCCCAACTGTTCCCAACTCCAGGAATGTGCTGCACTTAGCCGCAAAGGGGGCCCCTCTTAGCATCTCGATCTCCATACAGGCAGCCGACACTGAGCCTGAGTCCCTGGATGAGATGGCTGTTGTGGTCGAGCACTACGGCTGTGCAGAAAGTTTCCAGTGGAGTCCCTCTGTCCCCAGAGAGCTGGCCCATTTCAAAGATGTGCATTCCAACACCAGAATGGTACCTGTTGATCTCATGGTGTCTGCTCAGGGGCATAGAACAACTGCCAGGAGCATCCCATGACCAAAGTTTCTGGAGAACCGACGGGGGAACCCTGTGAGGTTCGCTGTTGGTCCTGCCATCAACTGGGTCATCTGGCAGCCCAATGCCCAAGACGGGAAGAACCAATGAGTGTGTGGTGCGAGTCAATGGACAGGAGGTAGTAGCATTCCTTGACTCTGGGAGTATCGTCACCCTGCTCCGAGTGGGCGGGTTGCAAAGAAAGCTGGTACTAAAGGAACAGGTCGGGGTCATCTGTGTGCATGGTGATGTTAAAAACAATCCGGTGGCCTGTGTGACCCTGTGTACACCAGCAGGAACGGCTACATTAAAAGTTGGGGTGGTTCCGGGATTACCTCATGACTTACTAATCAGGTGAGACTGCCCATGTTTTGGGACTTGTATGAGTAGAAGCTCAAAGGTTCAGGGTTATCCCCCAAAGAGAAGGAACCCACTGAGGTGGTAAATAATACTGTGTTGCAGGAGGTTATTACCGAGGATCAGTACCAGGTTGCTGAACCTGCAGGAAGTGAGACCGGTACCCTGGAGGTGTTTGCAGGATTGGAAGCGGAAAGTACCTCCTCTGAGCCAGATATGTTAGATCTCAGGGGCTCCCGGGAAGATTTCGTTAGTGCTCAGATGAGGGACCCAAATTTGTTACCGGCTAGGGAATAGGCCAAAGTCTTAAATGGTGAACCACAGCACCCTGGGTGTCTGTGCAGTTCCCCCATTTTTCTGTGATGACTTGTTGTACAGAGTAACTAAAGTCAATGATGAAGTGTTAGAACAATTGGTGGTACCCAAACCTTTTAAGTCTAAGGTCTTACATTTGGCTCATAGTCATGTACTTGGGGGGGTCACCTTGAAACGAATAAAACTCAGGAATGGGTTTTACAGCATTTTTATTTTGGCCTGGTGTATATCGAAAAATTAAGGACTATTGTAAATCCTACCCCACCTGTCAAAGAGCCGCTCCAACACCCCATTTTCGCAGTCCACTGATACCGCTTCCAATTATCGAGATACTCTTTGATTGCAAATATTTATTGGACTCATGTGCTGTGGCATGTTATTGCCATCATCCCTAAAATAGTAAATACAATTCATCAAACCTCAAATTTAATTGGGATTTTTATAGCAATATAGAAAAAAATATACTAAATATATATAAAAAAGTATAAGTTTTATTACAAATACAAAAAAACATTACAACAAAAAAAATCCATAAAATAACATTGTTGTGCTGACATATGTGTATAGCATAAGACAATACCACATGCATAAATTTATGCGACAAAAACAAGTGGCAATTTTCCTACGCGTTTCGAAAAGTATGTATGAATAGTTTCTTCTTCAGGGAAGCCACTTTCTGTGAACACATAACAAACAATAAATATGTAAAAAAATACATTTACAAACTTAACATAATAGACTTGAATCCCAACACTTGAATACTCACATGTTTATTTTTAGTACCTAGAAGACTTTTTCTCTTTTTTTGGCTCCGCCCAAAAATAAAAAAGAAAGACGGGTCAAAGAGGAAAAAATTGAACCAATGAATGAAGATGGTAATGGTCTGCTACAGTGTCACCACACTACAAAGCCCCGGAGTCAAAAAGACTCAACAATGGATGGGAATAAAGAACTCCTTTGATAATGTGTCCAATGGCTCAGCAAATGAGGAAACGTCACATTGTATGAGCCCCAATCTTATCTGAAGGACCTAAGGCAAAATTTGCCCCCATCGCTGTTCGTTCTGCCTTACACACAACTATTTTGAATTTAATGGCCAGTTCTATCTCCAAACCAAAGGCACGGCAATGGGGGCAAATTTTGCCCCTAGTTACGTCAACCTAACAATGGGGTTGTGGGAGGATAAATTCATCCATTCCAACAACCCCTACACTTCCCATGTGGTTTTTTTTGGTCATTATATTGACGACATGGTGATCATCTGGGATGGCCCTGACACCCTCATCCCAGAGTTCCTGCAATACTGCAATGACAATACCATGGGATTGTCCTTTACCTCAGTTACCGATAGTGACAAGCGCTCCTTTCTAGATCTTGAACTGTTCAAAACTGTTGTTACTGATCGCCCCCTTATCACGTACAGGAGAGCCAAAAACATTAAGGCTCAACTAGCACCCAGCAAGCTGAAACCCCCTCGTTCTATCACTGGTGCTGCTCTCACATCCTTTTTTAATATTAGAGGAATGTACCAGTGTAAGGCGCCTCTATGCCTTACATGTTCTTACGTAACACACAGACTTCTTATACAACGGCAAACTACATCAAATACCTGATTTTTTTTTACCTGTTCCTCCGAATCTGTGATTTATTGCCTCACCTGTCCTTCTATATGTCGGCCACACTACCCGGACTTTATGCAAGCGGTTTGGGGAACACCGAAACTTGATTGAATTAGGCAGGAACAAACACAGTGTGCCCCAACATTTCCTCGAAGTTCATGAATAATCCACTACAGGGCTACGAGTGTGGGTGCTGGAATCCATACCCAAAACCCTCCCTCCAGCTGAATGCTACAAAAAACTCAGTGAGAGGGAGAATTATTGGATTTATTTTTTGGACACTTTATCCCCTGGAGGATTGAATGAAACCATTGAAATAAATACTCTGTTATAAATGATAAATTATACACATTCAGAATACTAATATAATTCATATTCCATGCGCTTATTTATTTATAGTTTATCTTTTCTTTTTTTTTACCACCCCCCATTTTTTACCATCCTTTTTTTTTCCTCTTTATTTTATTTTATTTTACAATACAACTGTTTTGAAATACTACCATTTATTTTTTATATAATTTATCCCTCATTATTATTCTCATTTTTACATTTATTTTTATTTATTATTATTTTTATCTCACTCGCTATTCCCCTCTGTTTTACTATTCCAAAAATCCATATCTTAGCTATGTTTATTCTCATGTATGTATACTTTTTCCCCGATCACTCTATACTCATCATTATCATTAGCGTTGTTGTTTTTTATATGGAGCTCTTCTTGTTACTTCCTGTTTCTTATGCTGCTATGGTAACAATCATGTGACCTGGAGGGTATAAGGACCTTATCTACTTCCTGTTTCTTATGCTGCTACTTCCTGTTTCGTATGCTGAAATAATCAAAAGGTATTCCTGCGCCAAGATGGGAAAAAAACATTGTATTAATTTGATGGGATACTGCTGCACTCACCAGAGGGAAATGTCTGAACCCGGGGAGAGATATTCATACAAGGATAGTGGTGCGCTGTACTAAAGGATATATAGATTTAAAATAGTTGTGTACTGTTTAGACATGCAGGGATTTTATCTCTGCATGTCTAAACAGTACACAACTATTGTAAATCTATCCCTGCATGTCTAAACAGTACACAACTATTGTAAATCTATATATCCTTTAGTACAGCGCACCACTATCCTTGTATCAATCAGTTTCGTATGCTGCTATGGTAACAATCATGTGACCTAAGGAGTATAAAAGGACCTTATCTAAGATGGGCACCATAAAGCCTGAAGAAGGGACACGCATGTCCCGAAAGCGAGCTCCTCCCCGCTAACCCGGAAGTGACGCCGATCCCCGCCAGTGCTGGTGCCTAGTGTTTGCGCTCCACAACCCCTGGAAACATCGTATCCAGTGGTGTTTACGGGCCTGGGACCATCCACATCATCTATCCCTCTGCAGGATTTACAGCTGATGGCCTCTCCTCTCTGACGGCGACTAGCGGATGCTGAAATTATTACAATGCCCATCTATGAACCACTTTTTTGAGTGTATTGATTTTTAAAATTTTATTAAAATTTACTGTTTTACTGCACTTAGAAGGCACCGTTCCTCTTCCATTTATAATGAGGAATATTACAGGCAACTTAATGGGATTAGAATGGGTGCGAAATATGCACCAAGCATTGCCAATATATTTATGACGAGGTGGGAGGAACAAGCCATCTACTCTGATCATCCAGATAATCTAATCATGTATAAGAGATTTATTGATGATTGTATTCTAATCTGGAAGGGTGATGAAGACAATCTGATACCATTTTTTGGGAAATTGAATGATAATCGGAATAATATTGAACTCACTTATGAGATTAGTAACAGGATGGCCCATTTTCTTGATTGCTTAATGATACTATAACTCCAAAAACCTTTTTTAAACCGGTGGAAAGAAACAGTTACATACCGGTAGACAGTTGTCACCATGATCCGTGGCTTATTAACATACCAAAGGGCCAAATGACACGCCTTAGGCCTCTTCCACATGGGACGGATCCGTGATGATCTGACCCATGAACATCTGCTTGATCAGCGGGGATCGCTCCGTCGATTCCCGCTGAGCGCGAAAAACCATAGAGGTCCCCCTTAAAAACTGACAGGCGGACCAGAACGGCCAGAGAGAGCGTTGAGTCAACATCTCAAGGAAGAAGAAGAAGAAGAACGGGCTCCTCCACTAAAAGAGCTAGCAGAAGATAGTGGAGGAGTCCGGCGGGAAGACCCCCCAAAGCTGTGCAATAAATTATTTTGAAACCTTGTGTTGTGTTTTATTTTAAAAAAATTTCACCAGGTGAATGGGTAGGGGTACATTGTACCCCAATACTCATTCACAAAGGGTGGGGGGCTGGTATCTGGGGTCCCCCTTATTAAAGTAGGCTCCCGGATTCCGATGAGCCCCCCGTCCACAGACCCCGACAACCAACGGCCAGGGTTTTTGGGGAAGGGGCCCTTGTCCTCATCAACATGGGGACAAGGTGCTTTGGGGTGGGCACGCAGCCTGGTACAGCTTGGGGGGGGGTGCTTGCTCATCCCCACCCCCTTTCCTGACCGGCCGGGCTGCGTGCTCAGATAAGGGTCTGATATGGACTTTGGGGGGGGACCCCCACGCCGTTTTTTCGGCGTAGGGCTTCCCCTTAAAGTGCATACTAGGTGACGGGGCCAGCGATGCTTCAATCTCACCCATGTAGGCGGTGACATTGACCTCCTTCGCTAGTCCCGTCTACCTGGAGCCACGTTCAAAATGAACTGACTTTTCTCCGTGTGTGGGAAAGTCCGTTCATTTCAAAAGTCCGGCGGACTAGCGCATAGGTGGCCGGATTGTCTGGCCGAACTTTGTAGGATGATCATTGCGCAATGATTGGCGCTATATCTTCATAACATAAATAACATTTAAATAAATGAATAATGATGTGTCCCTAGTTCGTGCCACAATGTATATCCTTCTTCTAAATTAGAAAGGAAACTAGTTTATATAAGTAATACAATTAGATACCTGAAGGTGTTAGACCCCCTGGAATGCTTCTGACTTACTCCCAGGGAAAAAAAACTGATAAAAGTTTTAAGGGGACCTTCAGGGTATAGTTAAGTCATGTGCAAAATTTGTTAAATTAAGTGGTAGTGGCAAATATAATAAAATAAGTATAAAAAAATGTGAATAAAAGTGGTAATCCTATTAGAACGGGTAAGTGAATACAATTGTTGAAAGCAAAGTATAAGGAGTAAGGAGAAGAAATTAAAATGTTTGGTGATTAGTTGAAAAAAATATATATATTAAAAGTGTGTTTACAACCAATAAATGTGCATATAGCTAATTAATTATATGTGCATCTAAATAAATTAATAGTCCCCTACAGAATGGTGAAAGTGACTTGTGCACAGAATGGCTATTTCCAAGTGGAAGCAACTCCCGGTGCGTTTTTTCAGTGCAAAATAATGATTTTGCCCTCACCAGATACCCTGCCCCTGCAGGGGTAGATATGCCTTCACAGTGTGAGCCCCTGTGTCGCTTTCTGGTGTCCCCTGGGAGCTTTGTTTTTCCTCAGCTTGGATTGTAGTCTTGTTCAGGTATTTTAATAGAAAAGAGGGATATCCATAGTATAGTATGTTTCCAAAGTTACTTTATTAAATAAGAAAACTACTCACATATATCAATCTTTAAAATCGCAATGCAATTGTATCTGCTGCTGGCTGCTACAGCTTACTGGAGAGAGTGTACATCCTATGGCCACGCCCTACGTGTTTCGTCATCAAGACGTCACCTGGAGCGGCCATATTGGTGCACCTCTCAGCTTATATAGGGTGCAGTGTCCTACCGCGCCTGCGCAAATTAAAAACGCAATTTTTGTTGAGGGAAAAAAAGCAGTTCTTCCTTACACACCACGGGATTGCGGAAGTGTGAACAGGTATCAGCCTTAAAGAGGAAGTAAACCCTGATGGGTTTACTTCCTCTTTCATTCCCTGCAAAGGCAAAGTATAATGAACTACTATGCATCGCATAGTAGCCCATTATGTGTCACTTACCTGACACAGGAGCCAGTGATGTCACCGCTGTCCCCTGTAGTCCGGCGCATCCATCTTTTCGGTGGGGTCTCACTAATTTTAAAGGCTAATATGCAAGTTATTGTCCTAAAAATGGTTTGGGGACCCAGGTCCTGCACCAGGGGACACGTATCAATGCAACAAAAAAGTTTTAAAAACTGCAGTTTTTTCGGGAGCACTGATTTTAATGACGATTAAAATGAAAAAAAAAGTGAAATATTCCTTTAAATATCGTGCCTGGGGGTGTCTATAGTATACCTGTGAAGTGGCACCTGTTTCCCGTGTTTAGAACAGTCCCTGTACAAAATGACATTTCTAATTGAAAAAAAGTAATTTAAAACTGCTTGCGGTTTTAATGTAATGTCTGGTCCCGGCAATATGGATGAAACTCATTGAGAAAAATGGAATGGGTAACCCCCCCCCCGCCCATTACCAGCCCCTTTGGGTCTTGTATGGATATTAAGGGGAACCCCGTTCCCAAATTAAAAAAAGGAAAGGCGTGGGGCCCCAGGCCCTATATACTCTGTACAGCAGTATACAGGCGATGCAAGCAAGACAAGGAATGTGTAGGTTTGTTGTTAAAGTGGTTGTATACTCATTTTTTTTACTTTTACCTAAAGGAAAGCCTATAGCAAGGCTTATCTGTAGGTAAAAAGAATATCTCCTAAACCTATACGGTTTAGGAGATATTCCCCTCGGTATGCGCCGCTGACTGCAGTGGCGCATGCGCACAAGGGGATTCTTGGCTGAAAGCCCGGCAGTGGCCTGACCCGACCGGGATGAAATCTCCCGCGCGCATGCGCAGGATTGATGAAATCGCGGCTCCGGCCACTCACAGCGCCAGAGCCGTGATACCCGGAAGAAACGCCTCGGGAGCATGTCAGCTCCCTCGGCATGGATCGGGCCAGATGTCGGGGCCTCGTTCTAAGGTAAGTATTTCATAATGAGCCAGTATGCGGTGCATACTAGCTCATTATGCCTTTTCCTTTGCAGGTGTCAAAAACAAAAACATAACGGGTATACAACCGCTTTAAGTAGAATCTGTTTGTAATTTTGAACTGGTACATTTTTAAAGTGTAGCGCCAGTCAAAAAATCTATTGCTTTGCTTTTTGGAAAACATAGGGAAGGGATATCACCCCTGTAACATTTTTTTGCTGTGTGTGCACCTCTTCAGAAGATTTCATCTAACTTTCAGTCCCAATGACAAATGTTTTTTGAAAGTTTGGGGTTTTATAGTAAAACAAGGATTGGGATAAAGCATCAGTGGAGAGGAGACACGTTTTTCCCATATCAACTCTTACAGGAGAGAATTTCCCTTCCTAGGGGTAGATTTCATCTCACTTCCTGTTGTCTCCTTCCGTTTGCAAGTAGGAGACGTTTGTAAGTTGGATGTTTGAAAGTAAGGGCCTGCCCTATATGCTCTGCAGAAATTTGGGCCTAAGGTTTTGGTGTTGCCACAACACTGTAAGACCTCAAAGTGACTCTTGGTGGGCGCTGGAACACCCTGCTGTGAACTATTATATAAAGAATTGTAATTACATGCCATTGTTGAACAGTGGTAGAAAAATTGGGCCTTTGGTGGTGGTGGTAGTGCTGGTGCCATAACACTGTAAGTCCTCACAGTTACTCTTGGTGTGCGCTGGAATGGGCCCTGCTGTGAAATATTATATCAAGAATTGTAATTACATGCACCCGTTGAACAGGGGCACAACACTTGGGCCTTAGGCACTGGTGGACAACACTGTAACACCTCACAGAAACTATAGTTGGAGAGCAGCAATGAGCCCTGCTGCAAAGTATTGGATCAAAAATTGTAATTACACGCCCCTGTTAAACAAGGGCTGAAAAATTGGGCCTTAGCCACTGGTGCTGGTGCCACAAGACTGCAACCCCCAACAGATACTCTAGTTGGAGCGCAGGTATAAGCCCTGATGCAAAGTATTGCATCAAAAATTTTAATTACAAGCCCCTGTTGAACAAGGGCTGAAAAATTGGGCCTTAGCCACTGGTGCTGGTGCCACAAGACTGCAACCCCCAACAGATACTCTAGTTGGAGCGCAGGTATAAGCCCTAATGCAAAGTATTGCATCAAAAATTGTAATTACAAGCCCCTGTTAAACAAGGGCTGAAAAATTGGGCCTTAGGCACTGGTGCTGGTGCGACAACACTGCAACCACTCACAAATATTGTAGTTGAGCGCAGCAAAGAACCCTCCTGCAAAATATTGCATCAAAAATTGTAATTACATGCCCCTGTTAAACAGAAAAAAATTGGGCCTTAGCAACGGTGGTGGCGCCCAGAACCAAAAATGTTCTTACAATGACCATTGAGGAGGAAGAGGATAGTCTCTCAGCATAACAGGATAGTCACTCAGCATCAGCATAGGCAGTCTTGAAGGGATGTGGCATTTAAAAAAAATCGGTTACATCGGCATCAGGTTCTTGGTAGCTGGTGGTGATCTAAGACTCCAGCAGCACTGAATGTGCGTTCTGAAAGAACGCTGGATGCAGACAGGCCAGTAGCTCAATTGCATACTGTGCAAGCTCTGGCCAGTGACCCATCCTCAGGACCCAGTAACTCAGAGGATTTTTGGTCCAGAGTCCCCTGGGTCACTAAGGACAACATGATCCACAGCCACCTCCTCCCAGCCACATACAAGTCCACGGGTTTCTTGGGACTGTAAATGATCCTTAAAAGACTGCTGCTGAGTGCCAGGCTCCACCTCCATGCTGACATAATCCTCCTCCTCCTCCTCATCCTCTTCCTGTGTGATCCATTGGACAGCAGGAACACTGTCTAAATAAAGGGGGCCTTGAGCGGTAAGGAAGTCCTCCTCTTCCTGCCTCTGTACCCTGTCCATTATTCCACACAGCTATGCTCCTGTCATGAAAATCGCATGAAGAAACTGACCCCCAGGTCTTCTGGTTTACGATCGCGGGCGTCACCGTGGGTGCGCGCAATCGTGCACGCGCGCATGCATTCGTGCGCGGGCACGTGCGCGGTCGCGTGCGCACGTCCGTGTTGGTGCCAAACGGCCTATTTAAACTTGCCTCTTGCTAATGGTCTCTGCTGTCTGCTCTACAGCGTTATACCTGTGAGACCTGATCCGTAGCATTCGTTCCTGATTGACCCGGCCTGCCTGTGACCCATCTGCTATCCGCCTGCACCCGACCCTGGCTTGTTGTGACGATTCTCCTGCCTGCTCCCTTGTACTTCGCTTCCAGTCTGATATCTGACCCGGCTTGCTTTGACAATCCATCTGCTAAGGTGAACCTGCTTATATTGAACTGTATCATCTGCTGCAAGTACCTGCTTATGTTGCATTGTTCATCTGCTGCAAGTTACCTGTCTTATTGAACTGTTCACCTGCTGCAAGTACCTGCTTATATTGAACTGTGTCATCTGCTGCAAGTAACCTGCTTATATTGAACTGTTCATCTGCTGCAAGTTACCTGCTTATATAGAACTGTTTCATCTGCTGCCAGTTCCTTACTTTCATCTGCTGCAAATAACCTACTTATATTGCACTGTTCATCTGCTGCAAGTCACCTGTCTTATTGAACTGATTCATCTGCTACAAGTTGCCTGCTTCTCTGCCCTACTTTCATTTGCTGCAAGTTACCTGCTTCCAGGGGTCAAGTCCTGGGGAAAAAAGCGTGGGAACTCCCACCCAAGATCCACTCCCCCACCAAAAAAAAATAAAATAAATAAAGATACGCTCATATGCATATATATTTCACAGAAAATACAGTACATTTATTGTAAAGTGCCAGTTTACAAAAACAAAATAAGTTAACTTGTCAAACAGAATAATCAACACAATGGGTGATGATCTTTCCCTCACAGGGAATTTCTAACACAAATACACCCTGTTCCAAATTCAAATACAGCAAATTAGAAAATATCCCACAAACTGGAATAACATTGCCCTTGCCGTGCAATATTATTGGCAACGGATCAAAAAACTCACGGATCGGATTATTCCTTGGATCAGAGTCACAGTTCGGATCATTTTTCGGATCAGCAAATAATAATTGAATTTGCCAAAAACCTGTGAAAATGTCACCACCATATAGTCCCCACTGCAATATACATCTCCCCTACTGTAATATCCACGTCATCTCCCCCAATAATATTTTGGCTGAGCATGGATGGGTATGGCTGGGTATTAGCAGAATATGTATTGGCAGGGTAAGTATTGACAGGGTATTGCAGAATATTGGCAGGATAAGTATTAGCAGGGTATTGCAGAGTATTGGCAGGGTATGGCAGATTATTGCTGGGTATTGCAGATTATTGGCAGGGCATTGCTGGGTATTGCAGGGTAAGTATTGCAGAGTCTTGGCAGGGTAAGCATTGCAGAGTAAGTATCAGCAGGGTATGTATTGTAGAGTATTGGCAGGGTATTGCAGAGTATTGGCAGGGTATTGCAGAGTATTGGCAGGGTAAGTATTGCAGAGTAAGTATCAGCAGGGTATGTAATGCATAGTATTGGCAGGGTATTCCAGAGTATTGGGTATTGCAGAGTATTCGGTATTGCAGAGTATTGGGTATTGCAGAGTATTGGCAGGGTATTGCAGAGTATTGGCAGGGTATTGCAGAGTATTGGGTATTGCAGAGTTTTGGCAGGGTATTGCAGAGTATTGCAGAGTATTGGGTATTGCAGAGTATTGGGTATTGCAGAGTATTGGGTAATGCAGAGTATTGGGTAATGCAGAGTATTGGGTAATGCAGAGTATTGGTGGAGTAATGCAGAGTATTGGTGGAGTAATGCAGAGTATTGGTGGAGTAATGCAGAGTATTGGGTAATGCAGAGTATTGGGTATTGCAGAGTATTGGTGGAATAATGCAGAGTATTGGTGGGGTAATGCAGAGTATTGGTGGGGTAATGCAGAGTATTGGTAGAGTATTGGTGGGGTATTGCAGAGTATTGAGTAATGCAGAGTATTGGTGGAGTAATGCAGAGTATTGAGTATTGCAGAGTATTGGTGGAGTAATGCAGAGTATTGGGTAATGCAGAGTATTGGTGGAGTAATGCAGAGTATTGGGTAATGCAGAGTATTGGTGGAGTAATGCAGAGTATTGGGTAATGCAGAGTATTGGTGGAGTAATGCAGAGTATTGGTGGAGTAATGCAGAGTATTGGTGGGGTAATGCAGAGTATTGGTGGGGTAATGCAGAGTATTGGTGGGGTAATGCAGAGTATTGGGTAATGCAGAGTATTGGTGGGGTAATGCAGAGTATTGAGTATTGCAGAGTATTGGTGGGGTAATGCAGAGTATTGGTGGGGTAATGCAGAGTATTGGGTAATGCAGAGTATTGGTGGAGTAATGCAGAGTATTGGGTAATGCAGAGTATTGGTGGAGTAATGCAGAGTATTGGTGGAGTAATGCAGAGTATTGGTGGGGTAATGCAGAGTATTGGTGGGGTAATGCAGAGTATTGGGTAATGCAGAGTATTGGGTAATGCAGAGTATTGGTGGGGTAATGCAGAGTATTGGGTAATGCAGAGTATTGGTGGAGTAATGCAGAGTATTGGTGGGGTAATGCAGAGTATTGGTGGGGTAATGCAGAGTATTGGGTATTGCAGAGTTTTGGCGGAGTAATGCAGAGTGCAACTTAACATACTCGTGACTAACCTGGTTTACTTCTCGGGTAAACTGGAAGCAGTGCAGTGGCTGTGGCCTCAGGAGGCCTGGACTGTCTGGCACTGGGTAGAGGGGAGGGAGGAGACAGTCCGCATCCCAGCGGCGTGTGTCTGTCGCTGGCTGCGCTGACTCCAGTGCGTGCCCACGTGTACGGCCGATGTCATGTGACCGGTTGCTAGACGCGGAGCGGCCCTAGCCTAGCAACCAGTCACCCGGGCGGCAGAGGAGCAGCGGCTACGCACTGAATAGCCTCAGACGGCTAATGGGAACGGCGTTCCCGTTGTGGAAATAGTACGGGAACGCCGCTCCCATGCGTTCCCGCAGGACTCGAGCCCTGCCTGCTTCATTGAACTGTGTTACCTACTGTAAGTTTCCTGCTTTGCTGAACTGTAACATTTGCTACAAATTACCTGCTGATCCATCCGCTGTGATTACCTGTTCCACGGGACGTTTTCTCCTACTGTTGTGCACCAGTCTGCAAAACTGAACCTCACATATCCATCCTTCTCATCTCTTGATCCTGCCAGGCACCTGTACCCCTCCTTACTCCTGTGTTCCCTGTTACATTACCAGGAAACCGGTAGTGGCAGTTGTAAAGGGAGGCCTCTTTCCGCAATCCGGGCTCGCTACTAAAAGGTACGTGACAGTAGCAGACAGCCAATGTCTGAGCCCGAGCGGGGAGCCTCCGCCATGGAAGAACTTTGCCAACACCTGGCAGGACTTTCTGAGGCAGTTAAGGGCCTCCAGCAAGGCTACACCCGGCTGGAAGAACGGGTGATCGCCCTTTCCAATCCCTCTGGATCCTTGGGGGCCCCTCAACCATCAGTTTCTTCAGCTGAAGCTGGACCAGCACCTACAGTTGTGATGTTACCACCAGAACCTAAAGTTCCAACACCTGAGCGATTTTCTGGGAATCGCAGTGGCTTCAGGGCCTTCCGCAACTCCTGTGAATTGTATTTCGCCCTCCAACCACGGACCTTTTCTCTGGAGGCTACCAAGGTGGGTTTTGTGGTATCTTTACTCTCTGGAGACCCCCAGACCTGGGCCCACTGCCTGTTAGAACAGAAGGACACAGCGTTGGCCAATCTTACTACCTTTTTTGATGCAATGGCTCAATTATACGAAGATCCCCAACTTTCAGCGACTGCAGAAACCGCCTTGCGGACCCTCCAGCAGGGACGAAGGGCGGTAGAAGATTATGTGGTCGAGTTCAGGCGATGGGGCGTGGATACGAACTGGAATGATGCTGCCCTTCGTCATCAGTTCCGCTTGGGACTCTCTGACTCCTTGAAAGATCAGCTTGCTAGAGTCGGTGTTCCACAGACCTTAAACGCACTAATTGACTTGGCGATACAGATCGATCGTCGTCTGAGAGAGAGGTGAGCCGAGAGGGCCACAGGTTTCTCTCGCCCAACCTGGATGCTTCCAAAGGCCCCAAGTCATTTACATCCAGCACCTGCTGCCTGGCCCGGGGCCATGTCCGACACACCTGAGCCTATGCAACTTGGGGTCTTGGGGGCGTGGCCGGACGTGAAGCTGAGAGGACGTGTGGAGACAGAGCTCCGCTCCACCGTCCACAATCCCGAGCCATTCACCGCCCTGAGTGGCTCCAACGAACTGCCACAGACACCTGGAGAGAGTGGAACCGCCGCGGCGGTATTTTTGCAGTTTAGCGCACCGTTCGTGCGGCCCGGTCCGGAATCGCGGATCGCCGCCATCTTGCGGCCTACTCGTCGCGGGCGCCTTTCTGGAGGCCGCGGCCAACCGCCGGGAGCCGATCCAGAAGCACCGCTATCCCGGGGACCCTAGACGCCACCAGGAGCCTCCCTGCACCCGGGGCATTCTCAGATCCAAGCCGCACGAGCCGCGGAAGAGGACGGACGGCCGCCATCTTGAGTAGGCCCCAGTGCCCAACATAGGGGTGAGTGCTGTATCAGACTGCTGTGCCACCCCATACACTCCCCGGGGGTCGGATCTTCCTGTGCCTGCCACCACCCGGCGATCATTGCCCCGCTGCCCCTGCCGGAGCCATCTCCCAACACCAGAGGCCTGGGTGGCGGGCCGAAGCCTAGGGACAGTTTGGCAAGGTCTCGGGACTCCTTAGCCCACCCCCATCTCCCCACTGTGGCCACGTCGGGGTCCCCCCCGCTAGAAAGCCCGGACCCCCTCCGCACACTCTTCTGGCTTGGCACGAGGCTCCCCACAGTGACCTCCAGGGCTCCACCTGTCTGCGACCTGCTAAGTACGCTACACTCTCAGTGTCCCCCACATCAACGGTTAATGACTCTGACAATCCTCATATGTTATGCTTAACTAACTTTGCATGACCCTGAGCCCCGTCCAGCGTTCAGCTTCACCGCCACAATTATGCCAACTAAGAAACCTAGATCTCGTTCCACAACTAACAAAGGATCCGGAAAGGGGCCAATATTAACCCATTCGGGCTCCGCATCGATACAGCACTACCTCGCCGCAGGGAAATCGGGGTCGGGCGAACGGGATAACCACGCCAGAACCCCTAAACGCACCTTCTCCCCCTCCTCTCTTGTTGCCTCTGTCCGGGAAAGCTCACCGGCCTCCTCCTACTGCTCTGAGCCTATGGAAGACCCTGAGTCCCCAGGAGGCTCCGACATGTCAACCTTGGTCAGCGGCCTTAAGAAGGAGCTGGCGGGGATGTTCCATGGCCTGGAAAAAGCTATAAAGAAGGAGATCACCGGAGTCAGAGCGGATATGGCGCACATTCTGGATAGGGTGGAGGAGACTGAGCTCCGGCAGGACTCGCAAGCCTCCGCTATTAAAGAGTTGCAAGAGACGGTTACACAACTGGCATTTGCTCAGAGGGCCTCATCCTACAAGCTTGAGGACCTCGAGAACCGGAATCGCAGGAATAATCTACGAATACGGGGTCTCCCAGAAGCCACTGGAGACAATGATCTTGAACCGTCGATCCGGGGCATCCTTAATACGATCCTGGGAAACCCGGTTACGGCACCTCTGCGGTTCGACCGTGTGCACCGAGCCCTTCGCCCCCGCAATTTCTCATCGGACCAACCGCGGGACGTCATCTGCCGCCTTCATTATTTCTCCGATAAAAATGCAGTAATGCTCAAAATGCGGAGTATACCTACCATAGACTTTGATGGGGCCACCATCAGCATCTTCCCAGACCTCTCTAAGGACACGCTTGACCGTCGCAGAGCCCTCAAACCCCTGCTGGATCTCCTTCGCGCTGATGGGATCAATTACAGATGGGGGTTCCCAGCCTGCCTCATTGCCACCAAAAACGGCCGCACCCACACCTTACGGTTTCCAGAGGACTTACCCACGTTCCTGAAGGACCTCAATTTGCCACAAGTTGATCTCCCAGGATGGCAAGCCCACGTCCCTCAGTTCTCCGCCACTTCGGACCCTCAATGGCGGAGGACCCCGTCAAAAAAACGACGCACGTCCCTTCCAGGATCTACACAAAAGAACGGGTGAATGATGAAGATACCTGCCTTTTGCATCCCTCGATCCGGATCACTTGTTCAATACCACTTGACGTTCATGGCCCTTGTTTGGCATACACATGCCTACCTGTTGTGAGCGGGTCCACAACCCCTTACAGTTTGACTGCTTGGCACCACGTTAGTGGACTTTAAGCATTTCACCTAGCAGGGGTCCGTGGTGTTTTCAGGGGTTTTTTGCATTTCTTCATTTATCATTGTTATTTCTTTTATTTTACCCCTTTTTTTATTTTTTATGTGTGTTCCTATCTGTTTGCTAGGCTCACTGGTTCTTAATTGCAGACGAAGGTTTTGGTTGCTGCAACTTTATATGTTTAGTATTGGTATTTTCATGTTCTCTACCTCAGGTTCGCTTTGCTGAACGCTGGCGGGGCACATTGCTCCCATGTGCCTCTCGCTCAGTAAACCCCCTACCCTCCCCCCCCCTTTGGGGTTGAGGAGAGCGGCTGGCATTCCTCTTTTGGCCCCCGATTCCTGGTTTGAGGATGGGGTTGCCGCCTGCTCTCCCCTTCCCCTGAGGGATCACGGCAGATTGCTGCGTGACATACTAACTATTCCCAATGGTTTCACGTTAGAAATGATTCTTAAACGCTTCAGGTTCTCTTTTCTACTCCAATTTCTCTTTCTTCCCCCTGTCTTCTCCCTCCTCTCTTACTCCCCCCCAGGTGGCTTGCGTGGAAATTTAAGCCTAGAGGTAACACTCTGCTGATGCTATGGCCTCAATAAAAATTTCCTCATATAATGTGAGGGGCCTACATGTTGCCGCAAAAAGACACCAAATTACCCGTGAATTGAAAAAGATTGCATGCTCAATTGCCTTTCTTCAAGAGACGCACTTGACGCATACAACACCGGTTGACCTCCCCCCAATTTCCGCAATGGTATTACAGTCTGTCGGATACGAATAAAGCAAAGGGAGTGGCCATAGGCTTCAGCAGCAGTGTTCCCTTCCGTCTTGTCGAAATGCTAGCGGATGATCATGGTCGATATCTTTATTTAAAGGGATTTTTGGGCAATACGCGCTACACCTTGGCTAACCTGTATTGCCCTAACAGGCACCAACCTGCCTTCCTTTCTCAGGTTCTCTCCAAATTAGCCCACTTTGCAGAGGGTTTAACTATCCTAGCGGGTGACATTAATATACCTCTTGATCCCAGCATGGACACCTCCCAAGGCCAATCCCACATACCATTTAAAAGACTGTCCGCACTTAAACGCAGGCTCGTTGAGCTACAATTGATCGATGTTTGGCGTATACTCCACCCCAAAGACAGGGATTACTCTCACTTTTCTAAAACGCACCAATCGTACTCGCGCATTGACAATATCTTTTTAGATCACCATCATCTTCAACTTCTGCAGTCCGCTCATATAGGTACAGCCACCATATCTGATCATGCGCCGGTATCAATGTGCATGACCATGCCCTCCTTAGCACAACGCTCCAATAATTGGAAGCTCAATTACTCTCTCCTCTCTACTGAGGCTGACGTTTCTGAGTTAGTCTCGCACATGAAACAGTATTTTGCCGAAAATACTTCTCCTGAGTCCTCCCCCTCGGTTGTGTGGGAAGCTCACAAGGCTGCCATGCGGGGATGACTCATCGAACTGGGCTCTAGGAAGAAGAGGGAGCATGGTCGGCAGATTGAGCAGGTCATTGGTCAGATTGCAGAGTTGGACAAGCAGCATAAACTTACCCTGCACATGGCTCATTTACAAGCCCTCACCCTGAAACGTGAGGAATTGAAAACCCTCCTTGACCTAGACACAAACAGGAAATTCCGACGCCTCGCTCAGTCTATGTATGAGTGGGGAAATAAACCCGGTAGGCGACTGGCAAGATCCCTCAAGGCGACACAAACCAGGTCTTTCATCCCCAAAATAAAACTTCCCAGTGGCGCTTTGGTGTATGCTACTCCCCACATAGCCTTGGCGTTTCGCGATTATTATGCGGCTTTGTATAATGTACAGAGCTCAACGGCCTCGCTCGCTCCGGGGGAAAAACGCAATCGCATACAGGCATATTTAAGAGAGGCCAATTTGCCCGAGTTACCTGCTTCCGCACTTCAGGCCCTAGAAGAGGACCTTACGGTGGAGGAATTCCGGGCAGCTCTAAAGTCGTCCCCCACGGGAAAGGCCCCTGGCCCTGACGGGTACACTGTCTGCTATTATAACACGTTTCGGGACATCCTACTCCCCCATCTCACGGCTTACGCCAACTCTATATCTCGCAAATCCTGTCTGCGCACGGAATCTCTCGCGGCCCACATAACAGTCATACCTAAACCAGGTAAAGACCCCACAGCATGCAGCAGCTACCGGCCGATCTCCCTCCTTAACATGGATGTCAAGTTATACTCCAAGGTCCTGGCTAATCGGCTACTCCCCTTGATACCTAGCTGGATTTCTAAGGATCAGACTGGCTTCATACCTGGTAGAGAAGCCAGGGATAATTCCCTCCGGACAATTTCCCTGATTCAGTATGTTCGACGGTGCTCCCAGCCCACCCTACTTGTTTCTACGGATGCAGAAAAGGCGTTCGATAGGGTGGACTGGGATTACCTCAAAACGACCCTGCATCACCTAGGTCTTGGTCCTAAAATGTTCTACCACATAACCTCACTTTACTCCACTCCTACAGCTCGTGTCCGCATAAATGGCTCTCTGAGTGACTCATTCTCTCTACACAATGGGACCAGACAGGGCTGCCCCTTATCCCCGCTCCTATTTGCTCTCACCCTCGAACCCTTCCTGTCCACAATTAGGCATAACATTAATATCCATGGGGTTCAGGTAGGTCCCACGACCCATAAATATGCAGCGTATGCTGATGATATTTTATTTTTTGTCCAGAAGCCCCGTATTTCCCTGCCTAATCTGATGTCGGCCCTCTCTACCTACCAAACCATCTCCAACTTTAAAATTAACTTTTCAAAATCGGAAATTCTAAACATTAATCTCCCCAGACGAGAAGCAGATCTAATGCGGCCCCTCTTTCCTTTTAAATGGGTTCAGCGTCATATGAAATACCTAGGAATCCACCTTACACCTAATATTCACTCCCTTTTTCGATATAACTACCTCCCACTACTTAACAATATTAGAGAGGATCTGAGAAAATGGAGGGACCTTTCACACTCCTGGCTAGGGAGGGTTAACGTTATTAAAATGAACATATTGCCCAGAGTCTTATTCCTATTCCAAATTATCCCCATGGGGGTACCCATAGGATTTTTTACAACACTACAGACCATGATCTCCTGCTATGTTTGGAGGAACAGCCATCCCAGAGTATCTAGGGACGTTTTATACCGTGCCAAAGATGCTGGGGGCCTGGCCCTACCAAACTTTAGGATGTATTACCATGCAATTATACTCACCAGGATAGCAAATTGGAAGTACGCGGTTAACACCAAGCTGTGGGTGGCCATGGAACACTTTTTATCTGGGGCAGACCTCAAAGTTGCACCGTGGATCCCTCGTGTTCACAGACATCTCGGTACTGAAACCTCCTCGCTTACTTCCTCCACCTTTGCTGTTTGGGACTACTTACACAAACGGTTCTCCTGGTCTTACAACTCCCCTCTAATGCCACTTCTCCACCACCGATATTTTCTACCAGGTCTACTAGATCCAGGCTTTCATGCCTGGTCCTCTGATGGGTCCCTGATGCTGCACCAGGTCCTCCGGAACACTGCCACTAAGCCTTTGTCAGAAATACTCGGCACCAAGCTGATTACATTCCTGGACAAGTGGAGGTACGCTCAATTACAATGTTTCCTGCGGGCCCTGCCCCGACCACTGAGAGGCTCCGAGACTCTAAATGAAATTGAGGTAGTGTTTTACCCCAAGGATCCTCCCTTGCATTGCATTTCATTGTTCTATAAGGCCCTCAACAGTCTCCTCCACAACTCATTCCCGTCCTTTCTGGCCTCATGGGAAAAAGATTTAGGTGCCAGCCTCACTGACCTACAAAAACGGAAGGTGCTACAACTGACCCAGGTCTCATCCATCGCCTCACAAATGGCTGAAGTTAACTACAAATTGCTCACCAGATGGCACTACACCCCGGTGAAGTTACACCGGATGTTCCCTGACAACTCCCCGCTATGCTGGAGGAATTGTGGATTCCAGGCCACTCATGCACACATATGGTGGTCATGCCCCATTATCAAGCCGTTCTGGTTGAATGTCATCCAGATTATTCAACGTATTTCTGGCACCCTCCTCCCTAATGAACCCTGGACCATTCTCTTCCATGCTACTACAGACCCTGTGGGCCGATACAAACGCTCTATCATCCCCCACCTGCTGAACACAGCTAAGGCACTGATACCTGCCCTGTGGGGCCAATCAAAGATTCCGTCACTGAAAAGTTGGATGCGTAAAATCGAAGCAGTTCACCTCATGGAGGACATTACTCATGCCCATAAGAATTCCTCGCAAAAAACCCTTTTGACTTGGTCTTGTTGGAGGGAATTTACCTCCACTACATTCTACGCAGATATCTTAGCACAACCCCACTGAGCAACGCAAACTAAGCCTCTACATGTCACCACACAAGCCACCGTACCCCCACCCTCTCTCTCCCCTCCTTGGCCCTCCTCTTCTTCTCCCCCCCCCCCCTTTTTACACTCTCTTGCCTTTTTCTGTTATTTCTCAGTTTCTGTGATAGACAACATGATACCCGGTCCTTGAATCAGGGCTGTGTACTTTGCTCATTATCTCTAGAATGTTTTTCGGTTTTGTTTTTTTGTTTTTCTTCACTGGCACTTCGGTTATTGCTTTACTGTGTTTGCCCTAAGATGCTCTGATGCTAATTGCTAATCCTGTCCCCTGGTATATGGGACTGGGTGCTGTATGTGGATTTTACAGTATATGTTTGTTGTTTATCTTTAATAAACATTTATTAAACAAAAAAAAAACTTGGGGTCTTGCGACCATCTCTTACCCCCCAAAGAACGTCAACGTCGGCGGAATAATAATCTATGTCTCTATTGCGGGGAATCTGGACATTACGTCAGGAATTGTCCTATTAAGCTCCGTAAGTGTCCATCTATGCCTCCTGGTCTCCCAGACTCTTTAATAAAGTTCTCATCTCACCTTATCATTTCTGACTCTTTCCAGTTCCCAGGAAAGACTTTACAGACGTCCGCCATCATTGATTCCGGGGCATGCAGCTGTTTTATGGATTCATCCTTTGCTGCCCAACATCAGATTCCTCTCCTACCTAAGACCCGTGGACTCTCTATCAATTTGGCCGATGGCTCCGCTATTAAATCTGGTCCTGTAATTCAAGAAACTGCACCTCTATCTATGGTTATCTCTGGTTTGCATCGAGAACTTCTCCGTATGGACATTATCACCTCTCTCCATTTTTCCTGTAATACTTGGGATGCCCTGGCTACAGGCCCACAATCCAACCATAAATTGGGCCACAGGAAAAATTACTTTTTCTTCACCTGATTGCCAGAAGTTCTGTGGTTCCTCCGGTTTCCTGAGACCTGCAACCTTATTATCTATCGACTCAGAGACCGAATTACGTCAGGCCATTCCTGAAGTTTACCATGAATTCCTAGACGTGTTCAGTAAACAAAAGGCAGAGGTGCTCCCGCCCCACCGAGCTTATGACTGCCCCATTGAGTTACTTCCTGGAGCCAAAATTCCATTTGGAAGGGTTTTCCCTTTAACAGAGGTAGAGCAGGAGAAACTCAAAGAATACCTCAAATAAAATTTGAAGAAGGGGTTCATTCGCCCATCTACGTCCCCAGCAGGTGCGGGTATTTTCTTTATTGAGAAGAAGGACCACACTCTCCACCCTGTGTAGACTACCGCGAATTAAACAACATCACTATAAAGAATCGGTACCCTCTTCCTTTATTCCCAGAGTTGTTCCAAAGGCTGGGAACTGCTATTGTTTTCACTAAACTCGATCTTCGCGGGGCTTTCAACTTGATCCGTATTGAGGCCGGAGATGAGTGGAAGACCGCTTTCCGTAACCGATTCGGACACTTTGAGTATTTGGTGATGCCCTTCGGTTTGTGTAATGCCCCCGCCACTTTCCAATACTTTATCAATGATGTGCTCCGGGACTTTCTGGACTTATTTGCTGTAGTTTACTTAGTTTTCTTCCTCCCTTGAAACCCATCGCAAGCACGTCAAAAGTGTATTGGGTCGGCTCCGCCAACACGGACTATATGCAAAAGCAGATAAGTGTTTGTTCAAACAGGAAAGTATACCATTCTTGGGGCTGATTATTTCTAGTAAAGGTATAAAAATTGACCCCCAGAAGATCACCGTGATTTTGGACTGGCCAATTCCTGTAGACAGGAAAGGAATCCAATGTTTTATTGGATTCGCCAACTTCTATCGCAAATTTATTAAGGGTTTCTCGGCTATTGTCGCACCCATCACACAACTAACTAGACAAGGAACCCGTTTTCATTGGACCTCTGAAGCTCAAGAAGCATTCGAGACTCTCAAGGGACTTTTCACCTCCGCTCCTATTTTAAGACATCCAGATTCCTCCCTGCCATTCGTTTTTAGAAGTGGATGCATCCGAAATCGCCGTAGGGGCTATATTATCCCAAAGACAAGGAACTAAGGCCCTGCTCCATCCTGTGGCTTTCTTTTCATGCAAACTATCAGCAGCCGAGAAAAATTACGATGTTGGAGACCGGGAGCTATTAGCGATTAAATCTGCATTAGAAGAATGGCGCTATTTGTTAGAAGGAGCTTCTCATCCAATTTTAATATTTACCGATCACAAGAACCTGGAGTACTTAAGATCTGCAAAAAGACTAAAACCAAGACAAGCCAGGTGGGCACTCTTCTTCTCCCGGTTCTCTTTTCATGTAACTTATCGCCCAGGGTCTAAGAACATAAAACCAAATGCCTTGTCACGGATGTTCCACAAGTCCCAGGAAATTTCTCCTCCAGATACCATTCTCGCTCCTGGGAATTTCCTTCTGTTTCAGGAAGATCTTCTCTCCCGACTTAGACAAGCCTCCATGGAACAAAGACCTTTTTCAGAACCAGAACTACAAACCAGAGGTGGGTTACTGTGGTATAAAGACAAGATCTACGTCCCCGAAACTCTGCGGGTATCTATCTTAGAGCTGTGTCACGACCACGCACTCGCCGGACATTTTGGTATCACTAGATCCATTGATTTGGTACAGCGTACTTTTTGGTGGCCTCGGTTACGGGAGGATTGCAAAAAATATGTGAACACCTGCACTACGTGCATTAGAAGTAAGAACTGTAAGACTAAGGCCTGGGGCCTCCTTAAACCCTTGTCTGTTCAGGACAGGCCATGGAAAATGCTGTCTCTAGACTTTATTGTTGAATTGCCTCCGGCAGATGATCATACCACTATCTTTGTTGTGGTTGATCATCTGTCAAAGATGGCACATTTTATTCCCATGAAAGGTACCCCCTCAGCCTCTGAAACTGCACAAGTGTTCATCAAGGAAATCATTAGGCTCCATGGGGTACCAGCCAATATAGTTTCGGATCGAGGGGTACAGTTCACCTCCCGATTCTGGAAGTCCCTCTGCAAGGCTTTGAATATTGAACTGTCTTTCTCATTCGCCTATCATCCTCAGTCCAATGGGCAGACTGAGAGGACGAACCAAACTCTCGAACAATATTTACGCTGTTTTTCCTCTTTTGCACAAAATGATTGGATCTCCCTGCTTCCAGTAGCTGAGTTTGCTTATAATAATTCTCTCCATTCGGCCACCAAACAGACGCCCTTTTTCGCCAATTACGCCTTCCACCCTTCATTCCTACCCAAATCCCTTCCTGAATGCTCAGTGCCAGCAGTCCAGGAAAAGATGAACTTTTTCTCAACCAACAACAAACTTCTGCAAGAAACAATGGCTAGAACTCAAGAGCACAACAAGACAACCTTTGACAAGAAGAGACGAGGAGAGTTAGTACTGGTACCCGGTGATTTGGTGTGGCTATCCACGGTTAACTTGAAGATGGCGTGCCCTTCAAGGAAACTAGGTCCCAAATTTTTAAGACCTTTTTCAGTCAAAATGAAGATTAACGAAGTTGCTTTCGAACTAGAACTTCCAGACTCACTAAAGGTCCATCCGGTATTCCATGTGTCCTTATTGAAACCTTTCACTCCCAATCCATTCCCTAACCGAAATACCGCTCCTCCTGATCCGATCTTGGTTGATGGTGAAGAAGAATTTGAAATAGAAACCATCTTAAATTTCAGAAGAAGAGGAAACCAGAAGCAGTTCTTAATCAAATGGAAAGGATATGGTCCCAAAGAGAACTCCTGGGAGCCCGAGGACAACATTCATGCAAAAGATCTGATTCAATCCTTTAAAAGGGCCCATCCGGAAAAATTTGCCCGAAAGGGCATCCGTAGGTTGCCCCTTGGGAGGGGGCAATGTGATGAAAATCGCATGAAGAAACTGACCCCCAGGTCTTCTAGTTTACGATCGCGGGCGTCACCGTGGGTGCACGTGATCGTGCGCGTTCGTGAGCGGGTGCGCGGGCACGTGCGCGGTCCCGTGCGCGCGTCTGTGTTGGCGCCAAACGGCCTATTTAAACTTGCTTCTTGCTAATGGTCTCTGCTGTCTGCTCTACAGCGTTATACCTGTGAGACCTGATCCGTAGCATTCGTTCCTGATTGACCCGGCCTGCCTGTAACCCATCTGCTATCCACCTGCCCCCGACCTCGGCTTGTTGTGACGATTCTCCTACCTGCTCCCTTGTACTTCGCTTCCAGTCTGATATCTGACCCGGCTTGCTTTGACAATCCATCTGCTAAGGTGAACCTGCTTATATTGAACTGTATCATCTGCTGCAAGTACCTGTTTATATTGCACTGTTCATCTGCTGCAAGTTACCTGTCTTATTGAACTGTTCACCTGCTGCAAGTACCTGCTTATATTGAACTGTGTCATCTGCTGCAAGTAACCTGCTTATATTGAACTGTTCATCTGCTGCAAGTTACCTGCTTATATAGAACTGTTTCATCTGCTGCCAGTTCCTTACTTTCATCTGCTGCAAATAACCTACTTATATTGCACTGTTCATCTGCTGCAAGTCACCTGTCTTATTCAACTGATTCATCTGCTACAAGTTGCCTGCTTCTCTGCCCTACTTTCATTTGCTGCAGGTTACCTGCTTCATTGAACTGTGTTACCTACTATGTTTCCTGCTTTGCTGAACTGTAACATTTGCTACAAATTACCTGCTGATCCATCCGCTGTGATTACCTGTTCCACGGGACGTTTTCTCCTACTGCTGTGCACCAGTCTGCAAAACTGAACCTCACCTATCCATCCTTCTCATCTCTTGATTCTGCCAGGCACCTGTACCCCTCCTTACTCCTGTGTTCCCTGTTACATTACCAGGAAACCGGTAGTGGGAGTTGTAAAGGGAGGCCTCTTTCCGCAATCCAGCCTCGCTACTAAAAGGTACGTGACAGCTCCAACAGGTGGACAAGAGGGACAGTGTCACTGATGCATGCACTGTCACTGCTCACCATCCTCGTGGCCTCCTCAAATGGTGACAGGACAGTGCATGCATCCCTGATCATGGCCCACTGGCGTGGGGAAAAAACAAGCTCCCTTGACCCTGTCCTGGTGCCGTAGTTGCACAGGTACTCATTGATGGCCCTCTGCTGTGTGTGCAGCTGCTGCAGCATGGCGTACATTGAGTTCCACCTGGTGGGCATGTCACAGATTAGGCGGTTCTTGGGCAGGTTAAATTCCTTTTGGAGGTCAGCCAGCCGAGCACTGGCATTATATGACCGGCGGAAATGCACACAGACTTTCCTGGCCTGCCTCCAGACTTCCTGTAAATCTGGGGACCTGCCCAAGAACTGCTGCACCACCAAGTTAAGGACCTGAGCCACACAGGGCACATGGGTCAGTTATCCCTGTCGGAGGGCAGAGATGAGGTTGGTGCCATGGTCACAAACCACCATTCCTGGCTTAAGCTGGTGTGGCGTCAACCACCTCTCAGCTTGCCCCTGCAGAGCTGACAGAATCTCTGCTCCAGTGTGGCTCCTGTCCCCAAAGCACACCAGCGCAAGCACCGCATGGCATCTTTTTTCCTGCGTACTTGCGTAGCCTCTTGAATGCTTACGGAGCACCGCTGGTTCCGAGGACAAAGAACAGGAAGAGGCCATGGAGGGAGAAGAAGAGGAGGGGGTGGAGGAGAGAAGTGTGTCAGAATCACCAGTAGTAGCATTTTGGAGGCGTGGTGGCGGAACAACCTCCAACACTACTGCACCTTGTCCTGCATCCTTCCCAGCTGCCAGAAGAGTCACCCAAAGCACCGTGAAACATAGGCAACGTCCCTGTCCATGCATGCTGGATATGCACCTTACCGCTGACCGCCCTGTCCAGCAAAGGCCAAGACATTGCCTTCCACATGCCGGTAGAGAGCCAGAATCGCCTTCTGCGTGAAAAAGTGGCATTTGAGAACCTGCTACTGAGGAACCGCACATTCCACAAACTGACGGAAGGGGGGCAGAGTCTACCAACTGAAAAGGCAGCAATTGAAGCGCTAGCAATTTAGCCAAGCTAGCATTCAACTACTGGGCATGTGGATGGCTGAGAGTGAACTTCTTTCGATGGTGCAGCAGCTGGGGCACAGAAATATGCCTGGTACAATCGGACGTCGGTGTACCGATAGCAGATTGTCCGCAAGTACTCGGCTGTGACACACCTAATTCTACACCTTCATTTCCCTCAGTGCAGGTTTCAGAGAGGACTGAAGGTTTAGTGGGGTTGGAGATCCCAGCTGATGAGGAGCAAGGAGAGGAGTGTAATACAGTCAGTGTGCTGCCCTTAAGATGGCCCATGGGGGGTATCCTGCCTCTTTGAAGATGTGCCTTCTCCTCCTCCTCTCTCCTATCAGGCACCCACATGGAGTCAGTGACCTCATCATCACCTCCCTCCTCATCACTGGAGCAAACCTGGCAGTAGGCTGCAGCTGGTGAAACATGACTGCCAGATTGCTGTCCTTCTTGGGCATCCCCTCTCTCTGAGCTCACATTACTGCCTTTCTCTAGCTGGGTATCATCATCAGTGCCTTCAAAACGCTGGGCATCCTCATGGAGCATGTACCCAACACTGTGCTCAAACAGTTCGGGGGACTCCTCAGGAGGACATGGTGGGGCTAGGGAAGGAGAGACTGATGTCATTGAGCCATAAGAGAGGCCGCATTGGCAGCTGCTTTGCCAGTACCCTGAGCATGGGTGAGAGAGGATGAGAAAGATGAGGACTACTCGGTCATCCACTCTACCAAGTCTTCCGCATGTTGCGGCTCAACACGTCCAGCTGCCGAAAATAAGGACAAGCTTGTCCCATGGCCACCTGCTGATGAGGATGCACCATGTCCACGACCAGCGCTGTTTCCTCTAGACACAGAGCCTGCTTGCCCTCTTTTATTGGCTCGTGACTGTCTGCCTCTCCTTGTTGGCCTTCCAGACATACTAATGGCCTGCAGGGAGATGTAGCTGCACAAAGCTGGGACGTATATACTGATATACTGCAGCTAGCAGAATCAACTGCCTGCCTGTAGTATTATTAGTATGAGAACACCAGCAATTGGGGTAGCTTTATGTGCACACTGTGCAGAGGACACAGTACACCGACTGTAATTACTGCAGCTGCCTGCCTATGGTATAGGATCAGAAGAACACCAGCAATTGGGGTAGCTTTAGGTGCACACTGTGCAGATGACACCATACACCGACTGTAATTACTGAAGCTGCCTGCCTGTGGTATAGGATCACAAGAACACCAGAAATTGGGGTAGATTTAAGTGCACACTGTGCAGATGACACAATACACTGACTGTAATTGCTACAGCTGCCTGCAGATAGGATCAGCAGAACACCAGCAATTGGGGTAGCTTTATGTGCACACTGTACAGATGACACAATACACCGACTGTAATTGTTGCAGCTGCCTGCGGTATAGGATCAACAGAACACCAGCAATTAGGCTAGCTTTAAGTGCACACTGTGCAGATGACACAGTACACTGACTGTAATTACTGCAGCTGCCTGCGGTATAGGATCAGAAGAACACCAGCAATTGGTGTAGCTTTAGGTGCACACTGTGCAGATGACACAATACACCGACTGTAATTATTGCAGCTGCCTGCCTGTGGTATAGGATCAGAAGAACACCAGGAATTGGGGTAGCTTTAAGTGCACGCTGTGCAGATGACACAGTACACCCACTGTAATTACTGCAGCTGCCTGCGGTATAGGATCAGCAGAACACCAGCAATTGGGATAGCTTTTAGGTACACATTGTGCAGATGGCACAATTCACCGACTGTAATTGCTACAGCTGCCTGTGGATAGCATCAGCAGAACACCCGCAATTGGGGTAGCTTTATGTGCACACTGTGCAAATGACACAATACACCAACTGTAATTACGGCAGCTGCCTGCGGTATAGGATCAGCAAAACACCAGCAATTGGGGTAGCTTTTAGGTGCACATTGTGCAGATGGCACAACACACCTACTGCAATTGCTACAGCTGCCTGCAGATAGGATCAACAAAACACCCGCAATTGGGGTAGCTTTATGTGCACACGGTGCAAATGACACAATACACCAGCTGTAATTGCTGCAGCTGCCTTCCGGTGGTATAGGATCTGAAGAACGCCAGTAATTGGGGTAGCTTTAAGTGCACACTGTGCAGATGACACAGTACACCGACTGTAATTACTGCAGCTGCCTGCGGTATAGGATCAGCAGAACACCAGCAATTGGGGTAGCTTTAGGTGTACATTGTGCAGGTGGCACAATACACCGACTGTAATTGCTGCAGCTGCCTGCCTATGGTATAGGATCAACAGAACACCAGAAATTGCGGTAGCCTTAGTTGTACACTGTGCAGGTGGCACAAGACACTGACTGTAATTGCTGCAGCTGCCTGCCTGTGGTATAGGATCAGCAGCACACCAGCAATTGGGGTAGCTTTAGGTGTACACTGTGCAGGTGGCACAATACACCGGCTGTATTTGCGACAGCTTCAAATGAAATTAAATCACACTGTCTCTCCATCTATCTCCCTCCGCCGCCGCAACACACTACACAAGGCCGCCGTGCAGGTGGCCTTATATAGTGTGGGGCGTGTACTAAACTCCTGAGCCATAATTGGCCAATTACAACTTGCAAGACAGACGGCGCTGTGATTGGCCAAGCATGCGGGTCATAGTGCATGCTTGGCCAATCATCAGCCAGCATTCGAATTTGGCGCGAATGGTCCATAATGTTCGGAGTTCGCCGAACGTACGAACAGGCGATGTTCGAGTCAAATATGGGTTTGACTCGAACACGAAGCTCATCCCTACAGATCACTGCCCATCACTGCCACCTATCAGTGTCTATCAGTGCCACCTATCAATGCCTCTCAGTGCCCACCAATGCCACTTATCAGTGCTGCCTTATCGGTGCCCATCAGTGCAGCCTCATCAGCGTACATCAATGAAGGAGAAAAATTAGAAGTTTGCAAAATTTAATAACAAAATCTAGAACGGTTTTCTATTTTGTTTTCAGTTTTGGTCTTTTTAAAAAAAAAATATATTTTTTCATTTCAGTACAGTGTTGTATGACCACGCATTGGTCGTTCAAAGAGTGGCAGTGCTAAAAGCTGAAAATTGGACTGGGCAGAAAGAGAAGTTAATTAAATCCAAAATGGCAATTTTTAGATTTTTTTTTACCACTACTATTCCTTTATATTGGCTTTTAAAATTTACAAATGCAGGAATTTAGAAATTGGATGAAAGGTTTAGCACTGGGAAACATGTTTTGAAAGATAAATAGAGTATTTTATATACAACTATATAGATCAGACCAAAATGAGGGACAAATGAGGAGGAAAGAGGGACAGAAGGACTTTGTGGATGGGCTGGAGGGGAGTGGGGGCAGAGATGCATCATTCCCAACTGTCCCTGATTTCAAGGGACTATCCCTGATTTGGAACACAGTCCCAGGCTTTGTTTTGTGAATTGATAAAAATAGCAACTGGCCCAAATTACTAAGTTTTTAGTAATAATTTTTAGAGTAAGGTTTTGTGAGTGGCCTGGAGGAGAGAGGGGTGCACATGCATTCGTATGGCTGGGGCCTTTGAGACATTGAGCACTTACCTCTGCACAAGCAGCAGGTAAATATGAAGCCGTACATCCCCCCCCCCCCCCCCCCGGCATGGAAAAGAACAGATTTAACTGCTGTAGAATAATGTCAGCAGAATGTAAGGTTTATTTTCTGACAATAGAATGTATAAATGCCATAAGGCCCCATTCACACCTTTGCAATGCGCATATGCGGGTTTTTTGCATGTCATGCAAAAGCATAGGGCAGCATATTCACCTAAATGAGCTGCACTATGCACAACAAATGGACAAAAGTAGCTCATGCCCCTTTTTTCATCAGTAAGCTCAGTGTTTTTTTGTAATGTGTGTTTGTTGCATGACAAAACAGGTGTCTGCCATCCACACTGTAAGTGTCATTAAGATATAATAGCACCACAAACACAATGCACATGTTTTTGGTAATGCATGCAGAAATGCGTTTTTCTGCAAGCGTTCCTGAAACACTCAAGTGTGAATGGGGCTTAATACTGGTTAGTTTTATTGTGCCAGAGTTGGGATTTATAAATATTATTAGTGATTGGGTTCACATAAAGCTGAAGATATTTAAAGGGTAACTCCACTTTTGTGGGAAAAATAAATGGCTAATAAAAAAAATATATATAAAACTTAAATATATATAAAACAGTACAATTGCTACACAAGTCATATTGTATTTGAATGTTATTATAAATTACTTTTCCTTGCAGTGCTGTAAATGTATTTTTTGTAAATTACAATACAATATGGGAACCTGGAGGCATTCTGTACACAGATGGTGTACGGAATGCTCCCCCTGAAATGTCCTGATTGTGTATTTGGTTTACTGATTTTCCTAGAAGTCTCCACTAAGATACAAGGCAGATTTCTGACATACCCTGCAACAAAAATTTAATTTTTGGTGAGATACCCCTAAAGGTAAATCACGTCTAAAGAGATGCAGACCCCTTTCCTCATTAGAACCATTCAAGTGCAGCAGCTGATAATGATAAAATCACATCCATTCCATTGACTTTGCAAATGCGCACAGTTTCCACTCTGCAATAAGGTTTGTTAAAATCCCTGCAATGTACTCTGTAACCCAGAGCATATTTTTTTTCTTTTTTTGCAACAAAAGTGTTCATTTTTATGTTTGCTTGAGATTTTACTGATTAGGTTTATATGGTATACTGGGCACAACACAATATGCAGTGCTGTGAAAAAGTATTTGCCTCCTCATTTTTTTTTTTTTTCATATTTGTCACACTTAAATGATTCAGATCATAAAACAAATGTAATATTACACAAAGATAGGAAGTGTAACTGCGCTGATCTCAATGTTAAATCTATATTTTGCCTCAAAGCAGCTGCGTGAAGACGCATGGTTGGATGCGAAACGCGTAGAGGCTTCTGGGTAAACGCCGATGTCACTTCCTGCCCCAGCCCGGACCAGATCGAGGCTTGAACCACACGCTGATCTCAGGATAAGGAAACGCCACTAGCTAGCCCTAAAATGAACTGCTGGAAAGACTTAGTGCCGGTCTAAAGGCACTTTGCTTGTGAGTTTACATTTACATACCTATTTTATTGTCTTAAATACATTTTAAACATGTTGCACAATAATGGTTGTCTGCTTTCCATGAGATATCAAGATTAATGTGGAAGTATAAGGAGTAACCGTTGGCAACCAATTGAGGAATCTTCAAACATAGAGTGGAGTGGTTAACCCAGCATAAACCAAAAGTGCATTTTTTACTCATTTCTAGTGAGTGTCCATTTCAGAAGGTGGTGGTGTTTCATGAATTGCTGAACATTTTTTTCCAGTCACGGATGTGAATTTGTGCACGTGGGATTTGGATGATCATTTTATACAGAGGATCAATGGGACTGTTTATCTATTGAATACACAATTTGTAAGTTCTGTATATAATTACATTCTATTTTGTATGTATTGCACACTGCCCTCACTGTGCACAAGGCACTAATAAGGTTTCCAGTACATGTTTTGCATTCTTTCGAGTCCTGATTAGAATTAGCCTGCCTATGTAATGCCCCTTGTTACCATAAACATACAATTGTAATATTAATGTGATACCTACGTAATCATGTGTATAAAAACCTTCAAATGCATCATAATAAAGGAGAACAGTTATTTGGAAAGATGCTGAGCATATCTTTAGTGTCTGTTCCCTACTGCAGTAGTTATTACTAATTTGGAACCACTAATCAATATGAGGATAGGAGTTGCTTATCTATAAAATATCTATTTCATTATCATTATTGCTATTTTTTACTTTTTAGCTATCACTATACAGGACTAAGGAAAATTAGTTTTATGCAATAATTATTTAAATCATTTTTGAGGTATCACATATATTTGTTCACGTGTTTTGTGCCAAGATATATATTTTAAATTTTTGAGATAAGCACAGTTACAGACCTGACACAGTTATATATATCCCTTTCCCGCCGAGCGTACGCAGATCTGCGTACTCGGCTTCCGGGGGTTATACCGGGATGATGCCCACACCTGCAGGCATCATCCCGGTACCGTTTTTTGCAGCAGGCGATTGGCTATCCAGGTATAACAACCGATGCGGCTAAAAGCCGCTCGGCTGTTATGCCGGAGGAGCGGGAGGGGACGTCCCCCCCTCCCGCTGCCTCTCGCCGTTGCTACCGGTGCTCCCGCTCGATCGGGAGCACCGATCAGTGATCCGCCGCCTCCGGCTGCTGCGGAGGAACTGGAACGAAGCCGTAATCTGCTTCGTTCTAGTCTCCTCATCGTAAACATGGAAGCGACGTCATGACGTCACTTCCCGTTTACTCGGCTGCCAATGGCGCCGGTTTAAAAAAAATATCCGGTATTCAGAATCGCCGTTTTCGGCGATCTGAATACATTGAAGTGTAAAGGAGGGGTGGGGGGTCTTTTAGACCCCCGATCCCTCCATAAAGAGGACCTGTCACCACCTATTACTGTCACAAGGGATGTTTACATTTCTTGTGACAGCAATAATAGTGATCAATTTTTTTTTTTTTTTTAAACAATTTAGTTATTTTAAAATAAATAAAATAAATAAAAAAAAAAAATAAATTTTAAAGTGCCCGCCGTCCCCGCGAGCTCGCGAAGCAAAGAAAACGCATACGGAAGTCGCGCCCGCGTATGTAAACGGTGTTCAAATCACACATGTGAGGTATCGCCGCGATCGTCAGAGCGAGAGCAATAATTCTAGCACTAGACCTCCTCTGTAACGCTAACCTGGTAACCGTAAAAATTTTTTTAATGCGTCGCCTATTGAGATTTTTAGGTACCGTACTTTGTCGTCAATCTACAAGTGCGCGCAATTATAAAGTGTGACATGTTTGGTATCTATTTACGCGGCGTAACATTATCTTTCACATTACGCAAAAAAATTGGGCTAATTTTACTGTTTTGTTTTTTTTTATTCATGAAAGTGTCCCTTTTCCCAAAAAGTTGCGTTTAAAACACCACTGCGCAAATACCGTGTGACATAAAATATTGCAACAATCGCCGTTTTATTCTCTAGAGTCTCTGCTAAAAAAATATATATAATGTTTGGGGGTTCCAAGTAATTTTCTAGCAAAAAATATGGATTTTAACTTGTAAACACCAAATTCCAAAAATAGGCTTAGTCATGAAAGGGTTAAATTATATATTTACTTTGCGCTGGTGGCACATTCTTTCAATTAAACAAAAATAACCCAAGTAAATACAAAATGCAGTTTTAAATGATGACTTCATTTATTAAGAGAAAAAAGCTGTCTAAACCTGTCTGGCCCTATGTGAAAAAGTAATTGCCCCTAAACCTGATAACTGGCTGTGCCACGCTTGGCAGCAACAACTGCAATCAAGCGTTTGAGATTACTGGAAATGAGTCTTTCACATCGCTGTGGAGGAATTTTGGCCCATTCTTCTTTGTAATTGTTTTAATTCAGCCACATTTGAGAGTTTGGGCATGGACAGCCTGTTTAAGGTTATGCCACAGCATCTCAATCAAATTTAAGTCTGGACTTTGACTAGGCCACTCCAAAACCTTTATTTTTATTTTTTGACGTTCAGAGGGGGATTGGCTGGAGTATTTTGGATCATTGTCTTGCTGCATAACCCAAGTTCACAAACTGACGGCTGGATATTCTCCTTCAGGATTCTCTGGTAGAGAGCAGTATTCATGGTTCCATCAAATGTGGAAAGTCGCCCAGGTTCTGAAGATGCAAAGCAGCCCCAGACCATCACACTACCACCTCCATATTTGACTGTTGGTATGATGTTCTTTTTATTAAATGCTTTGTTTGTTTTACGCCAGGTGTACTGGAAAAAAAAAACCTTCCAAAAAGTTTAACTTTTATCTCATCAGCCCACAGAATATTTGCCCAAAAGTCTTGGGGATAATCAAGATGCTTTTTGGCAAATGTGAGACAAACCTTATGTGTTCTTTTTGGTCAGCAGTTACTTTTGCCTTGGAACTCTCCCATGGATGCCATTTTTGCCCTGTCTTTTTTGTATTGTTGAATCATAAACACTGACCTTAACTGAGACAAGTGAGGCCTGCAGTTCTTTTAGATGTTGTTCTGGGTTCTTTTATTACTTCACAGAAAGCAGCTTCCTCTGGGAGCACCCAAGCAGACCTGCTCCTGACCCACAGCTCTGTGTGTCCAGTCACACATGGAGCTGCGGCTTGGCCCAGCCCCCTTTGTCTCCCGATTGGCTCACTGACTGTGATTGACAGCAATGGTCAATGGCTCTCGCTACTGCCAAAAGACAATCAGAAATGTCCCCAGTGAGTCAAGGCTTTCATGGATATCACTGGATCGAGAGGGGGCTCAGGTGAGTATGGGGGGGACAAAGAACGTTTTTTACCTTCATGCATAGAATGCATGAAGTAAAAAAAAAAACCTTGAGCCTTTACAACCACTTTAACGTTTGTTCGATCTGAATAATTTAATTGTGATAAATCTGCAAAAAAATATATTGGCCACACCATGCTGATTAAAATATGCCTTTAATCCCCATGGAATTTTAAGCTGTATACATTAGACACTCTTCTGACAATATGGATTGGGGTTGTTCCAGTCTTGTGTACATAAGAAAACACAACAGACATTGCTCTGCAATGAATCACTGGTGTAGTTCAATGGGAAATAACTAGCCTAACCAGTCTGTCTGGTATGTCTATTTCACCTGAGGTATTGTGAATAACTGTCCAGGAAAGGGCACATTAGTACAGTAACAGCTATTAAAGGGATTGTAAAGGCAAAAGGTTTTTTTTTTTTTTTTTGTTAATCTTAATTCAATTTATGCATTAAGATTTAAAAAAAAAACCTTCTGTGTGCAGCAGCCCCCTACAGCTCCCCTAACACTTACCTGAGCCCATCTTTATCCAGCAATGTTGCAGGAGTGTCTAACCTGCCCGGGACTCTCTTCCTCATTGTCTGAGACAGCAGCATTGGTGCGATTGACTCCCACTGCTGTCAATCAAAATCAGTCAGCCAATCAGGAGAAAGAGGGGGTGGGGCCGGGTCGCGGCTCCGGGTCTGAATCGACACAGGGAGCTGTGACTCGGCTCAGGTGCCCCCATAGCAAGCTGCTTGCTGTGGGGGCACTCAACAGGAGGGAAGGGCCAGGAGCACAGAAGAGGATCCAGGCTGCTCTGCGCAAACCCAACTGCATACCGCAGGTAAGTATAACATGTTTGTTATTTTTTTTAAAAAGTCAGTTATGCCACCAGACATTTAAGACTGGGTTCACACTAGTGCGAATTGGATATGGAGTTTCGCGCATTCAATTCATCCAACAGGAGATTGTGACCTGCTATCTATGGAGCCGATTCACATATCTCCACAACGGCTCCGGTGATATTTGCACAGGAACCCTGTGTGTCTTTTGATCCGTTTCAGGTCCAAATTCAGCCAAAAATTCAGGCTGAAATCGGACCGGAAACAGTGAATGAAGACTCATGCTGTAAGCCGCTGTGTGCTCATACAATGCCTTGCAAAAATATTCACCCCCCCTTGGCATTTTTCAAATTTTGTTGCCTCATAACCTGGAATTATCATGGCTTGTTTGAGGATTTGCATCATTTAATCTACAGAACATTCCCACAACTTTGAAGATGTTTTTTTTTTTTTGCTGTTTTTTATTGCAAAGCGAACAATAAATAGGACAAAATAACAGAAAAAGCCAATGTGCATAACTATTCACCCCCGACGGGGGTACCTCCTAAGCTCAGATATATCAGTGTAAAAAATGTATTGTGGTGGAACAAAGATGTCCCAAAGGAGCAAAAGGGAGAATAAATCATGGAATATCTAATTGAAAAATTTCTTTAATAAAGTTACAAATGTAAACCCCCCAGAATACCCAGCAATAAAAACACATCCAGAAAAAAATTACAACGTTGTCACAATATGGCACCAATCTCTGGGACCCACGCATACACACAAACACACACACACACGCACGCATGAACCATCTAAGGAAGGAGAGGAATGGTGCTGATATAGATAGAGCTAATGTAATTACTTAAAGAGGAAGTAAACCCTGATGGGGTTTGTCTCCCTGCAAAGGTAAAGCATAATGGGTTACTATGCATCGCATAGTAGCCCATTATGTGTCACTTACCTGACACAGGAGCCAGCGATGTCACCACTGTCCCCTGTAGCATGGAGCATCCATCTTCTTCAGGGTATTGCTGGTCCAGCCACTCACAGCGCCGGAGCAGCGATGATGTCACTCCTGCACATGCGCACGGGAGCCGCAACTAATGGCATATCGCTGTTAGCAGCGGCATGCTGCTAACAGCGATAGTGCACCTGCGTAGACAGTGGTGCCTGCCTTTTTGTAAATATCTCCTAAACCATGTAGGTTAAGGGGATATTTCTTGGCCCTATAGGTAAGCCTTAATCTAGACTCACCTGTAGGTCAAAGTGGTTTGTAAGGGTTTACAACCACTTTAATCCTGTATAATTAAAGATAGCAAACTATACATGCTGCATGTCTGTGTAACGGGCTTGTGCAATTATTGTATAGAAGGATTGCATTTGCAGGTAAGTCAAACATATAAGGCTGTGATTGGGTCCATAGCCTATATTGCAGTATAGATCAATCAGCTAGTAGTAGTGTCAACAGACTGCCAGTTGAATAGTAAATATGTAGCATCAAGAGAGAGGCCACTGAATCAATAGTGGATAATTCAAGCTGGTCATATAGGGATTAGCTGGTTATAAATCATATTACAGTATCTCACAAAAGTGAGTACACCCCTCACATTTTTGTAAATATTTTATTATATCTTTTCATGTGACAACACTGAAGAAATGACACTTTGCTATAATGTAAAGTAGTGAGTGTCTAAACTGTTGGCAACAAAAGTGAGTAAACTCCTAAGTGAAAATGTCCAAATTGGGCCCAATTAGCCATTTTCACCCCCCCCCCCCCGTGTCATGTGAATCGTTAGTTTGACAAGGTCTCATGTGTGAATGGGGAGCAGGTGTGTTAAATTTGGTGCTATCTCTCTCATTCTTTTATACTGGTCAATGGAAGTTCAACATGGCACCCCATGGCAAAGAACTCTCAGAGGATCTGAAAAAAAGAATTGTTGCTCTACATAAAAAGGGCCTAGGCTATAAGAAGAATGCCAAGACCCCGAAACGGAGCTGAAGCACAGTGGCCAAGAACATACAGCAGTTTAACAGGACAGGTTCCACTCAGAACAGGTCTCGCCATGGTCGACCAAAGAAGTTGAGGGCACGTGCTCAGCATCATATCCAGAGGTTGTCTTTGGGAAATAGACATATGAGTGCTGCCAGCATTGCTGCAGAGGTTGAAGGGGTGGGGGTCAGCCTGTCAGTGCTCAGACCATATGCTGCAAACTGCATCAAATTGATCTGCATGGCTTTTGTCCCAGAAGCATTCCTCTTCTAAAGATGATGCACAAAAAGGCAAGCAAACAGTTTGCTGAAGACAAGCAGACTAAGGCCATGGATTATGGGAACCATGTCCTGTGGTCTGATGAGACCAAGAGAAACTTACTTGGTTCAGATGGTGTCAAAAGTGGGTGGTGGTAACCAAGTGAAGAATACAAGGAAAAGTGTGTCTTGCCTAGTGCCTACATGCAAGCATGGTGGTAGAAGTGTCATGGTCTGAGGCTGCATGAGTGCTGCCGGCACTGGGAGCTACAATTCATTGAGGAACCATGCATGCCAACATGTACTGTGACATACTGAAGCAGAGCATGAGCAGCTCCCTTCGGAGACTGGGCCGCAGGGCAGTATTCCAACATGATAATGACCCCAAACACATCTCCAAGATGACCAATGTTTTACTATAGAAGCTGAGGGTAAACTTAATGGACTGGCCAAGCCTGTGGATCTAAACTCTATTGAGCATCTGTGGGGCATCCTCAAATCGAAGGTAGAGGAGCGCGAGGTCTCTAACATCCACCAGCTTTGTGATGTCTTCATAGAGGAGTGGAAGAGGACTCCAGTGGCAACCTGTGAAGCTCTGGTGAACTCCATGCCTAAGAGGGTTAAGGCAGTGCTGGAAAATAATGGTGGACACACAAAATATTGACACTTTGGGCCCAATTTGGGCATTTCCACTTAGGGGTGTACTCACTTATGTTGCCAGTGGTTTAGATATTAATGGCTGTGTGTTGAGTTATTTTGAGGGGGACAGCAAAATTTACACTGTTATACAAGATGTACACTCATTAAATTTACATTGTAGCAAAGTGTAATTTCTTCAGTGTTGTCACATGAAAAGATAGAATAAAATATTTTCAAAAATGTGAGGGGTGTACTCACTTTTGTGAGATACTATATATATGCATGGATTGACTTCATAGTCCCTTGATCAAATATCAAGCAGTGCTCGGTTTGAGGATTAGTCCACTGGATAACAGGAAACAAAGGGGAAGGGGGGGGGGGGGGGGGGGAAGATGTTATTTGCCTTATTGCCTTATTTGTTATGGCTCTCACCACTCTGGGATGATGGCTGCAGTGACCATTGTACATGGAGCCTGTTCCCCTCTGAAGTCAGCCTGTAGATATTAATGAATCAACATGTAGATAAATGCTGGTAAAGTCTGTCAGCATGTTTCAGTGGCAGTCTGGTGTAGAGCGTCAAAGCTCAAAACATTCGGTCGTATGTCGGATATGCTTGAGGTGAAGATGGCCGTGAGCTTCGTCAGGGCATATGACATAAATTTTCTCTGTCTTTTTAAAGGGATAAATGTCCAATGAGAGTCGATTACGGCAAAATTAAATTTTAGGGCCATCTTTTGGTCACTGGTTATATTGCAGTGATTTAAAAACCAGGAAAATATAGAAAAAGAGTGTGGAAAAAAGATTTATACTGACAAAATGGAATTACATTGTACAGCCATGGCAAATCTGCATGGGACAAAGTTATGAATCTGAATCACCGCAGGATAATCAAGTGAGGACAGTTAGGTTCAGAATGATTAACTGAGTCTAATCGTTTGGGTCACAATTTGTAGGTAGTTAGGTTATTAAATTATGGCTCAAGAAATTTTTTGAGGCTTAGCTCATTATTTAGTCCTTTAGGCTGTAAGGTATCTAGCCAGAATATTCAGGATTTTTCTTTCCTCAATAGTTACATAGTTAGTAAGGTTGAATAAAGACACCAGTCCATCCAATTCACCCTGAGTGAGTGTCTACAATTGTCCCTATCCCTGTACATCACACACTCACATTGGTCCCTACCCTCAAGGTGCCCATAATCCAAGGTCCCCATTCATATACTAGGGCCAATTTTGGACAGAAGCCAATTAACCTACCAGCATGTCTTTGGAGTATGTGAGGAAACCGGAGTACCTGGGGGAAACCCACACAGGCACATGCAAACTCCAGGCAGATAGTGTCATGGTTGGGATTCGAATCAGCGACCCTTTTTACTGCTAGTGTTAACCGCTACACTATTGTGCCACCGATAGGACTATCAAAGTCACCTCTATGTTCTGTTTGGTTCAGGGCATAGAACCCCTTAACCCTCAGACCAGTAGAGTTCCCACCATGGCATTGTATAAAGTGTTGGACCACGGGGGTGTCCTCTTCTTGCTTTATACTCTTTAGCGTTCACCGAACCTGATACGAAGTTGACGTTTGGTTTTACCACTATAACTTTTTTTACAAGGGCACTCCATTTTTTTCTGTATGTGTTTTTATTGCTGTGTGTTCTGGGGGGTTTACATTTGTAACTTTAATAAAGCAATTTTTCAATTAGATATTCCATGATTGATCCTCCCTTTTGCTCAGGACGTACTAAACTGCATATTGGGATGATGGGATGATTGAATTATTGGCTGCAATACTGAGAACCCTCACTAGATGTCAGTGTACTTTATATATATATACACACACACACACACACACACACACATATATATTAATAAATATTTTAATTGAATTTTTTTTGCATACATCACATAAGTAATAGTACATAGCAGAGTATGATACATTCAATCAAGACATAAATCAGTTCAACCTTGTTCAGATGAGGTTAAGCAAAGTGACTCATGAAAGCCATAGGAGAGAACCAGAAAGGAAGAGAGATAAACCTTCTTTAGTGTACTCAACATACAAGGTCGGGACTGGCAAAGGGCCTAAATCTAACAGATAGAACAGTAACCAGTCACCGGGTGGTGATCGTCGGGCCCCACACACACCACCCCTGTGGGATCTCTCTGTGGGTGTGTACAGTGTCTTCCCGGAGTCCATAGACGCCTCCGTGGTAGAGGTCGATATCAGTTGAATAAGGAGGCTATAAAAGTGGAGCCTCCCATTTCCTGAAGTAAATCCATGGTGGTTGACTGATAGGGATGACCCGAACACCCCCCGGTTTGGTTTGCACCAGAACCTGCAAACGGACTGAAAATTCGTGCAAACTTTAGAACCCCCGTTAAAGTCAATGGGACTCGAAGGTTCGAAAAAAGAGGTAATTTTAAAGGCTATAAAATATTGTCCTAAAAAGGGTTTGGGGGCCCGGGTCCTGCCCCAGGGGACATGCATCAATGCAAAAAAATGTTTTAAAAACTGCCCTTTTTTCGGGAGCACTGATTTTAATAATGCTTAAAGTAAAAAAAAAAGTGAAATATTCTTTAAATATTGTGCCTGGGGGTGTCTATAGTATGCCTGTGAAGTGATATGTGTTTCCCATGTTTAGAATAGTCCCTGCACAAAATTACATTTCTAACGGAAAAAAAGTCATTTAAAACTGCTTGCACTTTTAATGTAATGTCTGGTCCCGGCAATATGGATGGAAATGAGTGAGAAAAATGGCATGGGTACCCCCCAGCCCATTACCAGCCCCTTTGGGTCTTGTATGAATATTAAGGGGAACCCTGTACCAAAATTAAAAAAAGGAAAGGCGTGGGGCCCCCAGGCCCTACATACTCAGAACAGCAGTATACAGGCGGTGCAAACAAGACAGGGACTGTGTAGGTTTGTTGTTAAGTAGAATCTGTTTGTAATTTTGAACGGGTACATTTTTAAATTGTAGCTCCAATCAAAAATCTATTTTTAAGCTTTTTTTGAAAACATAGGGAAGGTTATCACCCCTGTAACATTTTTTTTGCTGTTAGTGCACCTCTTCAGAAGATTTCACCTCACTTTCTGTCCCAAAGACAAATGTTTTTTGAAAATTTTGTTTTTTTAGTAAATTTCCCTTCCTAGGGGTAGATTTCATCTCACTTCCTGTTGTCTCCTTCCGTTTGCAAGTAGGATACGTTTGTAAGTTGAATGTTTGAAAGTAGGGGCCTGCCCTATATGCTCTGCAGGAATTTGGGCCTAAGGTTTTGGTGTTGCCACAACACTGTAAGCCCTCAAAGTAACTCTTGGTGGGCGCTGGAACGCCCTGCTGTGAACCATTATATGAAGAATTGTAATTACATGCCATTGTTGAACAGTGGTATAAAAATTGGGCCTTTGGTGGTGGTGGTGCTGGTGGTGCTGGTGCCATAAGCCCTTACAGTTACTCTTGGTGGGCGCTGGAATGGGCCCTGCTGTGAAATATTATATCAAGAATTGTAATTACATGCACCTGTTGAACAGGGGCACAAAAATTGGGCCTTAGGTACTGGTACCACAACTCTGCAACACCTAACATAAACTCTAGTTGGAGAGCAGGAAAATTATTGCATCAAAAATTGTAATTACATGCCCCTGTTAAACAGGGGCTGAAAAATTGGGCCTCAAGCACTGGTACTGGTGCCACAACACTGCAACCTGTCACGGTCTGGAGTCAGGCTCAGAGGCTAGTAGCTATAGCAGCAGAGCAGGTATTCACACAGGTCACCCTGGCTGATGACACGGGTTCACCTGAGGTGCGGGGTCTAAGCACTAACCGGTATTCACCAGAGCTCCTGAAGGTGGAGATGGGCTTTGCTGCATGTTAGTGCCAGGTTGCGGTCCTCAGGATAGCCCCACCAGGAGGTGAGCAAGCTGGGGTCTGGTAGCAGATATAGCAGGTAGGGATCAAGCAGAAGCGTAGTTGAGAAACAAGCCAAAAGTCGGTAACAAATAGTTGCAGGTTGGGATTCAGCAGAAGCGTAGTCCAGGAATAAGCCAAGTGTCGGTAACAAATGGTAGCGAGGATACAGTTGGCAGCAGGAGAGACAGGAGCAAGATATTGGCTGGTGAAGGCACAATATTCTGGCAACCAGGAAGTGCAGAGACATGGCTTAAATCAGGAAGTTCATGGGAGGAGCAAAGGGTTCAAGGTTCAAGGCAAACAAGATTCAAGACAAGATCATTCAGGAATTGTCTAAGGAGCTGTCCAGCATTCCAGGTGTCTCAGCAAGCAGAGTAACTGCCAGGCACACCAGAGGTCCCAGGTTCAAGCCCAGGTCCTAACACAACCACTCACAAATATTGTAGTTGAGCACAGCAAAGAACCCTCCTGCAAAATACTGCATCAAAAAATAGCTACTGGTGGCGGTGCCCAGGACCAAAAATGTTCTTACAAGCTATCAACATGATCATTGAGGAGGAAGAGGATAGTCACTCAGCATGGCAGTCTTGAAGGGATCTGACATTTCAAAAAAAATGCTGGGTAGCTGGTGGTGATCCAAGACTGATTCATTTTTATGAAGGTCAATCGATAAACCGAGTCGGTGGACAGGCGCACCCTGTGATCGGTTACAAAGCCTTCAGCAGAACTGAATGTGCATTCCGAAAGAACGCTGGATGCAGGAACGGCCAGTAGCTCAATTGCATCCTGTGCAAGCTCTGGCCAGCGATCCATCCTCAAGACCCAGTAACCAAGAGGATTTTCGGTGGGAAAGGTGTCCAAGTCTGATCTTACCCCTAAGTATTCCTGCACCACGTAAATCAGATGCTGGCGATGGTTGCTGGAACCGATCATACCTTGGGGCTGCGGACTAAAAAATTGTCTGAAAGCATCGGTCAGATGGACACCTTCTCCACCGCTCCTTCTGTGACTGACCGAAGCCTCAGCAAGACGTTATCTAGGACCAGGAGTTTGTAACCTCCCAGTCTCGGGAAAAGCGTTGCACAGACCTTTCTGCAAGGCCTCCCGAAGATGTTTCATCCTCTGCTCCCTCTGCGATGACAAGATAAGGTCTGCAACATTAACCTTGTAATGTAGATCAAGGAGGGTCGCCAGCCAGTAATGATCCCTCTCCTTGATCCGACGAATACGAGGATCCTTCCGCAGGCTTTGTAGGATCAAGGAGGCTATGCAGCGTAGGTTAGCTGAGACATTTGGTCCAGAGTCCTCTGGGTCACTAAGGATGACATGATCCACAGCCACCTCCTCCCAGCCACGTACAAGTCCACGGGTTTCTTGGGACTGTAAATGATCCCTAAAAGACTGCTGCTGATGCTGAGTGCCAGGCTCCACCTCCATGCTGACACAATCCTCCTCCTCCTCCTATTCTTCCTGTGTGATCGGTGGGCCAGCAGGAACACTGTCTGTATAAAGGGGGCCTTGAGAGGTAAGGAAGTCCTCCTCTTCCTGCCTCTGTTCTGCCTCAAGTGCCCTGTCCATTATTCCACGCAGCATGTGCTCCAAGAGGTGGACAAGAGGGACACTGATGCATGCACTGTCACTGCTCACCATCCTCGTGGCCTCCTCGAATGGTGACAGGACAGTGCATGCATCCCTGATCATGCCCCAATGGCGTGGGAAAAAAAAACAAGCTCCTCTGACCCTGTCCTGGTGCCGTAGTCACACAAGGGACTCATTGATGGCCCTCTGCTGCATGTGCAGCTGCTGCAACATGCCCAATGTTGAGTTCCACCTGGTGGGCATGTCACAGATTAGGTGGTTCTTGGGCAGGTTAAATTCCTTTTGGAGGTCAGCCAGCCGAGCACTGGTATTATATGACTGGCGGAAATGCACACAGACTTAGCTGGCCTGCCTCAGGACATCCTGTAAGATCGGGTACCTGCCCAAGAACCACTGCACCACCAAGTTAAGGATGTGAGCCACACAGGGCACATGGGTCAGTTGTCCCTTTCAGAGGGCGGAGAGGAGGTTGGTAACATTGTCGCAAACCAACATTCCTGGCTTAAGCTGGCATGGCGCCAACTACCTCTCAGCCTGCCCCTGCAGACCTGACAGAATCTCTGCCCCAGTGTGGCTCCTGTCCCCCAAGCACACCAACGCAAGCATGGCATGGCATCTTTTTGCCTGCGTACTTGTGTAGCCCCTTGAATGCCTACGGAGCACCGCTGGTTCCGAGGACAAAGAACAGGAAGAGGCCCTGGAGGAAGAAGAAGAAGAGGGGGTGGAGGAGAAAGGTGTTTCAGAATCCCCAGTAGTAGCATTTTGGAGGCGTGGTGGCGGAACAACCTCCAACACTACTGCACCCTGTCCTGCATCCTTTCTAGCTGCCAGAAGAGCCAATGCGTCATGAAAGATAGGTAATGTCCCTGTCGATGCCTGCTGGATCATGAGTCAGTGGTAATATGCACCTTACCGCTGACTGCCCTGTCCAGCGAGGCCAAGACATTGCCCTCCACATGCCAGTAGAGAGCCGGAATCGCCTTCCATGCGAAAAAGTGGCATTTGGGAACCTGCCACTTAGGAACCGCACATTCCATAAACTCACGGAAGGGGACAGAGTCTATCAACTGAAAAGGCAGCAGTTGTTGTGCTAGAAATTTAGCCAAGTTAGCATTCAACCGCTGAGCATGCGGATGGCTGGGAGTGAACTTCTTTCTTCTTCTTCTTCAATCTGCTATGGGACGTCGGTGTACCGATCGCAGATTGCCCGCAAGTACTTGGCTGTGACACACCTAATTCTACACCTTCATTCCTCTCAGTGCAGGTTTCAGAGAGGACTGAAGGTATAGTGGGGTTGGAGATCCCAGCTGATGAGGAGCAAGGAGAGGTTTACTTTGTTCTTTGGTGTGGGTCTTTTAGGAACGCTTGCCAACGAACTGCATGGCAGGTCGACATATGTCTGGTCAAGCATGTGGTGCCCAAGCAGCTGATGTTTTGGCCACGTGAGATATGCTTGAGACATATGTTGCAAATAGAAGCGATGCGATCTGATGCACTCGTCTCAAAAAAGGCCCACACCAAACAACTTTTGGAATAACGCGCAGAGGCAGCGCCCTGCACATGCGGAGCTCTGTGGTGTGATGCAGTCAGTATGCTGGCCCCTGGAGGGCATCCTGCCTCATTGGAGATGTGCCTCCTCCTCTCTCCTATCAGGCACCCACGTGGAGTCAGTGACCTCATCATCCCCTCCCTCCTCATCACTGGAGCAAACCTGGCAGTAGGCTGCAGCTGGTGAAACATGACTGCCAGATTGCGGTCCTTCTTGGGCATCCCCTCTCTCTGAGCTCACATTACTGCCTTTCTCTAGCTGGGTATCGTCATCAGAGCCTTCAAAACGCTGACCATCCTCATGGAGCATGTACCCAACACTGTGCTCAAACAGTTCGGGGGACTCCTCAGGAGGACATGGTGGGGCTAGGGAAGGAGTGACTGATGCCATTAAGCCGAGGGAAGAGGCCACGTTGGTAGCTGCTTTGCCATTACCCTGAGCCTGGGTGAGAGAGGATGAGGAGGATGTGGACAGCTTGGTCATCCACTCTACCAAGTCTTGTTGCGGCTCAACAGTTCTGTAACATATCACTGCCGAAAATATGGACAAGCACGTCCCATGGCCACGTGCTGATGAGGATGCACCATGTCCATGAGCAGCACTGTTGCCTCTAGACACAGAGCCTGCTTGCCCTCTTTTATTGGCTCGTGACTGTCTGCCTCTCCAGACATACTAATGGCCTGCACAGAGATGTAGCTGCGCAAAGCTGGGACGTATATATTGATATACTGCAGCTAGCAGAATCAACTGCCTGCCTGTAGTATTATTAGTTTGAGAACACCAGCAATTGGGGTAGCTTTATGTGCACATTGTGCAGATCACAATACACCGATTGTAATTACTGCAGCTGCCTGCCTGTGGTATAGGATCAGAAAGACACCAGCAATTGGAGTAGCTTTAAGCGCACACTGTGCAGATGACACAGTACACTGACTGTAATTAATGCAGCTGCCTGCGGTATAGGATCAGCAGAATACCAGCAATTGGGGTAGCCTTAGGTGCACATTGTGCAGATGGCACAATACACCGACTGTATTTGTTACAGCTGCCTGCAGATAGAATCAGCAGAACACCAGCAATTGGAGTAGCTTAATGTGCACACTGTGCAGATGACACAATACACCGACTGTAATTACTGCAGCTGCCTGCGATATAGGATCAGCAGAACACTAGCAATTGGGGTAGCTTTAGGTGAAGCCAGACTGTAATTGCTACAGCTGCCCATGGATAGGATCAGCAGAACACCAACAATTGGGGTAGCTTTATGTGCACACTGTGCAGAAGACACAATACACCAACTGTAATTACTGCAGCTGCCTGCGGTATAGAATCAGCAGAGCACCAGCAATTGGGGTAGCTTTAAGTGCACACTGTGCAGATGACACAGTACATCGACTGTAACTACTGCAGCCGCCTGCCTGTGGTATAGGATCAGAAGAACACCAGCAATTGGGGTAGCTTTAGGTGCACACTGTGCAGATGACACAATACACCGACTGTAATTACTGCAGCTGCCTGCCTGTGGTATAGGCCATCATTGGTGTGCAGCTCTTCTTTTGGCTCATACTGAGCTAAGCATACATGCTATGTTTCATCTATCTTTCAAAAATTCCCCCCAGGTCAAAAAAAAATGTCTTTATGTCACACTTCTTTATCTCAAATACCTATTTCACAATCACACACAATTTTTATATTTATTTGTGCACAATCTTACCATCAGATGCTTTTTTTTAGCCAGTGTTCACATATGGTAGCCATTCCTTCATTTAGTATTTATTTAGAATTAATGTTGGCTTATCTCTACAGTTGAGAAAAATCCAAACATTTCAGTTTTGACTTACATATCTTAGAGTTAAAGGATAGGTTCACCAATCACATGTTATATATCACTCAGTAAAATCAGTGTGCTATCCCTTTAAATTAAACATGCATCAATAAATGTGTATAAATAATGAAAACCAACAATTAATCAACAAGTCAAAATAAATATAAAATGATGAAAGGTGCAATCAATTCACAAATAAATAAATATAAGTAAATCAGGCATACATGCTCAAAATAAAGTGAAAAAATAAATTGCATATTTATCTGATACATTTTTATTTATTTATTCATGAATTGATTGCACCTTCATCATTATTTATTTTTCATTGATAGTGCACTGATTTATTGAGTAACATTATTTTACATATCTTGTATCTAGATTGTGATTTTGGTGCAGCAGTCTCTATATGTGTTAGTCCGAATCCTTTACACTTAGGGCAGGATTTTTTTTTACATGTAACATGCAGCTAATCACCTGCCTCCCATCTCCAGAGCCCTCTCTCTGTGACAGTGAGCAGGGGTTCCTCTTCCCCACAGCTCATCAGTCAGCAATGCACTGTGATGCCGCAGTGAATTATGGGCCGTGACGCGCCAAATTCGAGTGACCCTTAAAATTCAAACGGCCCTTAATGTTCGGAATTCTCCGAACAGATGAGCAGAAGATGTTCGAGTCGAACATCCTCATCCCTATTGACTGATAACTGCATAATAGTGGGGACCGATTCCCTCCAACAGCTTGACCCATAACCTCTAATACAACCCCCTTAGGGGTAACTGTAGGTCTTTCTGTACTTAGAGGTAAGTGAGGGACCAGATTGTCCCAGAAAGGAGAGAGAAGAAACATGTGAAAGGGAGGGAGATAAGGACAGTATGAGGACAGGGAGGGGAAGGGGCTTTCCCAGTTCCAGACTCTATTCCTTGGAGGAGTGATATGTTACAGAACGTGGCTCAAGGTTCCCAGGTGGCATTAAATCTCTCAATTTTGTCATTAAGTTTAGCTACTATTTGCTCCTGTGCCATAATCCATGTTACTTTCCTCCTGAAATAATGGAAGGAAATGGTGGGCCTCTTCCAGGCCTTAGCTATAGTGATTTTAGCTCCCAACAGTGTAAAGAAATAAAGGGCCTGTAGGTGCTTAAGTAGGGATAGTGTGGTTAAGTAAGGCTATGTTGGGGTTAGGAGTCACCGCTTTATTTGTTAAAGAGCTAATAGTTCGGGGGCGTGGCCTGGACGGCGATGGAGTAGGTCGCACGTGAGGACTGCTCCGCTCCCGGTCTATCCTGTACAGGCATCCTGTGTTTCGGTACCGGCCTGAAACTAACAGGGATCTGTGGATTGAGATCCCATCTCCTATCCGGACATGTCGCCTACGAAAAAGCACGGCGCGGCGGTGACCTCTCTGGATAGGTACCGCAGGCAAGACAGAGACTCTGCTCAAGATGGCGCCTCCTTACCCTCCGCTTCTCAACCAGCGGCGAATGACACCGACAAGGTATTGGAAGCTATCTCTGCCTGCCAGTCCTCCCTTACCACAAAAATCGAGGAGGTCAGGGTCGACATATCCCTCATTAGACAGGATATGTCTAAACTTAAGGACCGGGTGAAGGAGACGGAGGAACGGATCGGCCGGACGGAAGATGTGCTGCACCCACTCCAGCATTCCCATGAAGAGGTGAGGCGCCAACTTCAGCTTCTTGCCCAAAAACAAGATGATCTTGAAAATAGATCACGCAGGTCGAACATTCGTTTTATCAGCCTGCCGGAGGGTGCGGAGGGACCCGATCCACCTGCTTTTGTTGAGAGGCTCCTGATCGACACCTACGGACGGGAAGCCTTTTCTACCACCTTCATAGTGGAGAGGGCACATCGTATGCCCGCGAGGCGCCCGCCGGAAGGCGCACCGCCTCGCACACTCATTGCCAAGTTCCTCAACTACCGTGACAGAGACGCTGTTCTGAGACTGAGTAGAGAAAAGGGCAACATCCCCTACCAAGCGAGTCATGTCATGGCTTTCCCAGACTTTTCTGCAGAAGTCTAGAAACAACGGGCTCGTTTCACCGAGGTCAAGCGCCGACTGCGCACCCACCACCTCAAATATACGATGATGTACCCGGCAAGACTCCAAGTTCTGGGAGAGGACCGAGCGCACTTCTTTGATGACCCGACGCAGGCAGTGGAGTGGCTGGAGAGGAGGGAGGCTGATAGGAATCGCCGGGTCTAGCGGATGCTTCGACATGTTGTTTCGTGGTGGTAAGCTGTTCTATCCTATGCCGCTGCTTCTGGCTTCCTTCCCTAGACTGTATCCCTGCTGTTGGGAGTACGGCTTTACCGGCTGGTACCTGGGCTACACTGGCTGTTCTCGCACGCCAACCTACTGACACCTGCGGACCTGTTTGGCTGTACCCACTACTATAGACCGTTTCGCCCTGTGTACTTTTGCATAAACTGAGACTGTCCCAGTTCAATCGGATGTCCTCATATCTGCCTACTTTCCTCTCCTCTGGGACTATCTATGTGAATCTGGCGGACTCGGTGCTGTGTCCCTATGCCTCCCAAAGGCCAACAGACCTTGTGCTATAACTGTGCCTGGGCCAGAAGCAGGCTCTCCCTCTGTTCTTTTACTTGTCTGTGTTCCCTTTCTCCTTCTCCCATCTTTCCCTCTTGTGTTCACCTTTTTATGATCATAGCTGATCGCCGTGCTGTGTTTGGAATGGGTTTTTTTTTACCCCCCTTTTTCTCTAATGATTTTTTTTTCTCTACATTGATACCGGGGGCGGAGGCCGTGTCCCCTGTTCTACGGCCCTGTCCGGCGGCCTACTCCCTGAACCTTATGCAGCGAGTGACCGCCCCGTGTATGGTTATGTGCCTAGTCTGTCCCCCTGCGGAATCGAATACTCCAGGCGAGGGGAGGAGGTTGCGCTGGACGCCTTCGATGCAGAGGGTACGGACTATAGTTTGGCAATTTGGGGATGTATGCTCCAACCCAGTTAGGGGGGCTGAGAGCTGGGTGGGGGGAGGGGGGTTGTGTTTGGGGTTTGAGTTTATGTTTGTTTTTTGGTTGATTACTGCATATATGGTACAGTGCAATGTATTTCTATGTTCCCAGATGGGAGGGTGGTTGGTGGGGGGAGGGCAAGGAGTGGACTCAATTCTGGGGTCCGGTCTGCCCCGTCTGCTACCTGGTCTTAGCACTAATCTCTTATGGCTCCGATCAAGTTTCTGACGTGAAACGTCCAGGGTATCAGGGATAAGCTTAAACGTACGGCCGTTTTTACTTGCCTTAAATCATACAGAGCTGATGTTATAGTGCTTGTGGAAACTCATGTTACGGGCCGGCTTCAGCTGGCGCTTAGGAGACCGTGGGTTGGCTGGGCGTACCATGCGACCCACACCTCCTATTCCCGGGGCGTGTCCTTGCTCATAGCGAAAACCGTGCATTTTCAGTTGATTGATTTACGAACAGATCCCCAGGGCCAGTTTGTTTTTCTACAGTGCACTATACAAGGCAGACGCTATCTACTTCTTGCAATCTACATACCACCTCCCTACTCTGCCACTATCGTGTCTGAGGGACTCTCTTATATGGCTCAGCACCCGAATATCCCTGCCATATGGCTTGGGGATTTTAATGTAGCCCTTAACCCGCACATGGATAGACTGCCGGGTGGTTCCGCGCCTCCGGCCCAGACGGAGTCTAGGTTAAGCCGCACCCTCAGGGAGTTTTCACTAACTGATGTATGGTGTTACAGATATCCCACGACTCAGGCGTTCACATGCTTCTCGGCCACGCACTCTACCATGTCCCGCATAGATTTCATTTTGACGTCCAGCGTTCTCCTCCCTTATTTGGAAGACGCGGGGTTCTGTGCGAGATCCCTATCGGATCATGCTCCGTGCTGGGCTACCTTTACGCTGGCCCAGCAGACTGGACCTCGGGTCTGGCGCCTTAATCCCTTTTGGCTGAAGGCGCTGGGGGAACAGTCGGCAGAATGGACTCATTTCTTTACGGTTAATAGGGGAACGGCGACTGATGGCAGTGTCTGGGAGGCATTTAAGATCCATGCACGTTCCACTCTGATCAGGCGCATTAACAGGTTAAAAAGCTCCTCTAAACTTACACTTACACTTACACTAGTGCGGAGAACGCCTCGGCTCTCAGACTCCAAACTCGTGTTTTAGATCAATTACACTTTGAACAGGCTAGAAGAAAGCATTTTTTTACGCAACAACGGATTTTCGAGCAGGGTGAGAGAGCGGGTAAATTGCTGGCATATCTTGTTCATCAGGATGCGAGGCCGCCGGTAGTGGTGTCGCTGCTGGATGAGCGGGGAACTATTGTCTCTGACCCGGAGAGCGCTGCGGAGATGTTCAGGTCCTACTACGCTGATCTCTACGCCTCTCGTGTGGAGGTCACGCCTCAGGAGACCCGGGACTTTTTACAGGCTGTTCTCTTTCCCCAGCTTTCGGTGGCCCAGATCGCGGATCTGGAGGCTCCGGTTAAGCTGGAGGAGGTTGAGCTGGCGCTCTCATCCTTGGCAACGTCCAAGGCGCCTGGGCACGATGGTTTGCCGCTGGATTTCTATGCGGCTTATTCTGAGGTATTGGCCCCCGAGCTACTAAATCTATATAATTACCTTTTTGAGTCAGAATCCCTCCCAGACACCCTACGACAAGCAACAATTATAGTTATTCCCAAACCAAATAAAGATCCCAACCGACCCGACTCATATCGCCCGATATCGCTGTTACAGGCGGACATTAAGATCTTAGCAAAAATTTTTGCATCCCGGTTATGTCCCCATATCTTGTCCCTTATCCACCCTGACCAAACGGGTTTCATGCCCGGTAAAAATACGGCAATGAATATCCGCAGGCTTCACATGAACTTACAGGCTTCCCACGACAATGGGGGTTCCAGGGTTGTGGTGGCATTAGACGCGGCCAAGGCATTCGACTCTGTGGAGTGGGGGTATTTGTGGGAATGCCTTGGCCGGTTTGGGTTTGGGCCAAATTTTTTGAAATGGGTCAAGATCCTTTATTTTTTCCCAGAGGCACGGGTGGCGGTGAATGGTTGCCTGTCTGGTCCTTTTCCTTTGGGGTGGGGGACCAGGCAGGGATGCCCCCTATCCCCGCTTCTATATGCCCTAGCGGTGGAACCGGTGGCTATATCCCTTAGGTCTAATACCCTTGTTAGGGGCCTTCGTGTGGGGCCCGTCACGGAGACGGTGAGCATGTACGCCGATGATATGCTCCTCTATCTGGAAGATGAGGGGCCCTCGCTGAGAGCTGCCCTCCATACCATTACAGAATTTGGTAAACACTCGGGCCTTACTATTAATTGGGCGAAATCGCTAATCCTCCCCATCGATCTATCTCCACCGGAACGTGACGCGGCCTTACTCCCACTGTGCAGGGTGTCTTCCATACAATACCTTGGAGTCCAGATTACCAGAGAACCCTATGACTACTTAGTCCAAAACATCGAACCCCTGATTCTATATCTGAAAACTAAAACTCAGTCCTGGGCCAGACTCCCCCTCGGAGTAATGGGTAGAATAAACTTAACCAAAATGATTCTGCTGCCCAAGTTCCTCTATAAATTCTGGCAGGCGCCCGCTCTTATCCCCCTCAAATGTTTTAAAACCATAGATACTATTCTTAATTCCTTTATCTGGGGCTCTGGTAGGCATAAATTGGCATGGAACGTACTAAAGAATCCTACCAACATGGGAGGAGCTGCGCTCCCCGATTTCCATGCATACTACATCGCTGCCCAGCTCTCTCACTTTTTTCACCTACATAAAATGGACGCTGCCAGATACCAAGCACTGCTATGTGGCATGCCTCATAGTCGCACCCACTCCCCCCTTCAGGTTTTGTTTCGGGGGAAGGGGCCCGACAGGAGGGCGCGGAGACGTGCCCCTTTGCTGCTTCAGCATAGACGGATATGGGAAATTGCGCAGAAAATGCTAGGGGCGGATTGGGTGCATTCCCATACTCCCCTATGGTTTAATTCTCAGTTGGAGGAGCTTGGGGGATTGCCGGGGGCGGGTCTGTGGGCCTCCAGGGGGGTGGTGTACCTGTATCAGGTCGTCACCCCATTGGGGGTACGTAGCTTCCAGGCGCTGCGGGGTGAGTTTGAGCTTCCCCGGTGCATGGCCTTTTATTATGCTCAGCTATCCCATGCCCTCCGGGCCCAATTTGTGGGGGGATTCCCGGATCCCCAAGAACTGTCAGTAGTGGGTGTGATAATTGGGGAGGAGCCCACGAAGTTAATTTCCACCCTATACGACTATCTTAGGAGACGGACGGTAGCCAGACTGGTGGAGGCGGCGAGATATCGGTGGGAGGAAGACGTGGGTCCGCTTGAGAGGAGATCTTAGATGGGGTCAAGTTAGTTTCCCCCAGAATAACGGACAGACTGACTCAACTGTACATCATACACAAATCATATCTTACCCCGGCCAGAATTCGCAAATACAAACCCTCCCTGGAACCAGGGTGTCCACACTGTGGATGTCTCCCGAGCACTTTCTATCATTTGGTGTGGTCATGCCCAGACGTTCAGACCTTTTGGCTACAGGTGGTTCAATTTCTCCACAATCACATGGGCTCCCCCCTTCAGGTGGACCCCAAGGCTTGTCTTTTAGGCCTTGAGCTGGGCGTCCCGGCGGGCCCATCAGATGCTGCTTTTGTTCAGGAAACCTTATTTTGTGCTCGGAAATTGCTTGCCAGGCTATGGATGCGACCGGAGACTCCGTCGTTTAGAGATTGGGTAGCGGAGGTTAACCTAACTTTGCCATTGAAGAAAGTTATCTATGCACATAGGGGCTGCCCAACTAAATTCAATAAGATCTGGGATCGTTGGCTCAATGACCCGGACACTTGTGTAGGCTAGCCATACTGTAATATCCTGATTTTCCCGGATGACCTGTACTACTGTATAATAGTGGTTTCTTCCCTCCCTTTTTGTAATACAGTCTTCGTGATTTCTTGCTGTGTTTACTGATGTGATGCTTATAGACTTGACCTGTGTGTTTTTCTCCTTTTGGCTATGGAGCTACTTCTGCCTGTTACTGCTCTTAGTTACCGCATGTACTTAAAAATGCAACTTGTTACTGTACCATGTACCAATAAACTTGTTTTGTTAAAAAAAAAAAAAAAAAAAAAAGAGATAATAGTTCGAAATATTTTCTGCCAGAAGGTTCTAATGCGGGGGCAAGTCCCCCAAATATGTAGCACTGTGCCCTCAAGCTCACATCCTCTGAAGAATAAGGGCGAGGTCCCTGTATATATCAAAGCTAATCTGGAGGGAACATAATACCATCTAGTCAGAACCTTAAGACTGGTCTCTATGAGAGAAATATTGCAAATACCTTTGTAGGAGCATATCGAGGCCTGGAACCATTCTGGTGCAGTCCACATCTTGCCCGTGTCCTCCTCTCAGACCGGAGCATAGGCCGGCTTTTCCAAGTTTGTGAGGAGAGCTGTGTAAATCAAGGAGATACCTCCTTTCTGGTCCATAGTGTTGGTGCACCATTGCTCATAAGGAGTTATGGAGGGAGGTTCAGTTTTGCCAATCAAGATGGAATTTAAGAAATGTGAGATTTAGGAAAATCTAAATAATTCCGCATCGGGCATATCCAGCTTCTGCCTGCAGTGAGACAAGGTAAGTGTCAGGGCTGGCTTAGCTCTTCCTTCTCTGGGCTGGCTGCTCAGCTGTCAGCTAATTGCCTGCTCCCATCTCTCTCCACAGTTACCAGCTGTTCCTTATCCAGCTCGTCTGACCTGCCTACTTAAAGCTGTCCAGCTCACTTCATATCTGCCTTCGCCTTGGTCATATCACAAGAAACCATCTCCTGTGGTTCTGCTCAAGACTGGATTGCTGACATCCCTTCTGGCTCCTTATCCTGCTTGCTGCTGCTCTACTTGGATCCCTGACTTCTGGCCTGGCTGATTAACCGATCTGGTTATTGAACTCTGGACTGGCTGACTACTCGATCTGGTTACTGGGCTCTGGCTATGCTTTGACTACGCTTTCTCTATTTACCTTTTTATTTTTATTTAATAAACAAGTGTGATTTAATTGTACTTCTGTCTCGGTCTGATTCATGGTTTCTGACAGTAAGAGGGCCTGCCGGGGAAAGGAAGTGGCCTATGCAGTAAAGACCTTTGTCTGTCCACCATCTGAACACCTGAATATTTAGCTCCAGAAGGAAGTTCGAATTGTGAAATATATGAGCTAGTGATTTCAGTGGAGAAGTCAGGGAGTGTTGGGAGTATAGCTTAGAGCCTAGTGTAATGGAGTGAGAGAGGGTGGGGGGACATTATAGCCGGTCTGATCTTTTGATCACACCATAGGAGAAAACCAATGGTGTTGAGGGGGGTAGCCTTCCTCTCCATGGAGAGCCAGTCAGGTTTTGGGACCCTGGAGTAGATTATTGAGATTTGTTATAATTGTGCTGCCTGATAGTATCACCAGAGGTCTGGTAAACCCAGACTGCCCTGGGATTTCAAGCGAAGAAGGATTCTGGAAGGGCAACTATACCTCTTGTTGCCCCAGACAAAGCGTGCTATTTCTGACTGAAATTTATAAAGGAAACGCTTCGTGAGTGGGATTGGCAGAGAGCGGAATAAGTACAAAAGGCAGGGAGGGAGCGTCATCTTCACCGCATGCACCCTTCCCAGCCAGGACAGACCACATCTAGACCATTTTTTCCAAATAATAATTTGCTCTAAAGAGGTTATTAATATCTGGAGTTATATTAATCCCTAAGTAAGGAATTTCTGCAGGGGTGGAGTATCTACCCATCAGGCAAACCTGAGCTGATGGATTGAAGTAAAGCAATTGAATTAGGTTTATAAAGTATGGGCCAAAGCCCCATCTCCGTAGGATATCAGACAGGTATGCTGTGGAATCAAAAGCCTTGTGTAAGTCAATCGAGAGGATGAAGCCTTTTTGCGGTGAGCCCCCGTCCCATTGGGATTTAAGGAGTGAGATGACATCTATGGTCCTTTGAATCTGATCTGGGCCTTGCCTTCCGGGGGATAAACTCCACCTGGTCTCTATGAATATATAAGGGGATAAAACTCGCTACCCTTCTGGCTAATATCTTCGTCATGATTTTGATATCATTATTAATCAGAGAGATGGGATCGATTGTAAAGGTCAGAATAGAACTGAAGGAAGGCTTCCATGATCTTGGTTGGGTTCTGAGTCAGATCTCCCGAGCGTAGCTTAATTTTTGGGAATGCTAGGGAGCGGGGTTTGGGACTAAGTTTAAGAGTCAGTCTCGAGCTGATCTTATCCCGAGGTGCTTTTCAGCAGCCATTATTAGGGTCAGGTTAAGGAGGGCCCAGGCCTTGTCTAGATTAGCTAGGGACTCCAGCTTAGGGTGTTGTTTGTGTTTCCTTGCAAGGGATCGTAATTCTTCAGTAAGTTTAATCGTGTCAGCTCTATGTTCTGCTCTAAGTTTAGCTGTCATTTAAATGATCTTCCTCCTAATAACGGATTTCTGGGCTGCCCAAACAGTCGCAAGGGAAACATTGCTTGTCAAATGAATGCTGAAGTGTTCCTTTATGTCCTCCTCTAATATAGTACATTGTATTGGGTCGCTTAGAAAGGATTCCTGCAGGGCCAGTGAGAGGGCCCCCTGTGTCCTGTAGTTCTTTGTGTGATCAGAGTGACCATCGAGTGGTCCAACAGGGAGGTATCTACAATCTTGGCTCCCTTAACTAGAGGAATCATATCGGGGCGAGTAAAAATGTGGTCTATCCTGGCGAAGGAGTTACTGAAAAATGCGTGTAGTCCTTAGAATGAGGGTTAGTATCCCTCCAGATGTCTATTAAGCAGTTTCGCTCTTTTAACACTCTGCCTGGAAGGGCGCCTAGGTTTCGGATTTCCATCCCCCAATTTGTCAAGAGAGAAATCAAAAGCGGTGTTGGAGTCCCCCCCAATACAGATTGTTCCCTTTAGGTATGGTTGCAATTTGTGTAGCAGGGAGTCAAAAAAATGTTTCTGACCCTTATTAGGGGTGTAGTAAGAAACAAAGGTGTATAATTCTCCATCAATGTTCCCTGAGACCAGGATGTAACGTCTCAGGTTGGGAGAGGTTAATATGCTTAGCAAAGCAGATGGCCACCCCTTTTGTTTTGTTGGCAGCCGAGGAAGTAAAAAATTGTGGGAAGTGCTGATGGAGGAAAGTAGGTTGGTATGATGAGGAAAAGTGAGTCTCTTGAAGAAAGATTATGTCTGCATGCATGGAGTGATAAAGTTGGAAAAGTTTCCTTTGCTTGACAGGGGTGTTAAGTCCCTGATCGTTGTGAGATATGATTTTGAGGGTGGGAGGGATGGTACTAGTGTTAGGCATGGTTCAGATGGTGTGAGCCTATCTGTAAGATATGGGTCTTACCTTGTCTTCATAAGGGTTTCACTTCGAAGAGCCCAAGGAGTGTGTTCGCCTTATAGCTGGGACCTGGGAGGGGAGGCCAGTGGCAATAGTGGAGCATGAGAGCACTCAGACGAGTAGTGGAAAAGAGGAAGAAAGGGAAAGGAATGAAACACGATAGGAGAGAAAACAGGAAAGTTACAGAGACCTGGTGTATCAAACTTGCATTCATGTAACAATAATGAACAAATAAAACCTAGGGGTCCCCAGACACCCCCACCCCCGGGGCAAGATGGACTAACCATACCTTACCCCTTAACCTGAGAGGGCTAGCAACCTTAACTGAAGGGAAGCCGGGTAAGCAACTAAGGGCACTAACAAGGGCGCTAATGGTGCTCCTTGTTTCCACTTGAGGTGCACTGGGTCCACCACAGCCCCGCCACCTATAATTTAAAATTGGCTGTTGATTAGTAAGGATCCTATTAGATACTATAACCCAAGTGTCCCCTCAAGAATATCAACAATAAAACAATTACTTAACTGAGCACCCCTTCCCAGGTCTGCTCCCCACCCCAAGCCCCGGCTCACCGAGCTAGAGGTCCAGGGAAACAAGCAGAACCCTAATCACAGTGAGGGGAATAAACTTTCGCTGTGTGCGGAGATACTCCCCCAGGCAGCCGATGCTGCATGCCTCACTGACTGCACAGGGGAGTCCATAAAAGGAGGGTGCTCTTATATATTTAACTGTTATTGACCTAAACTACATAGCAGGCTATCTGAGTCAGGATTTTCTGAACAAAATCGAGTGGGCACTCAACAAGGACTATCTGAAAACAATATTTTACAGGTGTGGTACACCCTTGGTAGATCTGATGGCAGGTCCCCCAGTTTTTGTCAAGATTCCACTGCAATGAAGCGCTAGATCAAGATGCTTTCTCAATCCCGTGGGAATTTCCCCTAGTCTACCTTTTCCCACCGGTACCTCTGATAATGTAAACCCTATTAAAAATTGCGAGGGAGAACGTCTGTGCAAATGCAATCCTACCCTTCTGGCCATGACCGGTTCCCACTGCTCCTGCAGATGGTGGCAGTTCCCCCCATTTGTGGCTGCCGCTGAAGAGGGACCTTCTACAGCAGGACCAATGGTGTCACCCCAACCAAGGCAGATTGCAACTGACAGCATGGCTGTTGAATCAGCCAGACTGCAGTCTCAGGGCATCTCAGAGGAGGTAATCTCAACAATATTGAAGTCAAGAAGGGCCACAACTAATGCCACATACACCATGATTTGGAGGAAATTTACAGCATTTGCTTTACAACAAAAATTCTCCCCATTGTCCGCAAACATTGCGCAGGTGCTGGAGTTTTTACAGTCAGCTCTAAGTATGGGCTTAGCATACAACACCATAAAGGTGCAGGTGTCAACCTTGTCTTGCTTCACAGGCCACAAGTGGGCAGATGAGCCCCTAATAAAGCAATTTCTTAGAGAGGCCATAAGAATAAGACCACCAAGGAAGTCTCTGTTCCCAGCCTAGGACTTGGGCACAGTGCTAAAAGTTTTGCTCCAACATCCATGCCTGCGGAGACATGTCCACTATGGTTCCTGACAGTCAAGCTGATTTTCCTCACAGCCATAACATCAGCGTGGAGAGTTTCAGAGCTGGCAGCTCTATCTTGCAAAGATCCTTTTTGCATCATTCTCCCAGACAAAGTGATCCTAAGGCCCTCACCAGCCTTAACCCCTAAGGTGGTTTCCAAGTTCCATGTAAATTGGGATGCGGTCGTACCCAGCTTCACGCAACCGTGAGACAAGCGAAGGAACTAGATCTCAGACCATTGGATATGGTCAACTTATTTTCAACCTAATTAAACCGCTCTCTACAGATGCGCAAAATGGATACCTTGTTCGTCCTGCCGTCAGGACCTAGAAGAGGAGAAGCGGCATCAGCTATAAACAGCTACCTGGATCACCAAGGTGATAATCCTCACGTATGAGAAACAGGGGCTGACGCCTCCACAAGTTATTGGAGCTCATTCAACAAGAGGGGTGGAAGCCTCATGGGCAGCTTCTGCTAAAATATCGTTGAAGACATATGCAGGACCGCTAGTTGGAGCTCCTGCGAGACCTTTCCGAAGACATTACAGTTTAGATGTCACGGCAGCTAGTGCATCAAATTTTGGAAACACAGTGGTGTCAGCACCTTTCCAAGCAAAATAAAATATTCACTAAAGCAGCATTACCAGTTGTTTTTTGACTCTTTGTTATCCCCCCCTATATCAGCTAAATCAAATCCCATTGTGTGCTGACGTGAAGCTGGCCAGGAAAATGGAAAATTGTTACCAATACTTATTGTAATTTTCCTTTCCTGGCCTGCCCCCATGTCAGCACAATCTTTTTTCCCTCCCTACTAGCCTGTCGTCCGATAGTTAATGGAACAAGGGCGAGGGAGGAGGGACTCCCTTTTATCAGCTAAGAGAAGGGGGTACTGAGATACTGGAGAGAGGGGTAAACCCATTGTGTGCTGACGTGGGGGCACGGGGCAGGAAAGGAAAATTACAGTAAGTATTGGTAACAATTTTCCGTTATTCTTTCCTGCAGTGCTGGATACGATGTTGCAAGAAGCAGTTGCTAATGTTTAACTGTTCACTTGCTGCTCTATATGCAGCCGTAGAACAGGATCATAGTAAATTATACAGAAGTCATGTAAAAATTACATTTGACCTGTTTTTTATGGGAATATATGGGTAGAATAATTATTTCTCATGGGGTTTATGGGAGCAATATCATGTTAACTCCTGACAATGAACATATTTAACCCATTACTGATAATAATATGCATATAATTATTTTGCTACATGGGGATTATGGGTGGAATATTGTAGTAAAACACACATAGCAACATATTAAACTTTTTTTTTTTTCACAATAGTTTTTATTGACATTTTCCAAGAAAATACAGAGTGTACAGCAAAACAAATAAACATCAAAGAAACAATATTCCCCAAGATTATAGCCATATGCATCAAGTATCAAGCGCAATAAGCTTTACCAAAAATACAGATAAAGGGTCTGTAGGAAACAATCTTACCATACGTTGTGAGAGGTTTCATTCAAAACATATTACACATGGAATAAAATGAAATAACGTACATGTAACCATATCATAAGGTGGGGCAGAGAAGAAATATGCTAGCATAGTATAGTGTCTAGCCTAAACAGAATGCATTAACTTAAATTAGAGTAGAGTAGAAATAAGATTAGATTAGAATAAAGAGTAAGATTGAGATTAGTGTTAGAACCAGGGATGGATATCCGCATCTTCAAGCTCTTCAATGCTATTATATTAGCTTGACATTATGGTAGTAACCAGAAATAGTTAGATCATAGTGCATATAGTTTCCAGTTAGGGAAAACTTTCACTCCAAACCCTCCACTGGCCATCACACTTTCTCCCCCAGCCAAGTCTGTTAGCTAGTAGGGATTCATAGATGTGATGAGTTTATATGATCTTAATTGCCTCAGATATGTTCAGTACCACATTGGACTTCCATCTTTGAGTTGTAAGAGTTCTGGCAGCTAGGAAAATATGTGTGATGACCCTTCTGAAGTGTGAAGGGAAAGCCCCAATACCCAGATTTAAGAGAGCCAGCCCTCGGTTTGGTTTGATGAAGATACCTGTGATGGAGGAAATCATGCCAGAAACTGTTCAAATGTTTACAGGACCAAAAAATGTGTTTAATATTGTCTACATCCCCACATCCTCTCCAGCACGTGTTGGACTTGGTTTGGGAGAATTTGGAAAATTTATATGGTGTGAGATTTCATCTCAAGGTAATTTTTTAGGAAAGTTCCCAATGATTTACGCATTTAGAAGCTTTATAGATTGTATTAAGAGCTGTTTGCCATTGTTGTTGAGTTAAAACTTCCCCTAGATCCTCCTCCCGTTTCTGAAAGGACGTTGTCTTAGAAAAAACAAGTTTGTGCTGGAAGAGGGTGTAGAAAAGAAGGATACCCTTGGTAGATACAGATGGAGTTGAGGAAAATTTCCACACTGTGTCTTGCAAATATAAGCATTGTGATGCCACAGAATTTAAAAAGTGGTAAATTTGAGAATATTTGTATTCATCTCTGGGGGGGAGGTTGTATTCCTTTTTAGGAGTTATAAAGGACTTGAGGTGGTTATCTTGGAGTAGATCAGCTACCAGGGCAATACCTTTGATATGCCAGTCTCTAATGGTGATATCTGGAATGGCCTTAGACACTATGTCAATAGGAATAGGAATCTCTACCAAACTGGTGGTTGGGGATCTTGTTTTACAGAGATCTCTCCAGACCATCAATGATGCTTGTATAGTTAGAGGGAGCTGTTTTAAAGGGAAAGGTTTTCACATATATAGTATTAACAAGGAAGGAAGATCTTTAATGGAGCTTAACGTTTGCTCTATATTGCGCCAGGGAGTACAAGTTGTGCTTATAAACCATGTTTTGAGTTGTGTAAGTAGGGGGGCTCTGAAATAGTCTTGTAAGTCAGTAAGCCCCATACCTCCCACTGATCTGTGTTTAACTAGGAGGGCTCTAGAGCATCTTGGCTTCTTGTAGTTCCATATATATTTATTAAGGAGGGTGTTCATTGCTTTGAGGTGGCTAGATTTGAGGGGAACAGGAAGCGTGCAAAATATATATAGGATTTGGGGGAGTAAGACCATTTTGAATGAGGCCAGGCAACCCAACCAAGTTAGTTCAAATTTAGATAGACGTTTAGTTTCTATAGTTAGCTTATTTAGTAATGGAAAGTAGTTAGCGTCGGCTAACCTGGATGGGTCCGCTGTAAGCTGGAGTGTCACGTACCTGGTGATGGAGCCTGATATGCAGAGGATGGCCTCTCTTACAACTCTGACTTGGAGCCCCTGATAGAGCTGACAGGAAGCACCGAGATGCAGAGTCGCACGAGTGCCTGGCGGAATCACTGAGCCTGGAGCTGGATCAGAGCACTCGGCCGAGCTGTAGAGGTGTCTGTAGGAATCCCAGAGCAGTGGTAGGCAGGTAGCTGAAACGAGTAGACAACCGGTCCCCACAGGCAGGAGTGAAGATGCAGCAGATGGGATGGTGGCACCCTCAAGGCTGAAGAGAAGGCAGGTACAGGCAGGTCGGGTCATACACACGTCAGGAACAGGGGCTGAAGCAGAAGTGGACTCAGATCACAGGCCAGGTTATCAACAGGCTGGCAGTGGAGTGGCAGATGGAGCAGGCAGGTGCGGAGTGGAGGGACAAGCCGGGATCGGATGCAGGCAGGAAACAGGAACGTCAAAAGCTGTCACATGGTGCGTGCGCACCGATGGCATCCTGACAGGGGCAGAGGTAAGAAGTCATCTTCTTCTGCAGCCATCTTGGGTGCTGGCATGCCCTTCCTGACACTGCCCCTCCCCAAAGGGCAGCCTTCGGATGTCCAACTTGGCCCACTTGCCAGGATGGGAGTTCTTAAAAGCTTGAACCAAATTTTGGGCATGGATATTACCTTCAGGTTCCCAGGAGTTGTCCTCTGGCCCATACCCTTTCCATTTTATCAGGAACTGGATCTGATTTCTTCTCTTCCTGCAGTCTAAGATTGTTTCTACCTCAAACTCATCCTTCCCGTCAATAATTACAGGTTCAGGCGGGCCGGAACTTCTTCCTGGAAAGGGGTCAGGAATGGCAGGTTTCAATAAGGTTATGTGGAACACAGGGTGGATTCTAAATGACTCAGGCAACTCTAATTCATACGCAATCTCATTGATCTGTCTTTTCACCGGAAAGGGTCCTATACATTTAGGGCCCAGTTTCTTTCGAGGGACAGGCCAGTTTCAAATTAGTAGTTGCTAGCCATACTTGGTCAGCAGGGTTCAAGATCAATTCTCCCCTTCTTTTCCTGTCAAAAACTTCCTTATTGTATGCCTGTGTCTTGGCCATTGTTTCCTGTAGCAGTTTGTTATTGGCGTTGAAGAAATGTATAGTTTCAGAAACAGCTGGTATAGGGGAATCTGGAATTGTATTAGACAAAAAAGAAGGGTGGAAACCGTAGTTTGCAAAAAATGGAGATTGCTTTGTAGCAAATTGTACTGAATTGTTATAAGAAAACTCGGCCAAGGGAAGCAGAGAAGCCCAATCGTCTTGAGAAAATGAGGAGAAACATCGCAGGTACTGTTCGAGGGTTTGATTAGTCCTCTCTGTCTGCCCATTCATTGTGGGTGATATGCAGAAGAAAATGAAAGTTCGATCCCGAGCGAATCACATAAGGCTCTCCAGAATCTGGATGTAAACTGCACCCCATAGTCGAACACAATATTGGCCGGAATCCCGTGAAGCCTAAAGCCGCGTACACACGGGCGGACTGTATGGCCAACTTAGTCCGTCAGACAATCCGACGGACAGTCCGTCCTACTTTCGAATGAACGGACTTGACCACACACGGATGCAAAACAGTCCGCCGAAAGTTTGCGCGATGACGTGTACAGCACGTACGACGGGACTAGAAATAGAAAGTCCAATACACAGCAATGCAACCTTTCGCCGTGTAAATCCTTTCTGAGCATGCGCCATACTTAGTCCGTCCAACTAGCCTACTCACGAGCGGATTGTCCGCTGAAACCAAAGTCTGACGGACAATATTACAGAAATTCCGAAATACTTAGTCCGCCAGACTGCACACTGAAAAAGTCCGCTGAAGCCCACAGACGAGCGGACTGTCTGCTGAAATGGGTTTCGGCGGACTAAGTTGGCCAGACAGTCCGCCCGTGTGTACGCGGCTTTACGATCTCCTTGAAAAAGGTTTGAGCTGTTTCTCGAGCAGATGGTGTGCCCTTCATGGGCAGGAAGTGTGCCATCTTAGATAGCCTATCGACAACTACAAAAATGGTGTTGTGGCCCTCAGATGAGGGGAGTTCTACAATAAAATCTATTGAGATCATCTTCCAATGTCTACTGGGGACAGGTAAGGGTTTTAGCAGATCCCAGGCTCTGGATCTGCTGGTTTTATTGCGGATGCAAGTGGTGCAAGATTCCACATATTTCCTACAATCTTTTTCTACCCCCCGCTACCAAAATGTCCATTGTACTAATTCAGTTGTCTTGCCAATGCCAAAGTGACCTGCCAGTACATGATCGTGGCATCGCCTCAGGATGGCCATTCGGAGGTCTTCCGGCACAAAGACCTTGTCTTCATGCCAAAGTAGCCCATCCTTTGCCAGTAGAGAGACCCCGGCTGATGAAGGGTTCCTTACTAGAGTTTGTTTAATTTGTTTTATTAACTCTCCCAGGGGATAGAATGGTATCTGGAGATGAGATTTCTATCAGATTTGCTGAACATGCACGATAGCGCATCGGGTTTAGTATTCTTAAATCCGGGCCTGAACGTTAAGTGAAAAGTGAATCTAGAAAAGAATAGTGCCCACCTGGCTTGTCAGGGTTTTAATCTTTTTGCTGTTCTTACATACTCTAGGTTCTTACGATCTGTATAGATCAAGATTGGGTGTGCAGCCCCCTCTAGCAGGTACCTCCATTCCTCCAGAGCGGCTTTGATGGCCAAAAGTTCACGGTCGACATCATAGTTCCTTTCAGCATTTGAAAAAAAAGCAACTGGATGCAGTAGAGCCTTAGCTCCCTGCCTCTGAGATAATATTGCTCCGACCGCTCTTTTTGAGGAGTCTACTTCCAAGGCATAGGGCAGGGCTGGGTCAGGGTGTTTCAGGACAGATGCAGATGTGAAAAGTCTTTTTAGAGTGTCAAAAGCTTTCTGAGCTTCTGGAGACCAAGAGAATCTTGTACCTTGTTTGGTTAAACTTGTAATGGGGGATATGATTGCAGAAAAATTTCTGATGAATTTTTGATAAAAATTTGCAAACCTCACGAAACGGTGGACACCCTTCTTATCACTGGGAGCAAGCCAATCCAGGATGGCCGTAACCTTCTGGGGATCCATCTGGATGCCTTCGGTGGAAATTATTAAACCCAGAATTGGATGCTTTGGCGTTCAAATACACATTTCTCTGGTTTTGTATAAAGTCGGTGTTGTCGAAGGCGACTCAATACATTCTTAATGTGACTACGGTGGTGATCTAGAGAGGGAGAGAAGATTAGTATATCATCAAGATAAACAACAACAAAAAGATCCAGGAAATCTCGTAAGACATCGTTGATGAAGTACTGAAAAGTAGCGGGAGCATTGCAAAGTCCAAAGGGCATCACAAGGTATTCGAAATGTCCAAACCGTGTGCGGAACGCCGTCTTCCATTCATCCCCCTCTCATATGCGAACCAGGTTATAAGCACCCCGAAGATCCAATTTTGTGAAAATAGTGGCCGTACCGAGTCGCTAGAATAATGCAGGCACAAGTGGAAGAGAGTAACTTTTTTTTTAACCTTATTAAGTTCACGGTAGTCCACACAGGGGCGTAATGAGTGGTCCTTTTTTCTATAAAGAAGATCCCCGCACCGTCAGGAGACGTGGAAGGGCGAATGAACCCCTTTTTAAGGTTGTCATCAATGTAGTCTTTCAAAGCAACAAGTTCAGATTCAGATAGAGGAAAGATCCTGCCAAAAGGAACTTCAACCCCAGGGATGAGCTCAATTGGACAGTCATAGGCCCTGTGATGAGGAAGCGTTTCTGCCCCCTTTTTGCTGAAAACGTCCAAAAAGTCGTGATATGCTACTGAAACAACTTGGCGGGCTTCGGACTCCACACCGATGCACAGCAGGGGAGATTGGTTCTAGGCGTAGAAGCTCTTAATGGTTCTTGGCAATGGTGGGGGATAACGGAATGGTTTCGTGAGTAACCAATCCAGATTTAATGGTGGATCCGTCTGCCAGATGTACAGAAAGTCTCTGAGCCTTGGGTAGTAGAGGAATGTGATGTTTGGCAGCAAAAGCTAAATCTATGAAACAGCTGCAAGCTTCAGAGTCAATTATAGCAGGAGTCTGGATAATTCCTCCTGGGAGCTGCAACAAAATGGAAAGAGCAAGATGAGCAGAGTTATTAGGTAGAGATGGAGGAGAAGCGGATGTAACTGAGAGGCACTTACGGATTTTGACCGGGCAAGACCTCACATAATGTCCTGATCCTCCATAGTACAGGCAAAGATTTAGCTGGCGTCTGCGCTGGCATTCTTCCATAGTCAAAGAGGGGCGGAGGAGGCCAAGTTGCATGGGTTCAGATGCATCTGAAGCAAATGCGGCAGGAGCAGCTGAAGCGGGACTGAAAGAACCAGTCACTCTTGGAAGCATTCATACTGGGCATGACTGGTCAGTGTCTCGTTCCAACCTACGTTCCCTTAGGCGACGCGGCGGTCAATCTGGATTGACAAATTTATGTGTCTCCAAGGTGGAAGGGACACCTGTTCATGCTAGCTCATCCTTGAGATGATCAGAAAGGCCCATGCGGAACTGGTAACACAGGGCTGCACAGGGATGCACAGGTAACACAGGGATGTCAGCTGCACTGAACAAGCTTCTCACCGCCAGGCTGGTTACCTCGTCCAACCATCATCTTCAAATACACAACAGATTGAACAAGTACCACACAATAGACAATAGAGTAGAACAAATAAGTCTCCAGCTCGTCCTATACATGTCACACACAAAGAAAGAGCAAAAGGCAATAGAAGGGGGAGAGGAAGGGACCCTACCCCGGCTACAATAAGGGAAAATAACTATAATGTAGATATCCAGAACAGATATGAGCCCCTATATGAAGAATCTCCTTACCAAACACAAACGCAAACCCCTAAACGGAATCAATCTTTTTTAGGGAGGGGCATGAGGGGACAACACAGGGGCAGAACACGGCCAGAAAAAAAGAAAGAAAATAAACTTTTCCCCTGCTGTTGTGTCCCGCTTTAAACTTGCGTACCAACACCAGGAGAAAAGAAAAGTAGCTACCTTGTTATAAAACAAGTGGTGAAAGATCCTACACACATTTATTGGACTTTTGATCGACTAAAATCGTTTGTGGAGAAAGATTGCATCCAAGTATTCAGCTTGTTTGATGAACTGCCTGAGAATCTCCTATATATATATATATATATATACTGACACAGCAAATCAGAGTGAAATCCCCAGGGTATGGTAAGCCAGTGTGTCTGAGAACCATTCATTTTTGGTGCAAGGCATTTTTTATGGAATTGCTGGATATATGGAACTTTAAAACAGTCACAGTATTATAGGAAAGTCTGACATGTGTGACAAATAGTGCACTTTAAATACGACTGAATTTGAATATAATCAATTCACTGCCACTGATTGTTACATTTTCAGTATTGACTGTCATTTATGCCGCTGCTTGCAAAAGGCTAAAATTGAAGATGAAGGCTTCAACATGACAGTTTTAGGTTTGCTAAACTCAGCTGCAAGTGATTAAAAAAGGAGACTCAGAGCTATAATAATTGACTGAACTAACTGAGAGATCTTCATGAGACTTTTATAATCACAAGCCAGTGATTTTCCTATTTCTACTAAAGAGAATTGCAATGTAGATTTAATGGAGGTACTAGTGAGAGATCAGGACTGGTGATTGCTCATAATTATTTCCATCTCCAATTACTGCTACCTTGATGACCATACATGTGCAGATCTCTGAGAGATTTTTATCTCATGCTTCCTAATAGAAGCGTAATATTGGAACCGCTGAATATATGGAACTTTCAGTCACAGTATCATAGGAAAGCCGGACATGTGTGATAAATAGTGCACTTTATATACAACAGGAGTTTCAATTCACTGCCATTGATTGTTACATTTTCAGTACTGCCTGTCATTTATGCCACTGCTTACAAAAGGATGAAAGTGAAGACTTCAGGTTTGCTACACTTTTGCAATAAGTGATGAAGTAGAAGGAGACTCAGAGTCATAATAAATTGATTGCACTAACTGAGAAATCTTCATGAGACTGTTATAATCACGAACCTGAGATATCCCTATTTTCAACCAAAGAGAATTGTTATGTAGGTTAAATGGAGGTACTAATGAGAAATTAGGACCGTTGTCTGGTCATAATTATCCCCATTTCCAAACACTGCTACTTTGATGACCATACATGTGCAGATTTCCGAGAGATTTTTATCTCATGCTTCTAAATAGAAGGACATTATTGGTACAATTTGATCATACTCGGTATATCTCCACATGTATGGCCATAGGAGGCGCCTCTATCTGTTTTATTGTTGTATGTATGAGTATGTTTGTCTGGTTTTGATTGTTGAAAGTCAGGGTGTATGAACTGTGCGGATAAGGATGATCTTTGGGTCATCTTTGGTTAATATTGTGTTAACATCTAGGATCGATTGATGCAATTCAATCAGGGTTTTTTGTTTTATGTATAGAAAGAAATAAAAAATATTTTTGATATTAAATCAAATGTCCTATGTGTTCACCGAAACCTAAGGTAGCTACTTTTCTTTTCTCCTGGTGTTGGTACGCAAGTTTAAAGCGGGACACAACAGCAGGGGAAAAGTTTCTTTTCTTTCTTTTTTTCTGACTATATGTTAGCTACGGCTTCGGCCTTGTAGACTCTGAGGAGTGACATAAGGACTTATTTCTTTAAGAGGGACCCACTGCCACTATTTGGATTTATTCGGTAGTGACAGTGGATATGGTCATGTAATGGTATAAATAGCAGAACACGGCCACATGTCCCTGGAGGGGACGACGGCCATATCACAACTACCAACAAAAATCACATACGGGAAAGATAAAAACACTTAATTTCAAGAGAGCAAATTTTCCAAGGATGAGGGCTGCTCACCAGGACTAAAGCCCCGTACACACGAGCGGACTTTTCAACATCCAAAGTCCGTCAGACCGAGTCCGTCAGACTATCCGATCGTGTGTGGGCTGCAACGGACTTTAGCTTCGCAAAAGTCTGACAGGCTTTAGAAATGAAGCAAGCTTCAAATTTTCCCGACGGAACTCCGCCGGACCCGGTCCCCTTCGAAAAATTCGCTCGTGTGTGTGCTACTCCGACGGACTAAAACCGACGCTAGGGCAGCTATTGGCTACTGGCTATGAACTTCCTACGTCGAATCCAGTCGTACGTCATCACGTTCGACTCCGTCGGAGTTTGGTGTGATGGTGTGTGGTCAAGTCCGTTCGGTCGAAAAGTCCGCCAGAACTCCGTCGGAACTCCGTCGGAACTCCGGCGGAACTCCGGCGGAACTCCTTTGGAGGTCTGTCAGACTTAATCCCTCTCGTGTGTACGGGGCATTAGACTGGGAGAGAATATTGGCACCAATGGGCACAGAACAGAAATGGGAATTCTTCAAAAAGCTTGTTTGTGATCTCACGGCAAAGTATATTCCCATGGGCAATAAGTTTAAAAGGTTAAAAATAAAGCCGATGTGGCTCACGGCCAAAGTTAAAAAAGCTATAAACTATAAAAAAAGAGCTTTCAAAAAATATAAAAATGAAGGAACACTAGTGTCATTTAAATGTTACAAGGAATTTAACAGAATATGTAAAAAGGAAATCAAGGATGCAAAAATTCAAAATGAAAGACAAATTGCAAAAGACAGTAGGACAAACCCCAAAAAATTCTTCAAATATATTAATAGTAAAAAGGTTAAGTCTGAGCATGTAGGCCCTTTGCAAAATAATGTGGAGTGGGTGACTGGGGACAAAGAGAAGGCTAACTTATTAAATACTTTCTTCAGCTCTGTGTATACAAAGGAGCATGGGGGAGCTCATGTCCACAATGGGGGTGGTACTGACGCAGCCCCTAATCCACAATGGCTCATAAGTGATATGGTCCAGAAATATTTGGACAGAATAAAGGTGGAGAAAGCACCTGGACCTGATGGCATCCACCCACGGATCCTAAAAGAATTGAGCTCTGTAATTTCAAAGCCATTGTATCTAATTTTTAGGGACTCATTAATGACAGGAATAGTACCACTGGATTGGTGCAGGGCCAATGTGGTGCCTATATTTAAAAAGGGAACAAAGTCTTTACCAAGTGATTATAGACCCGTTAGTTTAACTTCTATAGTTGGGAAGATACTGGAGGGATTAATAAAAGACCACATAGATGAGTTCTTGCAGGAAAAAAATATTTTGAGCAACAGACAGCATGGATTCATGAAAGACAGAAGTTGTCAGACAAACCTGATTTCTTTTTATGAGGTGGTAAGTAAAACCTTGGACAGAGGGGTGGCGGTGGACGTGATATATTTGGATTTTGCAAAAGCATTCGATACTGTTCTGCACACACGGCTCATGTGTAAGGTAAAGTCTACAGGTTTGGAAACATCAGTTTGTAGATGGATAGAAAACTGGCTAAAAGACAGAATTCAGAGAGTAGTGGTTAATGATTCTTACTCTGAATGGTCTAAGGTTATGAGTGGTGTACCCCAAGGTTCAGTGCTGGGACCTTTACTTTTTAATATCTTTATAAATGATATTGGGTCTGGGATCAAGAGTAACATTTCCGTCTTTGCAGATGATACCAAGCTATGTGGTGCAATAACGTCCTTACAGGATGTCACCAATTTACAAGCAGACCTCAATGCTCTGTCTAATTGGGCGACTATGTGGCAGATGAGGTTTAATGTTGAGAAATGTAAGGTTATGCACTTGGGGGCTAAGAATATGCATGCATCATACACGCTAGGGGGAGTACAACTGGGGGAATCCATAGTGGAGAAGGATCTGGGGGTTTTGGTAGATCATAAGCTCAATAATAGCATGCAATGCCAAGCTGCGGTTTCCAAAGCGAGCAAAGTCCTTTCCTGTATTAAGAGAGGTATGTACTCCAGAGAGAGAGATATCATTTTGCCCCTGTTCAAATCATTAGTAAGACCTCATCTGGAATATGCCGTTCAGTTTTGGGCACCAGTTCTCAAAAAGGATATCGGGGAACTGGAGAAAGTGCAGAGAAGGGCAACCAAACTGATAAGAGGCATGGAGCAACTCAGCTATGAGGAAAGATTAGAGGAACTGAATTTATTCACTCTTGATAAGAGGAGATTAAGGGGGGATTTGATCAACATGTACAAATATATAAGGGGTCCATATAGGGAACTTGGTGTCGAGTTATTCACTTTAAAGTCAACAAAGAGGACAAGGGGGCACTCTTTACGTCTAGAGGAGAAGAGATTTCATCTCCAAATACGGAAAGGTTTCTTCACAGTAAGAGCTGTGAAAATGTGGAATAGACTCCCTGCAGAGGTGGTTATGGCCAGCTCAGTGGATTGCTTTAAGAAAGGCCTGGATTGTTTCCTAAGTGTACGTAATATAACTGGGTACTAAAATTTATAGGTAAAGTTGATCCGGGGAAAATCCGATTGCCTCTCGGGGGATCAGGAAGGAATTTTTTCCCCTGCTTTAGCAAATTGGATCATGCTCTGCTGGGGTTTTTTGCCTTCCTCTGGATCAACTGTGGGCATAGAATTGGGTATATGGGCTGGTATATGTATGTGTGTATGTATGTGTGTGTGTATATATATATATATATTGTGGTAGTACGGAATCTCCAATCCTGGGACCGGGTTTTGGGACCAGCCAGCAGTCTGGCTGGATGATTGCACAGGTGGGTCTTGGGCTTAAAACAAAGCCAACACCATGGTTCTGGGCTCCACCCTCCCGAGGAGTCCAGGCGTGTAAGGGAGAAGAAGTGTGCATGTCTGCACAGGTCGGTCTGTCAGAGTAGACAGAGGGTCCAAGCTGGTGGGCTGAAAGAGAAGCTGTTAAAGAGTGCTGAGGTACTGGGTGTACGGTAACTCTGTTAAAGAGCCAAGAGGGCTGCAGCAGAAGTCTGAGCAGCAGTGCTGCTAAAGAGAGCCAGGTGGCTTGGTATTTTTGGTTCTACATACATTACTGCTGTGGAAAGCTGAAACCCCTGTGTGGGCAACTATTTTGTTATCTGACTTTTCTTTCTTTAATAAAAGTGGGCCTACGAGCCCTTAAACGACATCTGGTGTGGATCCAGCTCACTGGTAAGCTCTACCTTTAAGCTAAAATAACCCCCAAATATTACAAGTGGTGTTCGAATGCGGGCATTAGATGGTGGAATCCGGGTCCTTGCTCCACAGTAAGTTCAAGTCAGGAACTATTGGCTGTGTGTGAAAGTGCAGCCAGGCAAAAGGCATTCCGTGTTGCAGGTGGTGTACCTGTGAATGAAAAGTCAAATTTTTTTTTTCCTTGCTATGAACTGTGTTTGTGTGTATGAGACAGCACAATCAGTGTGTGCAATGTGCAGGTGAGGAAAGCTTGCATGAAGAGAAAAGCAACTTGCTTTAAAAGAGACACTTTCATTTTCCTGGACTGTTTAAAGTTGCTCTGGAGTCTCTAAGTATGGGGCGGTCAAAGCTCTTAAAAGAAGCCAGGTTTGCTGAAATGAGAGACAGAGCTCTGTGGTTGGAGGGGATGTTACCGCCTGAACGAGCCCCATACATACCTGATCAGAGTTTATCAAGGAGAAAAAGGGCTGGGGTTGTCCCTAGCAACCCTGGTGCAATGAGTGCACAGGTGACTGCTGTTATGGAGAGTCCACCAGCATTTGAATCTGCAGTGGATTGGTGCAAGCGGCATTTAGCAGCCCTGGACCAAGCTACAGAGGAAAGGAAGCCAACCCTCAGTGCAAGGGGAAAGCCGCTGGATGTCCATAACTGGAAGAGGGCTGTTGTTGCCCCTGGCAAAGCTGATGCAGTTAAAACAGCTAATGTGAAAAATGTGAATGTGTCACAGCATGAGACGGGATCCAGCAGAGAGAAGCCCATGCTATATGCAAGGAGAGAGGCTGATCAAAGGCTGAGGATGAGAGTGGTTGCCCATAGCAAAGCAAAGGAAGCCAATCGGGCTGTCTCTGTACCATGGGCTATGTCTAATAAGGATCGTGGAAAGTGGCTTAAGGAGGAGCCAATTTATCATGTTGGAGAGAGCCAGCAAAGTTCTGCTGGGAGAGTGCGGTCTCCCATGGCAACCGGAGTGAAATTTATGCCTGAAAGGAGCTGCAGTAGAGGTTTGGTTCAGCGTCCCCACAAAGAGGCCTGTGCATTCCGGCCAGCTGGGAATCACGAGGAGAGAATCGCTTTGGAAAAAAATCGTCCAGTACCATGCCTGGAATGTGGCCAGCTGGGGCATGGCATGTTTTCTTGCCCTAGGTTGTGGAATACGGCTGGAGATAATGTTGCTGAGAAAGTTTTGTCTTCAGGCCCAGATTCCGGTGAAAATATGTTTGCAGTCACCCCTAGCAACAAGAAGTTTCCTGTTGTGCCTGCAGGGGGTGCTAAACGGTGGGAGATGCCTGCTGTAGTTTCATCCCATGGCCCCCAGGAGGAGTTGGCCAGTAAAAGTGCAGCAGAGGACTGGTGCATAAGACGACGTACTCAAATGAAGATGGTGACCCCAACTACTGTGGTGGGTAAGACTGTCTTTAATGAAATGATGGCTGGAACTGCTGATTTCATGTTTAAAAGGACTGGTTACGAGACTGTCCATGACGATGTGAGAGTGACTCCAGTTAGTGGGGCCACTGAATGTGCACTTGAGAATGACTTTTCCCTATATAGTGGGAATGCAAGGGTTAAAATCCAAATAGAACCTGTGTTGATGTCTAAAAGATTTGTGTCTAATGACTATCAGGCTCAATTTGGCCGTGGGCTAGGACAGCCTACAAATGCGAAAAATGCTATAAGTGTTACTGTTAATGAAAAGTTTAATGCTGTTGGGAAAACGTTTGCTCTGAAAGAACCTGGGGTTATCAAAAATGGGCTGTTGCCTGTAGCAACTGGTGGTAAGACAGCACAGTTGTCCACAGGAATCTCCAGGGAACTTCATGTGTTGGAGTCAGAGGTTGCCCTGGACAACTGCGATGTCACTCTGGTGGGACAGAATGGAACTGTACTGTGTAATGGTAATGTGTTAGTGCAAGCTGCTAGTACTAAAAATGTGCAGGTAAATGGTGGATTAACACAACCTATAAAAAATGCAAAGGTGTGTGAGGCTTATGAAATGCAAGCAGAGCAAGGTGGTGAATATGGTGTATTGCAACCTGTGCTACCACAGTCTGACGTGATTTACAATGACTGGTGTTATGAGTCTGCAGCTGAGCCAGTCTGTTCTTATGTGTCTCCTTGGGCAGATGGATCGGTGCTGAGGAGTACCGCAGAAGGGAGCGCACATACAACAGATTGGGATAGTTGGAGCAAAGATCTTATCTCCCTGATAGATAGGGCTTTTATGCACAAAGATAAGGTGGACAAGGTTTCTGCTGGGCCAGCAGGAGGGGCTGCAGAACAGCCTGTACCTGAGGGCGCGGTGGCTGCTGCAGGAGTTAACCCTGGTGAGCAGGATGAACCAAATAAGGGCACAGCAGAGACATTGTCCGTGACCCACAAAACTGAGGTTGGCATGGAGTGGCAACGTGACGTCACTGGTAATGTTCTGGAGCAGTTCACTGATGCTGAGCCTGAGAAGTTGGGTATGAGTCCAGCAATTGGCAGCGCTCTGATGGAGCACCAGGCTGTGTTTACCTCCAGCTGCGAGAAGGTTCCGTTAACCATTGCAACTTTTCAAGTCTCAGCAAGTGAGTCTCTCTGCATCCCCAGTGTCATGAAAATCCCCAGGAAGGACTTAGGTCTGGAGTCAAGGGCCTGGTTATTAACGGAAGCATTAAAAGAGATGCTTGAACTTTGGGATGTACAGCCAATCTATACAAGTGTGTGTCTCCTCCACAGTCTTATGGTCTGGTATTGCGGAGTACCACTAGGTGGAGCACTGTATGGCAGGCTGTACAGAGCAAAGCAATACAGGACAGGAATGGTTTATTCCTAAATTTGCTACATTTGTTAAAAGTTGCCGCTACGTATGCTGCTAGATTAGCTCCAGAAGAAATATTTGAGACAGATATTGGAGAAGTTGAAAATAAGCCTAAAATGTCTGTGGTTACACCTCCTAACAGCCAGATGGGAAGCATTTCTGCTGCTATGGTCCAGTGTGGTGCTGGTCAGTTGTTGGTGAAGGGCACGTATACTGCACCAGTAGAAAAACCACATGAGGTGGAAGGGCCATGTGTGGACCTGAAAGCAGCAGAGATCCTGACCAGGGCTCAAACAAAGGTGGTTAAAGAGACTGGGGTCCCCAGTCCAGTGCTTGGTTTAGGTGACAAACCTAATAAGGTCCCCGGGACAGGGGAATGGACAAGGAGTGTGATAAAAATTGTATGTGGATCAGACCAGAGCTTGCCTGTTCCGGTGGATAAAAATACAGATGGCATCAGAACAGGTCAAGTGATAGGACAGCTGCCTGCAGAGTGGGTGAACCCAGGGGAGGTGGCGTCCTGTGAGGTTCCAGTGGGTGATGGCGGCCCTCCAGTATGTGTGCCCTCTGTGGACTCTACCCTAGCAAATGTTGGAAAAAAAGGCATTGGTGACATGTGCAACATTGAGAGGTCTAATGTTGGTTTGAATATGTCTGTCAATGATGAACCAAATAATGTGTTAATGGTACATGATAATGTGGTGTCCAAAGGTACAGGTAAACCTAGTAATCAATTAGTGACTGCTGAGGCAGGTACCAGAAATAAGAGGTGGGTTTCCGTTCTAAACACTATAGAAATAGGCCCCCTACAGTCTCAGAACAGTACTGCTGAGATAGTTTTGGGGAAACCTGGGAACCTGAAGCGTGGAGGCAGAAGGGTTGGTAGAAAGACCAACGGGAACCCATTAAGATTTCAGGAGAGGAAGTGCTTATGGAAATTCACTCGGAAGAAAAGTTGGGAAGGTCGCATCAAAGCTCATAGCAGAGTGACAGTAAGGCTTAGAGGGAGACACCAAAGGAGGCATTGGGTGGAGTTCCCCGTTAGGAGAAGCGAGGTTGGACAGGAGGGTACTTCTGTAAATGGTATCTGGCACAGAGGTGCCAAAAGTAACTTGGGTGTTCCGCCCTCGGGGTCGAAACAAAGGGGGGGGATATGTGGTAGTACGGAATCTCCAATCCTGGGACCGGGTTTTGGGACCAGCCAGCAGTCTGGCTGGATGATTGCACAGGTGGGTCTTGGGCTTAAAACAAAGCCAACACCATGGTTCTGGGCTCCACCCTCCCGAGGAGTCCAGGCGTGTAAGGGAGAAGAAGTGTGCATGTCTGCACAGGTCGGTCTGTCAGAGTAGACAGAGGGTCCAAGCTGGTGGGCTGAAAGAGAAGCTGTTAAAGAGTGCTGATGTACTGGGTGTACGGGAACTCTGTTAAAGAGCCAAGAGGGCTGCAGCAGAAGTCTGAGCAGCAGTGCTGCTAAAGAGAGCCAGGTGGCTTGGTATTTTTGGTTCTACATACATTACTGCTGTGGAAAGCTGAAACCCCTGTGTGGGCAACTATTTTGTTATCTGACTTTTCTTTCTTTAATAAAAGTGGGCCTACGAGCCCTTAAACGACATCTGGTGTGGATCCAGCTCACTGGTAAGCTCTACCTTTAAGCTAAAATAACCCCCAAATATTACAATATATATATATATATATATATATATGTATATATATATATATATGTATGTGTGTATGTGTGTATATGTGTATATGTATGTATAGTATTTTTTTTGGTTGAACTGGATGGACTTGTGTCTTTTTTCAACCTGACTAACTATGTAACTATGTAACTATGTAACAACAATGGTGGCAACCCCCGCAGACGGTAACACAATATACAACACCAGGCCCCACAAGAGTGGGATACGAAGAGGAGTTAGGGCTGGATACCGCATCCAGCAGAAAAAGGCCCAGAGAACGCGAGTAATCGGTATATACAATCTGTCCAGTATCACACTTACACAAAAAGAAACTAATATCCTAAATGCAGGCCTGAAATGTACGGCAACTAAACCGATGAATAAATTTAATGTCTATATGGACATACACAAATATGTAAGAAAATTAAACATTAAGAAATACGTTTTATCTAATGATACAAATACATGGGCTAATAAAGTTAATGGTACAATTGGGATAAATGGTGGACTCAAGAATAAGTCACTATTTAACCCCCCACACCCCTCGAATCACCAGGTGGAAGTGTTCAAACAACTAACACTAAAAGATCTAGAGACTCTACAAGTACAGAAACAAGTGAACCCTAAGCATATAGTAGAGGGTATTAAGGCATTAGAGAAGAGAAAAAATGTAGTAGTCCGACCAGCAGATAAAGGGGGAGGTGTGGTTATCTTAGATAAATCTTATTATCACTCCCAACTACAGACCATGTTAGAAGATCAAGAAACTTATAACCAACTCAAAGGTGACCCAACGAAACAGTACCGAGAGACACTTTTTAATTTAGTGGATCACGGATACTATAAAAAAATTATTACAAAAGGAGAAACAATACCTCTGCCCCAGTTATAATACAATCCCTACCATCTACACAGTGCCCAAAATACATAAAGAAGCCACCAAACCACCAGCTAGACCAATAGTAAATGGTACGGAATCTGTTACAGCAAGACTAGGCGAATACCTTGACGTCTTCCTACAAACTAACGTTAAGACCACCAAGGCATATTTGAAAGATACCACTTCGTTTATACAAAAAATCAAGCAAGTTAATTTAACAACAGACAAGGAAACATACTTGGTGACGGCAGATGTGTCATCTGTGTATACTATAATACAACATGATGACGCACTGCTAGCGCTCAATTGGGCCTTGTGCAATAGGGACGATATCCCGTTTGAGCAGAAAAGGTTCTTGGGTATGATATTAGATTATTGTTTAACTCACAACTACTTCTGGTACAATGGCGACTTCTACAGTCAGAAGACGGGAGTCACCATGGGAGCCAAATTCGCTCCCAGTATAGCGAATCTTTTCATGAGCCAATGGGAAGACAGGTGGATCTACCTAACCAGACGTAGGGAACTTATATTTTACAGTCGATATATAGATGATGTATTCTTTATATGGGAGGGCACATCTTTGAAGGAATTTATGGAACATCTAAATAGTAATTCGAACCATATTAAGCTTGATTATAGCTGGAATCAGCTAAAAATACATTATCTGGATGTAGAGGTAATAAAAGAAGGGAATCATCTGCGTACAAAAACGTATTTCAAGAGCACAGATAGAAATAGCTTCATCCCCATACACAGTGGACATCACCCAAAGGTCAGTTCACTAGGATTAGGCGCAACTGCACAATAGATGAGGATTACACCATGCAAGCAAACTCACTTAAAATGCAGTTCGAAGAGAAGGGATATAAACCCGAAATACTGGACAAGTTATTTACTGTAGGCCAAAGAACTCAGGACCAATATTTACAACCAAAGATCAAACAAAAAAACACTTCCTTTGAATGGGGATTTATTTCTAATTATCATAAACAATATAAAGACGTAGAGGCCATTATCACCAAACATTGGTACATTCTCCAGATGGATAAAATAATAGGTAAGACCCTACCACAAAATCCTCCATTCATATATAGAAAAAACGCCACATTTGGTGATCAGGTGGTTAAAAAAAGTCTTGGACCCCCCTAAAAGACTCAAAATGTTCTAGGGAACAAACTGGTTTCCATGCTTGCAGAAGATGAAAAGCATGTAGACAAGTAACCACCCATTTAAGGGGACTGACTAAATTTACATCCACGGTCAACAATAAAGAATTTCAAATCAAGGAATGCATTACATGCAGATCCACTCATATAGTTTACGCATTGGAGTGCCCGTGCGGCCTCATGTATATAGGCCGCACGAAAAGCATGCTTTCCACACGAGTGGCGGAACACATTTACAATATCAGTATAGGATATAAAGAACACAGCGTATCATTACATTTTAGAAATAAGCATAAGAGAGACCCAAAGGGCCTGAAATTTTGGGGGATAGACAAACTATACCCAAACTGGAGAGGCACCAATATGGTAAGGGAGATTTCCCGACGTGAAACTGAATGGATTTTTCTAACGGACACGCTTAGCCCTAAGGGCCTTAACATAGAATTAGATGTAAACTGCTATATTAGCAATCATTAGAAGAAAGCGGAGCAGGCCCCTCCATGAATGTTTGAATAGGATGAGACCCATTAGTCCAGTTACCTCTATTGATATTGGAGGAATGGGGAAACAGAGGGTATCATTCATGCTGGCAATGCTTCCGAGATATGAATATGCCTCGGAGTAATGCTAGTGTGAATATAAGTATATATGACCACTCTGTCCCTATCCTATACATTACACACAATAAGGGATGGGTGGGGAGATGAATATATTAAAATCACTAGAAGGCAATATACATAATAACATGAATAGGTAAGAGGGGTTAGCCAGTATTAGAATGCCTTTATAGATAATATAAGGTACTTGATAATCTACCCAAATAGAATAATGAGAGGTTAAGTTCTCATGGCAGACCATGAAATATCATGCACTTTCAGGTGGTGCAGTAGAACTTGTGCCCCTTCAACCTAAACCTCTTTGATTATTTACCTCTATTATGAGCCATATGTTTAGGAATTTTGAATATAAGTATGTTTTTTTCGGTTTTAACATGAGCTTATAAAATGAATTTTTAGCGCAATCACTATGCAATATACATGCAATGAGTATAACAGTTATGTAAACCCTAGCACATCTTTTCCGCAGAGTTATTATAGCAAACAATGCGGGAGAGGTAGGCTAGATACTAGCAGGCATGGCTGGATAAATGTACTCTTCCGGGGACACCTGATCCGGAAACCGGTGGAAGGAATGTAAACACCGGAAGCACATACTATGCAGACAGCCGTCCAGGCTAGTAGGAGGGACGAGCCGCCTCATTGAGGAAATGGCACGCCTCTCCTGTAAGGAGTATAGTATAAATTACTACTGCGTACATCGCGTGACCACGCCCTCTGAAGACGTAATCGTGAAACGCGTCAGAGCGTGGTCACGCGAGTAGTGAGGGTGATCAGCAATGGACGAGGACCCGGGTCTCTACACACAGGCTTGTTCAGTGCAGCTGACATCCATTTTTTACACGCTTTTAACTGTCAATTTTAAAGTAAGCGCATTTGTAAGGGGGAAGACGGGTATTGCTAATATAAGATACTACACTATATTAGACCCCTTGCATTTCTTACATGTCCATGTACAATGAGTGCAACCTAAACGGAGGACACAGGAACAGACAGCTGGATCGTATGCAGCAGAGATAGGCTCAAAAGCTGATAGCTTCTGGTAAGCGGCCATTTGAGTGGACACACATAACGGTGAAAATCTGGTGAAGGTGTAGGATCCCTCTCACGTATATCCACACACATGGGAAGATTGTCTCTATGATATATGCTGCAATCACGTAGGAAGTTGGAAAGGACTCCGTCACTTTCGTGTGCTGGACTGATCATTACTGGGCTGTGTTTTATTTATTTATTTATGTGTTTGCAAGTTCTTAAAGTATTTATACTGGTTATTAATGATTATTAAGAAAATCATATTAAGAAAATCATATTTCAATTAACCAAGTCTAACTGCATGGTGGGAACAGGAGACTGGGAGTTCCACTAATAAGCAGTAGAAGCGCTGTTAGTGTTTGTCTTGATGTTATTAGGTCAACCACATTGAGTTATATTATTTAGTCTTTGTTTTTATAATATCTGCTGAATTACCTATCATTTGCCCCAGGTGGGAAATTTAGTCGCATACATGAGCGCTGGGGACAGGTGCATGCACACTAATTGCTGAGTGGATACTCCTGTTTTATATCCATAATGTATATCACTATATATTATTATTGTCTGATTAGCATACAGTGGTGTGAAAAAGTGTTTGCCCCCTTCCTCATTTCCTGTTCCTTTGCATGTTTGTCACACTTAAGTGTTTCGGAACATCAAACCAATTTAAACAATAGTCAAGGACAACACAAGTAAACACAAAATGCAATTTGTAAATGAAGGTGTTTATTATTAAAGGTGAAAAAAAATCCAAACCATCATGGCCCTGTGTGAAAAAGTGATTGCCCCCTAAACCTAATAACTGGTTGGGCCACCCTTAGCAGCAACAACTGCAACCAATCGTTTGCGATAACGTGCAATGAGGCTTTTACAGCGTCCTGGAGGAATTTTGGCCCACTCATCTTTGCAGAATTGTCCTAATTCAGTTACATTAGAGGGTTTTCGAGCATGAACGGCCTTTTTAAGGTCATACCACAACATCTCAATAGGATTCAGGTCAGGACTTTGGCTAGGCCACTCCAAAGTCTTCATTTTGTTTTTCTTCAGCCATTCGGTGGTGGACTTGCTGGTGTGTTTAGGATCATTGTCCTGCTGCAGAACCCAAGTTCGTTTCAGCTTGAGTACACGAACAGATGGTCGGACATTCTCCTTCAGGATCTCTTGGTAGACAGCAGAATTCATAGTTCCTTTTATCACGGCAAGTCTTCCAGGTCCTGAAGCAGCAAAACAGCCCCAGACCATCACACTACCACCACCATATTTTACTGTTGGTATAATGTTCTTTTTATGAAATGCAGTGTTCCTTCTACGCCAGATATACTTGGACACACACCTTCCAAAGAGTTCCACTTTTGTCTCATCGGTCCACAGAATGTTGTCCCAAAAGTCTTGGGGATCATCAAGATGTGTTGTGGAGAAATTGAGACGAGCTTTGATGTTCTTTTTGCTCAGCAGTGGTTTTCTCCTTGGAACTCTGCCATGCAGGCCATTTTTGCCCAGTCTTTTCCTGATGGTGGAGGCATGAACGCTGACCTTAACTGAGGCAAGTGAGGCCTGCAGTTCCTTGGACATTGTTGTGGGGTCTTTTGTGACCTCTTGGATGAGTCGTCGCTGCGCTCTTGGGGTAATTTTGGGCGGCCGGCCACTCCTGGGAAGGTTCACCACTGTTCCATGTCTTCGCCATTTGTGGATAATGGCTCTCACTGTGGTTCGCTGGATTCCCAAAGCTTTGGAAATGGCTTTATAACCCTTTCCAGACTGATAGATCTCAATTACTTTCTTTCTCAATTGTTCCTGAATTTCTTTGGGTCTCGGCATGATGTGTAGCGTTTAAGGATCTTCTGGTGGACCTTACTGTGTCAAGCAGCTCCTATTTAAGTGATGCCTTGATTGTGAACAGGTGTGGCAAAAATCAGGCCTGGGTGTGGCTAGAGAAATTGAACTCAGGTGTGGACAACCACAGTTATAGTACTTTTTCACACAGGGCCATGATGGTTTGGATTTTTTTTCACCTTTAATAATAAACACCTTCATTTACAAATTGCATTTTGTGTTTACTTGTGTTGTCCTTGACTATTGTTTAAATTGGTTTGATGTTCCGAAACACTTAAGTGTGACAAACATGCAAAGGAACAGGAAATGAGGAAGGGGCAAACACTTTTTCACACCACTGTATGTATATAAATGGAATGCAAAGTTCCATATATATGTCATGTCCTAATTAATTGGGAGTAGACTCAGGCTTGTATCAGAAGATGGGAAGGAGGGGGAAGAGAGGAGGGAGGGGGGACAAGAGAAAAAGGAAGGAGAGAGGGGGGGAGGGGGGAAGAAAAAGGGAGGGGGGAAGAAAGGAGGGAAAGGGAAAAAAAGGAAAGGGGGGGGCTTTTTGTACCGGTGGACATAGAAACTGTATAAAAAAGGACAAAGAACTGTATATGGTAAATTATATGGAAGTCTTGTATAAATCATCCACACGTATATGTAAAATAATTGAAAAGATATATATATATATATATATATATATATATATATATATATACATATACATATACATATACATATACATATACATATACATATACATATACATATACATATACATATACATGTACATATACATAGACAAATAGGAAGGGGGAAGGGAACAAAAGGGGGGGAAGGAGAGAGGAAATTTGTTACAGAAGTGAGTAAAAAAGGAGGAGAATAATAGAACTGTGTCTGTATATGTACACCTGCATATCCCAGAAGTAGTCAGTATCAAAGCAAACAGAATTAATAATCAGGATTAAAGAACAGTATGGATTTCTATTTCTACGTTTAACCCATGGGGTGACAAAGTATTTAAAGAATATATCCAATAAGTTTCCTGTTTGCAGAGATGTTGAAATCTCTCTGCTGGAGTAAATTTTTCTGGTATGGATTCAATTATCCAAACATTGAGACCTGTAATCTTTTTTTGGTGATGTGTTTCAAAGTGTCGAGCAGCACTATATTTAGGATTTCCAACTTCGACAGCACGCCAGTGTTCACCAAACCTAGCTCAGAGGGCCCTGATGGTTCTGCCCACATACAATAAACCACAAGGGCAGGAAATACAATAAACCACATATGAAGTGGAACAACTGAAAAAGGAATTTAGGAATTTAGGTAGTGATTGAGCTGGCGAGTTTATGAATAAAATAATATCATCTGCAAAGAGATTTATTTTGTGAATTTTATCTTGAAGGGAGAATCCTATGCCATTGGGATGGGATCTGATTTTTTCAGCTAAGGGTTCTATGAGGAGGTTGAAGATTGAGGGAGACACCTGTCTTGTCCCATTAGTAATGAGAAAGGGCCGAGAATATTTAATGTATAAACCTACGCGGAGGGTGTCGAATAGAGAGCCAGAATTGCAGATAAAATAGGTCCCTCAAAGCCAAATTTACTAAGGGCAAGTTTCATATATCCCCAGTGTATCCTGTCGAACGCCTTCTCCGCATCCAAAGAGAGGAGCAGAGAAGGCATCCGACAGGCCTTTGTGTGTTGAATGATGTTGATGACTCTTCGAGCAGCATCCAACATCTGTCTCCCAGTTGTAAAGCCTGATTGATCTGGGTTAATCAATGTGGATAAAATGTGGAGTAATCTTTGGGCTAATATTTTGGCGTAGAGTTTCACATCTGTATTAAGCAGTGATATGGGGTGGTAGTTGGAAGGAATATCCATACTTTTCTCTGGTTTTGGTATGGTAATGACATATGTTTTGAGCATCTCTGATGGGAAGGCAGATGATGCTATAGCTTGGGAAAAAAATAATTGTAGTGTGGGAGACAGGATGTTTTTAAATGTTTTGTAATAGTCATTAGGCAATCCATCCGGTCCTGGGGATTTGCCTGATGGAAGTGATTGTATTACTCTTGTGAAATGGGCTCATTAAGGGTCAGTAGTTGAGCTTGTGTTAGCGATGGGAGCTTGATATCCGCTAAAAAGGATTGGATGGCTTCATCTGTAGGTTGGGGAGTAGTATTATCATTTTTAATATTATATAGGGATGCATAATATGTGGCAAATGTGTCTGCAATGTCTTTAGGGTTTATTATTTTGCTTTTATCGATTGTGCGAGTCAAGTAGGGGATTTTAATGCAAATTATATGTTCTTTTAGACGTCGGGCTAGGAATTTCCCAGCTCTATTACCAGACAAGTAATGCGTTAGTTTGAGGGCGTTAATGTATTTGTCATATTGGTTCAAAAGCAAACATCTAAGTTTGGCGTGGAGCTTGGTCAGTTTGCTTGCTAGTCCCGTACCAAGCGTGACCTTATTCTGAGTTTCTAGTGTTTTAATTTCCTGCAGCAGGAGGTCCAGCTGGAGGGTTCTTTGTCTTTTGAGTCTTGAACTAGCTTGTAATAGAATTCCTCTAATAAAAGCTTTGTTGGCACACCACAATATCATAGGGTTAGGAACTGAATCCTTATTTACCGTAAAGTATTCATTTAGTTGGTTAGGTAGGTAGGTCACCTGAGTAGGGGTCTGAAACAAACTGGAGTTGGCTCTCCATACATATGTCATGTTGGAAGCATGCTCCTCCACCACCGTGATAGAGATCGGTGCGTGGTCAGACCATGAGATATCATGGATGGTGGAGGTGGATACTGCCTGTAATAAAGAGCGATCAACAACAATCATATCTATATGTAAATAGGAGTTATGTATGGAGGAATGAAAGGAATAATCACGCTCGTTCGAATGCTGACACCTCCAGACATAAAGTTCTTCTGCGTGGAAGGTGTATTGTAATGAAGGCAGAGGTCGTCTGGATTTGGTGGTGGTGTCCATGGTTTAGTCTGTTGTGAGGTTGTAGTCTCCACATAAGATCAAAGCTCCTTTCTTTACTTCCGAAAGTTTGTTGAGCAATCTTCTAAGAAATCTTATCTGATGGGAGCTGGGTGAATATAGACTCACGATAGTGTTATTTAGGTCACCCACCAGAATTAAATATCTTCCTTCCGCATCTGCTATAGTCAACTTATGTGTAAAGGTCACACTGTCTCTAATAGCAATAATTACCCTCTTTCTTTTTTGCGGCGCAGATGCTGCGTACATTTGGGGGAAGTTTTTATGCTTAAGGAGTAGTAGCTCTGAACTGGAGAAGTGTGACTCATGTACACACAGGACGTCGGCATGCAGTTTTTGGGCTTCCTTCCAAAGGGAGGACCTCTTTGCTCGGTGATTCAAGCCATGTACATCAAATTAAATTATTTTTAGCACCATTGTTAGAAAGCCAAAGCATAAGATGTAGTACCTCCAGAAGGTCTAGCCCTCCCCTTGTTGTCCGATGAGCTGAAGGTTGAAGAGCGACCTGGGTCTTGTGTAGCATTCCATTCAGCGAGTGAAGGTCCATCTCTGGTTGAAGTGAGATAACAGAAAGCAAAGAGAAGGAGAAACAGTAATAAAAAAAAACTATCAAGTTCTGCAGATTAAGCCAGTCAGGTAAAAAGGAAGACTCAAACGTGAATCTGATGGCAGTGATAATGTCCCTAACTTGGGAGGGGGAAAATGAAGCACTTGTTGTTCCTTAGCGCCATAGGAATCTAGTAGAATATAGTGGGGTTATTATGCAAGGTGTTCAATTGTTGCGTTTGAAGGATTTTTTCTTGTGGGATGCCACATGCCAGGTATCCTGAGTGTCCACTTTGGAAGTGGGAGAGAATTAGTGATGGACGAACTTCCAACGGGATGTTTCGCAAACGTGAAACACGAATGTACCCAAATGTTCCCTTACCCCCACCTATGCAGGGCTCCACTGTGGTGGTCTGGAGGTGCCAGTCCAGTGCTGATCCTCAGCCATGGTGCTGGCACTGCCTGCTGATTGGCTTCTCCGCTGCTATCTCCCTCACTGACAACAGCATATATTATAAGTGTATTACAACAGTATATACTGTACACCTATACCAGTCCTTAAAAGGACTTTTGTGGACCTAATAGTAACAGACTGACTGTCCCTGCTCCACACAGCGTCCTTCTCCTACACTGACAAAAGACAGAATGTAAAATGGCCGCCAGATCAGGTCTATTTAAAAGGTAGGGGGTATGTCCATGTGCTGAAATGTCTCAATTGGCTGTCCTGTACCCCATGATGTATGGGTCATGGGTCAAAGTTTTTCACAATCTAAACAGTGCCAGAAGTCCACCAGTTTGGCGAATCGCGAACGAGCAAAGTTCGCCGCGAATCGACTGCCGGACGAACCGCAAGGCCATCTCTAGCAGGATGACAAAGTTTCAGTTGTATTTGCAGAGCGAATATCCCAGGATCTGAGTAAGGCAAGACCTTCCTCCAGGTTGTTAACCACCGATGTTTTATCATCTTTAGTGATTGATAGTTTGGATGGGTAACCCCAGCGATAGATAATTGCATGGTTGCGCAAAGCCTTAGTAATGGGTAGGAGAGATTTATGCCTCTGCATGGTGAATTGTGAAAGATCTGCAAACAATTGAATAGAGGCATACTTCTCCGGAGGTTGTGTCATGGTTATGCAGTAATCTTCCTCTGTTTGCTTACCTCTTCTCATGTGTTCAGACTAAGAGGCCAGCATCTTCCACCTGGTGGTTTTTATAACCTCTCCTCTAAGCATGGCTCCACCCCAGGGAACCCTATATTAACCTGTGCACTGCAAGCCAGCGGTGCTGATCAACCATTGTGTATCCATTGTGTGTTTGGCTTCCTGTTTCCTGCTTGCCGTGTGCTCTACGTTTGTCTCGGTTACCGACCTTGGTGTGTACTCTGTTGTTCCTGTCTGCTAGTTGCCCTGACCTCTGCCTTATCCCCTTACTATCCTTGTTGTCCCAGCCTGCTGCTTCCTTCTCCTGTAGTCTACTGTGAGCGTGAGATGTGAGACCCTAGGGGCCGCGACCTGGAGCCAGACTGCAACGAAGTCCATCCTCACTACTGGAGGCTCTGCCGAACACCAGCTGGCTCTTAGACTCCGCGCCTTGGAGGACCTATGCTCCAGCTCCCATTGGGATCTGTGTTAGTGATCCTGTAGACCTGTGTCCTGAATCTCCCTGGGTACAATCCGCAGCAGTCAGTCCTAAGGTCCACTACCTAGCAGTGCACTTCCGACTCCTAAGGAGGGCATCTGTCACCTGCTCTCAGGTGACCTGACAGGTTGTTTGTTTGTGTGGAATGCTGACATGAAATGTTCTTTGACGTGGAAGAAGTGCACTCTCATCAGAATGTCTATAGGGATGTTATCAGAGAGATGCACTGGTTTTGGTAAACAATGGATTCTATCACTAAGTCTGAGTCAGACAGATTGGGTAAAAAGGCTCCCATGAGATCTTGTGCATATTGTTGTAACTGCCCTGGTGGTACAGATTCAGGGATGCCCCGGCGATTTATATCATTTCTCTTGGACCTGTCTTCAAGGTCCGCGACCTTGGCGCTCAGCCATGTTACTTCATCAACTTGGTCATTGTGAGCATCAACAAGGGAGTTGAATGTGGAGGCAAACTCCTCCATTTTGTGCTCCACATGGTCCACCCGCTCCCCCAGCTCATTCATTTCCTTTTTAATCCCTCTCATGCACTCCATCATATCTGCGTGAAGCGAGCTGCGGAGGGAGACAAGCATGTCCTTTACCTTGGTATCAGAGACCGGTTGATTACTGGTGGGGAAGGAGTTAATTGTCTCCCCTAGCTCTCTGGTGTCATCTAATGGCTCCTGGCCTGTGCTCACCTTAGCCCCACCGAGCTCCACTGCTATACGATATTGGATTTTTACTGGGCTGCCGGATAGCGGTGTAGAGGCTTCTGGTGACTGGTGGTGTGACCGGCTCTGAGATCCAGGGCTTGGCATCATTGAGCCCGATCTGCTGGATGCAGATGGAGAGGTGCTGCCGGTGACATCTTGGTTTAGGCCACGCGCTGCTCTCGGGAAGAACTGTGTTCATTTTTGTAGTTGCGCAGAGCCTTTCCTCTTACAGGCCATATCCGTGTGCTACCTGGCACTTGCGGTGTGCATTGAAGTTGAAAAGGACGTGTAGGAACACCTCGTCTTGCTGTAAATCCTGATGTTGGCACGGAGCTAGCTGCTCAATCGTCCATGCAGTAGCTTGGTAGCCACGCCCCCTTAAACCCATTTCTGATAAGAAGATGCATATAATTATTTTTCTACATGGGGATTATGGGTGGAATATTGTTAAAAAATATACATAGGAACCTAGTTAATCCATTTCTGATAATAATATGCTTATAATTATTTTTCTACATGGGGATTATGGGTGGAATATTGTTTATAAATATGCATAGGAACTTAGTTAACCCATTTCTGATATGAATATGCATATAATTATTTTTCTACATAGGGATTATGGGTGGAATATTGTAGTTAACCACTTGGCCACTGGGCACTTAAACCCCCTTAATAACAAGACCAATTTTCAGCTTTCGGTGCTCTCACATTTTGAATGACAATTACTCGTGCAACACTGTACCTATATGAAATTTTTGTCCTTTTTTCACAAAAATAGAGCTTTCTTTTGGTGGTATTTAATCACCACTGAGTTTTTTATTTTTTGTGCTATAAAAGAAAAAAGACTGAAAATTCTGTAAAAAAAATAATTTTTCTTCGTTTCTGTGATAAAATTTAGCAGATTAGTCATTTTTCTTCATAAATTTTGGCCAAAATTTATACTACTACATATCTTTGGTAAAAATAAGTACAAATTGGTGGATGTTATTTGGTCTTTGTGAAAGTTAGAGAGTCCACAATCTATGGTGCCAATATCTGAAAATTTATCACATCTGAAGTACTGACAGCCTATCTATTCTTGAGACCCTAATATGCCAGAAAAGTACAAATACCCCCCAAATGACCCCTTTTTGGAAAGAAGACATTCCAAGGTATTTAGTAAGAGGCATGATGAGTTTTTTGAAGTTGTCATTTTTTCCCAAAATTCTTTGCAAAATCAAGATTTTTTTTCCTTTTTTTTTTCACAAAATTGTCATATTATCAGGTTATTTCTCACACACAGCATATGCATACCACAAATTACACCCCAAAACACATTCTGCTATTACTCCCAAGTAACACCACACGTGTGAGATTTTTACACAGCGTGGCCACATACAGAGGCCCAATATGCAGGGAGCACCATCAGGTGTTCTGGAGCACCCAGGCCAATTCTGACATTTCTCTCCTACATGTAAAAATCATAATTTATTTGCTAGAAAATTACATTTTTTTTTTTTTTACTGGTTACATGTTTTGAGTTACAGAGGAGGTCTAGGGTCAAAATTATTGCTCTCACTTTCATCGATACCTCACATGTGTGGTTTGAATACCGTTTTCATATATGGGCGGGACTTACGTATTAGTTTGCTTCTGCATGCGAGCACATGGGGACAGGGGCGCTTTAAAAAAAAAAAATTATTGTTAATTTTACTTTATTTTAGTTTGACACTTTTTTCCCCCAAAATGTAAACATCCCTTGTAATAGGAATATGGCATGACAGGTCGTCTTTACAGTCAATAAGAACCCACATCTCACCTCTAGGCTGGGAAGTCTGAAAAAAACCAAAACAAAAAAAGACCACGATTCTGGCTTTGATCGTATTGGCGACGGAGGGCGGCGGGAGGGGGGGGGACGTCCCCTCTCGCCTCCTGTAAGAACAATCAAGCAGCGGAACAGCCGCTATGATCATTCTTATGGTGTAGGGAATTGCCAGCTGAAAAGCTGATCTCTGATTGATGCCTGTAGCTGCAGGCATCATTCAGATATCCCCACACAAAGTCTAGGACTTCATATGATGGCCAGCGGGTGGGAAGGGGTTAAAATGCATTTTTTTAACACAAAGTTGTCCATTTATACAATATTTCTAACACATACCAAAAATGGCACCCCAAAATAGATTCTCCTACTTCACCTGAGTATGGCAATAACAGGTGTGTGAGACTTCCACAGTCTGGCAACATACAGAGGCTGAGTACAGCCAAGCATGGCTGAGCATGGCCGAGCATGGCTGGGTATCACCGAGTATGGCTGGGTATTGCAGGGTATCACAGAGTATGGCTGAGCATGGCCGAGTATGGCTGGGTATTGCAGGGTATCACAGAGTATGGCTGAGCATGGCTAAGTATGGCTGGGTATTGCAGAGTATCCCTGAGTATGGCTGGGTATTGCAGAGTATGGCTGGGTATTGCTGGGTATGGCAATTTATGGCAGAATATTGTCAGGGTATTGCAGGCTATTGCAGAGTATTGCTGGGTATTGCAGAGTATTGGCAGGGCATTGCTGGGTATTGCAGAGTAGTGGCAGGGCATTGCTGGGTATTGCAGAGTATTGGCTGGGAATTGCAGGGTTAATTGTCAGTGAGCAGCGCTGTGGGCACTGCAGATCCAGCCCACAGCACTGCTGACACCGATCTCTCCCCTCTCACTGTACCGATCGGTACAGAGAGGGGAGGAAGGAACTGGCGTCATAACATGACGTCGGTTTGTTTATAAGTGATCACTCCGTCATTTGACGGCGCGATCACGTGGTAGACAGCACGATGAGTGCCCGTTTACCATGATGTGCCGGGTCCTGTGGACCCGGCAGTCACGGATGCTCTCCAGTGCGCGCCCCAGGGGGCGCGCAAGAGCAGAATTCTGGGAGGACGTTATAGTATGTCCTCTCAGAGTTAAGCAACCAGCCTGCAGCCGTCATTCAGCTATGGGCCGGTTGTTAGGTGGTTAAACATACATAGCAACATATTAATCCTAATTATGATAAGAATAGGCATATAATTATTTTTTTACATAGGGATTATGGGTGGAATATTGTAGTCAAACATATGTAGCAAAATATTAAACCAATTTATGATATGAATATGCATGTCATTATTTTTCTGCATGGGGATTGTGGGTGGAATATTGTTTATAAATAGGCATAGCAACATATTAAACCTATTTCTGATAAGAATAGGCATATATATTTTTTTCTACATGAGGATTATGGGTGGAATATTGTTTATAAATATACATAGCAACATATTAAACCTATTTCTGATAAGAAAAGGCATATAATTATTTTTCTACATGAGGATTATGGGTGGAATATTGTTTATAAATATACATAGGAACCTATTTAACCCATTTCTGATAAGAATATGCATATAATTATTTTTCTACATGGGGCTTATGAATATAAAAGACAGCCCCTCCCCCAAATAAGATGTTTGATAACTTAGCCTACGACAAGCCACTAGGGAGGAAGTCCTGTGCTGAGGTGAGGATGAGCCAAGAAAGGGAAATTACAGTAAGTGATAACAATTTTCCATCTTCCTGGCCCATCCTCCCGTCAGCACATAACGGGATATACCAAAGCCAATATAGGGTGGAAGAGAACAAATTAAAAGAGACACTGACAATCAAAGAAAAGCTGTTCAAGCCAGAAAATTGAAGTCTCTTGTCCCAAACTTGCTGGTCACATATTTAGTTTGTAAGGTTGAATGAAGACCACACCAGAACTTCAAGCTAGCCCTTACCTATATCTTCCAAGCAATCCTGGCATAACTGCCTCAAAGGCTGCCACCCCTCTAGTCAAATAGGCTTGCAATTGTTTCAGAGCAGAAAAGCGTGCTTCCTGCATGCCAATCTAATCACCTTGGTAACCCAAGAGTGGATGACTCTTGAGGGCCTGATGGCTAAATGAAAAGATTGTACACTTTCCTCTTTTAACAAAGTACACTGTTAGTAACTCGACCATGTGTAAGAAAACTGAAGTCTTCCTGCTGTGCACTTAATGCCTCTCATGTGAAAACTCCAGAAAAACTGGGAAATAGTCCCTCTGAAATTGGATACCACTTTAAAATTTAACTTTGGAGATAGATGTGATATCCCTATCTCTGGTAAAAAGAAAAAAACACCAAAGGACCCTTGCAGGAAAGTGTTGCAATCTTCAATATCTGTCTGAGGTAGTTGCTGGCAGAACTAGTTTTACCGTGAGGTACTTCAATGGAAATGAAACCTATTGGAGCAAAAGGGTGCTCTCACATCCAAGCCTAAGTCCCACAGAGGGAACCAGGATTTGCCTCAAGGTCATATGGAAGAAGCATCTGGTCACTGGCTTTTGCACCCATCTGCAGCCTGTGAAAAGATAAGGTAGCAATCTGTACCTTAAATGGATATGTATGCCAGACCAACCTCTATCGCTGACTGTAAAATGTCAAGGATTGTGGCTAGAGCAGGTAAAACAGAAGAGAAAGCTTTAGCTGAGCAGACAAAACAGACTTCTTTCATATCCTCTCCTATGCAGTGTTCATGGATGATCTTCTAGTCACTAGGGTCTGAACAACCTCAGATGAGAATCCCTGGATTGGGGAGCTTTTACTGACCTTGCCATACAAGATTTCATTTGACCAGAGACAAAGATCAAACAGAGAATTCCATGGAACTGTGAACCTCTTGTCTCCCTGAGAGCTGCTGCTGGAACCAGGCCAATATGAGGCACCTGTTGACATTTTTTTTTCCAATCGTCTTTCAGGACAGCCACCTGAGAGACCTTGGCTCCTCCCCTCTTTAGGAAACACCTGTGTCAGCTTAATAAATTTCCTCCTCCCCTGCTGCTTCTCAGTTTTTTGTGTTTCCTCCAGAGGGGAGACACCTAGCCACTTGCCGACCGCCGCACGACGATATACGTCGGCAGAATGGCACGGGCAGGCATAAGGGCGTATATATAAGTCCCTGCCTTCCCGCGGGTGGGGGGCCCGATCGGGCCCCCCCCCGGTGCCTGCGGCGGTCGGCATTCGTTCGGGAGCGATCCCGGACGAGGGGACGGCCATTCATTCATGGCCACCCCCTCGCGATCGCTCCCGACGAATGGAAATCCTTCGTGACATCACTTCCTCTCCTGTAATGTAAACACAGGAGAGGAAGTGATGTATTCTCTCCTCCGTGTCGGTATTTTTCGTTCCGGTGTTCTGCCTAATACAGTCCGGCCATCATATGCTGTCCGTTCCGTACTGCGCATGCGCAGTACGGAGCAGCCGGAGCTTCGGAAAAACTCCGAAGTTGAACGGCGCCTGCGCCGTGAGTGGAGGAGGTAGCCCCACTATCGAAGCGGACATAGGGTTAAGAATTTTAGAGGTCCCCTCGCGGGCGAGCTTCGCTCGCCACGCTTCGGGCTCGGCCTCGCTCCGCTCGGCTCTTTTTTATTCTAACTCTATGTCCACTTGGATAGTGGGGATAGAACCTGGACTCACGGCGCAGGTGCCGTTCGTCCTCGGCAATTTTCGGAATCTGTGTTCCTGCGTACTGCGCATGCGCAGTACGCAGGAGACAGCATCTGATGGGGGACGCTATTTTACAAGACACCGGCACCGAGGAGAGAGCATCGGTGAGTTGCACCAACACACTACACATACAGTAGAACATGCCAGGCACACTCACACCCCCCCTTTACCCCCCGATCACCCCCCCAATTACCCCTGCCCCCCCCAGTCACAGTGACACCAATTGCATTTTTTTTTTTTTTTGCATTGGTGTCATTTGTGACTGTAATAACTGTTAGGGCAGTTAGGGTTAGCCCCCTTTAGTTCTAATGTACCCCCCTAACCCCCCCAATAAGGGTTTAACCCCGTGATCACCCCCCGTCGCCAGTGTCACTAAGGCTGGGTTCACATTGCAGCGGTTTATGAGAACGGATGTGATTCGCACCGCACTGCAGGCACCCCCCATGTTGAGGGCACACGGCCTGGTACGGCTCAGGAGGGGGGGGGGGCGCTCGCTCGCCCCCCCTTTCCGGGCCGGCCGGGTAGCGTGCTCGGACAAGGGTCTGATGTGGACCTGGGGGGACCCCCACGCCGATTTTTTTCGTCGTTGGGGTTCCCCTTTAAGTCCATACCAGGCGGCGGGGCCAACGACGTATCCTTCGCGGGCCCCGCCTACCTGGAGACCTGCTCGAAATGAGCGGACTTTTCTTCGGGCAGGAAAAGTCTGCTCATTTCAAAAGTACGGCGGACTGGCATACACACGGCCGAATTGTCCGCCGAAATGCGAGTCCGGCGGTAAGATTGGAGTGTAAAACTACTTTTTAAGTCCGCCGTACTTTCGGGTCAAAAAAGTATGCCGGAGGCTACACACGGGGGGATTGTCCGGCGGACTTGAGTTTGCCGGACTTTTCCACCCGCTTGTTTGATCGTGTGTACGCAGCATTAGAGAGTCTAGGGTGGTTGGTAAATGTGGAAAAATCAAATCTACAACCCATGCAACAAATGAAATATTTGGGATATGTAATAGACTCAGTACAACAAAAAGTCTTTCTACCCAAGGAGAAAATAGAAAAAATTCTGAAAGAAATAGCATTGATGCAGACCAAACTGCCATGCTCAATAAGGAGAGTAATGTCATCCTTAGGGTTGCTAACATCCGCAATCCCAGCGGTGCAGTGGGCAAGTCTGCATTATCGCCCATTACAGAGGTTCCTATTGGAAGTATGGGACCACAGGCAAGAGTTGCTGGATACGCAAGTGCTAATACCAGCAAAAATAAAAAAGACCTTATGGTGGTGGAGGAGGGTAGGAAATTTAAACAAAGGGCAACTTTGGATCATACCCGTCTCCCGAATCCTAACCACAGACGCAAGTGGCACAGGATGGGGGGCACATTTGGACTCCTAGATAACACAAGGAACTTGGGAGAAGGAAGAGGGGAGGAGGTCATCCAATTGGAAAGAATTGAAGGCGGTATGGCTCGCACTTCAGTTTTTCCAGAAAGAGTTGAGAGGACATCATGTACAGATCAGATCAGACAACTCGTCAGTAGTAGCCTACATAAACAAACAAGGGGGGACCAGGAGCGGGGCTCTATGGTCCTTAGCAGAAAAAAAATCTTTCTCAGCGGTCCACTTGAAAGGGGATTTAAACAAAGTGGCAGATTTCCTCAGCAGGAAGGAAATAAGGGAAGGAGAATGGATGCTAAAACAGGGGGTATTCGACCAGATCACAAGGAAATGGGGAATATCTCAAGTAGACTTATTTGCGTCAAAGGAAAACAGGAAGGTCCAAGCATTCTTTTCCCTGAGGAAGGAGGATGGAGCACTTGGAGTGGACGCATTAGCGCAAAAATGGGCATTCAGCAAGTGTTATGCCTTTCCCGCACCAGTGCTAATAGCAGCAGTATTAAGGAAGTTATGTACAGAGAACACATAGTTAATTCTCATAGCGCCACACTGGCCCAGGAGACCATGGTTCTCTATGCTCAAAGAACTTGCCATAGAGCCCCCTTGGTTGCTACCGGTCCAAGAGGACCTGTTATCCCAGGGCCCAGTGTACTGTCCGCAAGTAGAAAGGTGGAAGCTAGCCGCCTGGTATCTGAGGAGCAGCTGCTAAAAGCAAAAGGGCTCTCAAACCGTTTGGTAGAAACACTGCTGAAAAGCAGAAAGGTTGAGACATGTAACATATACCAGAAGGCGTGGAAATGTTTTTGCAGGTGGTGTGCAGAGAACAACTTCAAAACGCAAAGCTCAGTAGCAGTCTTAGAATTTCTAAGGAGTGGGATAGACAAAGGACTAAGCCTTAGTACGTTAAAAAGTCAAGTCTCAGCATTATCGGTTTTCCAGGAAAGAAGCCTACCCTCTAATCCATGGGTAATCAGACTCTTTAAATCTGTGAGCAGACAGAGGCCTATGCAAGGTACAGCCTTTCCAAAGTGGGACTTGTCGCTGGTGCTGCAAACTATGACGGCAGCCACCTTTGAACCACTAAAGGATTGCAGCCTGAAGATGCTGACGCTTAAAGCAATCTTTCTGGTAGCAATTACTACAGCCAGAAGGGTCTGTGAGTTAGGAGCACTATCAATCAGACCCCCCTTTTGCCAGGTTTTCCCGGATCGTATAGTGTTCAAGAGGGACCCGGGTTTTTTGCCTAAAGTGGTCTCTAGATTTCATAGAGACCAAGAGATTGTATTACCTTCATTTTGTCCTAATCCTGTGCAGGAACAGGAAATAAAATTCCATAGTTTAGATGTCAGGAGATGCCTCCTACATGATTTAGAAGCAACTAAAGAGATTAGGAAGACGGAATCTTTATTTGTTTTATATGCAGGGGCTAAGTTAGGGCACCAAGCCTCAAGAAGTACAATAGCCAGGTGGCTAAGGGAAGCCATAGAACAGGCTTACAAGTTAGGAGGTAGGCAGACCCCTAAAGGAATCAGGGCACACTCTACAAGGGCAGTGGCGGCGTCGCAGGCGAAGAGAGCTGGAGAAACGCCAGAGCAGATTTGTAAAGCGGCAACATGGTCCAGCTTCGCCACTTTCGCAAGACACTATAGAGTGGACTTATGGTCGGCTGAAGATCAGGCCTTTGGGCACAAAGTCTTGCAAGCCATAATCCCACCCTAAGAGTAAGTGCTTGGTTATCCTCTCAGGTGGCTGTCCTGAAAGACATTTGGGAAAAAGCAAAGTTACGTACCGGTAACGTTCTTTTCCGGAGTCTTTCAGGACAGCCGGATACCCACCCGTATTTAGACGTAAAGATTTCCTTTACAGGAAATGTGATATGATTGATAATGTTTATCATATGTTCTTGTGTCTCCCTAAGCAGGCTGGAGGTGCTCTTAAAAAACTGAGAAGCAGCAGGGGAGGAGGAAATTTATTAAGCTGACACAGGTGTTTCCTAAAGAGGGGAGGAGCCAAGGTCTCTCAGGTGGCTGTCCTGAAAGACTCCGGAAAAGAAGGTTACCGGTACGTAACTTTGTTTTTTCTGCCTACCCAAACCAATAATTGGCTTTGCTCTCCTGGCAATAAGACCAACCTTAACTGAATTAAGTGATTCTCTGCCCCACGAAAAGTTTCATTGCAAGATGCAACAATCAAAAGACTCTTGGTGTCCCCTTTTTAGGCAATGTAGGCTACTACTGTCTTGTTGTCAACCCCTTGAAAATCTTGAAAGGCATGTAATGCTAGAAAAAGGCTTTTTCCCCCATTCAAGTAACTGGGGGAGTCTGCGCTTCACCGCGCTCCAATGGCCTTGCACTTGTCACTTCAGGTGGTGGACTCCCCAGCCCCAGAGACTGGCATCAGGCTTCAGAGTCATCGAAAGAAGAGCAGTGGTGATGTCCAAAATTTTAGTTCTTGTTGAATTTGTATAGACACAACGATTTTCTGATCCATAGACAGCCCAACTCATAGGCTAAAGAAGGCAAATTGAAACTCCCTCATGTGCCACCTGGCCCAAGGTACCACCACTGTCAACAAGATCTTAAAAAAAGATTCCTTGGGCTGTGCCAATTCAGTAAAAGGCAGACAACTGAAAGTGACCTCTGGCCACCACAAATCTTACGCGCCTCTGGTGTTCGGCATTGATTGGTACATGGAAGTACGAGTCGGCCAGTCGAATGATTCCAACTGGTCCTTCTGCTGAACTGTACCTGTGACTCTCTGCATGGATTCCATCTTGAACCTTTTGATGTATATGAACACATTCCATTCCCTCAAACTGAAACAGGTCAGGAGGCTCCTGCCTTAGGTACTAAAAACAAAACAAAAAAAATGGGGAGAAAGGCCCCCAAATGTTTCTATGCTTTCAGCATCACTGGCTTGATGGCCTTGTAGCAGCAAAAACATTTTGCAAACATTTTCTCTTCTGAGATCTGTTCTCCATTGTCCACTCACCTATCTTCTGGACCCACTGGTCTTTTGAGATTGTTGTCCAAACCCTCCAGAAGGAGCTACAATCATCTACTTCACTTAGGCCTCCTGACCCCAACTGGAAGAGACTGGTTGGATGCACTTTTAAAAGAGACTTTCCAGCCATCTTAGCAGCTTGGTCTGGACTTATTTCATGTCAAAAGTAACTTTGAGATACCTTCATTGTGATCAGGTCCAGACTGGCCATAGGGCAGACCGGGCATTTTCCCGGTGGGCTGGGGGCCGCGCGGGCTGCATGTCTGGGATATTCAGAGTTGGCCGCGGGTTCTGACATGCAGGACTGGTGTTCTAACACCGGCTGTAGTTGCGCTTTGCAGTGGGGGGTGGGTGCGTGCGAGCTTCCTCGGAGCACTCGAGCGACACCTGTCGGCACATCAGGGGGCCGGGACCCCCCTTCTCTCTGACATGGTGGTCACTGATTAGTCTCGGCTCAGCTGTCTCACACAGCCGAGCAGAGTGAAGCCGTCTCCCCCTCCTCCGCGCTGATCTGAGGTAATTATGGGTCTGAAGGGGGGTTCTGTATTGTAGGGGGTTCTGAAATGTAGGGGGGTTTGGTAATGTGGGGGGTCTATAATGTAGGGGAGTTCTGTATTGTAGGGGGGTCTGTAGTGTCGGGGGGCCTGTAATGTAGGGGGTCTGTGCTGTGGGGGGGTTCTGTACTGTGGGGAGATTCTGTAGTGTCGGGGGGGTTTTGTAATGTAGGGGGGGTTCTGTAATGTAGGGGGGTTCTGTATTGTAGGGGGTCTGTAATGTAGTGGGGGTTCTTTAAGGTAGGGGGTTCTGTATTGTAGGGGGGGTTCTGTATCGTAGGGGGGTCTGTATTGTCGGGGGTTCTGTATTGTACATGGGGGGTCTGTATTGTAGGGGGTTCTGTAATGCAGGGGGGGTTCTGTACTGTGGGGGGGGGGTTCTGTACTGTGGGGGGGGTTCTGCATTGTAGGGGGGTTCTGCATTGTAGGGGGGTTCTGTAGTGTAGGGGGGTTCTGTAGTGTAGGGGGTCTGTAATGTAGGGGGGTTCTGTATTGTAGGGGGTCTGTAATGTAGGGGTGTCCTGTAATGTAGGGGTTCTGTATTGTAGAAGGGTCTGTAGAGGTTCTGTAATGTAGGGGGGTTCTGTAATGTAGGGGGGTCTGTAATGTAGGGGTGGTTCTGTAATGTAGGGGTGGTTCTGTAATTTAGGGGGGTTCTGTAATTTAGGGGGGGTTGTAATGTGAGGGGGTCTGTAATGTGGGGGTTCTGTAATGTGGTGGGGTCTGTAATGTGGTGGGGTCTGTAATGTAGGGGGGTCTCTGTATTGTAGGGGGGTCTGTATTGTAGGGGGGCTTCTGTAGTGTAGGGGGGTTCTGTAGTGTAGGAAGGGTTCTGTATTGTAGGGAGGGGGTCTGCCCTGTAGGGAGGGGGTCTGTGTAACATGCAGGGGGTCCAGAGCTGTGGGTACCATGTAATGTAAAGGGGTCCAGAGGTACAAGGTGCTGGAACCCCACATCCCATCATCCACAGCCCCCACGAAGCTCCGTGGCTGCCACCCGGGCTGCTCAGCCTAAAATGCCCAGGCCTATTTTTTGTCCCAGTCCAGGCCTGATTGTGATCTATTAAATCTACAGCCTGTCCTATAAGATTTGGCCTCCTGCACCCTCTGAAGTTCAGTGGGCTTGAGTGAAGGATGGCGGCTTCCTCTTACTAGTCTGTGGCTACAGTCCAGACTTTTCCTCCTGTCATTCGCTTAATTGCGTTGCTCCCATTATATGTCGAAGGCTTGTGTAGAAGTTCTGCCTGCCCTCCAGTGGCATAATGCTCTCCTAGCAGTGACTGCATATTCTTATCAGAAAAGGGTTAAATAGGTTCCTATGTATATTGTAGGGGATGTTTAACTCCGTGGTAGATGCCTTTTCAGTAAGTTCACAGCGAACAGGAACTTTAGTTTAAGGGCATAGTAGCCCACAATTATTAAAAAGGAACAAAATAAAGTTCATACATGCACTTGGTTGCCCACACAGGGGTTCTTCTCCCAAAACAATACATGAAAAATGCCAAGCCACCTGGCTCTCTTCAGCAGTACTGCCACCTAGGCTTTACACTTCAGCCCTCTTGGCCATACAACAGGGTTCCCGTACAACTACTGTACCTCTGTCCAGCTTCCTTGCTGCTCAGGCCTTCCACTTCAGGCTCTCATCTGTCTCCTTAGATGCACACAGCTTCAACACACACAGCATCTATCTAGAAAGCAGCCCCTCACTGCTCTCATCCTCGGACTTGGGTCTCTGGCTTTCACTAGTGCACACCTGCACTCTCTGGACTCCTGGAGACCTCCTGTCTCTCTGGGTGGAGCCCAGAACCCTAATCCTAACTCTGCTATAAGCCTAGGACCCACCTGCTCAATCAACCAGCCAGACTCCTGGCTGTTCCAAAAACCCAGTCCCAGGATTGGAGATTCCATCCCACCCATAACGCTATGGAATCTCTGGGCTCCAGGTCCTAAAGTGGATTTTACAAACTTTGGAGGAAACTGATAAAACAGATTCCTCCACATTAAATACCCCTGGAGCCCCTCAACCTGCCTATTTGAGAACCCTGGGCGACAATTACTAGGAAAGGGAACTGTAGTGTCACAATATTTATAAACAATATTCCATCCATAATACTCATGTAGAAAAATTATTATATGCATATTCTTATCAGAAATGGGTTAAAGTGGTGTTACCACCAAAAAAAAAATTGGAAAAAAAAATCGTACTCACTTCTAGTCTGCCTCCTTCCTTGCCCGGGCTGGTGACATCACTTCCCCTCGGCTTATCAGAAATAGGTTTACTATGTTGCTATGTATGTTTAACTACAATATTCCACCCATAATGCCCATGTAGAAAAATAATTATGCATGAATGTATAACTTGTATAGTGCTACATATGCAAACTAAATCGCATCTGTGCGCTTTTGCTGACAGTGTCCGCCAGGGTTTTCAGAAGAGATGGGTCTTGAGCTTCTTCCTGAAGGCCAGATCATTTTCCTCCGAGTGGATGTCCGTGGGTAGAGCATTCCATAGCTGTGATCCTTGTACTGCAAACCTTTTTTTGCCTTGTAATTTGTAAAGGGTCTTGGGGATGTGGAGAAGGTTCTGGTTAGATGACTGGAGAGAGTGACCTGGGGTGTAGTGTTTTATTTTGTCGCAGAGGTATTGCGGGGCTTTTCCTTGTGCAGATTTGTGAGTGAGGCAGAGGGTCTTGAATGTAACTCGATCATTCACGGTTAAACAATGGAGGGTCCTGAGGGACGGGATGATTGATTTCCATGTTTTTTCCCAGTTATTAGTCTGGCTGCTGTGTTCTAGACAGTTTGTAGATGTGAAATTTGGTATTTTGGAAGACCTAGGTAGAGGGAATTTGCGTGGTTGAGTTGGGACTTGATGATTGTTCCAACTACTGCTGCTGTATCTCCTTCGGGGATGAAGGGGATGAGTTTACGCAATAGGCGAAGAAGGTGGTAGGATCCATTGACTACTGATCCTATTTGTGCATCCATCATCATGTTTGAGTCAAAGATGACTCAGAGGCTTTTGGCTTTAGTGTTGGGGGTGATGGGTTGTCCGAGGCTAGTTAGTGGTGTGGAAATCGTGCCAGGGTTTTTGTTTCGGTTTGCGTGAAGGAAGAGGAGTTCTGTTTTGGATCCGTTGAGTTTAAGGGAGCTCTCCGTCATCCAATCGTTGATCAGTGAGAGACAGTTTTCCAGTGCCTGGTATTGGTCTATTTTGTTGGTGATGCGTAGGTAGAGTTGGATGTCATCCGCGTAGGAGTGATAAAGTAGATCCTGGTTGCTGATGATTTTGAGGAGTGGGCGGAGATAGATGTTAAAAAACACGGGTGACAGGGTTGATGCTTGAGGGACTCTGCATGTAATTTTTCGTGCTTCCGAAGTGAACGTTCCTAGTTTCACAATCTGAGATCGGTTTTCTAGAAGGGATGCAAACCAGGGTAAGTCTGAGTCTGCAACTCCAGCTACTTCTGTGAGACAAATGAGTAGGGTTTTGTGGTCTACTGTGTCAAATGCTGCACTGAGGTCCAGCAGCACCAGGAGACACGATTCTCCTTTATCTGCTTCGAGGGTGTCATCCCAGATTTTGAGAAGTGCAGTTTCTGTCCCATGGCCAGGCGGAAACCCGATTGTAGTGGGTACAAGAGTTTATGGGTGTGCAGATGGAGTTGTAGCTATTGTACAACTGCTTTCTCCATAATTTTGGAGAAGGTGTTGAGGCTTGTGACAGGTCTGCGGTCGTTTGGGTCTTTGGGTTCTAGGTTAGGCTTCTTTAGGAGGGGTTTGATTGTGCCTTGCTTGAGGGAGGTCAGGACTATTCCTTCTTTAAATGACTGGTTTATGAGGTATGTTATGATAGGTGCCAGGATGTTGGTACATTCTTTCAGAAGTTTTGTGGGAATGATGTAGTTTGGCGATGTGCTGTCTCTGAGGTTTCTGATTATGATTTTGGTGGTGTCAATGGTAATTGGGACCAGAGTAAATCTCGGTGGTTGTAGAAACTTGGTGTGATTTTTTTTCTTCTTGTTCTGGCCGAGTGGGGTTATTTGCTATGTTCTATATACATATTATATGCATATTCTTATCAGAAATAAGTTTAATATGTTGCTTGCTATGTATATTTATAAACAATGTTCCACCCATAATACCCATGTAGAAAAGTAATTATATGCATATTCTTATCAGAAATGGGTTAAATAGGTTCCTATGTATATTTATAAACAATATTCCACCCATAATCCCCATGTAGAAAAATAATGATATGCATATTATTATCAGTAATGGATTAAATATGTTCATTGTCAGGAGTTAACATGATATTGCTCCCATAAACCCCATGAGAAATAATTATTCTACCCATATTCCCAACAAAAACGGGTCAAATGTAATTTTTACCTTACTTCTGTATAATTTACTATGATCCTGTTGTGCAGCTGCATATATATCAGCAAGTGAACATTTAAACATTGGCAACTGCTTTTTGCAACATTGTATCAAGCACTGTAGGAAAGAATAACATATTTTGAGAATAACAGTCAATACCATATATATGTGTATAAAGTACACTGACACCTAGGGAGAGTTCTCAGTATTGCAGCCAATAATCCAATCATCCCATCATACCAATATGCAGTTTAGTACGTCCCCTTTTGCTCCTTTGGGACATCTTTGTTGCACCACAATCAATTTTTTACATATGTGAACCCAGCCTAACAGTTTAGTTGAGAGTATAACCAATAAGAGTGAAGTTACATTCCCAGCACACAATGGTAATGTATCCGTTTTTTTTAAAAACGTTTAAATCAATGAGTTTCATTCCGCTTTAACTAGAGAATTAAATGGAAAATGTAATAAAAAAAAAAAATGTTACCAGAAGACATGTATACAGACATTTATTCTTAATTGAGTCGTTGCTTTTAAGTGTACTTAATCCCAACACATCTGAAGTAGAAACTATGCATCCTCTTACCTCCTCTCCTTGCTGCACTCTTAATCCCTCATCATACTATAATGAGGCATGATGGTGGGATTAGATAAAGTTGCTATTTGCATAATTAAGGGGTTCGGACTTTGGTCCTGTTCTACAGCTTAAAGTGGTTCTAAAGCCTAAACATTTTTTACCTTTATGCATTCCTTGCATTGAGGTAAAGAATGTTAAGGAATCAGCATCCCCTCTCACCCCCCTCCCCTTTTTACTTACCTGAGCCCAGTGCTGTGCATGTCTGAAGCTCTTCTCTCCCCTCACTTATGGGTCACGCTGGCTTTGCTGGGGCACTGGGAGCCATTGGCTCACAGTTCTGTCAATAAAAGCAAACGCAATATTATTTACTTTTTGCTATAATAAATATCCCCAACAAATATATAAAATAAACATTTTGTTCCTCAGTTTAGGCCGATACATATTCTTCTACATATTTTTGGTAAAAAAAATCTTGATTGGTTTGCACAAACGTTATAGTGTCTACAAAATAGGGGATAATTTTATGGCATTTTTATTAATATTTTTTATTGTTGCTAGTAATGGTGGCGATCTGCGATTTTTATTGCGACTGCGAAATTATGGCGGACAGATTTGACACTTTTGGTGCTATTTTGGGACCATTCACATTTATACAGCGATCAGTGCGATTAAAAATGCACTGATTACTGTGTAAATATGACTGGAAGTGAAGGGGTTAACCAGTAGGGGGTGCTGTAGGGGTTAAGTGTGTCCTAGGGAGTGATTTTAACTGTGGGGGGGTGGGCTATGTCTGACACTGATCACCGCTCCCGATCACAGGGAGCTGTGTTCAGTGTCCTGTAACTAGGAAGAATGGGGAAATGCTTGTTTACATCAGCATCACAGACTTCCAGTTCGCGAGACCCGCGATCACACTCACGGAGCTCGCGGCAGGGTCACGTGTGCATTGCCAGTGGCGCAAAACCACATGGCGGCATATTTAAAGGAATGTACCTGTAAGCCCATTTGCCTGTCCGTACCATTCTGTCGACATAAATGTTCATGTGGTGGTTGGCAAGTGGTTAAAGTGTTACTAAACCTACCACAGTAAAATCAGTGTGTACCGTATATATGCAGTAAAGCATGTTTGCTACACTCACTGTGGAACCTAAGGGGTTAATCCTGCGCATTGTGTAAAAAGGCTGTTTGATACTGTCTTCTCTGATCCTCTCCTTTTTCCACAGTCCCCAATCCATCTCTTGATAGTACAGAATCTTGAGGGCACTCTGCACATGCTCAGGTTGGTATGTTTTGCTAGAGAGTTTTTTCTTTTGCTGGGAGGGGGTGTCCTATCACATAATAATCACATATAATCACCCTATGCCCATCGGATAGTGTCCGCTGTGTACTGCGCATGCGCAGTACACAGGACAACCACATTCTGAAAATAGCCAAAGATGAACGGCGCCTGTCCAGTGAGTCCAGGTTCTAGCCCCACTATCCAAGTGGACATAGAGTTAGAATAAAAAGAGCCGCGCGCAGTGAGGCTTGGATGATGGGGCTTGTATGGTGGGGCTTGCACCTTGACACAGGGCGCAGGTGCCGTTCATCTTCGGAGATTTTCCAAATCTCCTTCTGCTCCGTGCTGTGCAAGCGCTGCGCCTGCACAGTACGGGGCGGACACTTCTAGATGGCCGGACGCTATATGTCAGAACAGGGGCATGTGAGGGACAGGATTCTTGCAGCCTCATAGGACTGTCAGAGGAGAATGAAAACTACAAACTTTAACCAGTGCTCGGCCGGACACTGATAGAAGTCACAAAACTGCAATATACTGCTGATGAAAAGAGGAATTTAGCAGTTTATATTTACTAAAATAATTGCATTTCCATGTTCTGTGCACTGTGGGAGACCAGATATAATGAATGCAGGGTCTTGGGTTTAGTAACATTTTAAGTTTCAGTCCACTGCAATAGTAGGAATTCCAAAAGTCCCCACAGTTCTGTAAAATGTTTTTACACAATTTACATGAGCAATTTTGGTTTACTTCAACTGATGTCAACTTGAGCTTCGAGAAGATTATAACAGTTAAAATGTCCATATTTGGTCTGCATAAGGGCCTGTATCTGAGGCCGCGTACACACGCGGGGACTGTCTGCCGAAACTAAGTTCGTCAAACAGTCCGCTCAAACTTTTGAATGAACGAACACGCCCACACACGGCACACGGCACTCGTCGTACTAAGTCCGCGCAACTTTTGAAATGAATGGACTCGCCCACACACGAGGCAACAGTCCGCTCATTTCGAGCGCGTGTGCAGGTAGGCGGGGCCCGCGACGGAGACGTCGCGGGCTCCGCCGCTTGGAATGTACTTAAAGGGGAACCCCAATGCCGAAAAAAATCGGCGTGGGGGTCCCCCCCAAAGTCCACAACAGACCCTTATCCGAGCACGCTACCCGGCCGGCCAGGAAAGGGGGGCGAGCGCGCCCCACCTCCTGAGCTGTACCAGGCCGCGTGCCCTCAACATGGGGGGTGCCTTGGGGAAGGGGGGGCCGCGCGGCCCCCCCACCCCAAAGCACCTTGTCCCCATGTTGATGAGGACAAGGGCCTCTTCCCGACAACCCTGGCCGTTGGTTGTCGGGGTCTGCGGGCGGGGGGCTTATCGGAATCCGGGAGCCCCCTTTAATAAGGGGGCCCCCGGATACCGGCCCCCCACCCTATGTGAATGAGTATGGGGTACAATGTACCCCTACTCATTCACCTGTAAAATAAAAGTACCCAAAAAAAAAACACAACACACGAGATAAAATATTTTATTGCACAGCTCCGGGGGTCTTCCGTCTTCGGGGGTCTTCTCGCCGGACTCCTCCGCTATCTTCTTGTAGCTCTTTTGCTAGCGGAGGAGTCCGGCTTTCTTCCTCCCCGCCGCCGGCCTCTTCTCCCGACTTCGGGGGTCTTGTCCCCCTCTTCGGTTCTTCTGCCGGGCCACCGCGCCTTCTTATAGCTCTTTTGCAGGCGGTGGCCCGGTCTTCTGTCGCCGCCGCCTTCCGTTCTTCTGCCGGGCCACCGCGCCTTCTTATAGCTCTTTTGCAGGCGGTGGCCCGGTCTTCTGTCGCCGCTGTCGCCTTCCGGTCGCCTTCCGTTCTTCTTCTTGTTCTTCTTCTTCTCCAGGAGATGTTGACACGTCGCTCTCTCCGGCCGGAATGCCAGAGCCGCGCTGTGCGGCCACTTATATAGTGACAATGGGGCGGTGTCACATGGTATATGTCACATGGGTTGGTCACATGGTGACCCCGCCCCCTTACGATGTCATAGTCCCCATGTGACATCAACCCATGTGACCAACCCATGTGACATATACCATGTGACACCGCCCCATTGTCACTATATAAGTGGCCGCACAGCGCGGCTCTGGCATTCCGGCCGGAGAGAGCGACGTGTCAACATCTCCTGGAGAAGAAGAAGAAGAAGAACAAGGAGAAGAACGGAAGGCGACCGGAAGGCGACAGCGGCGACAGAAGACCGGGCCACCGCCTGCAAAAGAGCTATAAGAAGGCGCGGTGGCCCGGCAGAAGAACCGAAGAGGGGGACAAGACCCCCGAAGTCGGGAGAAGAGGCCGGCGGCGGGGAGGAAGAAAGCCGGACTCCTCCGCTAGCAAAAGAGCTACAAGAAGATAGCGGAGGAGTCCGGCGAGAAGACCCCCGAAGACGGAAGACCCCCGGAGCTGTGCAATAAAATATTTTATCTCGTGTGTTGTGTTTTTTTTTGGGTACTTTTATTTTACAGGTGAATGGGTAGGGGTACATTGTACCCCATACTCATTCACATAGGGTGGGGGGCCGGTATCCGGGGGCCCCCTTATTAAAGGGGGCTCCCGGATTCCGATAAGCCCCCCGCCCGCAGACCCCGACAACCAACGGCCAGGGTTGTCGGGAAGAGGCCCTTGTCCTCATCAACATGGGGACAAGGTGCTTTGGGGTGGGGGGGGGGCCGCGCCAAGGCACCCCCCATGTTGAGGGCACGCGGCCTGGTACGGCTCGGGAGGGGGGGCGCGCTCGCTCGCCCCCCTTTCCTGGCCGGCCGGGTAGCGTGCTCGGACAAGGGTCTGTTGTGGACTTTGGGGGGACCCCCACGCCGATTTTTTTCGTCCATACCAGGCGGCGGGGCCCACGACGTCTCCTTCGCGGGCCCCGCCTACCTGGAGACGCGCTCGAAATGAGCGGACTTTTCTCCGAGCGGGAACAGTTTGCTCATTTCCAAAGTGGCCTACACACGGGCGGACTGTCCGCTCAAACCAAGTTTCAGCGGACAGTTTTTCGGAATTTCCGAAAAACTTTGTTCGTCAAACTGTCCGCTGAAACTGTCCGCTGAAGCCCCACACACGAGCGGACTGTCCGCTGAAACACTGTTCAGCGGACAAAGTTGAGCGAACAGTCCGCCCGTGTGTACGCGGCCTCAGGCATTAGTCTTAAAGAGGAGGGGCGTTTAAAAAAAAAAAAATTAAAAGTCAGCAGCTGCAAACACTGCAGCTGCTGACTTAATAAGCACACTTACCTGTCCAGGGCGCCCGCGATGTCGGCCGCCCGAGGCCGACCCGTCCCTCGGCTCTCGGGTCCCGGCGCCACCATTCCTTCTAAGGGAAACAGGCAGTGGAGCCTTACGGCTTCACTGCCCGTTTCCTACTGTGTATTGCGCGAGTCGCGCAGCGCTTTGTGAATGGGACGCGCTGTGTTCTGGAACACACAGTTCCCAGAACACAGCGCGACCCACTACCCAGAAGACAACACGAGGAGGAGAGAAGAAAGAACATCTCCACGGAGGAGGAAGAGGCAGATTAGAATTATTTGCCTAGCAACAGGCATTTCTGGTAAGTAAAAAAAAAAAAAAATTTAGATTTTTTTGTAATTTTTCATTTTTTTTTTTCAGGGTGGCCCTCCACTTTAAGTTGATAGCATTATTTTGAGGTGCTTCTGAGATCATTTAGAATCGATTGACAGGTGCATTTGACCTGCCGTTGGCTTCGAGTGGGTTTTGCATTCCTCTGAACTTTTACTCTGGATACTGTTACTGTTAGATCTGTTTCAACCCCTCCGAGGAGATCTTCCCCTGGGCCTGCTCCAACTCACTGGAGCATTTGTTTGCCCTATTTTGCAGAAGAGAAGCTGTGTGAGATGTCTCTCTGAAGTATCAAGTTCAGGTACCCACCTCAAGCTGACTGCCTTGGGCTAAAAATGTATATAGGGGCTATTGTCTGCTTAGAACTGTCTTGTTCCCTATAAAAGTTCATAGGTTTGCAAAAGACAATTGAAGCAGGTTAATGCTGTTTGAAAAAGGTCAAATGCAGGTCAGAATGAGGCCAACTACAGGTCAAATTCTCCTATCAAAGAACTGAAAATGATATCAGTAGCAAACTGTTCCCAAATGCAAGGAAAATTCAACTAAACGCAAGTTTCATTTCCCCATTGACAGGAGCCACAAGATTGCATTCTTCTGTACAATTTGTTTGGAACCGATGATACCGCAGCAGGTACACTACCTGCTGTGTCTAATGATAAGGCCTCATACACACGGACATTTTTACAGTGGCTTTTTTTAGCTTTTTTTGCTGCTTAAGAAGGCAACTCCATGTTATTCAATTGGCTCATACACACCATGGTGTTTTTGAGCTGTAACAGGCATGGTCATTTTTAAGCTCCAAAAAAAAACAAGGACCAGCCCCTCAGAGGCTCCAGCGCTAGAGCTGTTTTGATGCTGACACCGAAAAATGTGCAAAAACATGCCTTAAAGCTATTCCGACGTTTTTTAGCGTCAGCGTTTTTAAGCTTTAAAAATGTTTATAATGTGATTGGTCACTGTATGTAAGGAAAAACAGGAAATTCCTGTCTGCAATTACCCAAAAGTCCCCTGCACACCTGTGGGATTTGGGGACATATAGAAAGAGGAGGAACAGGGAGCATGGTAAGTTCTGTCTCCCAACCAGCTCTCATTACAGCTGTGGAGGCCCATCCAGAGCTGTGGGACCTTGCTCACCCACAGGAGACCACATTTAAAAAAATGAGTTGTGGATGGAGATAAGTGCATCAATTACCCCAGGGTGGGAAGATATGTCGCATGGTACCCAAAAACAAACAAGTAAGTCTATGTTCATGGATAGGGATGAGCCGAACACCCCCCCGGTTCGGTTCGCACCAGAACTTTCGAACGGACCCCAAATTCGTACGAACGTTAGAACCCCATTGAAGTCTATGGGACTCGAACGTTCGAAATGAAAAGTGTTAATTTTAACGGCTAATATGCAAGATACTGTCCTAAAAAGGGTTTGGGGACCTGGCTCCTGCCCCAGGGGACATGGGTCAATGCAAAAAAAACTTTTAAAAATGCCCGTTTTGGCGGGAGCACTGATTTTAATGACGATTTAAGTGAAAAAAAAAAGTGAAATATTCCTTTAAATATCGTGCCTGGGGGGTGTCTGTAGTATGCCTGTGAAGTGCCACGTGTTTCCCGTGTTTAGAACAGTCCCTGCACAAAATGACATTTAACGGAAATAACATCATTGAAAACTGCTTGCGGTTTTAATGTTATATCTGGTTCCTGCAATATGGTTGAAAATCATTGAGAAAAATGGCATGGGTAGCCCTCCCTGCCCATTACCAGCCCCTTTGGGTCTTGTACGCATATTAAGGGGAACCCCATACCCATATTAAAAAAAGGAAATACGTGTGGCCCCCAGGCCCTATATTCTCAGAACAGCAGTATACAGGCAGTGCAAACAAGACAGGGACTGTGTAGGTTTGTTGTGTTAAGTTGAATCTGTTTGTAATTTTCAACTGGTACATTTTTAAAGTGTAGCTCCAGTCAAAAAAACTATTTTTAAGCTTTTTGGAAAACATAGGGAAGGGTTATCACCCCTGTATAATTTGATTTGCCGTCCGTCTTTTTCAGAGCATGCAGACAGCACGCACAATCTCCTACCGCTGACTGCAAGCTCTATTTAAAACGAGCAAGATATTTAGCTATATAGGTGGATATAGCGGTGTATACTGCGTTCAGAGCACGCAGACAGCATGCACAATCTCCTAACACTGACTGAAAGCTCTATTTAAAACGAGCAAGATATTTAGCTATATAGGTGGATATAGCGGTGTATACTGCGTTCAGAGCACGCAGACAGCATGCACAATCTCCTAACACTGACTGAAAGCTCTATTTAAAACGAGCAAGATATTTAGCTATATAGGTGGATATAGCGGTGTATACTGCATTCAGAGCACGCAGACAGCACGCACAATCTCCTAACACTGAATGAAAGCTCTATTTAAAACGAGCAAGATATTTAGCTATATAGGTGGATATAGCGGTGTATACTGCGTTCAGAGCACGCAGACAGCACGCACAATCTCCTAACACTGACTGACAGCTCTATTATAAAAGATAGATATATCGATAGATATATAGGTGAATATAGCGGTGTATACTGCGGTCAGGGTACGCAGACAACAACCACTACAGAAGAGCAAGAACGAAAAATCGGCCGATAACGATCGGTGTATACTGTGTTGAAGGTACACAGAACACCCACTAACTGCTACAGATTCCAACACACTACACAAGGCCGCCGCGCTGGCGGCCTTATATAGTGTGGGGCGTGTACTACACAGCCTGAGCTATGATTGGCCACAGGCATCCTGCCTGTCGCCAATCATGGCTCTCCTCGCTGCCGGCGCTGTGATTGGCCAAGCATGTGGGGTCACAGTGCATGCTTGGCCAATCATGAGCCATCAATGCACTGCGCCATCGCAGTGCATTGTGGGCCGTGAGCGCCACACGAATTTGGTGCGAACGGCCCATAACGTTCGGAATTCGCCGAACGGGCGAACAGCCGATGTTCGAGTCGAACGTATGTTCCACTCGAACACGAAGCTCATCCCTATTCATGGAATGCATGATCTGTTTGTTCTGTATTGTAATAAATGTGGAATGCATAATTAACCTCTTCCTTTCCACTTGTCCACTATTCTTAGGCAAAGTCTTGCAGCAGCGTAGGAAATCTCTCTGCGATCGTGTGAGGAGCGACCTCACTGAAGATGAAAAATCAGCCCGATCCGGAGCCCCAACGCCAAAAAGGAAGCTGCATGTCTACCACCTAAACCTAGCCTTTGTATAAGGCAAGCAATGATCTACAGCACCAGAGAGTATGTTTATTGTGTTTTTTTTTATATAACCCTGTGCATTTAATTAACCCCGTGCATTTCTTTGCAGGCAATATGCATTTTCTATGTATAATGACAACTAATTATTTAATTCTATTCTTTGTAGAATAATAGCCAGTATTAGAGAGAGAGGAGAGAGGGCAGGGGAAGTTCGGGCAGTGGAAAGACCTACCCTCAGTGCCACGGACAGCTCAGCCCACACATCTCCCCCTGACAGCAGTGTTAAAGCCACGCTGAGGACACAACACATGAGGTAACTGTCCATCCATTATGTCAGCCTGTCTATGTCTGTCTGTCTATCTACCTACATGCCTGCCAATTGATATATTTTTTTCTTTTGCAGCAATCCAGCGTCAGCCAACATGGGGAGGTGCATGGTCGGGGAGGTAATAATGGTGAAGGGATACAAAACTTTGTCCAGTGGCAAGGAACCTAACATAAAAATGTAAAAATATTTAATTAAAACAGCATACAAATAAAATGTCCTACCTACCCCTAACCTCAACCCACTATTCCCTAAAACCTACTTAATCCCTTACCCCCTAACCCCAAACCTCTGTTGCCTAAACCTTACCCCTAAACCCAACCCACTGTTCCCTAAACCCTACCCTCCAACCCTACCTCATAACCCATAAACTCTACCACTATTCCTATTCTCTAACCCATACCCCCTAACCCTATCCCATATGAGTACTTATTTCACTTACCTCAGTGTCACTAACAGCCATTCCTCCGGTGACACAGAGCGACGCATGACAGTGTCCATCCTGGTCAACCGTGGCCAGAGTCTCTCCAAGAGCTCATCAAACAGCGTCACAGACAGCCTAGTAAAGTTGTAAAACTTTTCCGGGTGTATGGGCAGTTCTGCATACATCTGAGTGAAGTAACCCACTGACAGCCGCTGGGATATCAGCGGATGGGTCCAGAAGCGGCGTTGTCTACTGCTTCTATCCTACTCCAACTGTCTTCTTCTACGAATCCTCAGCAAGATAATAAGCAGGATTACTTCATCAATCTTTTGCACAACAGGATCCATAATGCAAAAATCCAAAGAAAATGCACGCAAAATAGCAAAAACTCCACAAATACAATACAAATACAAACTCACACAGACACTCTCTCCAACCAAAATGGCCCCATGAAATGATATTGCATGTTGTTTATTCATTTTCCTTGGCATTGTGGGAAATTTGGAAGTGAAAAATAGCAGAGGGATGTTTTTTTTTTTTTTTAAATGCGCCTTAACGTTAACGCTTACAAACACTGTTAAACGCGCATGGACGCCAAAGCAAAACGCTAATAAAATCACATTTTTAATGCTGTTTTTTTCCAGCCGTTGTCACTAGCTTTACAGCCCATTTTTTTTTATAACATCTGTGTGTATGAGGCCTAAGTCTATGGTGATAGCCATGACTTTGTTTCATAATCTAGACTGAATTAACAAACTGATCATATAATATTCAATGTGCTGCGGATCCCTGCCCTTGAAGAATATTTGAGAAATGTAACATGCTAGTAGTTTTAACACCCTCTGGCGACAGGTACTTTTTGTTTTCAGGTAAGGTTTGGCAGTATTGTTTTTAAGGCTTGAGTCATCATATAACATTTACTTTTGACACAGCTGTTTAGGACATACTCTAAATTGCTGTATCATTGTTAAAAAGTATAAGATTAATGACAACTCTCCATTTACAATTAGAGAAACAATAAAAAACAAAGTGTACCGTAGGCAGGAAGGTGCAGTGAAAGTTAAGCTGTTATTACATTAGGCTTTTATTTTACTTTACAAGGACCACCTGATGACCATGTGATGTAAGAAGTACAGGGGCTGGTATTGCTGGCCTCCTCACAGGGTGATAATTGCCCGGCTGTGTTGGAACCTAAGGTTAGGTTCAAACCTATGTAAAGTGGATGTGGAATTCTCTGCATCCAATTCGCATAGCAGGATCTATGGATCCGGTTGACATATCTCCAGGGCAGCTGCGGAGCGCACTGCACAGAAACACTGTTCATCGCTGGCTCCATTTTTACGCCCGAATTCAGGCAAAGATTAGTCCTTGATTCATCCCTGACCCAGGGAACAGGGAAGCACTTCGTTCCTGTGCAATTCATAGCCGCTTCCAGTGTGAACTGAGCCTAAAGCCTAAAGTTCCTCCTTTCAAACCCTCATCAACATAATAATGAAATTTTTATTAAAACCTATATTTTAATTGCATACTTTTTTTTTTAGACCCAATGATGTCACTGTACTGGTTGTGATGGCCTAATTTGCCCAGGTGTGGTTTGCCAAGCTATTCAAAATTCAGTGAAACCAAACTTTGAAGTGAATCCAAGTTTATAGTGTGTAAATCCTATTAAATTCTGGCCAATTCTGATTCATTATAGTTTAAAGTGGTTTTAAACCCACAAAAAAATAAAAAAAAATAAACACTACAAGACAAAGGCATTATGCATAGCATACTCGCTCCTTATGCAATACTTGCTTTAGAACGAAGCCCCCGCAGTGGTCCCGGCACACTGCTGTGCCCGGCGACATGTCTCCCGGAGTTTTTTCCTGGTATTGCGGACTCTGGCGCTGTGATTGGCTGGGGCTGCGATGACACCACACCGCAGGTAACAGCACGTCAGCTGAAACAATGGCACGAACGAGCCGTTGCTTTAGTGTGCATGTGCCAATGACTTTGGCACATGCTGATACAGGGGATATCTCCTAAACTGTGCAGGATTAGGAGATATCCATGGTAGCTACAGGTAAGCCTTATTATAGGCTTACCTGTAGTGAAAAGAGGATTGTAACTTACAACCACTTTAAAATGAAGGCTTTTTAACAAATTCAACTAATGGAACAACTTACAGTATTTATTGTGTTAAGAACAAGTCTGACAAACATTTTAAAAGTTGGACACCATGGTGACTTTACAGGAACTCAAAGTAAAGCTGACAACTTTGATCAGGAATTGCTGCAGGGGGAAGATTACTTTTTCTCCTTTTATCCCTCCCTCCCCCACATACTTTTTTTTGTTTTTTGTTTTGTTTCTCATTCCTTTTCAGTCATACTCCTAGTTACTGCTTCTTATGTGGGACTAGCCTAAAACACAGATCTAGAAACTTATTTAACGATTTTATTTTTCAACTTTGTGAATACTGTAGTGATTTTGCTGTAAATACCATCATATTTCCTGTATTATTTAATCTTATAAATATGTTTTTTTTTTTATCAAACAAAAAGTTTTTATTGAGCACAGAAAGTATATATATACATACATGGTCCAGAGCAAGACAGGTATACATGTACTGTCAATTCAAAACATATATAACATCAACGTATTATACATAACAGTGTGTGGACACAGGAATGATAACTCTCCATTATTCTTGTACTAATAATCCTTCCCCTTCCTCCCCTCGTACATTCCCACGAATAAGCAAAGACCACATTAAATGTTTTGCTCAATCAGCAAAACATATAGCTATCCCTCTTACCCATATGCAGGTATATGATCTTTTCTAATCTTATAGTATCCCCCATTTTCACAATCCATCCCAGTAAAGTAGGGGGTTCTGTGGATTTCCAATGCCTCAGTATTAATTTCCGAGCCTGGAAAAGGGCCCTCACCACTGCTTGTTTGGGGATGTCTTCCAAGGGTAGTGCATCCAGTATACCCAATAGACAGTGTTTGGGGTCAGCAGGTATCTTAATCTGGAAGACTCCAGTGATAGTGTCCAGTACTTGTGTCCAGTACCGGTGGAGCTTCGGGCATCTCCAGAGGAGATGTATCAAATCTCTGTGTTCTCTGCTGCATCTAGTGCACTCTGCGCCTGGCCTTACCCCCATACTTTCCAGTCTAGCTGGTGTATAGTGAACCTGTAGTAAAATATAGAGCTGTTATAAGCGCTGAGCGACATTTAGGGAGCATGGGGGGACAGCCTGTAAGGCCTCTTCCCACTGTTCCTCCTTGAAAACACCAACATCACATTCCCACTGGGACATCACCTTCAGAGGGGTGTTTCCCTGGAACATGTTAAGTAGCATGGAGTAACTGTGAGAAATAAATCTTTTATAGTTGGAGACCTCAAACATAAAGTTAAAGACAGAAGTGGTATCTAAGGGCCATTGGTCCCCATCCCCCTGTGCCTTGATCGCGTGCTGAAGCTGTATGTAATAAAAATACATTGTGGTGGGGAGTCTGAAGTCCTCCTTAACCCCGAGAAATGACCTCAGCTTTCCTTCTCTGAAAATATGGGTCAGGTGGTAGATACCAAACTTTATCCATTTTGTGCCATAGGGCAGTTTTGCTATTTCAGGGAAGTGGTTGTTATTCCAAATGGGGCTGTATTTAGTGAATCCCTGTACTCCTTGCATAGTTCTTACCTTATTCCACACTTTTTGCATAAGTGCATAAGTAGGATAGAGCCTATTGGACTTGCTAAAGTGCAAGGCCTCTATGCTGTCTGCTACCCCTGACCCTGTCCTGAAGCTGAGTAATTTGGGAGAAGAGTCAGCTAAATTCAGGAGCTGCTCCTGCTAGGGGCGCACAACCCTTGCTATGTGTTGTAGCTGTGAGGCTAAATAATAGAGCCAGGGATTAGGCAACGCTAATCCTCCAGCTTCTTTTGGGCATTGTAATTGCTCTAGTTTCTTTAGGAGCAATCTAAAAATTGAGTTTATAATGCAGAATTTTTTCAAAGGAATGACCATTGGGGTGTTGTGTATCACGTAGAGTAGCTGTGGTATCATAATATTTTTTATGAGGTTTACACGTCCTGCTAAGGATATTTTAAGCCTGCTCCATATTTTCACCCTATTTCTACATCGGTTGAACAATGGGGTCAGATTAAGTCCAATATAGTCTAACGGGTGGGGGCTTACCTGTATACCCAGGTATCTAAAAGAACCTGATAGTGGAATGTCCTGTATGGTTAGTACTGAAGGGTCAGGTGTCACATTCAGCAGCCTAATAGAGAACTTAGTCCAGTTTATGACCAATCTGAAAAATTCCCCGAACTCCCTTATTACCTTCATTGCCTTCCTGAGGGACGATGATGTATCACAGAGGAATAGCATCGTAGCGTCAGCGTACATCATTATTTTTTCATGAAGTTCCCTATATCTAAAGCCCTGTATAGAAGAGTTGGAGCAGACCAAAGCATATAGAATCTCTATGGCCAGAGCGAACAACAGAGGAGACAGGGGGTATCCCTGCCTTGTAGCTCTGTATAGTTTAAAACTCTGAGATATTTGGCATCACTCTCTGATGTGTGCTATCGGTGAGCAGTACAACAGTCTGACCCATGAAATAAATATGTTTCCAAATCCAAATTTGTGCATGACTGCCCAGAGATATTCCCATTCAATGCTATCAAAAGCTTTATAAGCATCAAGGGACCGTAATTTCCGGTCTCTGTCATTATCCTCTGGCGATTTGGATGTTGAGGAAGAGCCGTCTTAAATTAATAGCTGTTGATTTTTGGGGCATAAATCCTGATTGGTCTGAATGGATTATTGAGGAAATTACTTTGTTAAGGCGTATAGCCAGGACTTTTGCCAAAATCTTAACATCATTTTGTAACAAGGAAATAGAGTGATAGGAGTCTGGGTCAAGGGGCTTGTGCCTTCAGTATTAGAACAATTGTGGCTCTAGACATAGATTGGGGGCGCTCTCCCTTCTTCCTAGCTTCATTAAACACTTTTAGCAGTCTGGGTAGTATACAGTGTTCATATTGCTTGTAAACTTCTATAGGCATACCGTCATCTCCTGGGGCCTTGTGGTTGGGAAACGCATCGGTTGTCACCTGCAGTTCCTTTAAAGTTAAGGGGGCATCTAATTGCTTCCTAAATGAGGAAGACATGTGGGGAAGTTGTACAGTTTCCAGATACCGGTTAAGGGAATCTACCATATGTTTTGCTTGGATTTGTATAGGGAGGAGTAGTAATGTACTAAGGTAGACATTATCTGAGATGGGGAATTAGTTATTTGTCCCGTATCTGTACATAGCGCCCCAATTGATGGGGACATTTGTTGGGCAAGGACAATTTTGGCTAGAGGCGACCTGTGTGCTCCCCCTCCTCATAAAAGGCCAATCTACTAAAGAGCCTCTTGTTCTCCTCCGCCACGACGGTCATGTGGTGTAGAGCCGTCTGAGCGTCCAACCATGTCTCTTTATTACTATTCGTGGGATTCTCAGCAAAGGCCTTCTCAGAGTCATCTGCCAGCTGTTCCATACCCTCCCTCTGAGCATTAGTGTTTTGTTTAACCCCTTGGAGTTCTCTAATAAAGATTCCTCTTAGCATCGCCTTAAATGCCTCCCAGGTAACCCTAGTATCTACTTCCTCAGTGTGAATGCACCAAAAGTCTATTATTTGTGTCACAATATGCTCACGTGAGGGAAAGAGATGGAGCCAGAAGGCATTTAACTTCCAAGGAGCTCTAGCCAAGTCAGATGACATGTGCACCTCCAGCCCTACCACTAATGGGAAGTGATCTGACACACTATGGGGGGCATAATTAATCTCCGATATATAGCGTGCTGCATCATGTAAACACAAACATAAATCTATACTCAACAATGAGGAGACAAGAAAAACAAGAAAACAGTCTCAACCCAGGGTGTCCAGCTCTCCACGGATCCTTCCACCCCACCTCATCCATACATTTTTTCAGAGCTGTGCGCCTAGTCCCCCTTCCATGTACACCAGGTGGGTGTTTATCTAAAGCAGGGTCTGTGTAGCAGTTGAAGTCTCCTAAGACATATAATGGTACCTTAGGAAATTTGAGTTGAAATTCTAATAACACTCTAGTAATCTGGTTTTCCTACGGTGTGGGTATATACAGAAAAGTAAGAATACATTTAAGGGTGAATAAACGACACAATAAATAAAGTATCTTCCCTTGGTGTCGGTCACCGAAACAACCTCCTCATAATCCAGAGAACTGTGTATCAGTACACTCACCCCTCTAGAGAATGAGGTGTGAGTGGAGTGATACGCCCTCCCCACCCACCTGAATCCCAGGCAAGACACAGAGTCAGGGGTGAGATGCGATTCCTGTAAGGCACAAATAGCAGGTAAATATTTACTTAATAAAGAGGACACCATGGTGCATTTCAAGGGGTCATTCAAACCCCTGATGTTTCAGGAAATTATTGGTACCTCCGTCATCTTAAAAGTGTTCGTCGGTATGATGCAAAAGTGAAGGAGGGAGCCTCTCTTCCCAAAAGTTCCAAGCAGCAGGGTCACCAGTTCCACAAACCTATGTCCATGGTTCAATGGCAGTCCCGACCATGTATTAGGTATAGAAAATATTGCAACGTGGGCGTAACATGACCTTTCTAATGCTCTGAGAAAACAACGGTAAAAATAACGGCTCAACAAGCACAACGGTGCTTTAAACTGATGCAGTGTGGTGCGACAGGAAGGTGAAGCGGCCTGTGAAGGCCAGGTAGTGTACAAAGCCTGAGTTACCTGTACACCCTTGCACTGAAATGTACAGAACAACTTTTGATGAACTGGGGACAACAGGTCCTGTCCTCTTGACTGCTCAGTACAGTGATAAAGGCAAAATTGAGGAAAGGTATAAGAAGTTTCATTCACAAACACAGTTCCTAACTTGAATTTTGTTGAACTTTAAATTATTGTATGTTTACAACAGTGCTCCCATTTAAAAGATGGGGTGGGAGTCAGGTAGATTGATGTTGCACAACTCCTCTTGTCATAGTGGTGTGGTATTCAGTCCTCCTCTGCCATAGGTCGCTGAGCTTGTCTAAGTGTGTTTTCCTTAGCATCCAGCCACGCCGAGGCATCTGCAGCATTCTCAAAGAAGTATGCTCACCCCCCTAAGGTGATGCAGAGCTTTGCAGGGTGCAGTATTGCATATTAGGCCTGCAGTCGCTGCAGGCACTTTTTGACATCAGAGAACCGTGATCTGTTTCTCTAAACTTCTGCTGAGAAGTCTGGATAAAAGGAAATTCTTGAACATTTCTGCGTTCCCATACCAGTAGGGCAGCCATCAGAAATTGTGGGGCCCCTTAGACAGCTTGAGGCCTGCCCCCCCCCCCCCCCCCCAGGCCTGACCACCAACATTTCCCAGGGCCCACCCATTGGCCATCCCACCGAATCCACCCACTAGCTATCCCACCAAGTCCTTCAGTGCAAACACTTTTATTTTAACACTCATACAGTGTCATATATGAAACTGCACAATGTATTATAAGTCATTAGTACTTTCAAGGTTTAACAGTAGGAAATTATATCTGCCAAAAAGAGACATCCAGATCCAGCAGCTGAATTCTCTCAGCTCCCTCACATTTGTATATATATGACACACAGGCACAGACAGACATGTACACACACACATATGCACACACATATGTACACAGAGGCATACACACACATGTACACAGAGACATACACACACACACAGACACATACACACACACACACACATACACATGCACACATATGTACACAGACACATACACACACACACACACACACACACACGTACACAGTGACATGTACACAAAGACATACATAGGTGTACACAGACACATGTACACAGAGACATACACACACATGTACACAGGGACGTGTACACGGACACATACACACACACACACACACACACACACATGTACACAGACATGTTCACAGACACATACACACACATACAGACATATGTACACAGAGACATACACACATGTACACAGAGACATGTACACAGAGACATGTACACAGAGACATACACACACATGTACACAGACACATACATACACACACACATGTACACAGACACATGTACACAGAGACATACATACACATGTACACAGAGACATAAACACACATGTACACAGACACATATACATAGAGACATGTACCCATTGAACACAGATACACACATATGTACCCATTGATCACACACACACGTACACAGACACATGTACCCATTGAACACACACACATGTACACCCTCCCCCCTTCACTTGTAGAACAGCCCTTACTTGTAAGGTGGTGTTCCTGGTCCTAGCTCTTGTGCAAATACGGGGATTGCACATGCAGGAATTTGCCAGAGGTGGCAGCAAAGAGCCCAATGCATGCTCAGTGATACAGCTGCCGACTCACATTCACTCCAAAAGCCAGTGCAACCACGGAGCTCCCCTACACCCGTCCTCTCCTTCTCTCACCTGGCTGGGCCCGTCCAGATGCTCGGGCCCCTTACAGGTGTATGGGCTGTACCCCCCTGATGGCAGCCCTGCGTGCCAGCCTCAGTATAATTTCTCTGTAGTTTAGCAATCTTTCTAGCAGAGGGCACGGGGGATGGCCTGGTGGTAGGGGCCTGGTAGGTACTCTGTGAGCCTTTCAACTGCATAGAGATGTGTAAATGCCTCTTTGCCAAAAATGTCAGTGAGCCATTGTTCCACAAATTGAGTGGGATCTCGGCCCTCCACCTTCTCAGGCAGCCCTACAGTTTGCACATTCTTGCACCTTAAGCGATTTTCAAAATCTTCAGCTCGCAGATCAGTGGCTTTAGCTAGACTGGGTTGTAGCTTGGGATTCTCTAATCATGCCGGGTATTTTTTCCTCCATGTCATTGATTCTGCTTTCCACTGAGGTTTTACACTCTCAAATTTTTTGAATGTCTTGCCTAACTAGACTTACCTCCTCTTTTAGGCTTCCACAGTGGGCTTGTAAGTTATTCACTGATGCTGTGCATTTGTTTACAGCCTTTAATATAGCTGCCAGAGTCGGTTTCTCACCTTCTTCCTCTCCGTTGTCCTCTGACTCTTCCTGCTCTTCAATGTGCCCAGCTGTCTGTGTCAAGATGGCTGACACTCCCTGCCCCATCTCTCCTCCCTATATATCTGCCTCTCCATTCTCTGTCTGTGCCAAGATCAGGCATGTTTTGCTGGACAGATTTCCCTGTCAGCTTCATTGCATAGTAGCGCATGTCTTTTGGGGGGGTCTCCGGTCCCGTCTTTGGGGTCCTTAAGGTTTTTACTCACCCCTCCTTAGGTTTATCTCCCCCTCTGGCCTTCTGTGCAGAGGACAAAGTTCTGCCATGTTAGGATTCAGACTGCAGGCCATCTGTTTCTCTGTGTCATCATTGCCTGTTTTCAGTAACAGACACTGACGGGGCGTGCTCCGGGTGTTCCCGTGCTTCCTGAAGCAAAGCCGGGTGTTTTATCCTACTGGAAACTGGATCAAATCAGGGTAATGTGCGGGAGCTCTGTGCTAAAGCGTCTGCTCACATGCCGTGCTGGCCATGCCCCCTTATAAATACACCTGAATGTACCTGAAACCTGTAATTACTTTAAATATGGCAAGTTGACCCTTTTTTGTTCCTATATATCTGAAAATAATTAAATAGGAAAAAAAATTAAGGCTTTGCAGGTATCTTTAGCAGGTATCTTTAGCCCCCCCCTTTCAAACGTGGGAATTACTCAAGAACAATGGAAAAAAGGCTATTAAATATAATCAATGCTTTACAAGATCAGTCACAAACTGGGAAATTGTTTAAAAAATACTCTTTTGGTGGTATTATACCCCATACATCACAGCAAAATGTAACCGTTGTAGCTCAAATGACTGCTAGTGTGGTTGCGGCAAGGTGGGCACCTTACTACATTGCCCTCACCTTATACATTTTTGGAAGGCAATTTTCTGCCCAATATCCACAATTACGGGCATAATAAAATACAAGAAGTTAGGATTTTGAGTATCCACATTGACTGCTACCCATCTTCGCTCAGGCCAATGGTGATGAACATCTTACTGGCAGCCACATTGGTGATAAAGAGAAAATGGAAGTCTGATTTGTCCCTGAATGTTGGTGAGGTAATCAAAAGGTTGATAAAGGCTACAGGTATGAGCAAATTATGGCCCATAGAGATGGTATCACTACCCAATTTTACAAACAATGGGACCATTGGATCTCTTTCAGAAAGTATAGATAAAACACACTGGCCTTCTTTAAGTTAATAAGTTGTATGTACTTCCTCTGGAAATGAGCAAATGTCCTTACGTTCTGAATTGTCTTTGTTTTATTATTATATCTGTGCCAACTTTTGTTTATCCAAAATAAACGACATTGGAAGAGCAAACTTAAAGGTTCAATATGTACATTTAAATTCACAGCTCTTACATATGCTAATGTACTTTGAATTAAATTGTATACTTACAATAGTTATTTTATTGCCCAATTTATTCCGCATGAAATAAGTACCTTTTGGCTCTCTGTTACAAGCTATTTTTTGGCCTTTACGTGTTATGTTTGAGAACTTTTTTATATTTTGTACCATTGTGGATTGCAACTTGAAATTTTAAATAGAACTCCAATTCATAAATGGAATTGGGTCAGGGTTATTGGAGAACAGGGCTGGGTGACTCATCTTGAGAGTGCTCTGGGGCCTCTCCCTGGTGCTGGAAGTTGGAGAACCTTCTAGAACTAGAGGGTGGGAGCTAGGAAGGGCTGCCATGATTGTTTGTGGGGCCTCAGCCAATCCGTCAAAGTGGGCTGGCAGGGGGATGAGACAGCCCTATAAATAGACATGGACCAGGCCAGCAGGAGCAGGTGGAAGATGGAGATAGTGTTGAGGAGGCAGTCCGTGGTCCAGAGGGTTACCCCCTAGTTGGGGGGGCGGGTGTCCTGCCTTGGGCCAGGGCTCGGGTGCTGGAAGGATCCTGCCAAAAAAAAAGTGAGGAGGATATCCTGGAGGCATGGGGGCTATAGGTTGGATTTGTGTCTTTTTTCAACCTCACCTACTATGTAATTATGTAACTATGGGAGCAGAGATAGGACAGAGTGAGTAATTCAACAGTGGTGGAACTAACAGAGGGGGGAGACTGCCACATGTAGCCAGTCTCCCTTGAAGGCAGTGGTGGGCTTAAGTCTTCTATGTTTTCCCAGAGAAATCTCCTGATCTGGTAAGGCTGGTGAAAGAGGTAGCTACAGTCAGGTGGACTAGCATAGCCTGAAGAAGTGGTTCTGGGATCAGTGGCCACAGAGGAAGTGGAAGGAAAGGTTACAAGCTGTTTCACTCCACATGTGCTCCTTTTAAGTTCCTCCTGCCTGTAAAGGGCTTGTACTGAACTGAGAAGGAGTCCACCAGTTCTCTTAGGCCGCGTACACACGGGCGGACTGTTCGCTCAACTTTGTCCGCTGAACAGTGTTTCAGCGGACAGTCTGCTCGTGTGTGGGGCTTCAGCGGACAGTTTCAGCGGACAGTTTGATGAACAAAGTTTTTCGGAAATTCCGAAAAACTGTCCGCTGAAACTTGGTTTGAGCGGACAGTCCGCCCGTGTGTAGGCCACTTTCGGAATGAGCAAACTGTTCCCGCTCGGAGGAAAGTCTGCTCATTTCGAGCGCGTCTCCAGGTAGGCGGGGCCCGCGAAGGAGACGTCGCGGGCACCGCCGCCTGGTATGGACTTAAAGGGGAACCCCAACGCCGAAAAAAATCGGCGTGGGGGTCCCCCCCAAAGTCCACAACAGACCCTTGTCCGAGCACGCTACCCGGCCGGCCAGGAAAGGGGGGCGAGCGAGCGCGCCCCCCCTCCCGAGCCGTACCAGGCCGCGTGCCCTCAACATAGGGGGTGCCTTGGGGAAGGGGGGGCCGCGCGGCCCCCCCCACCCCAAAGCACCTTGTCCCCATGTTGATGAGGACAAGGGCCTCTTCCCGACAACCCTGGCCGTTGGTTGTCGGGGTCTGCGGGCGGGGGGCTTATCGGAATCCGGGAGCCCCCTTTAATAAGGGGGCCCCCGGATACCGGCCCCCCACCCTATGTGAAGGAGTATGGGGTACAATGTACCCCTACCCATTCACCTGTAAAATAAAAGTACCCAAAAAAAAAACACAACACACGAGATAAAATATTTTATTGCACAGCTCCGGGGGTCTTCCGTCTTCTGGGGTCTTCTCGCCGGACTCCTCCGCTATCTTCTTGTAGCTCTTTTGCTAGCGGAGGAGTCCGGCTTTCTTCCTCCCCGCCGCCGGCCTCTTCTCCCGACTTCGGGGGTCTTGTCCCCCTCTTCGGTTCTTCTGCCGGGCCACCGCGCCTTCTTATAGCTCTTTTGCAGGCGGTGGCCCGGTCTTCTGTCGCCGCCGCCTTCCGTTCTTCTGCCGGGCCACCGCGCCTTCTTATAGCTCTTTTGCAGGCGGTGGCCCGGTCTTCTGTCGCCGCTGTCGCCTTCCGGTCGCCTTCCGTTCTTCTTCTTGTTCTTCTTCTTCTCCAGGAGATGTTGACACGTCGCTCTCTCCGGCCGGAATGCCAGAGCCGCGCTGTGCGGCCACTTATATAGTGACAATGGGGCGGTGTCACATGGTATATGTCACATGGGTTGGTCACATGGTGACCCCGCCCCCTTACGATGTCATAGTCCCCATGTGACATCAACCCATGTGACCAACCCATGTGACATATACCATGTGACACCGCCCCATTGTCACTATATAAGTGGCCGCACAGCGCGGCTCTGGCATTCCGGCCGGAGAGAGCGACGTGTCAACATCTCCTGGAGAAGAAGAAGAACAACAAGAAGAAGAACGGAAGGCGACAGCGGCGACAGAAGACCGGGCCACCGCCTGCAAAAGAGCTATAAGAAGGCGCGGTGGCCCGGCAGAAGAACCGAAGAGGGGGACAAGACCCCCGAAGTCGGGAGAAGAGGCCGGCGGCGGGGAGGAAGAAAGCCGGACTCCTCCGCTAGCAAAAGAGCTACAAGAAGATAGCGGAGGAGTCCGGCGAGAAGACCCCCGAAGACGGAAGACCCCCGGAGCTGTGCAATAAAATATTTTATCTCGTGTGTTGTGTTTTTTTTTTGGGTACTTTTATTTTACAGGTGAATGGGTAGGGGTACATTGTACCCCATACTCATTCACATAGGGTGGGGGGCCGGTATCCGGGGGCCCCCTTATTAAAGGGGGCTCCCGGATTCCGATAAGCCCCCCGCCCGCAGACCCCGACAACCAACGGCCAGGGTTGTCGGGAAGAGGCCCTTGTCCTCATCAACATGGGGACAAGGTGCTTTGGGGTGGGGGGCCGCGCGGCCCCCCCCCTTCCCCAAGGCACCCCCCATGTTGAGGGCACGCGGCCTGGTACGGCTCGGGAGGGGGGGCGCGCTCGCTCGCCCCCCTTTCCTGGCCGGCCGGGTAGCGTGCTCGGACAAGGGTCTGTTGTGGACTTTGGGGGGGACCCCCACGCCGATTTTTTTCGGCGTTGGGGGTTCCCCTTTAAGTACATTCCAGGCGGCGGAGCCCGCGACGTCTCCGTCGCGGGCCCCGCCTACCTGCACACGCGCTCGAAATGAGCGGACTGTTGCCTCGTGTGTGGGCGAGTCCGTTCATTTCAAAAGTTGCGCGGACTTAGTACGACGAACAAAGTTTGCCGTATTTGTCCGCTCAAAAAGTGCCGTGTGTGGGCGTGTTCGTTCATTCAAAAGTTTGAGCGGACTGTTTGACGAACTTAGTTTCGGCAGACAGTCCCCGCGTGTGTACGCGGCCTTAGGAGTAAGCCAACAGAAACTGTGCAAGAAAAAGATCAAAGTATGTGCAGGAGGAAAGCTGAAGAGGAGTCTGTATATAGGAAGTTGTCCCTGATGTTCTTATGGAAGTCAGATGGGCATCCCATAAACCCTTATCCCCATCCAAGTTGTTAACCCCCTAATAAAACAACAAAAACAAAGCTACGGACTGTTTTCTGACTTTTCTGTGATTCAGTGAGCCTGGCTGTGTAGGATCGGGGGATACCTGTTCATCTGCAGCTCCTACGGACCTCATTAGGACCAGGTTCACATCTATGCTTGCTGGGAACATGCGCAAATCATGTCCTTTCCCGGCACGCACAGATATGCTTTGCTTTTTAGCAGATGCAATTAATTGTTATTAACACGCATCTTCAAGCTCCAACAAATGACAGCTGCATTAACAAAGGGGTGATCTCCCGAGTGATCCGGTACACATATGGTCAATGACGCTTCCTAAGAGGCCCCACCTTTTTGTAGTAGCTGTATATAAATCAGCAATGGGAACAGGTGTTTGTAGGCATGCTGTTTTTTTCAGTGGGTCAGCAGGCAACAGGTATTGTGATTGACATGGATCTACATCGCTGGATAATGATGACATTGGAGGTAAATTGTGGCACATTTATTTTTAATTAAAGGACTTGTCAAACACTTGTTCGATTATTGTATATAACAATGCTGAAGCTGAAAATAGTGCAGCCAACTACATGGGTAGTTATATTCTGTAGTTGCTATTGTATTAAACGATTGCAATCCCTTAGTTGTTAATGCTTGTTTAATCGCTGAAGGAGTCAGTATTGTCCATCGTAGGAACCTGGTTGACAATAAATACGGCTGGAATTCTGGATTACCCATAATTGGAGTAAGTGGACCAGTGGTTGAAGAGATACCTAGCTTTCGGATAGTTAAATACAATGATAATGATCATGTCATTAAGAAAATAGATTTTCTTAAAAAATGTATTGGATATGTTTTTCTTTTTAATTCCTTTATTCAGTTTTCAAAGCAGGACAGATACAGTAAACAAAACAATCACAAATAAACCTGGTCCTGCACATCATGACCATAAACATACACTAGAAAGAAGTATGCATATTCATAAACAGTCTCACATATAAGAGGTATTTGTAGTCGTTAGCCTATGATGAAAAACAATATCCTCCTACACATTTAGAGTAACAAGCCGAGGGGGATGTACGTGAACCACGCAACACCCCTCTCGCAAACATCCACAGACCTTCACCATTGTAACGGCTATACGGACACTATGGGTCCGCAAGACATACCACGGACCTGTTCAGGTCAAAATTGAGTCGGTCAGAAAAGATAGACAGAGAAAGAAAAGGAAAGAAAAGAGGAGAGAGAAGAGAACAACAAAAAAAAAAAAAAAGGGGGGGGGGGCAAGTGTTAGGGGGCCCCACAAAAGCCCACCTCTACCTACAGGGCTAGAGCAGCACACCCATCTCCACATGCACTAACAATGACAGGAGCCTCTAATCGGCCCCCGTGTCGGTAGCAGATACCCTCTCCCGCAGGTATTCCGTTGTACCTGTAAAGTACCTCCATGGTCTCCATTTCTCGCAGAATTTTTCTTCTCTATTGTGGAGGGTGGCAGTCAATTCCTCCATACGGAGGATAAAATTGACTTTGGAAAACCACAGGGCCCTAGACGGGGGCGGAGATTGCCTCCACATTGCAGGAATGCATACCCGCGCTGCGTTCAAGAGTTGCATTGTCAAAGTCTGTTTATATTTTTGCACAGGTCTATTCGTCAGATGGAGTAGGCACGCCGCCGGGTCACCCTGTAAGTCTACCGAAGTCAGTTTTTTAATTGTCGCCGCCACATCATTCCAGAATGCGCCTAATGCAGGGCATGACCAGAAGATATGGACCATAGTCCCCGTCGCAGATTGGCATCTCCAACAGTTGTTGGGGATTGAGTTATTCATCTTGTTCAGGAGGTATGGGACCCTATACCATCGGGAGACTATTTTGTATCCCGACTCCTGAATATAACTAGCGATGGAAGCCTTGTGGGTCAAAAGCAATATCTTCCCTATCTGCTGTGGGGTGAAACGGGTACCCAGGTCCTTTTCCCACTGGTGAATGTGCGCAGGTGGTGATCCCCCGTCTAGAGAAGCCAATAGATTATATATCAAGGAGAGTGAGTGCCGCACAGGTTCCGTTTCATGACACAACATCTCGAAAGGGGTAAGGCCTCTGGGCACATAGGGGGTCTTTTGGATCGCCAGCAAGAAGTGCCGGAGTTGGTATGCGCTGAACGCATTGAGTGGTGGCTCTGTAAGTCCCGCCACAACCTGTAGACTCGGGAGATCCCCAGCAGGCCACGCCCCTCGCAATCGGTGCTTACCCGAATCCACCAGCTGCCGCAATCGTTTGTTAGTGAACCACGGAGGAAAGTCCGGATTCCCCACTATCGGGGTCATTGGGGAAGGGAGGGGTGAGATATCGGTGGTACGGAATAACGTCCTCGTCACTGCCAGTGTTGCCCCGATGAGCGGGTGGTCCCGCAGATCCCTGGGTGGGGATGCCAGGAGCCACGGGGAGGTCAAGAGGGGGATGGACGCATCTTCCATCTCCATCTTCACCCACTGTTTGTGTGGACCGTGGCAATGCCAATCCACGACCCTAGTCAGCAGAGTCGCCCTGTAATACCTACACAAATCGGGGAGACCCACCCCCCCTTGGTCTTTGGGTCTAGCAAGGGTCTGGAGTTTGGCCCTGGGAAGCTTCCGCGCCCAGATGAAATTCCTAAGGAGGATCTGCAACTGCGCAAAGAATCTCGGAGGAACGCGAATAGGCACAGTCTGGAAAATATATAGGATCCTAGGCAGCGCCGTCATTTTAAAGGCGTTGCATCGCCCAAACCAGGTTAACGCCAGGGAGTGCCATCCCTCCAAGTCGGACTTCAGCCTGTGCAACAGGGGGGTATAATTATGCAGGTACAATTGCGCTGGGTCCGAAGTAACATTGATCCCCAAGTATTTAATAGAATCAGCTGCCCAGTGGAATCGGAAAGCCGAGCGAAGACCACGAGTCTCCGCTTCAGGGACAGAGACGTTCAGGACTGCGGACTTGGCGCAATTGACCTTGTAATTCGACAAGGCTCCGTACACGCGGAGTGCTTCCAAAATATTCGGAAGGGAGACATGAGGAGTGGAAACAAAAAAAATTAAATCATCCGCGTAGGCCGCGAGCTTGTGGTGGGCCGAGGGCTTCCGAAAACCTGTTATGTTTGGATCATTACGTATATGGCACATGAAGGGTTCTAGTGTCAAAATAAAAATAAGGGGGGACAGGGGGCAACCCTGCCTCGTCCCATTCGTAATTGGAAAAAAGTCAGAGCGCCAATCGTTCACGCGCACAGCCGCCGAGGGTTTGGAATATAACGCCGATATCCAGCCCTGCATGCATGGGCCCAGCCCTGCAGCTCGGGTGGGGGGGAGGCCCTTTCTACTGCTTTCCACCGACACGGAGAAGGCCTTTGACAGAGTGGCCTGGCATTTTTTGCGGGCCACTCTGTCAAAGGCCTTCTCCGCGTCGGTGGAAAGCAGTAGAAAGGGCCTCCCCCCCACCCGAGCTGCATGAATCAAGTTGATGACCCGAGTCGTATTGTCTCGGGCTTCTCGCATGGGGACAAACCCCACTTGATCGAGGTGTATTAAATTCGGGATATGAGGTGCTAGTCGGTTGGCAAGGATCTTTGCGAAAAGCTTCAAATCAACGTTCAGGAGTGCAATTGGGCGGAAGCTCCCACACTGCGACAGGTCCTTGCCTTCCTTGGGAAGCAAGGATATGTATGCCCTAAGCGAGTCCATTTGCAGTCCATCGCCCCCCTTCGCAGCATTGAACGCCCGCAGGAAGTGCTGTGCCAGAAGGTCCGTGTAAGTGCGGTAGTACGACAAAGTGAGGCCGTCAGGACCTGGTGCCTTCCGGGGCTCCATCTGAGCCAATGCCACCTGAAATTCCTCTGCGGAAATGTCCACCTCCAGGGAGTCACGGACCTCCGCAGGAAGGGTCGGCATACCAGAGGCCCCGACGTACTCACCTGCCGCCACCTGTCTAGACGCGATTGCTTCTGCGCTCTCTCCCCGGTGGAGATTATAAAGGTCATGATAATAGTCAAAAAATTCCCTCGCCATGTCCTTAGACGTATTGACCCTAGAACCCTGTCTAGTAGTAATATAGGGGATAAAGGTGCGCTGTCTCGGACCCCGAAGGGCTCTCGCCAGCATCGCACTAGGCTTATTGGAATATTCAAAAAATGAACGTTTCGCCCAAGCCAACCGAGAAACCGTCTTCTGATACAGAAGGCCCCACAGGTTCTCCCTGGCCTGGGCCAGGGCCTCCAAATGAGTTGCCGCTAGAGACCTCTTATGCAGAAGTTCAAGAGAGCGCACCTCCCTGATCAATGCTTCAATTTGCCTGTTTCTCTCCCGTTTTTTCTGCGCTCCAATCCGAATCAATGTATGGGGGCGTGGTCCGAGAAAGAAATATGGTCAATCTGGGCAGAAGTCACCATGGAGAGGTCTTTATGTCGGATCTGAAAGCAATCAATCCTGGAGTAAGTATGATGCACCGGGGAGAAGTAAGTATAGTCCCTCTCCGCCGGGTGCAGGACCCTCCAAGGATCAATCAAGTTCAGACCATGTAGTTCCGCCCTCAGTTTTTTGAGGCAGGAATAAGTAAGGTGTGACGCCCCCCTGGACACGTCCACCAGTGGCTCCTGAGCGTAGTTGAGATCCCCACCCATCAAGAGTACCCCCTCACTAGCCTCCAGAAGTATAGGGGCCAAGGCTCTCATAAAACCTAAATGGTTCGAGTTCGGAAAGTAGACATTCAGCATGGTAATAATATCATCTCTAATCTTACCCTTCACCAGTAGGAAACGGCCCTGCGGGTCCACCCGCTGTGCCAACAGGGTCCAGGGCACCGACTTCACAATCAGGATGCTAACCCCTTTAGATTTCGAGATGGGAGAGGGTGCATGGTACACCGTGGGGAAGCCTCTGTTACCCAACTTGGGGACCGCCCGCTGCCTGAAGTGCGTCTCCTGTAAAAACGCTATTTGGGTGTGGGACTTTTTCAGATCTGACAGGAGCCTGGACCGTTTTTCAGGAGTAGATAAGCCCCGTACATTTAAAGACGTAAATTTGACCCCCTGGGGTAGACCCCCCATCGTGGATTGTAGCCTGGGCGGCATATTGCCCCAGGCGGACCCGGGGGAAAGAAGGTATGGGGGGGAGGGGAAAAAAAAAAAAAGGGGGGGGGGAAAGAGGAGAAGAAGAAGGTAAGAAAGAGATAAAGAAAAGCTGGCACCAAACAAGTGTGGCAACCACACCGGCGCCCTACTAAATCACAAGAAAAAAATCTTGCGCACACTAGCGCAACCTATTGGTGGAGTGTGGGAGACTGGCACGGTCTAAAAGTTGGGAGACGTGCGGACCAGTCCCAATCACCGGTTTTAACGAGCACAATGAACATATCAAACCAAAAGCCTATACCCATTCCGTGACCACCCGCAAACCCAGCCCACCCGACCCCCGTCACCTCTCCTCCCCGCGCCCGCCCCCACCAATCGCCATCAGCGAGGATGCCGGGGCGCACCCCTCCACCCGCCCCATGGGACTAGGCACAAATCCAGTACAGCTAAGTTAGGACTAGCAGAAAAAACAAGAAACAAAAACCCCAAAAGTAACTTCACTGCAAGCAGCCCCCGGGGAGCAAGAGGTCCCCACCTCCCCCCAGGTGCACCCGGGTGAACTCCCCCACATGAGCCCCAATCCTGTGTAACAAATACAATAAGAAAGTCCACTTATCAACAGTAGTCCACCAGCTGGGTACTTCAGGGTTCCGGAGAAGCAAAGTCGGCCCTGGGGGCCTGTTGAGATCTGGAGCGACGACGTCTCCTGCCATACCGCTGAGGCCTAGGTGGAAGGGTCAGGGGGCTGTCCGAGAGGGGCAGGCAGTCCAGCCAGTTCGGGACAGGGGATGCAGGTACCCCCAGAAACGAGAACAGGTCCGGGAGTTGATCAGGCCATCTCAGAGCAAAGGAGTCACTCCCCTTAAGGACGATCAGGTGAAAGGGGTGCCCCCATCTGTAGGTAGCCCCTATCCCCCGAATGGAATCCAACAAAGGGCGCAGCACCCCCCGCATCTTCAATGTCAGACGAGACAGGTCTGGGAGCACCTGTACAGTGGCACCATCGAAGTCCATCTGGCCTTTAGCCCAGGCTTGATGCATAATCTGCTCTTTGACAGAATAAAAATGGACCCTGGCTAGAACATCCCTCGGGGCAGCAGGATCCCCACCTCTAGGGCCTTGTGCGCGATGGACCCGGTCCAGCTCCAATTCCTCCGCCGGGGGCATGTCACGATAAGCATTCAAGATGGCTGTCACTGTGGATTTCAAGTCACTGCCCGTAGTCGCTTCAGGAAGACCACGGATCCTCACATTATTCCGACGGCTACGGTTTTCCCCATCGTCCACGGACAACTGCAGCGAGATCAGGCGGCGAGCATGAGACCCTTGGGCGTTCTCCAGGGCCTGTACCCTGGCTTCCAGCGTGCCTGTAACCTGCTCCACAGTGGTCACCCGCGCGTCTACTGAGTCTATTTGTTGCTTAAGCTCATTAATCTCCCTGGACAGGGTACTCACAATTGTAGCAGTAGATTCTGCAATGTCCTGTTTCGTGGGGAGAAGCGAGATCAGCTCTCTCCAGGCCTCCAGCGGTGGCTGGCTCTGGGAGGCGAACCCTGACACTGCATGTGGCCCTTCAGTGAGGATGTCTGGAGAGGGGATCGGGGAGTCAGCTCTCGGCTCCGGTGACCGCTGTCCCGCCTGAGTGTGCTGTGATCCTTTACCCGTCTTCCTGCTGTGCGATGCAGAGGCCGTGGAGGTGCGCGGCGGCGCCATGCTGGCTTCCGCGGCCTGTGGCAATGCAGCCGGATTGCGGAGGAAATACGCCGCGATGTCCGCAGATCTGCGGGCGGTCGGTGTCCCGGGAGCGAGGGCTGCTGCGGACATAAGCTATGCTGTTAAGCTCTGTTTGTACAACACTTTTTATGCCTGCACAATTATCAGTTAAAGTTACGCAGTGCCGTATTGCAAAAAAAGTCCTTTTCATGAAGGAGGATAACTCATGCAGAGGTCAAGTGGCTAAATAACATGCCAGGGGTTAGCCTAATTATTCCTGTGAATGGGGCACATCTCTATGATGTACAGAAAGTGATGGAGCAGCACTGATATTTACAAAGGAAAAGTGTTTAAAATTACCAGCAAATGTCATGTCACTGACAGGTTTAGAAAAATGTTAAATTGTAATTTTCCTTGACTATTGTATGACTGATGTGACTTACTGACCCAACATTTTCCTTCTTAAACTGCTACGCCCCTCCTCATTTACTACCCCAGAAATTGAGACCACACCCATCTGGAGTAAACATGGCCGTAGCAGCCAATTATCTTTATTATCAAAAATATTCAAACAATTAACATAAATAACATAAATTAACATAACTAAATCAGGTAGTAAGGCACTTCCTCCATTGCAACTCCTCCCCGTTGGTCTGTGCTAGGATAACCCACCAATCACCATAAACCATTAACGGCACTGCGGTACCCAAACTATAACGGACCTCAAGCTGACAAACTAGCTCAGAGGCCAAACACTGACCGCAGTGCACCTGATCACCCACTGTAGCTAAACTACTGTTAGCTATATCACCACCGACGGGTACTATACCACCGATAGGCCCCGAACTCTTCCATCCCTGGGGTAAAATCCTTCATCCGCACAGACCAACAACATACCACAGCACGCAAGGGCAACACCTTACCCTTGCATGCCCTGCCACACCCTCACAGCTCGCTGGATCCCATCCTGGATCCCCAGGGACAAAATATCGGTCCCCACATCGTTTAGGTGGACCCCATCCTTCTTCAGGTAGCGCCAGGTATCCACTTCCAGTTCAAGGTGCCGTATAGCCAAACCCCCATTCCTGACGACAAAACTGCTAACTTCCTTATTGATTTTTCTCCGGGCCCTGTTCAGCCTGTCTATCGACCTTGCAAACCTCCATGCCGTCCTGGCCACCATGTCAGACCACACAATAATCATGTGCGGAAAAGCAAGGCGTAGCTGCCAAAAATCAAACTTGATCTCCTTGATGAGATCTAGCATGGTCTTGACACCTAGGTCATTGCCTCCGACGTGCAGCACCAGCACATCCGGAGGCCCGTCCCAGTGTGCAAAACGGTGGACTTCCGACACCGCCCTGCCCCACAGCATGCCCGGCACCCCCAGCCAGCGTATCAGTGCCTCTTGCCTAGAAAACCCAAGCTGACGACCCTCCGGGCGGGCATCACCCCGTCTCGCCCCCCAACAAACATAGGAGTGGCCTACTATCCACACAATGCCCGGCCGGCCGCCTGGAAGAAAGGAAGAGAAGAAAACATAACCCCAAACATCAATATAAGACATTAGCCCACAAAGGAAAAGCCAAAACAATCAACACATATGCAGTCTCCTACCCCCCACCCAGCACTTCACGCAACCAATAAATGAGGGCGAACGTATAACTGAAACCTCCTGGATTCCCACCTCCCAGTGCGCTTAACCGCCGCCTCATCTAGACCCCACCTGACTGCTTCCGTGGCCGCCCCAATGCGGAATGAATGTGAGGAAACTTCTGCTCCCCAAACCCAATGCCTGCAAGCATCGCTTAAAATCGCAGAAAACTGGAATCTCAAGAGAAATTGCCCATCCTGATGTACCAAAAATGGCCCCTGGATTGCTGGGCGAACCGCCAAAAATTTCTGCACCAACCCAATAGGGCACAAAGGCGAACCCGGCAAGGCAAACACCTGCACCGACTTACCCTTGCCCTGTTGATCCGTTTTCGAGCGGCATACCAGATGGACAACCTGTCCACCTCAACAACACCACCGCGTCCCAGCCCAAACCTCCCTGCCGGCTCCGCGATGGGCTAACCAGCTCGCTAACCCGCAAAGCCCCGGAAAAATGCCAAAGCAAACGCCGCTCTGAACAAAGCCACTTCGTATGGCGATGGACATGTACCTACCACTTGCTCCAACAACCGGCTCAAAAGCTCGAACGAAACCGGGCGCCTGGAATCCTTCCTGACCTGAGACGCCTATATCCCTTCATGGCCTGCCTGACCAAGAAATCCTTTGTCGTGTCCGGCAAACCCTTGAGTTTGAACCAAAACGCCAGCCCAGCTAATTTTTTTGTAAGCCCGGACGCAGACACCCCAGCTTCAAAGTTCCTGCCCACAAAATGAGTAACTAACAAGCGCAGATCCTGTTCTTCCTGACCCCCGTGCCTGCTGCATGAAGGCAGCCCACTCTCTCCACACCTTGCTGTAAGCGGACCATGTCGCCTCGCTCACCGACCGCCGTATCCAGCCCGCTACTCGTCCAAGACAATCTCCATAGCCATTCCGGACAAGGGACCCCTTGCTGCTCTGCCCCCGGTGCCAATTCCCGAAACCTGTCCCACTGGAAGCGAGACAAAGCATCAGCGATGACGTTCTCAACGCCTGGGAAGGTGCACAGCATAAATAAAACACATTTAACTGTAAGCAGCGCAGCACAAGGTGCCTGAGCAACCTGACCACCGATGCCGCCGACACCTTGTTGATCACCTGCACCACCCCTAATTGTCCCCATGAAAGCGCACCTTCAGATTCCGGAAGCCTCCTCCCACAGTTCGACCGCCAAAACCACCGGAAAAAGTTCCAGCAGCAACATGTTTTTAACCAGGGCCCGCCGCCTTCCACGAAGCCGGCCAAGGCCCAGCCGCTCCTTTTTCCCTGGAAAAAGGCACCGAAACCCGCTGCCCCCGCCGCATCCGTGTACAGTTCCAGATCAAAGTTGCTGACTGGGCCCGACATCCACAACGCCCTGCCTTTGAAATTAGCCAGGAACACGTGCCACGTCGCCAGGTCATCTCTATGTGCCCTGACCAAGCGCACATAGTGCTTGGGGGAGGTGGCCCCAGCAGTACTGGCCGACAGCCGTCGGCAGATCACCTCCCCATTGGCAGTATGCGACACGCAAAGTTCAACATACCCAGCAGCGATTGCAACGGCCTAAGTTGAACCTTGCGTAAGCCCATCATCCCACGAATCTCCGCTTGAGCGCCTTCAGTTTCTCCTCCGGCAACCTACACTCCATCCTCTCTTGAGTCCAGCTCAATGCCCAAGAAGCTCAACACCGTCCGCGGGCCCTCCGTCTTGTCCGGTGCCAAGGGAACGCCAAACTTCTCCGCAACATGTTCCAGCGTAGCCAACAGTATCGGGCATAACTCCGAAGCAGGCGGGCCCACGCAGAGGAAGTCGTCAAGATAATGGATCACCGAGTTCAATCCCGCGACGTCCCGCACCACCCACTCCAGGAAAGAACTGAACCTTTCAAACAGAGCACACGATTGGAACATCCCATGGGCAGGCATCTATCGACGTAGAATCCCTCTTGCCAATGACAACCCAGCAACTGGAAGCTGTCCGGATGGACCGGGAGCAGACGGAAAGCCGATTCAATATCGGTCTTAGCCATCAATGCCCCCTTCCCATACTTCCGGACCCAAAAAACTGCCGCGCCAAAGGACGTATAAGACACCGCGCAAATCTCCGGGTCAATAGCATCATTCACCGATCCCCCCTTTGGATACGAGAGATGATGAATGAGCCGAAATTTATTAGGCTCCTTTTTGGGCACCACACCTAAGGGTGACACCACCAAATCTGGAATGGGTGCCGTCGGGAAGGGGCCGCTCATGCGCCCCAAAGCCACCTCCTTTTCCAGTTTCGCAGACACCACCTCGGCGTGAGCTAACGCCGAACGCAGATTACGAGCCAAAGGGGGTGCCTCCCCCAGTTGCGCCGGGATATGAAAACCCTCCGCAAACCCCCGGGCCAGCAACTGCGCTGCTTCCCGATCCAGATACCTATCGAGAAAAGGCAGCATCCTTCCCACTTTCACCGGAGTTGTCCCCTTTTCCAACCGCATCACCGGACTTGCCCTTTCCTTGCTTGAAACAGCGGGAAGATGGGTGACCCCCACCGCAGCCAGTGCATTCGTGCTTGTACTTGCACGACCCCCCGAACCTACAAGACCCCTCGTTAAACTGCCAACATACCCCTTTTTTCCTTGTGGCCGATTGTCCGTGGTTAGTGGACCCACCGGCCCCGCCTGGAAAAAACTGACCAGTCGACCGCGCTGAAGTCATAAGGCGCATCCATAGACTGATGTCCTTATGATCCCATCGCAAGGACGGGAGAATCGCCCTCCGCTGACTAAACTGTTCGTCGTAACGCAACCACGCCGTTCCCCCGTAGACCCTGTAGGCTTCTCCCACGGCGTCCAAGTAGCAAAACAGCGCAGAGCAGTGCTCCGGGTTCTTTTCCCCTATCACACTAGCCAGAATCGCGAACACCTCTAGCCAATTGGTAAATGTCCTGGGAATGAGCCTGTATCGCCGCTTCTCCTCATCCTCCTTCTTGTGATCCTCCGGCTTCACCCTATCCAGATTGAACTTCTCCAGCGCCAGAAGGGCGAAGATCTCAACATACTCACCCTTCCAGATCTTCTCCCTGACCTCAGACTTCAGATGAACCCCGAGGGGCCCCTCGAAGCAAACATACACCTCACATTTCGCTGCATCCGCCAAACGGACCAAGTCCTGTTTTTTGGTGGCCTTCGAAGCCGTCCCACCCCCCGCGGGCGTCGATCCCGCCCCCAGGTCAGCCACCGCAGCCACCGCGGTGGCAGGCGCCGCCGGCTCCGCAGCCCCCACCGTCCACCCCCCCGACCCACCCTGCTCCCCCACGCCAACCCCACCCCCCATGCCCGGGGCCACCCAAGCCGCCACTGGGGCCCGGTCCCCGCCCACTCCCGGCTCGAACCGATGGACCAGCTCCTTTAAACCCGCCAGAAAACCCCTCAACCCCTCATCCGCCGCCGCGCGGTCCGAGACCACCGCGGCCAGCGCAATGGGCGCGGCCCCCACTGGCCGCCCCGCGCATCCCCGGCCCCCACCCGCTTTCCCCCCCACATTGCCAGACATAGCAGAACAAACATAAGCAGACTCACCGTGTTGCCTGGATGGAGTCCCACCAGCCGAGGGTCCCTGGTCCACTGCCGTCAGAGCGCCTTGCTGTCCCTCGTCCTCCGACTGCGACAATTCTCCTGCCTCGCTTGCCGACTGCCCTCCATCAGAATCGTCACTGGGTGCCGGGGATCCGCGGAGCTCCCTGGTCTTCCGCAACACGCCAGATCCGCCCGCCGACTTCCTCAAGGCCTTGCCTGGGCCAGCTTGCCCCCAATCGCAGTGCCGCCCAAGACCACTGCTGGCAGCTGCCATCTCTCCTCCGTCCGCCACAGCCCGCCGTCCCATAGCAGGGGACAGCTGCCGTCCATCCACCCCAGGAGTGCCACTTGCCGACCGTCCCTTGCGCCCAGCGCCCATCTTCCTGGGCGTCACCGATGCCAGCCCCGCCCCCGCCGTCTCAAAGCCATGAGGTGGGGCCCCCCGCACAGTCCTGGGCCTTCTGCCCACGCTAGCCTCCGGCCAGCACCCACCCACATGTCCCGCTCCAGTGCCACAGTCCCCCAACCCTTCTGCTGCCACAGGCCGCGCCGCAGGCCGCGCCACGCGTTTCGCGGGTGGGCCTGAGTGACCCCTGCCATCCCTGCTGCTGCTGCCATGTGTCCCAGTGAGGGGGGGAAGGGGGGTCCGGCGAAAAGCGAGCCGGCAGCCGAGATCGCCGCACTCGCACCCGCCCGCTACCTTCCCGCTCGGCTGCCGGGGGTACCTCACCCAGCGCCGCCGCCAGCCTCGCCTCAAGCCATCACGGTCCGCGGGATGCCGATTCGGCCTTTAGCTGAGCGAAGAGCTCCTCCACGGCCGCCATGCTAAGTTTGCTTCTCCCTGCAGACTGAGGAGGGGAGGAGCTGCCCACTCTAACACATTCAACTCTGCTCCTCCCCTCTCAGCCTCTGCAGAGAACCGCCCCTTAAGGACACAGTCTCGTCCCCAGTTAACTATGTCATGCCTGCCCTCCGCCTATTTTCCTGGCTTTTGCTGCGGGGTTTCTTTCCAGGTTCAGCTTCATGGCATCACACACTGGGTTGTGGCTCCACCTTCTAACCTGATAGAACTGGCTAGCTATGAATTTGAAAGGAGTCTGGACCGTAGCATTCTCTGTAACTATCACCTCAGGGGTGGGCATCGCATCTACATGCTGCCATGAAGATGCACCCAGAAAGGAAAATTACAGAAAGGCGAGTATACAATTTTCAATTTTTCCTGGCACATTATGGCAGCATACAACGGGAAATAACTTATCAGTCAGGAGGTTGCAGACACAAAACAAGTTGTAAGGACATGAATCAAATGGACACACAACAACAGATCTGACAAGTCCACCATCATCAGCTGGGTCTGATCAATTTTATAATGTGATATGGACTTATTTTAAGAAGACCAGGTTGCTGTTTTACAGATTTTCTCTGGGGATACCCATAGTATGCTACCCAGAAGGTTGTCATTGCCCTCCTAGAATGCACCTTTAAGCCCTCTGGTTTAGAAATTATTGTAGGCAGTGGTGTACTTAGGTTTCGTGCTGCCCTAGGCGTGACTAAACTCATGCACCCCCTAATTTAAATATGACCCACCCCCTCCTGCCAAGACCACACTCTTCCTGTTTAAGCCCCACCCTGTGATCTGTAAACCACACCCCTTCCTCTTTAGGCTCTATCTTTTCCCTTTTAGAATTCCATCTCTCTCACTGATCTCAGCATGTCTGAGAGTAATATGACTCAAGCCAATGGGTTGTGCAGTACCGCATTTGACCAGAGGTGCGGGGGTGACTTTGACACTCGGAATGGTACGGAGCCGTTCAGAAATACTCCGTTCCCGAGTGTTTTCGAGTTTTTTTTGAGGGTTTCCGAGTGCAACCAAGCTGTCCCAGAGTATTTCCGAGGCTCTCCGGAACGCCCCACCTCTGGCCACATGCAGTATTGTATGCAATAGAAGTCAATACGGAACTAATTATCTTCATTTCCATTGACTTTTATGGGGAAACTCGCTTTGATATGCGAGTGCTTTGGATTGCAAGCATTCTCCTCATAATCCAAGGTTCTACTGTATAGACATCCTTGAAAAAAATCTTTAAATATGCCGATGGTGATGATAGCTGGAGTGGAGTAAAGGGGTACTCTGTGAGCATCAGTTACTGCTGCTATATGTGAGGGAGGCAAGGAGAGCTAACATATATGTCCCATATTTTCCCTTCCTCAAAATGCTGCTTTTGCAGAAAGAAACTTTTATTTTCCACTAAGTGTAAAGATAATTGTCTGATCATTGATTGTGAAGCCAACCATACACTCTTGGAGTCAGCAGAGGGGTCAGCAATGTAGGTTGCTTCTGTTCTCTGCACCCATGAAACAAGCATTTCCCATTCTTTGGTCTTAGTTTTTATGTGAGATATCAGTTTGATAAACTAAAGGGTTTAGCTTCCACAAGGCTTGACAATGTTCGGCCCCCCACTTGGATATCTACTAGGAGTGGCGAGTGATCAGATACGAGCCTAGCAGAGTAATGCGAAGAGACTATCATTCGTAACATTAACTCATTTCCCAATCCTAGATCAATTCGAGGCAGCCCCCCAAATCGAAGCAGACTGACTGTCAGGGCTGGGCTCAGCCCTTCCTTCTTTGAGCTGGCCGCTCAGCTGTTAGCTAATTGCCAGATCCTGTCTCTCCACAGTTACTTAGTTGTTGATGATATCTTACTCGTCAGTCCTGCCTACTTAAGCCGTCCAGTCCAGAGGAGCTCTGCCTTCACCTTGGTCACATCACAGAAGCTATCTCCTGCGATCCTGTTCAAGACTTGCTTTGCTAACATCCCTTCTGGCTCCAGATCCTGCTTGCTGTTCCACTACTTTGATCCCTGACTTCTGGCTTGACTGATTATCCGTTACGGTTACTGATCTTTGGCTATTTTTTTTACTATGCTTGTTCTTTTTACTTTTATTATTAAACAAGTGTGATTTAACTGTACTTCTGTCTCGGCCTGATTTCACGGTTTCTGACAGTAGGCGAAGGCCATGAATTCAGAGGATGCAGTCAATCCACTTGTTGGTAATATTTTTTCCAGTTTGGATGAACTGGATTACTGCATGGATCAGTTTGCCATGGCTTTACAAACACTCCTAAATCACATGACTTACATGGAATCTCCCACTGTGGCCACCCTGTTGCAGGCCGACCCTCCTGCTGCTGCTTAAGTCTCTGTGCAGGCACCCGCCTCAAGTATTACCTCTATAAGGGGTATGTCTGGTTCCACCCCGCTTCCCCAGCGATTTGGGGGTGATCCAGTCCAATGCAGAGGGTTTCTCAACCAGGCTGAGATACACTTTGAGATGCTGCCCTAGGCATTTCCCATGGAAAGAAGCAAAGTAGGTTTCATGATATCTTTGCTTTCCTAGAGAGCCTTGGCCTGGGCAAACCCTCTATGGGAGACACAAAAATCTGTTGTGGGTTGGTGAGACAGTAGTTAAAAAGATTGGGCGTTGGAAATCCAGGAGATTCCGTTTTTATGTGCAGCCACAACTGTTAGCAGTTGGATTTTAGGGGTGGGGGAGTTGAGGGTGCGTTAGATTTGTTAGTTCTACTTCCTTCATGATTTATGTGATGTGTTTGGTTGTTGGTGTTACCCTTGTTTGTCATTCTGTCATTTCAGATGGAGGTTACATACCCCTCGTCTAGATCTTGGGGCACTCTTATGTCTTTTGGGGGGCAAGGAGAGCAGATGTTAGATTGGATGGCAGACAGCTGGGCATTTCGCAGAGGCAGGCATGTATCTGGTGGTTGAGAATTCCGGGGGGTTGGTGTGGAGCAGGGTTGTTCCGGAGGTGGAGCGATACGCTTGACTCAATCGGCCGCCAGACTTTTTGGTTCTCCATGTGCTAGGGAACAATTTGGGAATCAGGCAAAGCAGGGAACTGATTTTGGCCATTAAGTTGGATTTCCTGATGCTCCATTTAGCCTTCCCCGACATGTTGCTGCTGTGGTTCAACATAGTTGTGAGGATTACTTGGAGCATGGCGAGATTGGTTACAAGGTTTAACAAAATTTGGATAAAAGTGCACAAAGTGGTGGGTAGATTTGCTGCACGGAATGTGGGTTTGGTAATCAGACACATGGGGCTGGAGCTTAATGTGGGCTTATACCTGTGAGGTGATGGAGTTCATCTGTCAGCTGTGGGAATTGATCTTTGGGCGATGGGTATTCAGGATGGGATCCAGCGAGCCCTGCAGGTGTGGAGGGGCCCTTAAGGGTAAGGTGTTAACCTTGCAGGCGGTGGCGGTGTCCTTGGTCTTTGATGGTGGCAGATAACACATGTGATGGAAGTGGTGGAAGGCTCATCGGTGTTATGGGCCCCATCTGTGGTATTCCAGTGGAACTGTATGCTGGAGTATGGTTAAGGTTGCACTGCGGGAAAGGGGTTGTCTCCGACCTGTGATACAGCTGGAGGCCTGGTATGGTAAAAAGGTCCCACAGTGTATTGGTGGAAAATGTTAAGTTGGGGGTGCCGTCAAAGACCAACAAGCTGTATGTTTAAAAAAGTTGCCGTTATAAATGTTATTTGAAAATTATTTAAGTTTTGTTAATAAAAGGCTGCTTTGGCCATTTAAACTCAGGAACTCATGTGTGGTCTTATCATTGGTGGGGCAGGGGAAAGTGGTTTGGGCAAGTTAGGGGTAAAAATGGGGTTAGGAAAAGTTGGTGATATCTTAACTACACTGCTCATGGAGACATCTCCTAGAAAGTACCATTCTGCCAGTTCTCAATCTCATTCTTACTGACCATAAGAATCTCACATTCTTGTTTGAGGCTAAACGCCTCTCTCCCAGAAGGGAGCCATGGGCTCTTTTCTTGTCAAGTTTCAATTACATTGTCTCAGTCTCACCCGGTACCAAGAATGTAAGGGCTGACGCCTTGTCACAACAATTGTCCTTCACTTCCAAGTTGCAGTCAGTTCCGGTTCTTGTGATTCCATCGGATCGTATTCTGGCTACGGTTCGCACCAGTCTCACCTCTCCTTTGGGTGACAAAATTCTTGCTGCTCAGGTCCATGCTCCTTCTGAGAAACCTTGTGACTGCTGCTTTGTCCCAGAGAGTCTCCGTACTGCCGTGCTCCAGACTTAACATTCTCCCAAGACTGCTGGCCACACTGGGAAGAATCAGCTCTTTTGGGCCATTTCCCAACAATTCTGGTGGCCTAGTCTATGTGCTAAGTGTAACTGCCGTTGTAGCTACCTGTTCCGTGTGTGCTCAGAGTAAGACTCCACGACACCTTTCAGTGGGCCTCCTACAACCCATACCCAATGGAGAGAGGCCCTAGATCCACCTGTGTATGGATTTCATTGTGGAGTTACCACAATTGTGAGTTGTGAGTATGCAACATACAGGGATAGGGGCAATTGTAGACACTCACTCAGGTTGAACTGGATGGACTAGTGTCTTTATTCAACCTTACTAACTATGTAACTATGTAAGTCCTAGGGCAACACAGTTATCCTTATGGTGGTTGACTGGTTCTCAAAGATATGTCATTGTATTCCACTAAAGAAGTTGCCCACTTCTAAGGAACTGGCTTCCATTTTTGCTCTGGAGATCTTTTGCTTACATGGGCTACTCAAGGGGATTGTTACGGACAGGGGTAGTCAGTTCGTGTCCTGGTTCTGGTGAGCCTTTTGTGTACAGTTGTTAATTCAGCTTGCTTTCTCCTCTGCGTATCACCCGCAGTCTAATGGGGCCACAGAATGTGCCAATTAGTCCCTGGAGCAATACCTATGTTGTTGTATTTCTGACCATCATAACAACTGGTCAGACCTATTGCCATGGGCAGAGTTTGCTCACAACAGTGCCTTGAATTCTGCTTCCCAATTGTCCCCATTATGGTTACCAACCTTCCATGTTGCCTGACTCGTTTGTTCTGCAGAATATTCCTGCAGTAGAGGAGCATTTCCGTGGTCTTCGTTCCACTTGGGTATAAGTCCAGGCGTCTTTATGACAAGCTAATGATAGGTACAGACTCCATGCTGACCGCAGGCGCCTGCCTGCGCCTTCTTACCAGGTTGAGGACAGGGTCTGGCTGTCATCTCGGAACCTTCAACTTCGTATTCCCTCGCTAATGTTCGCACCTTGGTTTATTGGGCCTTTCTCTAGTCTTTGCAGGATTAACCCAGTGGCTTACGAATTAGACCTTTCCTTCTAATATGCATATTTCAAATGAATTTTATGTCTCCTTATTAAAACCTTTGGTCTGCAACCGCTTTACCACCTCGGTGCCACGCCCTTACCCTGTACAGGTTAAGAACCATGAGGAGTGTGAAGTACAGTACATTCTTGACTCCTGTAGGTTCTGTGGGCGCATACAGTACCTGGTGCACTGGAAAGGGTACAGTCCAGAGGAACGCTCTTGGGTCTCATCCTTTGACATACATGCCTCTGTCTTCCTCTGTGATTTCCATAGATGTTTTCCCCTCGAGTCTAGTGGTTCTCCGAGTGGGAGGGGTCATTGAGGAGGGGGTACTCTCAGGGCTGGGCTCAGCCCTTCCTTCTCTGAACTGGCCAGTTAGCTGCTGGCTAATTTCCAGCTACTATCTCTCCACAGTGACCTACCTGTTGATATCCTGCTCATCAATCCTGCCTAACTAAGCCATCCAGCCCAGATGATCTCTGCCTTCGCTTTGGTCACATCTCTAGAGACGCTCTCCTGTGTTCCTGTTAAAGACCTGCTTGGCTGACATTCCTTCTGGCTCCAGATCCTGCTTGCTGTTCTGCTACGCTCATCTCTGGCTTCCTGACATTTTGGCTTGTGTGATTATCCGTTCTAGTTCCTGAACTCTGGCAATGTTTTAACCTAAAAATAGGGTTTGATAGGGTTTTTGGCCTATAATTTCTAGGTCTTTTCTATATACACCTCAATCTAGGGTGTGGTGCCTGTTTGTTTTGTGCTTTTTTCTTCTTGTTTTCAGACTCAGATTTTTTTTATCTAGATTCTGACTATTTTCTATTTTTTAATCATTTTATTTATTTTTCAGTCTTACTCAATATATTTTTGTGGTAGGGTATTTCACTAGGAAGATTGGAGTTTATGTTTTCAATAATTTGCACTTTATAATTCTGATTCACTTCGGATATAGGCACACGCACTTTGTATGTTTGATTTAATCTGTTACACATTTGCACCTTAGGAGTAGATTTGCTTATACGTGAGGGTGAGATGTTGCTGGATGAGTTCACATGCACCAACATCTATGCGATTTCTGGCATAAGTTGCATGTGAGCACCATATCACATATTTCTATATATTTTTGCACATAAGCACCTTTTGGAAGCTGAGGTCTAGGTCCTTCTGATACAAGTGCGTATTATTTCCGGACCAGGCCACACCCAAGATTATCTATGTAATTTTATTGTTAAAGTCGCATAGGGGTTCACATTGGTTAAATCACATAGAGCTCCTGGCGCCCAGCAGTCTTTGGGATTATTGAACCTTGTCCCTGATAGAGGCTAATATTCCCATTAGTGTGGGAATAGGATATCTTATATAGGCCTTTGAGATATAGAGCGCATTTTATGAGATTGCTGGTATTTTTAGGGACTATAAAAATACTCACTTTGTATCTCTACTCTATACTTTATCTAATTTTTACTTAATCATAGGTAGCGCCAGATACCCCGGTTTTTAGGTTATAATATTGTGAAAACCTTGTTTAGGGCTCACCAACGTGTTGTTGTGTAGAGGAGCTCTTGCAAGAGGGTATTTTCCAGGCCTGTGGAGCGGAGTTAGGAGCACAGGAGGCAGCTGGAGATGGTGGAAATTCTGTGATGATGTTCCAGTCTTTGGGCAGTTTATGGACATGTTCAAGAGATGCCAATGTTGTAGTTGCTCCTTCTTGGTTGACACTAGGGATCAAGCGTTGCACCAGTGATAAACAATTTTTTTTTTTTTTTGATTTTCAAAGAGTTTTATTGAAAATGATGAATAAAGTACAGATTGAGACATGGAAAATTGCGGACAAAACATAGGCAAGACATAATGTCCATAAACAACAATAACAAAGAGCATATAGCTCAAACAAGCGCACCGAGCTTTAGGGATTATTCCAGTTCCCCAAGAGGAAAGGGATCTGGAAGGGGGGAAAGGAGGGATAGGGGAAGGAAGGGAGAAGTGAAAGGGGGTGGATACCAGTAGTGGATCGAGATTAGTATTTAGTTAGTGAGCTGTTTAGCCTGTCTCCGTGTCATTCTTATCGCAGTGGGTTCAGGGTACTCTAAGGGAGAGTAGATCTGGAAGATTACCTTTACATGGAGGTTATCGCGGGGGGTAAAAGTTATGTTCTAATCAGGTACAGGGTTTAGCCCTGGGGTCGGAGAGCCAGGGCTTCCAGTGGTAGTGGAATTTCCTCAAAGACAATTGTGATTTTGCAAAAAGATATTCCATCAGCAAGTGTTCATTTAAAATTTCAATGACATTGCTGATATCGGGGGCAGTGGGTTGCTTCCATCGGCGTGCTATAGCTAAACGGGCTGCTATAAAGATTTGTGTGACAATAGGGTGAAAATGTGGAGGCCAGACTGAGATGTCTAGGCCAAATAAGGCCATCTGCGGGGTAATGACACGAGACAAGCCGGTTACCTCATGCATGAAAGTAGTGATGTCTGTCCAGAATACATTTATAAAGGGACACCCCCACCAAATATGAAGTGTATGACCGTCCGTATTGCAGTTTCTCCAACATTTGCTGGAATGAGCGGGGAAGATGCGGGCCAGTTTTACAGGAGTGTAGTACCAATTGTATAAAATTTTAATTACAGTCTCCCAATGCGACACGTTTTTTGAGTACCTTGCTGATAGGCGAATTGCCCGGTACCAGTCTGATGGGGGAATATGAGTATTCAGTTTGGCCTCCCAGTGAGTAATTGCCGGAGGGCTTTCTAGTTGAGACTGCTGGGCTAGGAGAGCATAGAAGCAGGAGATGCCGCGGGTTCTGTTTTTGGGCGAGCAAAGAAGTTGGACGATGTCTTTAGTGGAGTTGCAAGTGAATGTTGGAATTGAGGAAAGAATGTGACGTATTCTCAAATATATGTAGAAATCCTTGTGAGAGAGGAGGAATCGATTTGTAAGTTGATGGAAGGAGAGGAGATGGTCGTCCTGAAATAGATCCCCAATATTCCGGATGCCTTGCACCAGCCACTTCTGTATTGGTAGATCCGGGGAGAGGAGGGAGATGGATGCAAGAGGCATTTGACGGAGGGCTTGGGGGTGTATTCCCCCAGAGCTTTGTGATATAGATTTCCAGTTATTTAAAGTTGCGTTCAAAGTAGGTAGAAAGGATTGTGTGGGGTGAAAACCCATCCATATGGCTGCTAGGAGATGCGAGGGCGCGTGTACGATGTCTGCTGCTTCGATTAGGGTCCATGGCTGTAGCGAGGACATATCCCAAAGTTTTTTGGCTTGAACGAGTAAGGTTGCTTTGTGATAGAGTCTGAGATTGGGCATTCCCAGCCCAGCAAATTTCATCGGTGTGTATAGCAAGGAGGCGTGATAAACAATTTTGTGGTTTCTATGGGCCTTCATTTATTGTGGCAACGTTTTTGCTGCTTTGCAAGGTGTACTGAGAAAGGTCTGGAAGAAGATGCAACCTGGAGTATTGGCTTGGGAAAAGATCCATGCATCTAAATGTCGATAGGATCTTCTCCTTGGCTTGATAAAAGTGGACCCTGTGTAAAACCCCCCAAGGGACTAATTGAGGAAGATAAGCTGACTTAGCGATCTGGTGGATTCTGTCTATAGTTGTCACGGTTCCTACCACACCAAACACTTGAACAGATTCCGTAGTATAATGAGCCAGTTGACCCTGGAAGACCGTCTCGTAGATGCCCCTGATTTTGATATCTTCCAAGTCCGCCACTTTCTCCGTGAGCCTGTTCAGTTTGTTCCTGTGCATCTATTAGAGAGTTAAAAGAGGAGGCATACTCCTCCATCTTGTGCTCCATCTGACCGACCCTTTCTCCTACCAGTGTGAGATCCTGTTTGAAGCCCTGCATGCAATATAATATATTTGACTGGAAAGAGACTCTTAATAACAGGAGCATATCTTTTAATGTTGAGTTGTATACAGACTGACCTTTGGGAGGGAAGGAGGCAATAGGATTGGGCCGATCTGGGGAAGGAGGAAGTCCTGCCTGTGTGTTGCTCACCTCCACCTCCATGTCCATCAGAAGAGAAAGCTCCCCATCTGACTCCATGTGGGGTCTGGATTTGGCTGGACTTCCTAGGGATGCTATGGTCAATTTTACACCAATTTGGTGTGGCCTCTATTAATTGGGAATGGTAATGGGGCCTATAGCAAGGTTTGCTCAGGTAGCATGGAGGTACAGTACATCTGTTATACAATAGATGGCACTCTGCTACATATGAGCATAACTATGTGTTTCTAGCACCTCAGCAACCTGGGGCTGGGTACGCTTGGCTTTAGCAGGGACCTGTTATCCATCTTCTGAGCTAGCTGTCACTCTCATCTCATCATGCCCAGAATCCTGTAGACCTATTCACTAGAGTACCTTTTTTGGGTGCTAAATTTACAGGTACCTAGTGCGACTATAAAAAAAAAAGAACTCATGGATAGCAATTAGGGACTGCTAGAAATAAAATTAACTAGCAGAGATCTGGCCTGATCTTGCTAACCCTGCAGTTTTGTGTACAATATATCAGAGGTGGCAGTGATCAAAAATTATACTGACACTACACTTGTTGGGGGAGAGGTGGTGGCTAAATGCAAGTGCTGTCAGTGGTCAGAGCTGATCCTGCCAACGCTGAATTTTTGGGGACACTGGTATAGTTCTAATTGTTATGCCCTGTACACACGACCGGTTTTCCCGTCTGAATAAACTCTGAAGGTTGTTTTCCGACGGAATTCTGCTGAAACTGTCTTGCGTACACATGATCATACCAAAGTCCGACTGTCAAGAACGCAAGGACATACAACACAACACACAAAAACACAGCTTGAGCGAAATCCCATCAGAATTCCATCGGGAAAACCATCAGAGCTTTTTCCGACCAAAATGCCGATCATGTGTACTTAGCATTATACTATATCCTGACACCCCCGTTCGGTTCGCACCAGAACTTGTGAACAGACCTAAACTTTGTGTGAACTTTAGAACCCTCTTAAAGTCTATGGGACTCGAACTTTCAAAATCAAAAGTGCTCATTTTAAAGGCTAATATGCAAGTTATTGTCATAAAAAGTGTTTGGGGACCTGGGTCCTGGCCCAGGGGACACGTATCAATGCAAAAAAAAAGTTTTAAAAACGTCAGTTTTTTCAGGAGCAGTGATTTTAATAATGCTTAAAGTGAAACAGTAAAAGTGTAATATTCCTTTAAATTTTGTACCTGGGGGTTGTGTATAGTATGCCTGTGAAGGGGCACATGTTTCCCATGCTTAGAACTGTCCCTGCACAAACTGTCAATTCTGCAGGAAAAAAGGTAATTTAAAATCACTCGTGGCTATAATGAATTGTTGGCCCCCCGTAATGCAGAGAACAGTCATTGAAAGTCATTGATTAAAAAAAAAAATGTGTGGGGTTCCCCCAAATTCAATTACCAGGCCCTTCAGGTCTGGTATGGATAATAAGGGGAACCCCGTGTCAAATAAAAAAAAATGACGTGGGGTTCCCCCCAAATATCCATACCAGACCCTTCAGGTCTGGTATGGATTTTAAGGGGAACTCCATGCCAAATTAAAAAAAAATGGTGTGGAGTTCCCCCTAAAAATCCATACCAGACCCTTTATCTGGCAGGCCACAGAAAAAGAGGGGGGACGAGAGAGCACCCCCCTCCTGAACCATACCAGGCCACATGACCTCAACATTGGGAGGATGCTTTGGGGTCGCCCCCAAAGCACCTTGTCCCCATGTTAATGAGGAAAAGGGCCTCATCCCCACAACCCTGGCCTGTGGTTGTGGGGGTTTGCGGGTGGGAAGCTTATCAGAATCTGGAAGCCCCCTTTAACAAGGGGACCCCCAGATCCCACCCCCCCGTTTGAAATGGTAAGGGGGTACAAAAGTACCCCTACCATTTCACAAAGAAAGTGTAAAAAATTGACATACATAGCATTGGAAAAGTCCTTTATTAAAAAAAAAAAAAAAAAAAAATATTCCATTGCATTGATACATGTCCCCTGTGGCAGGACCATATACCTGAAAGTTTGGAGGAAGTTTAACCTCAGGCTAACAGAGAACAGAAATGCAGGAAGGCATTGATAAAAACAATTGCACCCCTATCAGCCTACTTGCAGCGTTTCCTACAACAGCACCCACTTATAAATAGATTTTGTAAGGCAGTCTCTAGACTATGACCAGCGTCATGTCGTAAAATTCCAACATGGGACTTGTCTATCATGTTAAAAGCAGTCATTATGGAGCCTTTTGAGACTTTATCAGGCATCCTCAAGACTGATTACCCTTAAAACAGTTTTTCTAATCACTATGACATCTGTTCACAGAGTGAGCGAACTACAGGCTCTGTCAATTAGAGAGCCCTTTATGCAGATATTGGAGGATAGGGTAACTCTTGGGACTGACCAAGCATTTATCCCCAAAGTTGCTTCTACATTTCACAGAAGTCAGGATTAGGGATGAGCTTTGAGTTCGAGTCGAACTCATGTTTGACTCAAACATTGCCTGTTCACCAAACAGCAAACAATTTGGAGTGTTCGCGGCAAATTCGAAACGCCAAGGAACACCCTGTACAAGTTACATAGTTACATAGTTAGTAAGGTTGAATAAAGACACTGGTCCATCCGGTTCAACCTGAGTGAGTTTCTACAATTGTCCCTATCCCTGTATGTTGCACACTCATGTCATTCCCTACCCTCAAGGAGCCCAGAGTCCAAGGTCCCCATTCGTATACTAGGGCCAATTTTGGATAGAAGCCAATTAACCTACCTGCATGTCTTTGGAATGTGGGAGGAAACCAGAGTACCCGGAGGAAACCCACGCAGGCACAGGGAGAACATGCAAACTCCAGGCAGGTAGTGTCGTAGTTGGGATTTGAACCAGAGACTCTTCTTACTGCTAGGTGAGAGTGCTACCCACTACACCACTGTGCTGCCCAGTCTATGGGAGAAATCTAAAGTGCTAATTTTAAAGGCTTATATGCAAGTTATTGTCATAAAAAGTGTTTAGGGACCTGGGTCCTGCCCCAGGGGACATGTATCAATGCAATGGAATCTTTTTTTAATTTTTTTATTTTTTTATTTTTAATAAAGGACTTTTCCAATGCTATGTATGTCAATTTTTTACACTTTCTTTGTGAAATGGTAGGGGTACTTTTGTACCCCCTTACCATTTCAAACGGGGGGGGGGGGGGGGGGGTTGGGATCTGGGGATCCCCTTGTTAAAGGGGGCTTCCAGATTCTGATAAGCTCCCCGCCCGCAGACCCCCACAACCACAGGCCAGGGTTGTGGGGATGAGGCCCTTTTCCTCATCAACATGGGGACAAGGTGCTTTGGGGGCGACCCCAAAGCATCCTCCCAATGTTGAGGTCATGTGGCCTGGTATGGTTCAGGAGGGGGGTGCTCTCTCGTCCCCTCTCTTTTTCTGTGGCCTGCCAGGTTGCGTGCTCAGATAAAGGATCTGGTATGGATTTTTAGGGGGAACTCCACACCATTTTTTTTTAATTTGGCATGGAGTTCCCCTTAAAATCCATACCAGACCTGAAGGGTCTGGTATGGATATTTGGGGGGAACCCCACGTCATTTTTTTTTATTTGACACGGGGTTCCCCTTATTATCCATACCAGACCTGAAGGGCCTGGTAATTGAATTTGGGGGAACCCCACACATTTTTTTTTTAATCAATGACTTTCAATGACTGTTCTCTGCATTACGGGGGGCCAACAATTCATTATAGCCACGAGTGATTTTAAATTACCTTTTTTCCTGCAGAATTGACAGTTTGTGCAGGGACAGTTCTAAGCATGGGAAACATGTGCCCCTTCACAGGCATACTATACACAACCCCCAGGTACAAAATTTAAAGGAATATTACACTTTTACTGTTTCACTTTAAGCATTATTAAAATCACTGCTCCTGAAAAAACTGACGTTTTTAAAATGTTTTTTTGCATTGATACGTGTCCCCTGGGCCAGGACCCAGGTCCCCAAACACTTTTTATGACAATAACTTGCATATTAGCCTTTAAAATGAGCACTTTTGATTTTGAAAGTTTGAGTCCCATAGACTTTAAGAGGGTTCTAAAGTTCACACAAAGTTTAGGTCTGTTCACAAGTTCTGGTGCGAACCGAACGGGGGTGTCAGGATATAGTATAATGCTAAGTACACATGATCGGCATTTTGGTCGGAAAAAGCTCTGATGGTTTTCCCGATGGAATTCTGATGGGATTTCGCTCAAGCTGTCTTGCATACACACGGTCACATCAAGTTCCGACCATCAAGAACGCGGTGATGTACAACACGTACGATGGGATTAGAAAAAGGAACTTAAATAGCCAGTAGCCAATAGCTTCTGTCTCGTAGTTGAATCTGAGCATGCTGTGCCGGAATTGCATACACACAAATGCATTTTCAGATTGGAACGTTTTCCGAGCGAAAAATTGAGAATATGCTCTCAATCTTTTGCTGGCTGAAATTCGGCCAGCAAAATTCCGATGAAGCATACACACAATTGCATTTTCTGACCAAAAGCTCTCATCTGTCTTTTGCTGGCCGAATTTCTGATCGTGTGTATGGGGCATCGCTCGTTTGTATGCTGTTCCGACGGACCAAAAACACATGCTCTGAAGAAAGTACGAGACGGAAGCTATTGGCTGCTGGCTATTGAACTTCCTTTTTGTGTGTTGTGTTGTATGTCACCGCGTTCTTGACAGTCGGACTTTGGTATGATCATGTGTACGCAAGACAGTTTCAGCAGAATTCCTTCGGAAAACAACCTTCAGAGTTTATTCCGACGGGAAAACCGGTCGTGTGTACAGGGCATAACAATTAGAACTATACTAGTGTCCCCAAAAATTCAGCGTTGGCAGGATCAGCTCTGACCACTGACAGCACTTGCATTTATCCACCACCTCTCCCCCAACAAGTGTAGTGTCAGTATAATTTTTGATCACTGCCACCTCTGATATATTGTACACAAAACTGCAGGGTTAGCAAGATCAGGCCAGATCTCTGCTAGTTAATTTTATTTCTAGCAGTCCCTAATTGCTATCCATGAGCTCTTTTTTTTTTCATAGGGGAAGGTGAGGTAATTCGACTAGTTTTGCTTCTCAGCTTCTTCAGGATATTACCTACATCTAAAAATACATACATTTATTTATGAGTATATGAATATACAATGATCATCATGCAATAGCAATACATTTATCAAATCGATAAAGGAGACAAAATTGCGATACATAGTGAGAGCGGGGTCTTACCTATCTGCCCTTGCCCCTGGACAAGCCAGAGCCCAGTTGGGGGAAAAAAGAGCCTTACCCAGCAACTGGGAGGGGAATTAACCCCCGATTGCCGATCTAAATCTAGACAAAAGAATTTATTCAGTTTATTAGAAGATAAAAAGGATAATAAGAGGAAAGGAAAAAACAGTTCCCATGAGTGACGTGGGTAGGTGGGTGGCCCAGTGTGGATGTCCATCATTTTTATGTTATTAACAACTGAAGACCCCCTGGTGGTAAAGGAGAGAATGGAGGTTATTCATTGTACTTGATGTGCTATTATATCAAGGAGTGGAGGTGAGAGTTCTGAGAGCCCATATCTTTTTGCATCATATTTCACCTGCTGTTTCCTGGATAAGAATTTATTTGAACTCTTCTGGTGCTGTTGAACATTATTGAGAGACTTATTTTTTTATGGTGCCTACTTTCCGAATATTATTGCTATTTGATTGCACTAGCACTTAGCACTTTATATATTTATTATTTTTTATTAGCCACCATATATTCTTTTGGAATTATTTATGATGCGTGCCTTTCTAATATAATTATTTATACAATTTTTTGCATCAAGCCCGTTGCACTTTATACGTTTATTATTCACTGTTACACATTCCACTTGCGCTTGTCCTAGCACTGCAGTCCGGTATCTGTCCTGGGAATGGAACTGTGGTAACTCAGTGGGGGGTATCCTTGAATTCAGTAATTATTCCAGCTGGCTGCAACTTCCTCTGCTGTGCACACTCTCTCTCTGCCTTCTACCCTGTGGGGTGTCTGCTGCCCCACCCCCTGCCAGCCTGTGAATACTTTGCAGTCATTGGTTGCTAGAACTGCCAGTGTCCTGGCAAACAATGACACTTTTGCCGCTGTGCACACACATAGGATTTTCTTAGAGCCGCTCCACCTCCCATTCAGCTCCACCCCCTAACTCCAGCCAGTTCAGACACACTTAGCTGGTTCCCTCCCTAACTCTGGCCAGTTACCACTCACACAGAGACTCCAGTGTCCCTTCTGCCGGTAAGGCATAGACAATATAACAGAATGGGATGCTATAAGGGGGGTGGTCTCTCTAATAGAGGTCTCTATGGGGGGAAGGCACACTAATATAAGGGTATTGAGCTAATGCGGGTCTCTAATGGGGGGGAGGGTTGCTGACTGCTGATCTAAAAAAATTAAATAAATGCTGCATGCCGCTAAAGTGTTTGGGTTTGGCTTGAAGAAAAGGTGGCAACACTAGGGCACGCGCATGCCTACTCGCAAACCTGAAAGTCCCTGGCAACAGGTGCGTTGACCGGTGGGGCTGTGTTGCTCACCCACACAGTATAACTTTTGTGGGCGGGCAGCGAGTAGTTAAAGTTACAAAGGCAAAGAGGAACTCCAAAATACTGGCCTTTGTTGTAGAAGAAATGATCCACAGGAGCCATGTATCCAAACACCTGTTAAAGGGAAGATCAACTAATCTGACCTCACTTAAGTTTTTTTAATTTTCTCTTTCAATAAGGAGGTTAAACTATGTCAAGATCCACTGATTAAAGGGTATGTAAAGAAAAATGATTGCCCTGCAATAACTTGGAGATCTACTTTGTTAGCAGTACTTTTAAAGGCATGAGATTTGTTTAGGAATGACCAGCAATATAAGTACAGTACATATGAGAATTCATACTATCTGCCTGGTAGGGGGAAACCAAGGTTTTTACAAGAAAATCTATAAAATGAGGAAAATGGGATACCTATGTTCTCCTTACTAAAGTGCAAACATAGCCAAATATCAAATTAGCCCACAGAGTGGCTCCATCCATCAATTACTGCAATACTTTAGCTTGTGGTACACCCTGACCAAACCTCTTTCTATTTGCTTGCTTTAATCTTTCAAGGGCTCCTAGGAAAACTGTTATTATTAGTAGTTTCCATTATGCTTTTATTACCCAGTACAGTGTGAAACATCTCTTGCTTTGTTCAGATGACTACAGTATTTGTGAGGCTGGGGGCGAGACCAGGGTAGTGGGCAAACACAGGACCATACATCATGGAACAAAGAAAATTCTCTGTTTTCTTTTCAGGTGTGGACCCAACTCCTTATTCCATTTACTTTCTACATAATCTTTTAAAAGCATTTGAGGAATTTGGTTAACCACTTCTGGACTAGGCCTATTTCTGAGATTTGTTGTTTACAAGTTAAAATATATTTATATATATTTTTTGTTGCTAGAAAATGACTTAAAACCCCCAAGCATATATATATATATATATATATATATATATATATATATATATATATATATATATATATATATATATATATATATATATATATATATATATATATACACATGTATGTATGTGTATGTATGTGTATATATATATATATATATATATATATATATATATATATATATATATATATATGTGTGTGTGTATGTGTATATATATATATATATATATGTGTGTGTGTGTGTGTGTGTGTGTGTGTGTGTGTTTTTAGCAGCAACAACTCTGGGGAATAAAATGGAGGCCATTGCAATATTTTGTCACACAGTATTTGCACAGTGGTCTTTCAAACACAATTTTTTGGGGGAAAATACACTTCACCGAATTTAAAAACAGCTTAACAGTAAAGTTACCTCCGAGTAAATAGATACCTAATGCTTTAAAATTGTGCACACTTGTGGAATGGCGACAAACTACAGTACTTAAAAAATCTCCATAGGCAACATATTACATTTTTTTTAATGGTTACCAGTTTAGAGTTACAGAGGAGGTCTTTTGCTAGAATTATTGCTCTCGCTCTGAAGATTGTACCGATATCCCACATGTGTGATTTGAACACGATTTACATTTGTGGGCACTACTTACGAACAGTATGCGTTTTCTATGGTGTGCGAGCACACAAGGATGAGGGGCACTTAAAAAAAAATTCTATTAAAAAAATAAAATAAAAATCATCACTTTTATTGCTGTCACAAGGAATGTAAACATCCCTTGTGACAGTAATGCCACGTACACATGATCAGACTATCCGGTGGACTTAGTCTGGCGGACAAACCGCTGTAAAGTCCACCGGATTTTTGAAATGAACAGACTTGCCCACACACACGGAGGAAAATCTGTTCATTTTGAGCACGGCTCCTGGTAGCCGGGACTATCGAAGGAAGCGTCGCTGGCCCCGTCACCTGGTATGGACTTAAAGGGGAAGCCCTACGCTGAAAAAACGGCGTGGGGGTCCCCCCTAGGTCCATATCAGACCCTTATCCGAGCACGCCACCTGGCCGGTCAGGAAAGGGGGTAGGGACGAGGGAGTGCCCCCCCTCCTGAGCCATACCAGGCCGTATTGTCCATCGGACTGCGAGTCCGGCGGACAAATTTTGATGCAAAACTACTTTCTAAGTACGCCTGACTTTTCCACCGGATTGTTTGATCGTGTGTACGCGGCATAATAGGCAGTGACAGGTACTCTTAAGGCTTCTTTCACACTGAGGCACTTTGCAGGTGTTTTAGCGCAAAAAATAGCGCTTGTAAAGTTCCTCTGCTGTCACTCCAGTGTGAAAGCCTGAGGTGGCCTGAGGTATAACAAACATGGTATACTTACCTCCTCTGTGCAGTGGATTTGCACAGAGCAGCCTGGATCATCCTCTTCCTGGGTCCCTCTTCGGTGCTCCTGACCCCTTCCACCTGTTGAGTGCCCTCACAGCAAGCAGCTTGCTATGGGGGCACCAGAGCTGACTCGCAGCTCACTGTGTCCATTCAGACACAGAGTCGTGGCCTGGCTCCACCCCGCTCCCTCCTGATTGGCTGACTGACTTTGCGCACCTGGTGGAGATCGAGCTGCAGAGGGGGCTTCTCTTGCACCTCCTGTCTAACTCCCCTGGTAGAGATGAAAGGGAATGCAGGACACAGAGTGGCAGGAGGTATAGCAGGTGGCACCAGCTGAGTCTTAACAGGAAACCGATGGCTCTGGATCACCAGACAGGTACCTGGAACTTGGATTCCATGACACTGGATCAGTAGGCAAGATCATAGCCATAACACAAGCCAAGGGCTCATCAACAGCCAGGCAATGCAAGTACAGGAATGTGAGACTAGCGCAGGATCAGCAGAATCAAAGCACAAGCCGAGGTCACAGGTAGGCAGGTGGAAATTCAGAGGAGGGTTTAGGGCAAGCTGGGTCATACACAGGTAGGCAGGAAATGGATCAGGGCACAGGCAAACAGGAAGAAGCTGAAAGGCCACTCAGAAATGTGTTCATGTCATTGTTCAATTTAAATAGGCCATTTGGCACCAGTACGTGCATGTTCGCACATGTGCCTATTGGTCATTGTGGACTATATCTTGGTATATAGTATGCTTTGATTTTCATTGCTTATTGTCTGCTCGTTTCTGGTTTTCAGTTCGTTCTTTCAGGCCTTGCTGTTTATCGGTGCTTTCTGTTGTCCGTTCTGACCAGCCCACCGTTTTTAAGCCATGTTTTGTGTACATACTCGTCGTAGAGTTTGTGCTGTGCAGGGGCTTGATGTTGGGCTTTTAGCTTTGACACAAGCCCGGTCCATGAACAGCGCGAGGAGGAGTTCGTGGACCAAGAATTGGTTGCTCCAGCATGACCAGTTCTCGCACATGCCTTTGCTTTGTGAGATCCAGGAGAATAATCCTGATGATTTCAGGAATTATCTCAGGATGACGGACCCTGTTTTTCACCATCTGCTGGCTTTGCTGTCCCCTAATATCAGCAGGCAGGATACCTGGATGCGGCAAGCCATCACTCTGGAGCAGAGGCTCATCGCCACGTTGCACTACTTGGCGACAGGGAGAAGTCTTCAGGACTTCAAGTTCTCGACAGGCATCTCCCCCCAGGCTCTGGGAATCATTATTCCAGAGACCTGTTCTGTCATAATTCAAGTCCTGCAGAAGGACTATATTAAGATACGTTTTCTCCTTTAAAATCACATTCTATGTATTTAATGTTTGCTAATGTATTGTATTTCTTTCCTCATTCCCTAATTACCATGATTGCAATATGCTGTAATTTATATGCTGTACCCCTTTGTCCTCATGCATGCTAGAAGCTTTTCAAGTTGCTTTTTTTCCTTCATTCATATTTGCCTTCACTAACTTCCCCAGCATGCTCTTCTGGGGCCATAAACCTATAGTCTAGTCACTTAGCAATGTATTTTGTCAGCTCCGTAGTGTTGCTTTCCCCTAAACAACCCCTAAAATGAGTACAAATGTTATGTGTGTGCTTAAATTCATGCAGAGTGCCAGATTTATTTTTTTTGGTTGGGCCAAACTCATTAGAAACTCCCCTTCCCCCAACTTTTAGGTCAGCTGATAGCAATCATCTATCTGCTGGCTTTGCCAAACCCAATACACACTATACCTACCTTTTTTTCTGGTCAGATTTATGGATGAATTCACCAAAGCATGTAGTGCAAGGGCCTGCCTCAATACTTTCAAATGCTACAATTGAAAGTTTTTATTCTCCTATTATTATCTTGATAGGTAATAGCAGAATGTCAAAATGTGCTTCCATTTGTTCCTTTTTTTGTATTATGACAATTCTTACCTTCTTACCTATCCGGTGGTCTGCCAATAGTGTAAGTAAGGAGGGGCTGGCCAAAGTATCACACATTATTTATGCATTCAGCTCTCAATGAAGTGGAGAGGGTTACCTGTCCAAAACATCCCCCCTAATTTTTTGCAATGAGCCATCAGATGGGGGGGGGGGGGGGGGTGAGGAATCTGCTAAGGGGACCTTATACTTTAGGCTTTAAACACTAATTTCCAAAAATGCTATACTGATATTCTGATATTGTCCAAAAATGTTTGTGTCTAATCTGCTTGCAATGTTGATGTGCAAAATTACTAATTTTCTTTCTTGTTTCACTCCACAGTTTCCTTCAACACCACAGGAATGCCAGACTGTGGCCTCCCACTTTGCCAGCCATTGGGACTTTCCCAATTGTGGAGGTGCAATTGATGGGAAACGCGTCCACATCGTCCTACCCCCCAACTCGAGGTCCTACTATTATAATTCAAGGGGTATAATAGTATTGTGATATTGGCAGTGGTGTCAGCGACGTATGACTTCCTGTATGTGGACATGGAGCAAAATGGCCGGATGTCGGATGGTGGAGTGTTTGCACGGACGAAATTCTGAGAATCTTTAATGTACGGCTGGCTAGAGCCAGAAGAGTAGTGGAGAACACTTTCGGGATAATGGCCAGCCGGTTCCGCCTATTTTTGACGCCAATACACATGGCGGAATATAAACAAAATCATATTGTGCTTGCCTTCTGCATTCTGCACAATGTTTTGAAAAACATTCCGTAAACTATGTGGCCTCAGTTGACCCTGATGCAGACTTGATGGAAAATGTGAACCTCACAGCCCTTGAAGCTGCTCGCCCTGGCTTGCCCACCCAAAGCGCCCTCAAATCCACCCCCACATATCAAGAGGCCTTTGCCGCCTTGGCTGCCTGCAAACTCCAGCAAATGGAGCAGGGGAAACACCTCTTGTGTGAGGCGTTCATCATCCACACCCTCAACAAGGGGTTGTTGGGCCAAATCACACAAGCAGCACACTTGTGTGATTTGGATCATGCTCCTCCTCCTCCTCCTTCTGCCACACCTTGAGCACCACAGCCACAGCCTGGAAGAAAGCGTGGAAGGAAGACCAGAGGGTGATAACCTGGATTCAGTCTGGTCTGACAGAATATGTAGCCTCTTATAGGACCACAGCCTGGGAACATAGATGTCATCTGCTGCTGTTCCGGGTTTCTTGGACTTCAGGACCAGACTGCTCTCCCTCAGATATGTACTTGTCTGCCCACCAATTTTTGCGTTAAAATAGTTGATGTGTGCCCTGAGGGCCAAAGGCTTCGCTAATCTCACCAGTTTCTCCAGCGCTGCCTCCCTCTTTATTTGTTACTGACTTTTTTTGGTTCAAGAAATACTTGTCTATGTGTTTTACTTCAAAAAGGACAGTTTATTTGTGAGTAGGCAGGTACATTTCAAAAATACAAAGTCAAATTAATAACAAGGGGCACCAACACCCAACAACCTCCTCTAGATTTAAAAAAATAAAAATAAAAAAGATAATAATGGTGTTGTGGTAAGTTGAGACACAAAGCACACCAAAAAAATGAGCAAACTGTCAAAAAAGGAGATCTTGATTAAAAAAAACAACTACAAAATTTAAAACCAAAAAAAAAAATGATTGGGGAGATGTGACGAATTAAAATATTGTATTCATGAAATGAGGAAAAAGAATAAAGAAATACGTTTGGGAGAAGTGTGTGTGAATATGAGCAGCAAAACTTCATTATTGTAGCATTGTAAAGAAAAAGAGAATGCGCTGCATTAAAGAATTTTTAACATTGCAGCGTGACGAATGTGCTATAGCGATTACAAGCGGTAGTTTTGACCGAGTGCTTCGGTCTCAGAATATATTCTTTTTTTATTCTTTATTTAAATTTTTCATTTAAGTTGTGTACAAAACATAATCAAGTATTAAAAGAAAACCATAGGACCAAAATACATTCATGCCCTTCAATTTTTCACATTATCCTGGTTTTCTTTCTTTACTTCTCGAGTTCTTCTAAAATATCTCCCTCCCACCCCTCTCCCCACCCCTACTGACCCATTACCTCGTTAAAAATCATAGATTGTCTAAACATTTTCCAGTATTTCCATTTCACATGGAATCTCTTTCTTTCTCTTTCTTCCTCCATTCCCAGCCCTTCAATACTATACATTTCCTCAACTTTTCCTAGCCATTCCTTTACTTTGGGTGCTTCTATTTCTTTCCATTTTTTCGGAATCAGACTTTTTGCCACGTTTATTAATGAGCTTGTGAGGGAATTCCTATACTCCTTAATTGGGGTATCTACTGCATGGAATAGGCATAACCATGGGTTCTCAGGTAACTGTATTTTAGCTATTACTTCTATATATCTTATTATTTCTCTCCAATATTCTTTAATCTTGGGACAGTCCCACCATATATGGGCCAAACTTCCCGTTTGTCCACAATTCCTCCAACATTTCCCAGATTGTCCCTCCTGGTACTTTGCCATTATATCTGGGGTCCTATACCATCTTACTAAAATTTTATAATTTGTTTCTATCATCTTACTATTTTCCGTGGATCTGTGCACCATCTTCAATATTTTTTCTATATTTTGGTTTTCACCCCGTGCTCCTATCTCTTCTTCCCATTTTTTAATGAAAGTTGGTACCTCCGCTTCACATTCCCGTCTCAAGACCTTATAAAACTGGGCAATACCTGCCCTTGGGGATTTCCCCTCACATATCCGCTCCAAGGCAGTCAAATTTTCTCCATCTCTAAGCGGTTGTGGTAGTCTTGAGACGAAATGTCTAAGCTGCAGGTATCGCCACTCATTCAAATCCATCCAATCATTTTCTTTCTGTAATATTGCTAGTGTTTTCAATTTCCCCTCTTTAATTAATTGCATATTATCTTGTTTTATCCATTTCCCTCCTATTATACTTTTACCAGGTGCAAAAAAATCATTATCTTTTAAATAAATTAAAGGGGAATTATATTTCCACTTGTTATGTTTGTGTATTCCCTCCCATACTCTAAACACATTTTTTGTGACCAAAGGTGTTGTCTTCCCTAGTGATCTATATTTTAAAGGAGTCCGGATTTCTCTACCTAGATTTGTGCCTGATAAACTGTGTTCTATTTTTCCCCAACTTTTTTTACTTTCTAATTTTGCCCATTCCACCACCCGTGTTAACACTGCTGCTTCGTAATATTTTCTAAAGTCTGGGACATTCAGACCCCCCTCATCTTTTCCCTTTTGCAAAGTCTTCAGTGGGGTTCTAGGTTTCTTGTTGTTCCAGATAAATTTAGAAATTAAAGAATTTATCATTTTAAAATATAGGGGGGATATATATTGGTAATAGCTGAAATTTATAAAGGATTTTAGGTTTAATAATCATTTTTAAGGCATTAATTCTTCCTAACCATGACAGGGGCTTTGTTCTCATTCTCCTTATTTCTTCTCTCAATTCTTCTAGAAGGGGGATATAGTTTATTTGATATATTTTTTCTATTGATGCAGTCAGTTTAATCCCTAAATATTTAATTTCTTTTTGCCATAGAAATGAGAATTAAGATTTCTGACTTGCTTGGGTTAATTTTAAAGTTAGATAATTCCCCGTATTCCTGTAAAGCCTTTAACAAGTTTGGCATGGAGATTTGTGGGCTAGATACATAAAACAGAATATCATCCGCGAATGCGGCTGTCTTATGTATTTCCCCCTCTATCTCAACCCCCTTTATATCTGGGTTTCTCCTTATCGTCTCCAGGAGTGGCTCCAATGCCAGAACGAACAATAGGGGGGACAGCGGACACCCCTGTCTAGTCCCATTGTTCATTCTGAAGGCTGTTGATAGTACCCCATTAACTCTTACCACTGCCTTGGGGCTGTTATATAGTGCCTTTATCCACTTCAAAATTTTGGGTCCAAACCCCATTCCCCTTAGGGTACCCATCATGAATCCCCAGTCTACTCGGTCAAAAGCTTTCTCAGCATCTATTGATAGGAGTAGACTGGGGATTCTACTCTCCTTCATCCTCTGAAGCAGTAATATTGACCTTAATCCATTATCTTTTCCTTCTCGCCCCTCAATGAATCCCACCTGATCTGCATGGACTAAGCTAGGCATTAACTTCTTTATTCTAGCGGCCAATATTTTTGCGAACAATTTAACGTCTGTATTGAGTAGTGAGATCGGTCTATAGTTTGAGCATATTGTATTCTCTTTTCCCTCTTTCAATATAGTGGAGATTGTCGCAGTGGAGGCCTCCTCGCTCAGTCCATATTTTGTACCTAGTCCATTATAATATGCACATAAAATTGGGGCTAGTATGTCTCCAAACTTTTTTAGATATTCTATTATATAGCCATCAGGCCCTGGACTCTTTCCTCCTTTGGTCTCTTTTATTGCCTGTATTACTTCTTGGACTGAGATTGGATTCCTTAATTCCTGCGCCAATTCCCCTGGTATTTTAGGGATATTTGCTTGAAATATATAGTCTTTGATTTTTCCCCTTCTCTTCATCTCTTGTTTTTCTGTCTCTTTTTTTCTCACGGAATATAACTGCCCATAATATTCTCTAAAAACTTCTGCTATTTCCTTAGTTTTATAGACCGACTCTCCCTCTTTATTTAATATTTTCTCTATATAAATTCTTCGATCTTTTTTTCCTCAATATCTTTGCTAAGATCTTACTATTTTTAATGCCGCTATAATATCTCTCTTTATTAATCCTATTATATATCGTCCTCATTTCCTGTTCCATTAATTCCCAGAGTTCCTCTCTTTTCATAGCCAGTTTATGTAATAGGTCCACTACCTGTCCACTTTCCCTGCCATTTGCCTTTTTATGTTCTTGCTCTAATCTATGGATTTCCTCCCTCAACTCCCTACTCTTTTTAATATCTTCTCTCTTCCTATTTGTACCTAGTGAAATATATATCCCTCTTATATAAGCTTTATGTGTCTCCCAAATAATATTTTCCATATTCTCTTCATTTAAATTAGTGGTAAAAAAAAAACTCCAATTCCTTTCTAATTATTTATTCTCCCTTCTCGTCCAACAGTTCCCTATTCAATTTCCAGGAAAAAGGAGATTTCTGAAATCCTGGGATTTTGATCTTCAGGCATATTGGAGAATGATCAGACAATGTTCTAATTCCTATATCTGTGGATATCACCTCGTCCAGAACCCTATGTTCCACTAACCAGTAGTCGATCCTTGTGTACGTCCCGTGTACAGGGGAATAGAACGAGTAGTCTCGTATCCTTGGGTGCATAGTTCTCCATGCATCCATAAGCTGATACTGATATAGCCTGTGTTTTATTATTCTCCTCTGCTCCTTCCCAATCCCCTGCACACGGGACGAACTATCCATTTGCGGATTCATACAAAAGTTCATATCTCCAGCTATAATTACTCTTCCTCTTTTAAAATCCCATAATTTCTCCAATATTCCTTTCAGAAAAGCCGTTGGACTTCTATTTGGGCAGTATATGTTAGCGAGGGTATAGCCTACTCCCCATAGTTTCCCCTTCAGAAAGAGGTATCTACCCTCCGGGTCGACTAATCTTTCTTCTATTTTATAGTATACCTCCCGTCCTATACCGATAGCTACCCCTTTTGAGTTCCTTGAGTAAGAATCTCCATAAAACCACACCGGGAACCTAGGGGAATATATTCTAATCTTGCTTTCATATGATAGATGGGTTTCCTGTAAGAACACTATACCCGCTTCATATTGTTCTATTTCTTTCAAATTTTTAAACCGCTTTGCTGATTCATTTAGCCCCCTAACGTTATATGACAAACAATTAACTATAAACATAGATTTTAGTCAGGCTGTTTTTTTTCTCTTTTCTCACTTAACGAGGTTCTCTGCTGTCGAGTCTTCTTTCTCCCCCCACCCCTCCCACCCCCCCTCCCAACCTCCTCCCAACCTTCCCAGACCCCTCTTTGGTCCTTGTACCTATATCCAGAATATATCCCCATCCTGGAATATGTACCTCACCCCTTGGGGTGAAGCTCCAAGCCCGGCATTCCGTGTCCCTCCACTCCCCCCCGGCCATGAAGGCCTGGTAGACATAGGGGGGGAGAGGAGGGAGCAGATAGTCCAGGGAGGCTCTTCCCGTTTCCACCCATACCCACATTAACTTTTATTTACTTTACCTCTCCCATCTCGTTTCTTTTGTAATAAATTACACCAGCCCCCCCTCCCGCCTTTCCCCCTACCCCCCGCTACGTTAAGCTCTCTGCCCTATTCCCTCTTCAATTAGTCTTTCTTCTCTTTCCGATCGCTTAGGTATACTAATGGTTGGAATCTGTAACTCTGTACAAAAGTCCTGTACTTCTTCCGGAAATTTCAATCTAACCGTCTTTCCGTCCCTATGTACTATCAATGCTGCAGGGAACCCCCAACTATATTTAATATTAGCTTGTCTTAAATGTTCTAGTAATGGTTTTAATTGTCTTCTTCTGGATAATGTTTCACTTGACAAGTCCGCAAATACTTGCAAAGTTGTTTGCTCGTATTGCAACGGGTGTCTCTCTCTGAGGTTCCTCCATATTTTCTCCTTGTCTGTATACCGATGGAATTTAACAATGACATCTCGTGGGGTTTCCTCCTTCATTCCTAGAGGCTTTCTGATTCTATGTACTCTATCGATCTTTAACTCCTCGTCCTCTTCTCGTCCTAGTAGGGGGTTAAATATTGTCCTTATTTTTTCTTCCAGTTTCTCTCCATTTTGCTCTGGGAGGGCTCTTATCCTTAGATTTTGGCGTCTATTTTGATTTTCCTGTGCTTCCATTTTATAAAAGGTATTTCTTTGGTTTATTTGCAGTGCTTTCACTTGCGATTTTAATTCTGCGATTTCTTGTGTTTGTTTCTCAGTTCTCTCCTCAGCCTCTTCTACTCTCCGCAGCAAATGGCCCAGATCCATCCGGACATTTGTAATCTCACTCTTAATTAAACTTTCCATCCTTTCAAACATTGCCATCATCTCGATCTTTGTGGGCATTTGAGCTATACTTCGCTGTTCTTCCCCTTCCCCCTCGTAAGTTTTCATCTCTCTCTCTGTTTGTGTTTCTTCTCTTGTTTTATCTCCTTGGGCTCCTTTTAACTTAGCCATTTCCTTTTTTTGCATTTTTGGTTGGCAAGGATGTTTTTTTTTCTACATCTGGGCTTTTTTGGTTACCCTCTTTAGTTGGCAAGTATTTTTGTATTGAACTAGCAGTTACACTAGTATTTAAAGCGGAGGTCCACCCTAAAGTGGACCTCCGCTCATCGGAACCCTCCCCCCCTCCGGTGCCACAATTGGCACCTTTCAGGGAGGAGGGGGGTGCAGATACCTGTACAGTACAGGTATCTGTACCCACTTCCGGGATAGCTCTCTGCGGAAAGGGGCGTATATTACGCCCCTTTCCGCAAGTGCCCGCCCCTTCCCGCAAGTGCCCCGCTGCCTGCTGGGAAAACACACAGATCCCAGAGGCAGCGGGGACCGTCCTTATTGCGCAGCGCGGCTCGCGCATGCGCAGTAGGGGACCGGGAAATGAAGCCGAAAGGTTCCATTTCCTGATTCCCATACCCAAGATGGCGGCGGCAGCACCCGAGATAAGATCTACAGATTGGCTTCGGGTGCCGACATCGCGGGCGCGCTGGACAGGTAAGTGTCACTATTTTAAAAGTCAGCAGCTGCAGTATTTGTAGCTGCTGGCTTTTAAAAAAAAAAAAAAACGCGGAGTCCCGGTGGACTCCCGCTTTAAACTCTCCCTCTGGGTTTTAGGTTCTGTTGTTTTATGTGATCTTCCCCTCATCATGTATCTTGTTCACTTATCTTGTTTGACAAAATAGTTGTCCTGTATAGAGGGGAGTACCTCTCGGTTCCAATCTTTGCTTTTATTGATTTGAAAGGAGGGGTAAAGGGAGAGAAGAATATCCTGCCGTTTCACCTCTCAGGCTCCCTAGTTTAGATGGAATACTTCTCTTCACTTTTGCTTTCAGAAATTGGAAATTCTGCGACTTGATGGATTTTTTTTTTTTTTTTTACTTTTTTTTTTATTAGGGCACCTGTAAAGATGCTGTAAAGGACCTATAAAAAAACGTACCCTTCGTCCCTTTTTTCCGATCTCTATATAGCGTAAGAGGGGCAGGAGGACACGTAGAGAGAGAGGGAAAAAAAAAAACGCATAATGGAAAAAAAAAAAAGAGGGGTATATTCTGAGCATGCATGGCATCTTGTCCGTCGGACTAGGCTACACACGATCGGAACGGACGTGCATTGGATCATGTTGTCAGAAAATTTTATAGCCAAGCTCTCAAACTTGGTCCGTCGGAAACAGTCGGATAGAGCCCACACACTGTCGGATTATCCGACAACACGGTCCAATCCGACAGTTTCTTTCGGAATATCCGACCGTGTGTACAAGGGCTAAGAATAGTTTATTATCAAGCATTGGAACCTTCAGTTCAGTTGATTGTTATATATCTGTTTCTAGTTAATATGTTTCTGAAACATCACACAGATCTTAAGATTTGTATTTCTTGCATGATACAATACATCAAATGCCTTCCCAAAGTGGATAATGTCCATATTGTATATTTTAAAAGAATGGTGGACATAAACGTTTAGCTCAAAGGGGCTGCCCTTCACTCTAAGGCACAGTGAGATCCCAGCTGGGGTGTCTGGGGAGAAGGCCGGCTCCTATAACAAATGTTTAGCAATGTTTAAGACTTAGCCCTTGTACACACGGTCGGAGATTCCGTCGGAATGTGTCCGATCGGAGCGGTTTGTCGGATATTCCTACTGTGTGTGGTATGCATCGGACTGTTTTGGTCGGAATATCGGTCGGACCAAATTTTCCAACTTGCTGGAAATATTTTCCGACAAACTGCTCTGATCAGACATACTCCGATCATGTGTAGCCTACTCCGACGGACAAGGTGCCACGCATGCTCACATTCAAATTCCGACACGGAAGCGCTCGTTCAGGTAAAACTACTGCTCATAATCGATATAGCACATTCGTCACGCTGCAATGTTAAAAATTCTTTCATGAAGCGCATTCTCTTGTTCTTTACAATGCTGCAAGAAGGAACTTCTTTTGATGCTCATAGTCACACACACTTCTCCCGAACGTATTTCATGACTGTTTTTTAACCATTTTGGAAATACAATTTTGGATTTCGTCACATCTACACAATTTTAGATTTTGTTTAATCTTTTTTGTATGCATTTTTTTTAGTTTTTCCCTCAACATCTCCTTTTTTGTCAGTTTGCTCCTTTCTATATTTTTTGGGGTGTTTTTTGTGTGTTAACTTACCACAACAACATTATTGTATTTTTGATATTTTGTTTTTCTTTTTTAATCTACAGGAGGTTGTTTAGTGTTGGTGCCCCTTGTTATTCATGTCACTTTTTTGGGGAGAAATGTACCTGCCTGCTCACAAATAAACTGGCCTTTTTGAAGTAAAACACATACGCAAGTATTTCTTCAAACAAAAAATATCTTTATTTCGGTGTCAGTAACAGATAAAGAGGGAGGCAGCGATGGAGAAACTGGGGAGATTAGCGAAGCCTTTGGCCCCCAGGGCACACATAAACTATTTAAACGCAAAACTTGGTGGCCTGAGGAGTACATGTCTGAGGGAGAGAAGTCTGGTCCTGAAGTCCATGAAACCCGGAACAGCAGCAGATGACATCTATGTTCCCAGGCTGTGGTACTACAACAGGCTGCATCTTCTGTCAGACCAGACTGAACCCAGGTCATCACTCTCTGGTCTTCCTTCCACGCTTCCTTCCAGGCTGTGGCTATGGTGCTGGAGGTGTGGCAGAAGGAGGAGGAGGAGCAGGGGCATGGGCCAAACCACACAAGTGTGTTTCTTGTGTCATTTGGCCCAACAGACCCTTGTTGAGGGTGTGTATAATAACCTCCTCGCACAAGAGCTGTTGCCCCTGCTCCATTTTATCAAGCTTACACGCAACCAAAGCGGCAAAGGCCTCTTGGTAGGTGAGTTTTTCCGCAGAAGCCTCACCAATCAGCCTCAGGGCCGACTCCTCAACATTCCCCCCCCCCTTTCTCGCCCTTTTGCATGGAAGGCAGAGGGGAGGGACCTGGCATTCAGTGAGGTTCCTTTGGCCACCCACTGCCTGGCTGCCGCTTACCCCCGCCTCCTCCTGGCTGCCACTTTCCACAGCCACCTCCTGGCTGCTGCATTCCACACCCTCCTGTTCCTGGCTGAGTTCTTCCTGTGTATGAAAAAGGGACATAGTTTGAGTTTTTGGTTCATCAAACACACACAATTTTCACATCAACACTGTTGCAAATTGTTAACCAATAGAAAAGACTATCATTCTGTGCCCAACATTTTTCTTTCTTGTCCCAAAGGTTTTAGCCACTACTGTCTATTGATATGTGAAACACTTTCAAAACTCAGCAATTAGTGAGCAAAAATCAAGTTAACATCATTCATTTTTACTCCCAAAATATGTACAACAATACTATACCTGGCTCAAGCTGGGCTCCCACAGTTCTTCCTGAGTGGAAGGCCCAGGTTGGGCGTCGGAAGACTCAACGGGTGTGGAATGGAGCATAGAAGGACGCGTGGAAGGAAGAGTAGAGAGGGATTCTCTGACCTCAGCCTGGTCTGACAGAAAATGCATCCTGTCATAATGCCACAGGGTGGGAACATAAACGTCATCTGCTGAAGCTCCAGATTGCATGGACTTCAGCACCTTCTTCCTCTCCTTCATATATGTACTCCTGAGGCCACCAATTTTCTTTTTTAAATAGTTAACGTCTGCCTTGGGGACCACCGGCTTCACAAACTCAACCAGTTTCAACATTGCTGCCTGCCTCTTTTGTCTGTTACTATATTGTGGGTGTGTTGCTTGCCACAGGCAGGGCATGTCTCCGTATTTATCGATGAACAGAGGGAGGAAGCTATGATCGTTGAACCCGTCCATAATGTCTGCAAGGCACAACACAAGACAAACCCTAATGTCAGTCTAAACTCCACTAATGCAGGCCTCAATCTAGAAGCAGTATAGCCTAGTGATGTACCAAGTTCGAAATGTTACCTTCGTTTGCACGTTCGTCACGTCAGCTTCTCCCTCTGTTCACCGATCATACGGACGAGATACGCGCGTTGCGTTTTATATACAGTGCGCATGCATGAAACTCCGCCCGCCCCTGATGTTCTTTCCAGACTATTCCCCGCCCCTTCGCTTCCAGCGCAGTGGGGAGAGCACATGGCAGAGAGAATGCAGGTGCGTACTAATAATAGTTCCACTAACGAGGAGGAGGGTGAGGAAAGCCCGGAGCCTGAAATGTCCCGATCCAGGAAGAGAAGATTTAAGGCCTCAAATATGTCTTTTGGAGAGATGTTGGAGATGGTGGACATATTGAATAGGACCGACTATGATGGGAAGTATGGACCTTACCCAAACTCAAATATCAGAAAGGCCAAGATCATGACTAAAGTTGTAAAGAGTCTTCATAAGAATTTTGGGGTACGCTGATCCAAGGATCAACTGAGAAAACGCTGGTCAGACCTGAAACTGAGGGAGCACGAGCAGTACATAAGGATCAAGCGTGTTCTTGACAAAAGTAAGTAGTTGTCGTGTGTTCATATGATTATTCTTGCTTGCATACTGCTCCATGTGCTTTGATTTCATGTTGTGCATTTTAAAATAGCCACTTTCAAGTTCATGGTTTCATTCGTTCGTAAGAAACACCGTTCTGAAGGGAAGTATTCCAGCTTAACAAAGTGTCCCCAATAATGTTCTCACCTTGGAACTCGGCCAAAAAACACAATTGTACAACACTTCCAAGCAATGTTTCATATTCCTATTTCTGCCCTCTGTGTGCTAATTTTTTTATTTTTACATTCTCATAGGGAAGAGAAGACTCGGCAAGTATGAGGACACCAGGGACCCCCCCCCCCAAAGAAGGGCAACTTCGAAAACCAGAAACAGAGAAGCAGGAGGAGGAGGAGGAGGAGGAGGAGGAGGAGGAAGAAGGAGAGATCGTGGAGGTTGGGCAAATTGTCACCACAACAGGTGAGTGTCGTGTAAGCTCATCAATGTATGTCACCATATTTTTATTACATGGTGTGTTTTTTTGCTTTGTTTTGTAGGTGATGTGGAAGAAGATTCCCGTTTTACCAGTAAAAGTGCCCAGATCCTGATTGGGGAGATAATGGGGTGCAATTGGGATTTGGAAAATAAAATGAAGAACATCATTGATGTTTTGGGGAGAGTATGAAACAGAAAAAACTATATAGGGTTTTAGTTTTGCTATTTTAAAACACAACTTTTGTATTTATCGAAATTACAAATTTGGGAGATGCACAGAGTGTGTAAACATGCGCTATCTCTCATCATGGGGGATCAATGTACGCGTTTTTGTGTAAAGTGGCTGAGATGAAGGGGTTGCAGCCCCAACGCATGTACATTGATCCCCCATGATGGGAGATAGCACATGTTGACACACTGTGTGTATCTTCCAAATTTGGATTTTCCAGGGGTCACACCCCATGTGATGAAGGCAATATCAGCCCAGTTTGTACATACTCATGTCTGATATTGTCTTCACTTTTCAAAGTTGAACTTTGTAAGTTCCTGTGTTCTGTATGTTACGCTTTGATACATGCCTGTTTACACAAAAACACCAAGTAAACAAACATTAGCTGAAAGTCTTTTTTTGATACACACAATTTCTTGTTTTGTTGTAAAAACCATTTCTAAACGCACATGTGAATGTGCTTAGATTAAAAAGTTAAATTATAAACAATGTGTGGCTTCCTTTTTCATTGCAGCAAACATGTATTTAGAGAAACATTTTAGTTTGTGGTGAGAATGGGTGTTATTTACTAAAGGCAACTCCACTTTGCACTCCAAGTGCAGTTTCAGGTGCATTTTTGCAGTGCACTTGTAGTGCATAGTGGATGTGCCTTTAGTAAAAAACACCCACAGTGATGTGTAAATTAGGACAATCATGCCATTTTCCTGCCATGGTGCTAAAAATTAGCATGATTGTGGTCAGTAATGCACTACATACATTAGTTACCAAAAACAAGGTGCGTGTGTAGCAGACCCACAACATAATAAGCTTATCTGAAGAAGAGACTGTCCCCTTATCTCGCTCAGAAATTAGGTTTGCACTGTTGGTGAAAAAGGCACAACAAGGAAAAACCTAAATTTACCTAGGAGACACCTAAAAGCAAGCCAAGCAGTAAATGAAGGAGTTTCCAAGTCAAAGCCTAAATTATAAGGTCCCCTTATGAGAGTCATCGAACCCCCCATCCCCCCCCCCCATCTGATGGGCCCTTGCTAAAAAATGAGGGGGGATGTTTAGGACAGGTAACCCTCTCCACTTGATTGAGAGCTGAATGCCTAAATAATGTGTGATACTTTGAGAAGCCCCTCCTTAGTTACACTATTGGCAGCCCACCGGACAGGTAAGAAGTGTCATAATACCAAAAAAAAAGCCAAAATGGAAGCACATTTTAACATTCTGCTATTACATATCAAGATAATTAATAGGTGAAAAAATAAAATAAAAATAGCATTTGAAAGTATTGAGGCAGGCCCTAGCACTACATGCTTAGGTGAATTCATCCATAAATGTGATCATCAAAAAGGTAGGTATGTGTATTGGGTTTCGTAAAGTCATCAGATAGTCATCAGATAGAGGATTGCTAGCAGTTGGGGGGAGGGGGGTTCCTAATGAGTTTGGCACAACCCCAAAAATTTAAAAAAGTGACTCTGCATGAATTGAAGCACACACATCACATTTGTAGACATTATAGGGGGTGTTTAGGAAAACAATACTATGGAGCTGACAAAAGACATTAGTAAGTAACTAGACTATAGTTTTATGGGCCAAGAAGAGCATGGTGGGGAAGTTAGTGAGGCAAATATGCATGAGGACAAAGGGGCAGAGCATATGAATTAGAGCATATTGCAATGATGGTAATTGGGGAATGAGGAAAGAAATGCAAGACATTAGCAATCATGAAATACATAGAATGTGATGTTAAAGGATAAAACTTACCTTCATATAGTCCTTCTGCAAGACCTGAATGATGGCAAAACAGGTCTCTGGAATAATGATCCCCAGAGCCTGGGGGGTGATGCCTGTAGAGAACTTGAGGTCCTGAAGGCTTCTCCCTGTCGCCAAGTAGCGCAACGTGGCGATGAGCCTCTGCTCCGGAGTAATGGCTTGCCGCATGCAGGTATCCTGCCTGCTGATATAAGGGGTCAGCAAAGCCAGCAGGCGGTGAAAAATGGGGTCCGTCATCCGGAGATAATTCCTGAAATCATCAGGATTATTCTCACAGATCTCACGGAGCAAAGGCATGTGCGAGAACTGGTCACGCTGGCGCAACCAATTCTTGGTCCACAAACGCCTCCCCTCCCTGTTCATGGACAGGGCTTGTGTCAAAGTAAGAACCCCAACATGAAGCCCCTGCACAGCACAAACTCTATGATGAATATGTAGACGAAACATGAAACATGAAACATGAAACATGAAAACGGTCGGCTGGTCAGAACGGACAACAGAAAGAACCGATAAACAGCAAGGCCTGAAAGAACGACCTGAATAGCAGAAGCAAGCAGACAATAAGAAATGCCTTTCAAAGCGTACTATACCAAGATATAGTCCACAATGAGAAACAAATACTTACTGACTGCATGCACTGATTATCAGATACGCACACACAAGCACAAACCGAAGAGCAGTAGCGATCTGAATCACTAATCTGAAAAGCGCGAATCATCTCTCACCAAACTTCTACTAACACGAGTTCAGCAGAAGGAGCCCAAAGGGTGCCGGACGTGTTGCTGAACTTCCCCTTTGTAGGCCCGCCGTACATGGCTTACGTCACCGCGTTCTTGGCAACCGCAAATTCAGACAACTTGGTCCGACCGTGTGTATGCAACATCACTTCCGGACCGGGTCCAGAATGAATCAGTCGGAATAACTCCAACGGATTTGGTCGTCGGAATCTCCGATCGTGTGTACAAGGGCTAAGAATTTCCACCTTAGCAGGACAGTAAATCCATCGTTGCAATTGTCATACAGGTGTTTAATTTATGGATAATAATAATGTCACAGCTGCATTTGTTATGTATTCTACTCCGTGTATTTCAATTCTGTAAAAACCCAATAAAAATATTAAAACATAAAAAATTCTACATTTTATTAAACAGGATAAAATGTAATAGTAATATTAAAAAGATGATTAAACAAATGGCTTGTACATATGTGCAGATAGCACAAGAAATTGCTACCAAGAACCTTGAACATGAATTAGTTATGCAGTGAGACATCCAACATGTTTCAAAATTAAAGGTTTCTGATCTTCTGTAGGTGTTCTATAATACAAAAACAGCCATAAGTCTACAGTACACATATACAGACATACATATATAAAGCCAACATGCAAGTTATATTATTGTAGATTCTCTCTTTTAAAGACAAGCAAACCCAGAATACAATTCATTCTAGTAGCACTGTAGTACTCAATGCAGATCTCTAACGAGAGATTTTTTTTCCCCGTAGCACTGCAGGGGAATGGCCCCAGTTTAGTTTGCTTGTGGGTTTTATGTTGTACCTCCTACAGTTGGGGAATTGTTGGGATACAGTAGATGATAGCTTCTGTCCTCTCGAGCCTTAGTTGAAAGGAAGGAGGGTACATTTGTCTGGCAAATTAGTTTATCCTTTTTTAAACTTTACATGATTCCTATTAATGTTCTCCACCATCACAGCATAATGATACTGGCCAGTAAATTGGTTTTCTTTACCTCCTCCCAGTAAAATGGTAAGACCAACATTTAGAGTTTGGAAACATTTCCACAATGCATTTCTGCTGAGAGCATAGCTTCTATTTTCAAATATTGTGAGAAGAAATATTATTTTCCAAATGCTACAAAGATGACAACACACCCTTGCATGCCAGAGGTGCCCCAGATACATTAAAATACTTTATTAAATGATGAGGACCATAATGAAAGTTCTTATTCCAGAAACACTCTTTTTTTAGGACTACCTTTTTGTGTGTGTCTGCAACAACTTCAGTTTATGTTTAGCAGCTGGACCCCCTTGCAGATTTTTTCTTTGATTTCACACTTTCATTGTTTACAATAAATAAATATATAATATAACGTTGGAGTTTATTTATTTATTTTCGGTATTATTTTTTAAAGCCAGCATGTTCTTCATTCACCTCATCTTTGAGAGACAGTTTGTCTGCCTTTTCTTTTTGGCAGTGGGTGTGCTATACAGTGAAGGTGTTCATAAGTTGGCTAGCCAAGCCGTCCTCATCCTCCTCCCCCTGAGGAGCTGAGCAGTGCATTTATCCCAACTGCCTCCTCTACAGCTAATCCCCCATTGCCCTGCAAACTGGTAAGGATACATTTGCATAATTATTTAACCACAGCAAGTGTCATTTTAGGATGTTCAAGAATTCTTATCAATTGTTGAGACCTTCCGAATATTATTTCCCCTGCTGGTAAGAAAGTTCCTAACTTATAATTTTAATATTTTCTCTATTAATAAATGTTTTTTTAACTCTTAAGCCCCTTTCACATGGTGGTCCGTTCAGGTCCGCCTGTAAGTTTTTTAGGTGGACCTGAATGGACACTCCATTTAGGTCTATGGAGGGACGGATGTCAGTGGTGACATGTCCGCTGACATCCGACATGCTCCGATCAGAAAAAGTGTGACGGAGGCTAAATCTATTTTTTCCATATGTCTGTGGATCAGATTAGGCGACGACAGACTCTACGGTCTTCATCCGATCCCCCATAGAGGAGAGCGGCGCTCTGACAGGTCCATCCCTGCACAGTGTGCAGAGACAAACCTGTCATCTTCCTGCTCAGCGGGGATTGACGGAGCGTTCCCCCGCTGAGCAGAGCAGGGTCCATACATGGACACGTCCGTTTGAAGGAGCCTTTATGATCAAATGTTCTTTCGGAGAATGAATGAAAAGGGAATGTTAAATTCACCCAGCAAAAGGCAACAAAGATACTGACATTGCACAAATATTACAAACATTATGGGTACTATTCATTACTTTTGCACAAATGACATTCGCAAAGTGAATTTTTTATACGTAGATCCAAAAATGTCCAAATAATTCCCTGCACCAGGTTCTAGTTCTTTCTGGAGATGCTGAGGCTACTTAACTTAAATTTCTTTTTTTATATTGCATGTTGTAACTCCTCATGGTTTGGTCTGTACTGAGGGGGAGGGTTGTCTTTACTGAGGGGTCCGTACTGTATAAGGGGGTGTCTGTATTGAGGAGGAGGAGCATCTGCACTGATGGGTCTGTACTGAGGAGGGATGTTTTTATGTAGGAGTCCGTGCTGGGGGTCCTTCTGTATGTAGTGGTCTGTGCTGGAGGGTCTGCCTGTACTGACAGGTCTAGGATTGGAAAGTCCATCTGTACTGAGAGGTCTGTACTGGGGGGGGGGGGGGTGTCTTTACTATTATAAAACCATTTTGCCACTGTTTGGCGATTGATATGAAGCTGAATGCTTTAGCTTTAGTTTTTTTTAAGAAAAAACATTTGAAATGAATCTGGTTTGGTGCTGCAGCTGAATTTAAGTCAAGCTAAATGTAAAGTTAAAAAAAAAAATCAATTATACAAGCAAAGGATGTTATGCCAGAATATAGTGTCGCATGTAACACAGCATGAATATGAGTATCCCCAAGCATGCATTAGAAAGTAAGGGTGTTTTTCCCATGTACCCTTTGAGATCTAATGAAAAAGGAGGACCCTCTGTTTGCTGAAGAGCATTTAAGAAAAAAATACACATTTTTTTTTTTTTTTGCACTGGTACATGCAGTTTCCAGCTCTTTATGCCCATTGTCTGACAAGCGTTTTGCTTATTAGCTTTGAAAATCACCAGAATTTATGTTCAAAATTTTCCCCACATGGGCCTTATTATGTTTTGGATAAGCTTTGCAATTTCTGGACATTGCAAAGGGCCTGCCAAACCTCCTATGCGAATTGAACCAAGGTACATTCTCTCAACTCTAGTCAGGAAGTCAGCATACTGTAGGTCTTAATCCTTTAATTTACATTGTTGTTGTTGCATGTAATCACAGGGGTAGAGATGTTAACACAACAATACAGTGAATAGAAATGGTATCAAACATCCCCACACCTGTTCAGGGATAGTTATTCCAGTTTGATGTACATGTCCAATTTCATGCTGAGAACCAGCTGTACTCTCTGACCAAAACGTGTAACTCACTGTCCTCGAAAAAAAAAGTCTATTTTACTTTTACTTTTTACTTTTTTTTACTTAAAGAGGTGTTCTTCCCCCCACGAAATTTTTTTTATATTAGGACACTTATCTGTCCAGGGTACCCACAATGTTGGCACTCCAGTCGATTTTTGGATCGGCTTTCGGGTGAGGCCAACACCATTCCTAGTAAGGGAAACCGGCAGTGAAGCCTTTCAGCTTCACAGCCAGTTCCCTACTGCGCATGCGCAAAGTGTGCTGGTATTCTTATTTGGCCTGGCAGTTGAGGAAGGAGGAGGAAGGGGCCAAACTTCTGAGGGACTGCGCTGCGGTGCCATCTCTGGAAGTGGGGAAGGGTACCTATCAAAAGCAGGTACCCATTCCCCACTCCCCCCCTAAAAGTTTCCAAATGTGGCACTGGAGCGGGGGGGGGGGGGGGTAGGCAGATGGAAAAAAACTGTAGTTGTAATCCTAAAAATGTATGCTCCTGTCCCTATAAGGTACAAGATACAGTACAATGCTTTTGCCATGTCAATTGTCCTTTTTTATGCTGTACAACACTTGGTTGATCATGCCTGTTCCTATGTTCCACCCTGTATTCCTTCAGATCCCTCTCAAGACCAACTTTCTGAAATTGTCACCGAAGATGTCGGGGCCATGGCCGTAAAATTAATCTGGACAGCGTGACCCTTTTGAAGGCCAGACAAGAAAGATGCTAAATATTATGTTGTTACTGTAAATGCCAAGGGAGAAGATGTAACACTACCAGATCCCAGATATTACTGGTGAAGTCTCCTCAATGATGCCTTTACCTTGTGGATTACAAATATGGGTTGTGTAATGTCAAGGATGCTATGCTAACAACCAGCTTGCACACCCATTTAAAGTATTGTTAATGAGGAACACCCCAGAAAGCTGTATTGCCAGAACTGTGCTGGATTTAATGCTGCTGGCAGTTTCAGAAAGTGATCATCTGTTGGTTACAAACTAAAGTTGTTGGGGTGTTTCACCCTGAAGAGAGATCTGTGGACTTCAGCAGATTGTTGGTTGCAAATGTTGAAGAAAGTCTTTTTGTCTTCGGCTGTCGTGTGGACAGACTGAAGATACTTTTGCAAGGGGGCCTGTGTGCCAAAGTGTGGTCCCTTGCACCCTGGCCTGACTGCTTGTTGCTTGAGATGCAATCATGCCCTTTGTGCGTAGAGTTGCCTTTGGAAGAAGAAAAGGAACTGCTGGGAAATGTAGTCCATTTGAAATAAAGTTAATGGACAATACAGTTGGGAAAATGTTGAAACAGTATCGGTACATCAAGCCTATATGCTATGTGAGATACCCCTGTAGGAGTTATTGGAGCTGGTGAGTGGGGACCCAAGAGGTGGTGCACTTAAAAGTCACCTGGATTTTGTTTCTGTGTTTATCATCACCAAGCACCTAATTATCACGTAAGTCTTTGGTTGGGTTGATTTTTTTAATGTATTTTTTGGACTTGGCACGCAAATTTTTTGGGATCGTTTTATATTTTTTATTATTTAATATTTGTCTTACACTTTTGGATCTATTTTTATATATACATTTATTTTTTTATATACTTGCATTTTTGGTAATGGAGTATCACAGTTTATGTATCACTTTTAAACATTTATTTATATCAAGTTCATATTTATTTGGCAACCTAGTGAGGTTTTCACCACCGGTAATTTATTAGGATTGCACTATTGGTATATGCACTTTTATTAGTCACTACAGAGGCACATAGCACCTAACAAGTGAACAGGGTCTCTCACCTTTCATTATATAGGTAGCGCCATTTACCCTTATATTTGCACTATGTTTATTTTATATTGTTATATTGTTAACTCTTTCCCTGTTTCCCCACCCATCTCAGTTTTTGCCAGGACATTTGCTCTCAGGCTTGGGAGCTCAAATTATTTTCCTGCAAACTCCAAGACGTAGTTTCTTCGGCAGGGGGAGATGTATCACCCTGGAGTTTAGGCAGGGTTGTTCCTCACAAATTTACTTGCCAGGAATAATTATCCTGGTTAATTGATAGAGATCTATTGATTTCTCCCTAAGTTTGGCCCTGTTGCACTTTTCTCTTCTACCACTAGGTGGCCGGGTACTTGGTGGTACTAGATATGAGAAGGGCAACCCAAGGTCAGGTTATGGGTATGTAGGGTATCTCAGCCAATGGGCAGGGGTTTTCTTGAATCCCTTAGCCTGCTGGGAGAACCTATATATTCAGGTGGAGTCAGGTGATCTATGTTCTGTGCCACCTGGACGGCTTTCTGGGTGGGCGTATGTCATGTGGCCAGGGCTGCTAGGCCAGAGAACCTGTCAGTGGTCCAAGGTAGAAGGGAAGCTGTCGCCACAAAGGGACCAACTACCTTATTACTAGGGACCACAGAGCGTAACTGAAGCAAGTACCGGAGTAGCATTCTCACCAAACGGGCAATCTGTAAGCTTCAGGTGGTGATCAAGTCAGGGACCCAACCAGTGAAAGTGACTCTTGCAGAGCAGCCTTGTGTGTCAAGCTAGGGTCTGAGACAGTCAGCAGGGCTGAAGCTTAGGCCCTTGTACACACGGTCGGACATTCTGAAACCAAATCCGTTGGATTTTGTCAGACGGATTTTGTCCACCGGTTTTTGTCCGAAACTGTTACATACACACGGTCGGACAAAGTTGACTGAAAATCCGATTGTACATAACGTGATGACGTTATTTCGTTATGTTCAGGCTAGTAGCCAATAGCTTTGGTCTAGGAATTTGATCTGAGCATGCCTGGCACTTTGTCCGTTGGAGTAGGCTACACATGATCGAAGTATGTCCGATCGAAACATTTTGTTGGAAATTTTTTACGGACAAGTTGGAAAACTTGGTCCGTCGGATACTCCCACGGAAACAGTCCGATGGAGACCACACACAGTCGGATTATCCGACAAAACGGTCCGATAGGACACATTCCGTCGGAATCTCCGACCGTGTGTACAAGGGCTAAGAAGTATCTGGAGCTCTAGGCTAGGGACCCAGCAAGGAAGCGTGGGTGACACTTGAGGGGGATACCACTGCAAGGTTTGGAGGAGCTCAAAGGATTCAGATTTAGTGAATCAGAGGGTCTAGTGAGAGACCGGGAGCTCAAGTGTTGAAGAACTACAAGGGGCAGTTGTAGTGAAGCTGAAGAAACTGTTACGTTTCAGTTAGGAATAGGGATGAGCTTCGTGTTCGAGTCGAACGTACGTTCGACTCAAACATTGGCTGTTCGGCGAATTCCGAACGTTTGGGCCGTTCGCGTCAAAATTCGAGTGGCGCGCGCGGACCACAATGCACTGCGGTGGCGCAGTGCATTGCTGGCTCATGATTGGCCAAGCATGCACTGTGACCCCGCATGCTTGGCCAATCGTAGCGCCAGCAGCGAGGCTGTGTAGTGCACGCCCCACACTAGCTCATAGCTCAGGCTGTTTAGTGCACGCCCCACACTATATAAGGCCGCCTTTGAGGCGGCCTCGTGTAGTGTGTTAGCATCTGAAGCAGTGGGTGTTCTGTGTACCTTCAACACAGTACACACTGATCGTTTTTGGCTGATTTCCTATCTTGCTGCTGTGTAGTGGTTGTTGTCTGTGCCCTGACCGCAGTATACACCACTATATTCACCTCACCTATATAGCTAGTGATCTAGCTTTAACCACTTAACAACTGCCCATTGCCGATTAACGGCTTCAGGGCGGTTGTTTAACTCTGAGAGGCCGTTAATTAACGGCCTCCCAGAATTGTGCTCTCGCGCGCCCCCTGGGGCGCGCACTCGAGAGCATCCGTGACCTGTGGACCCGGCGCATCACGGATCACGGCGCATCACGGATCACGGTAAACGGCCGCTCGTCGCAGCCGTTTACCACGTGATCGCTCCGTCAAATGACGGAGTGATCACTTGTAAACAAACCGGCGTCATAACATGACGCCGGTTTGTTTACAAGTGATCACTCCGTCATTTGACGGAGCGATCACGTGGTAAACGGCCGCGACGAGCGGCCGTTTACCGTGATCCGATCGGTACAGCGGAGGGGGAAGAGATCGGTGTCAGCAGCGATGTGGGCTGCATCTGCAGTGCCCACATTGCTGCTCACCAAATTTAACCCCTCAATTCCCTGCCAATACTCTGCAATACCAGTGCATACTCTGCAGTACCCTGCCATTACTCTGCAGTACCCCGCTATTACTCTGCAGTACCCCGCCATTACTCTGCAGTGCAGTACCCTGCCATTACTCTGCAGTACCCTGCCATTACTCTGCAGTACCCCCCATTACTCTGCAGTACCCCCCAATACTCTGCAGTACCCCCCAATACTCTGCAGTACCCGCCATTACTCTGCAGTACCCCGCCATTACTCTGCAGTGCAGTACCCTGCCATTACTCTGCAGTACCCCCCATTACTCTGCAGTAACCCCCATTACTCTGCAGTACCCTGCCATTACTCTGGAGTACCCCCCAATACTCTGCAGTACCCTGCTATTACTCTGTAGTACCCCGCCAATACCCCGCCAATACTCTGCAATACCCTGCCATAAATTGCCATACCCAGCCATACTCGGAGATACCTAGCCATACTCGGTGATACCCTGAAATACCCAGCCATAGACGCCCCCCACCCCTCACCGCCCTCCGGTGCTTCTACCAACTCGCCAGTACGATCAAAGCCAGAATCTTTTTTTTCTTTTTTATTTCAGGCTTCCCAGCCTAGAGGTGAGATGTGGGGTCATATTGACCCCCAGATTTCCCTGTAAAGAGGACCTGTCACCCCATATTCCTATTACAAGGGATGTTTACATTCCTTGTAATAGGAATAAAAGTGATCAAAAATATATTTTTGGGGAAAAAAATGTCAAACTAAAATAAATAAAGTAAAATGAACAATAAAAAAAAAAAAAAATTTTTTAAGCGCCCATGTCCCCATGTGCTCGCATGCAGAAGCGAACGCATGCGCAAGCCCCGCCCACATATGAAAACGGTGTTCAAACCACACATGTGAGGTATCGCCGAGAACGTTAGAGCCAGAGCAATAATTCTAGTCCTAGACCTCCTCTGCAACTCAAAACATGTAACCAGTAAAAAAAAATTTAAGCGTCGCCTATGGGGATTTTTTAAGTAGCGACGTTTGGCGCCATTCCACGGGCATGTGCAATTTTGAAGAGTGACATGTTTGATATCTATTTACTCAGCATAACTTCATCTTTCACTTTATGCAAACATTGGGCTAACTTTACTGTTTTTTTTGTTTGTTTTTTAAGCACAAAACTGTTTTTTCCCCCCAAAAAACGCGTTTGAAAAATTGCTGTGCAAATACCGTGTGAGATAAAAATTTGCAACGACCACCATTGTATTCTCCAGGGTCTTTTGGTATGCATATGCTGTGTGTGTGAAATAACCTGATAATATGACAATTTTGTGGAAAAAAAAAAAAAAAAGGAAATAGGCCGTCAGTACTTCAGGTGTGATCAATTTTCAGATATTGGCACCATAGCTTGTGGACTCTATAACTTTCACAAAGACCAAATAATATCCATCAATTTGTACTTATTTTTACCAAAGATATGTAGTAGTATGAATTTTGGCCAAAATTTATGAAGAAAAAATTACTAATCTGCTAAATTTTATAACAGAAACGAAGAAAAAATCATTTTTTCGCAGAATTTTCGGTCTTTTTTCTTTTATAGCACAAAAAATAAAAAACTGAGAGGTGATTAAATACCACCAAAAGAAAGCTCTATTTGTGTGAAAAAAAGGACAAACATTTCCTATAGGTCCAGTGTTGCATGACTGAGTAATTGTCATTCAAAATGTGAGGGCACCGAAAGCTGAAAATTGGTCTGGTTATTAAGGGTGTTTAAGTGCCCAGTGGTCAAGTGGTTAATAATAGAGCTTGCAGTCAGTACTGTTAGGAGATAGTGCGTGCTGTCTGCGTGCTCTGTACCCAGTACATACCGCTATAATATAGGGCAGGCCCCTACTTTCAAAGATCCAACTTACAAACATCTCCTACTTGCAAACGCAAGGAGACAGCAGCAAGTGAGATGAAAAAAGATGGACGACAAAACAAATTATACAGGGGTGATACCCTTCCCTATGTTTTCCAAAAAGCTTAAAAATAGTTTGTTTGACTGGGGCTACACTTTAAAAATGTACCGGTTGAAAATTACAAACAGATTCAACTTAACACAACAAACCTACACAGTCCCTGTCTTGTTTGCACCGCCTGTATACTGCTGTTCTGAGTATATAGGGCCTGGGGGCCACACACATTTCCTTTTTTTAATATGGGTATGGGGTTCCCCTTAATATGCGTACAAGACCCAAATAGGCTGGTAATGGGCAGGGAGGGCTACCCATGCCATTTTTCTCAATGATTTTCAACCATATTGCAGGAACCAGATATAACATTAAAACCGCAAGCAGTTTTAAATGGTGTTATTTCCGTTTAATGTCATTTTGTGCAGGGACTGTTCCAAACACGGGAAACACGTGGCACTTCACAGGCATACTACAGACACCCCCCAGGCACCATATTTAAAGGAATATTTCACCTTTTTTTTCACTTTAATCGTCATTAAAATCAGTGCTCCCGCCAAAACGGCAGTTTTTAAAACTTTTTTTTGCAGTGACCCATGTCCCCTGAGGCAGGAGGCAGGTCCCCAAACCCTTTTTAGGACACTATCTTGCATATTAGCCGTTAAAATTAGCACTTTCCATTTCGAACGTTCGAGTCCCATAGACTTCAATGGGGTTCGAACGTTCGTAACGAACGCGGGGGTCGTTCGCAAGTTCTGGTGCGAACCGAACCGGGGGGTGTTCGGCTCATCCCTAGTTAGGAACTGTTAAAGACTGTTGTCATAAGAGACAGCATTATTGCATGTGCAAATGGGGTGCCTTGTTGGGGCCTTTCCCTGCACGGCTGTCCTCCTATTGAAGTCTCAGAGTCTACCAATTGAATTTACAACTACTTAAAGCGGGACTCCGCGTTTTTTTTTTTTTTAAAGCCAGCAGCTACAAATACTGCAGCTGCTGACTTTTAAAATAGTGACACTTACCTGTCCAGCGCGCCCGCGATGTCGGCACCCGAAGCCGATCTCTAGATCGTCTGTAAGGTGCTGCCGCCACTATCTTGGGTATGGGAATCAGGAAATGGAGCCTTTCGGCTTAATTTCCCGGTTCCCTACTGCGCATTGCGCGAATCGCGATGCGCAATAAGGACGGTCCCTGCTGCCTCTGGGATCTGTGTGTTTCCCGGCAGGCAGCGGGGCACTTGCGGAAAGGGGCGGGCACTTGCGGAAAGGGGCGTAATCTACGCCCCTTTCCGCAGAGAGCTATCCCGGAAGTGGGTGCAGAATACCTGTACTGTACAGGTATCTGCACCCCCCTCCCCCCTGAAAGGTGCCAATTGTGGCGCCAGAGGGGGGGAGGGTTCCGATGAGCGGAGGTCCACTTTAGGGTGGACCTCCGCTTTAAGGGTGTCCTGGCCCTAAAAATACAAAAAGGACTGTTAAGAGAAATAAAACCTCTTTTACAGCCAAGAAGTGTCTGGCACCCAATAACTTTGTCCACCTTGCACCCACTATGCCTCACACAACCCACCACACACAGAAGGATGTCAGCTATCTTTGGCCTTGAAAGTTCTCATTAGACTGGACAAGGCCAGAGACCTTGCTACGCTAACTCACGCCCTTGTCTGCTCTCCATGCCTATTAGTTAATGCTGCCCACTACCCAACCCAATCTCTTCACATATCCCAAATGCCCCCCCCCCCCACGCGCGCCAATAGGAACGATCCCCTGGACTGCAATATATAACTTTTTAAAATGATTATAACGAGATTGTTTCTGTTATACATTCTCTGTACTGCATCAACATTGTCTTAAGACTCATGTACTGTACATACAAATGTAGCACCCTCTACCAGAAGGTAGGTGCTAGTCAGGGCCGTCTTTAATATTGATTGGACCCCGGGCAAAGTGAGTCATCTGTACACAACAAACGGGCAGAGCTGGGCAGCATTAGTAGCAACACTTCACACAGATATTGGAACACAGCACAGGACTAAAACTTCAAGGGACAAGGGAATTTAGACTGGGATAGTTGGCAAGTATGAGGCAGCTGCTTTGGGCCCCCACAACAACGACAGGGCCCAGGGCAGCTGCCCCTTTTGCACTACCTTAAAGACGGCCCTGGTGCTAGTAAGGGTTATTTTACTAGGTTGTACAGCACAGTCAAATTTAGGCAGGCCTATGCTGCAATTTAGGCTAGGCCTGTCTGTTTTGATGTAGGGGCTGGGAATGGTCAGAGCAGAGGCGGCTCTTTAATTGGGCAAATTAGGCGGTCGCCTTAGGCCTCACCCCCCACAGGGGCCTCGCAAGTTGCAACCGCCTAATTTGCCCATACCACAAGCTCCATTGCCGGGACCGCCTTGCATTCTTGGCCTGAAGTCCTGGCGAATCAGATTCCCACAGCTTGTGCGGGGTGTCTCCGTTCCTGCACGCCGCAAGCTCCACTCCACGACTCCGCTGTGCATTGCAGCCGGGATCTCTCCCCAGCTGCCTGACACACAGTACACTGCGGAGCGGAGTGAACTGATCCCGCCCCTCCTCCTCCTCCTGTGCTGTGATGTTTTCCTGTACACAGTGGAGTAGGAGGGAACTAGTCACAGCATTCCCCGAGAGCCACGCTGGTCTGAGGTCTGTGTAATCTAAACATTAGCCTTGGAGGGGAGGGGTTTATAAAGAAGAGGACAAGGGAGGGGGGACAAGCAGAGTGAACTTGGAGCTATTTGGGAGAGAGGATATCCATCCAACCCCCCATACCATCCCAGATCCATCCCCCTGATCCAATCCCAGCTCCATCTATCCCCAGCTCCATCCCCCCCACCCCAATCCCATCCCGGCTCCATCCCCCCGATCCAATGCCGGCTCCATCGATCCCCCGATCCAATCCCGGCTCCATCCATCCCCGATCCAATCCCAGCTCCATCCATCCCCCCATACCATCCCAGCTCCATCCACCCCACCCCGATTCCATCCTGGCTCCATCCATCCCACCCCAATCTCATCCTGTCTCCATCCATCCCACCCCAATCCCATTGCGGCTCCATCCATCCCCCCATACTATCCCGGCTCCATTCACCCCACCCCAATCCCATCCCTGCTCCATCCATCCCCCCATACCATACCGGCTCCATCCACCCCACCCCAATCCCAACCCGGCTCCATCCATCCCCCCCATACTATCCCAGCTCATCCACCCCACCCCAATCCCATCCCGGTTCCATCCAACCCCCTGATCCAATCCAATTTCCATCCCATCCCAGCTCCATCCATTTCCCCCCGATCTCATCCCGGCTCCATCCATTCCCCATTCCCATTCTGGCTCCATCCATTCCCCGATCCCATTCCAGCTCTATCCCCCCCCAATCCCATCCCTGCTCCATCCATTGTGACAGGTTAAGGAGGGAGAGTTACACCAGAACACTAGCCTGCTAAGTGCAGGGGGGTGACACCATGTTCTACCACACCAAGTGACACCAACCCTAGTGGCGCCATTGTGTGCTGGGGGGACTTTTGGACTTGTGCTACAAGGGGGCTTGGATATGAAATCCACCCCCCCCAGCACATATCTTCTTCCCTTCCAAAACCCCCTAGCACACATCCTCCCCCCAATGAAACAGATGCTGTCTGCCACGAAGGGGCTGGCATGCATTTTATGGGCACAGTGGCTGCATTTGATGTGCACAGAGGCTGCATGTGATGGCACAGTGGCTGCATTTCAGGGCACAGTGGCTGCATTTGATGGTCACAGTGGCTGCTTTTGATGGGCACAGTGGCTGCTTTTGATGGGCACAGTGGCTGCACTTGGACACAGTGGCTGCAGTTGATGGGCACAGTGACTGCACTTGAGGACACAGTGGCTGCATTTGAGGACACAGTGGCTGTATTTGATGGGCACAGTGGCTGTATTTGATGTTCCTTCCCCCCCCCCAGTTTGTTTGCACCCCCCCCCCCCCCAGAATTGTGACACCAGCTACCACTGATCTCTTGTATCATGTCTGAAACCTCTGACCATCTCCTGTATCACATCTGCAATCTCTGATCATCTCCTGTACTATGTCTGCAGTCTCTGATCATCTCTTCTACTATGTCTGCAGTCTCTGATCATCTACTGTACTATGTCTGCAGTCTCTGATCGTCTCCTGTATCGTGTCTGCAGTCACTGATCATCTCCTGTATCATGTCTGCAGTCTCTGATCATCTCTTGCATCATGTCTGCGACTCTCTCACTCTGCGGAAGGAGCTCCAGAGCCCCCTCCACATTAGAGTTTGCAATTTAAATGCAAGGTGGAACTCCAGAGCTCCCCCCTCTCTTACATTAGAGTTCCCCTTTACACCAAAGTCTGCAGGTTGCCCCTTAGATCATGATCCGCAGCATTCCCCTTTATAGCAGAGTTCCCTTGCACTGCAGACTCTGATATATGGGGGAACTCTGTGCTGGCTGGGTTATATTAACCTGACCTTCATGTCAAAGAAAAATATGTCTTTTATTTGTAATATATATATTTGATTAAAGAAGAATTGGTTAGAGAAAATTAAATAAACAGTGAATTCATAGTTCATAGAATTTAAAACTCTTGATATATGCAATTTATACAGTTAATTTTTATCGCTTGAATTATTTTTCCCATTATGGATGTGAATGGGGCCTCATGTCTCAGATTTGCCTAAGGCCTCGCAAAGCCTAGAGCCACCTCTGGTTCAGAGTAGCAGTGGGTGAGAAATGGAATGCTAGACAGCAGCACACCCCCATCTGGGGGGGTCTAGTGTTTGCAGGAGGAGGCCCAGGGGAGAACTGTGAGGGAACATTGCCTCTACATGGTCATTGGCAATGTCTCTGTCACCACGTGGTTGGTGGCAGGGAACTCCTGGAGCAGAGGGGCAGGAGAAGCTTTCTGAATGTACGGTCCGGACAAGTTCCTCATCAAAGACTCAGGGCTGGAAGGTCAGTGAGTGTTACAACAGTGGATGGCTGGAGGTGCCAGGGAATCTGTGAGGGAACTCTGCTTCTACACGGTCACTAGCAGAGTCTTTATCATGCACACGTTGGACGGTGAAGAGTCCTGGGTCAGAGAAGAGACTGTGGGGATGTGTGTCAAATCAGTGTGGCTGGCACATGGTTTGCAAGTTGGACTGGCTGGGAGCAGTAGTCCATTTCCTAGAAGATTAGACTTTAACCTAGGGTTGCAACCTTTTCTTCAAGCCAAACTCGAACATTTTCACGGTGCACGGCAATTTTTGTAGTACACGCTATAGGATTTTAAAATACCTTGGGTTACCCAAAAAGAGTAGTAATGAAGTGTGCTATGGTGAACAGTTGCTATAGCCAAATTGCATTAACAGTGGGGGGACTTAAAGGGGCATGATTAAATAAAACAAAAGTATTTAGTGTACCCATAAAATATGAATTGATTAATAAAAGAAAGGTCAGTGAAAATAGCCTACCATAAAAGTGGACACTGTCTGCCAGTAGAGCAGTGGACGGTGTCAGTAGATCAGTAAATGGTGTCAGTAGGGCAGTAAAAGGTGTCAGTAGGGCAGTGGACAGTGTCAGTAGAGCAGTAAATAGTGTCAGTAGGGCAGTGGACAGTGTCAGTAGAACAGTAAACCCATCAGTGCCGCCTATCAGTGCCCAACAGTTCAGCTTCATCAGTAGGGCAGTGGACAGTGTCAGTAGAGCAGTAAATGGTGTCAGTAGGGCAGTAAATGGTGTCAATAGGGCAGTAAATGGTGTCAATAGGGCAGTGGACAGTGTCAGTAGAGCAGTAAATGGTGTCAGTAGGGCAGTAAATTGTGTCAGTAGAGCAGTGGACAGTGTCAGTAGAGCAGTAAATGGTGTCAGTAGGGCAGGGGACAGTGTCAGTAGAGCAGTAAATGGTGTCAGTAGGGCAGTAAATGGTGTCAGTAGGGCAGTGGACAGTGTCAGAGCAGTAAATGGTGTCAGTAGAGCAGTGGACAGTGTCAGTAGAGCAGTAAATGGTTTCAGTAGAGCAGTGGACAGTGTCAGTAGAGCAGTAAATGGTGTCAGTAGAGCAGTAAATGTTGTCAGTAGGGCAGAGGACGGTGTCAGTAGAGCAGTACATGGAGTCAGTAGGGCAGTGGACATTGTCAGTAGGGCAGTAAATGGTGGCCGTAGGGCAGTGGGCAGAGTCAGAGCAGTAAATGGTGTCAGTAGAGCAGTGGACAGTGTCAGTAGAGCAGTAAATGGTGTCAGTAGGGCAGTGGACAGTGTCAGTAGAGCAGTAAATGGTGTCAGTAGGGCAGGGGACAGTGTCAGTAGAGCAGTGGACAGTGTCAGTAGAGCAGTAAATGGTGTCAGTAGAGCAGTAAATGTTGTCAGTATGGCAGAGGACAGTGTCAGTAGAGCAGTACATGGAGTCAGTAGGGCAGTGGACATTGTCAGTAGGGCAGTGGACGGTGTCAGTAGGGCAGTGGACGGTGGCAGTAGGGCAGTGGGCAGAGTCAGAGCAGTAAATGGTGTCAGTAGAGCAGTGGACAGTGTCAGCAGGACAGTGGACAGTGTCAGTAGAGCAGTAAATGGTGTCAGTAGGGCAGTGGACAGTGTCAGTAGAGCAGTAAATGGTGTCAGTAGGGCAGTGGACAGTGTCAGTAGAGCAGTGGACAGTGTCAGTAGAGCAGTAAACAGTGTCAGTATAGCAGTAAATGGTGTCAGTAGAGCAGGGGACAGTGTCAGTAGAGCAGTGGACAGTGTCAGTATAGCAGTAAATGGTGTCAGTAGGGCAGTAAATGGTGTCAGTAGGGCAGTGGACAGTGTCAGTAGAGCAGTAAAAGGTGTCAGTAGAGCAGTAAACAGTGTCAGTAGAGCAGTAAACAGTGTCAGTAGAGCAGTAAATGGTGTCAGTAGGGCAGTGGACAGTGTCAGTAGAGCAGTGGACAGTGTCAGTAGGGCAGTGGACGGTGTCAGTAGGGCAGTGGACAGTGTCAGTAGAGCAGTAAATGGTGTCAGTAGGGCAGTGGACAGTGTCAGTAGGGCAGTGGACGGTGTCAGTAGGGCAGTGGACAGTGTCAGTAGAGCAGTAAATGGTGTCAGTAGGGCAGTGGACAGTGTCAGTAGAGCAGTAAATAGTGTCAGTAGGGCAGTGGACAGTGTCAGTAGAGCAGTAAATAGTGTCAGTAGGGCAGTAAATGGTGTCAGTGGGGCAGTGGACAGTGTCAGTAGAGCAGTAAATGGTGTCAGTAGAGCAGTAAATGTTGTCAGTAGGGCAGTAAATGTTGTCAGTAGGGCAGAGGACGGTGTTAGTAGAGCAGTACATGGAGTCAGTAGGGCAGTGGACATTGTCAGTAGGACAGTGTCAGTAGGGCAGTAAATGGTGTCAGTAGGGCAGTAAATGGTGGCAGTAGGGGGCAGTGGGCAGAGTCAGAGCAGTAAATGGTGTCAGTAGAGCAGTGGACAGTGTCAGTAGGGCAGTGGCCAGTGTCAGTAGAGCAGTAAATGGTGTCAGTAGGGCAGTGGACAGTGTCAGTAGAGCAGTAAATGGTGTCAGTAGGGCAGGGGACAGTGTCAGTAGAGCAGTGCACAGTGTCAGTAGAGCAGTAAATTGTGTCAGTAGGGCAGTGGACAGTGTCAGTAGAGCAGTAAACGGTGTCAGTAAAGCAGTAAATGTTGTCAGTATGGCAGAGGATGGTGTCAGTAGAGCAGTACATGGAGTCAGTAGGGCAGTGGACATTGTCAGTTGGGCAGTGGACGGTGTCAGTAGGGCAGTAAATGGTGTCAGCAGGGCAGTAAATGGTGTCAGTAGGGCAGTGGGCAGAGTCAGAGCAGTAATTGGTGTCAGTAGAGCAGTGGACAGTGTCAGTAGGGCAGTGGACAGTGTCAGTAGAGCAGTAAATGGTGTCAGTAGGGCAGTGGACAGTGTAAGTAGGGCAGTGGACAGTGTCAGTAGGGCAGTGGACAGTGTCAGTAGAGCAGTAAACAGTGTCAGTACAGCAGTAAACGGTGTCAGTAGAGCAGTAAATGGTGTCAGTAGGGCAGTGGACAGTGTCAGTAGAGCAGTGGACAGTGTCAGTAGAGCAGTGGACAGTGTCAGTAGAGCAGTAAATGGTGTCAGTAGAGCAGTAAATGGTGTCAGTAGGGCAGTGGACAGTGTCAGTAGAGCAGTGGACGGTGTCAGTAGAGCAGTGGACAGTGTCAGTAGGGCAGTCGACAGTGTCAGTAGGGCAGTCGACAGTGTCAGTAGGGCAGTCGACAGTGTCAGTAGAGCAGTAAATGGTGTCAGTAGGGCAGTGGACAGTGTCAGTAGGGCAGTAAATGGTGTCAGTAGAGCAGTGGACAGTGTCAGTAGAGCAGTAAATAGTGTCAGTAGGGCAGTGTACAGTGTCAGTAGGGCAGTAAATGGTGTCAGTAGGGCAGTAAATGGTGTCAGTAGAGCAATGGACAGTGTCAGTAGAGCAGTAAATGGTGTCAGTAGAGCAGTAAATGGTATCAGTAGGGCAGGGGACAGTGTCAGTAGAGCAGTAAATGGTGTCAGTAGGGCAGTGGACAGTGTCAGTAGAGCAGTAAATGGTGTCAGTAGGGCAGTAGACGGTGTCAGTAGGGCAGTAGACGGTGTCAGTAGGGCAGTAGATGGTGTCAGTAGGGCAGTAGACAGTGTCAGTAAGGCAGTGGATGGTGTCAGTAGGGCAGTGGATGGTGTCAGTAAGGCAGTAAATGGTGTCAGTAGTGCAGAAGACAGTGTCAGTAGGGCAGTAAATGGTGTCAGTAGACCAGAGGACGGTGTCAGTAGAGCATTGGACAATGTCAGCAGAGCAGTGGACGGTGTCAGCAGAGCAGTAAATGGTGTCAGTAGACCAGAGGACGGTGTCAGTAGAGCAGTAAATGGTGTCAGTAGGGCAGTAAATTGTGTCAGTAGGGCAGTGGGCAGGGTCAGAGCAGTAAATGGTGTCAGTAGAGCAGTGGACAGTGTCAGTAGGGCAGTGGACAGTGTCAGTAGAGCAGTAAATGGTGTCAGTAGGGCAGTAAATGGTGTCAGTAGGGCAGTGGACAGTGTCAGTAGAGCAGTTAATGGTGTCAGTAGGGCAGTGGACAGTGTCAGTAGAGCAGTGGACAGTGTCAGTAGAGCAGTAAACAGTGTCAGTAGAGCAGGGGACAGTGTCAGTAGAGCAGTGGACAGTGTCAGTAGAGCAGTAAATGGTGTCAGTAGGGCAGTGGACAGTGTCAGTAGAGCAGTAAATTGTGTCAGTAGACCAGAGGACTGTGTCAGTAGGGCAGTAAATGGTGTCAGTAGGGCAGTGGACGGTGTCAGTAGAGCAGTGGACAATGTCAGCAGAGCAGTAAATGGTGTCAGTAGACCAGTGGACGGTGTCAGTAGGGCAGTAAATGGTGTCAATAGACCAATGGACGGTGTCAGTAGAGCAGTGGACGGTGTCAGTAGGGCAGTAAATGGTGTCAGTGGATGGTGTCAGTAGAGCAGTGGACAGTGTCAGTAGGGCAGTAAATGGTGTCAGTAGGGCAGTGGATGGTGTCGGTAGAGCAGAGGACGCTGTCACCCGGTGAGAACTGTATATATGGATGGTGTCTGGGGGAGTGAAGAACAGTATTTATGGGAGGACTGTATATGTGTATAGTGTATGGCAGGGGGAGGGGATGTATGGTGGGGGAGGGGTGTATATATAGTGTATGGTGGGGGGAGGGGGTGTTTGGTGGGGGAGGGGAGTATGTATAGTGTATGGTGGGGGGAGGGGGTGTATATTGTGTATGATGGGGGATGTCAGTGTATGGTGGGGGGAGGGGTGTATGTACAGTGTATGGTGGGGGGAGGGGGTGTATAGTGGATGGTGGAGGGAGGGTGATGTATAAAGTGTATGGTGGGGGGAGAGGTGTATATAGTGTATGGTGGGGGAGGGGGTGTATGGTGGGGGGAGGGGTGTATGTATAATGTATGGAGGGGGGTTATATAGTGTATGGTGGGGAGATGGGTGTGTGTATAGTGTATGGAGGGGGGTGTATATAGTGTATGGTGGGGGGAGGGGTGTATGTATAATGTATGGAGGGGGTGTATATAGTGTATGGTGGGGGGGAGGGGTGTATATAGTGTATGGTGGGGGGAGGGGTGTGTGTATAGTGTATGGAGGGGGGTTTATATAGTGTTTGGTGGGGGAGGGGGTATATAGTGCATGGGGGAGGAGGAGAGGTGAGAGCACTATGAAATCCTGACAATGAAAAAAACTTACCTTACAAGCTGGGCTGCAGTCCCTGCGCGATCTCTGCACACATTCCAGAGCAGCAGGGAATGGGGAGGCTCCGCCCACATCCTTGTCCCTTCTGCAGCCAGCCAGAGGATTGGAGGAGAGCACCATGGAGGCTCTACCTCTGCCTCTGTGTCCCGACTCCCGTCCTGCACTGACAGCTGAACAGGAGCTGAAATCAAGCAGTGCTACTCCGCTGTGGACCCGAAATTGAGGAGACATGGCCGCGCAAGGAGCCACTGACGGGTCTGAAATGAATAATGTGCCCGGTTCTCAGGTGGTCAGAGACCCGGTACATGTTTCAAAACTCGTACTGTCTGGGTGAATCCCGGACAGGTGGCAACCCTACTTTAACCTACAAGGCCTCCGGGGAGAGGTTCTGCAGGCCTCTGGCCTAGTAGCAGAGAGTCACTAGAGCCAGTAGAGGGGCTTAGTCACAGTGAGTTCATACTACCCAATAGAAGAGGATGTGTCATACTTTAATTAGAAACTACAAGATTGTGCAGGAGGTATCATGTTTGCACAAGAGGAAGCAAGTTTGGGTAGGGGGTGAAGAGATCTAAGACCATTGCTTTTACACAGTCAAAAGTGGTGTTCACAGTGACGGATGGAGAACTCTTAGGAACAGTAGTCTGCATGGAGATGCAGGGAGCAACAGTCTGCAGGGAGCTGCAGAGGGAGTAACAGTCTGCAGGGAGCTGCAGGAGAAGATTTATACTCAGTTAAACATACACATTCAATCTTCAGGCTCTAACTTTGTCAAAGTATATTGAATTCTTTAAATATGATGGCAATGATTAATTCCATGGACATCCCATAACCCAATCTCTATCTAAGTTGTACCCCCCAATAAAACAACAAAAACAAAGCTTGAAAAAGACTGTTCATTGTCTCTGGGAAGGATGTATTAAGTCTGACAGTGGGATGATTCACTTGGCGGATTGTTTGTCAGTAGTGCTAACACCATGGCTACATAAAATTTGTAATACCCCAATAAAACTTTAAGGCTACTTTCACACTGGGGTGGGTGGGCGTCGGCGGTAAAGTGCTGCTATTTTTAGCATCGCTCCTACATTGCTGCAAAGATGCTGCTCGTAGGACTTTTTTTTACCAGCCTACAAGTGCACCACTCCAGTGTGAAAGCACTCAGGCTTTCACACTGGAGAGACAGGAAAGGCTCTTTACAGGTGCTATTTTTAGTGTTGTAGAGCCTGTAAAGCGCCTCGTGTGAAAGTAGCCTAAGTGAAAAAAAAGAAAAAGTAAGAATTCAGCTGTCTGTTCAAGCAAAGATATTCCATGGGTGAGGCCGAGACCCTATCCAAACTGCCTATCGTAGAATAGAAAAACCAACCCTGGGGTAGACCTCCCATGTGACCCTTGGTTGATGCCCAACGGAGGAGGTGCCATCGCCTACCCTAAAAACTGGGTACAAATGGACTGAACTATACCTGTTTCAGTAGGAATACACAGGAATCTGTGTGTAACTCTTTCTGTTCAATGGATGGCAATCGTTAGCCTGGCTTCTGTTGAATGGTACTACTGGAAAACTAGCATTCGATCACCCCTGCTCATTGTATTCTGACAGACGGGAGTCCCCGCTTTCAGAATACAACAGCACAGCTAGGAGGATCCCTGCAATCACATTGCTTGTGTTTGTTGTTACTAGCTTAGCCCAATGTTGGTAAGTTCCTATAACCCCCTGTTTGTGTTCTACTGGGTGGTGGGAATCAAAAAGCAGATACTGGTCCATATGGATAGACCTATCAAATCCTGTCCATGTAATTTGAGGTAAAAAAAAATGAAAGGAACAGGTGTAATTAGGATGAGAAGACATTGAAGCAAAATAATTCTGACACTATGGACAAGAGGTGAATTGATTGTTACTTTCTATATGAGACCCATACAGATAATTAGAGCACTAATCATCAATGCAGCCCCAACAGTGCCCATGAGTGATGCCAATTTGTGCCCATTAGTGAGGCCACTCTGTGCCCATCAGTGATGAAAGTCAGTGCTGCCTTTCAATGCCCATCAATGCCTACTCATCAGTGCAGCCCATCAGTGCTGCCTATCAGTGCTGTCTGTCAGTGCTGCATATTAGTGTCTCCTCATCAGTGCCACCTCATCAGTGCCCTTCAGTACTGTCTCATCAGTGCCCATTAGTGCCACCTTATTAGTGCCCATCAGTGCCGCCTATCGGTGCCCAACAGTTCAGCTTCATCGACGCACACCAGTGAAGATGAAACATTACTTTTCAAACATTTTCTGATAGAAACAAACACTTTTTTTTGTAGCAAAAAATAAAAAACCCAGGGGATTAAATACCACCTAAAGAAGGCTCTATTTGTGTGAAAAAAAATATCTAAAAATGTCATTTGATTACAGTGTTGCATGAAAGCGCAGCTGGCATTCAAAGTGTGATGGCTCTAAAAGCTGAAAATTGGCATGGGCATGGAGGGGGTAAAAGTGTCCTGTATTGAAGCAATTTACCACTTCAGCCCTGACTCGCTTTCTGAGATTTGGTGTTTACAAGTTAAAACAGTTTTTTTTTTGCTAGAAAATTACTTAGAACCCTTAAACATTATATATATTTTTTTTCTAACATCCTAGAGAATAAAATGGCGGCCGTTGCAATACTTTCTGTCACACTGTATTTGCCCAGTGGCAAACTTTTCCCATAAAAATCTCCATAGGCGATGTTTAAAAAATTCTACAGGTTGCATGTTTTGAGTTAAAGAGGAGGTCTAGGGCTAGAATTAGTGCTTTCACTCTAAAGCCCTATACACACTGTTTTTCTGCTGAGCTTTTCCTTCAGATTTACCAAAACCATGTAGTAGAAGGGCCTGCCTGATTGCATGCAAATTGAAACTCCTAAGGTTTGACCTCATATTATATGGTTTTGGTAAATCTGAAGGAAAAACTCAGCAGAAAAACTGATAGTGTGTGTGGGGCTTTACAATCACGGTGATACCTCACACGTTTTCATGTGCGGGCGCTGCTCACACATGCATTCGTTTCTGCACGCAAGCTCGGTGGGATGGAGCATGTTTAAAAATTTATTTTTTGTCTTATTTACTTTACCTTTTATTTTTTACTTTTACACTGTTTTAAAAAAAATAATTGTGTTACCTTTATTCCTATTACAAGGAATGTAAACATCCCTTGTAATAGAAAAAAAAAGATATGAAGAATATGAGATCAGGGGTCAAACAAAAAAATGTTGTTTGAAAAAAAAAAAAAAAGTCTCTTTAAGAGCTATGGACAGAAGTGACATTTTGATGTCGCTTTCGTCCTGCAATGGTATGGGTGGGGGCCATCTTCCCCTCAATCATCTCCATACCACAGAGAAGAAAGGACCCAATTGCCTCCGTTGCTGCCGGCGGCTCTAGTAAGCGACGGGCAGCAGCGGAGCACAGAGGGAGGGGGGCCCCTCTCCAGCCACCGATAAAAGTGATCTCGCAAAGAATCCGCCGCAGACACCACTTTTATCTGAAAGTAGACTGGCCGTTGAAGAAGATATCCCTCTTCAAAGTGCCGACATGTAACTGGTTAATGTCCATTCTGAGCACAACATTCCCAGCTAATGATTTCCTAGAAAAGAGATCTTTCTATAATGTTCACAGAAATATTGGACCTCTTTGAAGCAGTGAGGTCAGACAAGAAATGCCTGTTTTACTAGCAACCCCAGATTCCTCTTACGGTATTACTTGCCTGTCTTTATCAAACACATAACAGATGGGAGTGCACGTGGGCTGCGAGTGCACGTGGTCTGCGAGTGCACGAGGGCTGCGAGTGCACGAGGGCTGTGAGTGCACATGGGTGGCGAGTACCTGTGTATTGTCTTGTTGAGTATCTGTGTATTGTATTGTTGAGTATTAGTGTCAGGAAGCTAGTTGTTAGGTAATTTGGACAGAGTATAATCCCCAATCCTCATTAGTAGGTACGATGCGACTCGGTGTACATCTTGTGGTATGTATGCATTCCTTGTAAGCAAATTGTTTACCTAGAAGCCCAGGTTCTGAATCTAGGGAAGCAACTCTCAGCACTGAGAAGACCCTCCATACTAAAGGAGAGCTGGGAACGTACCCAGCAGGGGCTAGCACAGAGGCATGTAGAGATAAAAAGGTGCAGGCACTAAAAATGAGTAGATGAGTGACGGTCAGGGAGGACAGAGGGGGAAGTGCCAGGGAGGCCGATCTTGGGCTGGAGCATCCCAATAAGTATGCTCCATTGAGTGACATTGGTGAAACCGGTCAGGGACCAGCACTGCTGGAGCTGAGGCACTCTTCTAGCTGCCAGGGGAAGAACTCCTCTAGTGAGAGTGTGGGGGGGAGGAGCGAAAGGATAGACAGATTCTGGTGGTAGGGGACTCAATTCTTAGAAGGACAGAGAGGGCAATCTGTGACAAAGACCTGAAGCGCAGAACTGTATGCTGTCTACCAGGCGCTCGGTTTTGGCACATCATGGATCTGGTAGAAAGATTACTGGGGGGGTTGGGGAAGACCCAGCTTTCAAAGGGAACGTTGGCACCAATTACAAAGTCAGAGGCAGATGTAGTGTCCTAAACAGCGATTTTAGGGACATAGGAGCTAAATTGAGGAAAAGGATCTCCAAGGTAGTATTCTCAGGAATAAAACCAGTACCTCGAGCCACATCAGAAAGGCAGGGGGAGATTAGCAAAGTAAACAAGTGACTGAGGAGCTGGTGAAGTAAGGAGGGGTTTGGGTTCCTGAAGAACTGGGCCGACTTCTCAGTCGGTCACCAATTCTATAGAAGGGACGGGGAGTGCACCTAAATGAGGAGGGTGCAGATCTGCTGGGAGTGAAGATGACTGAAAAGTTAGAGGGGTTTTTAAACTACACAACGGGGGGGGGGGGGGGCTGGGGGTCCAGAGGTAGAGATTAGGGATGAGCTGAACACCCTCCAGTTCGGTTTGCACCAAAAATTTCGAATGGACCGAAAATTTGTGCGAACTTTAGAACTCCATTGAAGTCTATGGGACTCGAACGTTCAAAATAAAAAGTGTTCATTTTAATGGCTAATGAGCAAGATATTGTTCTATAAAGGGTTTGGGGACCGGCTCCTGCCCCAAATGGGGACCGGCTCCTGCCCCAATGCCAATTTTTTTTTTTTTTAAACTGACGTTTTTTTCGGGAGCACTGATTTTAATGACGATTAAAGTGAAAAAAAAAGTGAAATATTCCTTTAAATATCGTGTCTGGGGGCGTCTATAGTATGCCTGTGAAGTGGCACGTGTTTCCCGTGTTTAGAACAGTCCCTGCACAAAATTACATTTAACAGAAAAAAAGTAATTTAAAACTTCTTCCGGTTTTAATGTCATGTCTGGTTCCGGCAATATGGATGAAAATCAATGAGAAAAAAATGGCATGGGTAGCCCCCCTGCCCATTACCAGTCCCTTTGGGTCTAGTACGGATATTAAGGGGAACCCCGTACATAAATTAAAAAAAGGAAAGGTGTGGGACCCCCAGGCCCTATATACTCAGAACAGCAGTATACAGGCGGTGTAAACAAGACAGGGACTGTGTAGGTTTGTTGTGTTAAGTAGAATCTGTTTGTAATTTTGGACTGGTACATTTTTAAAGTGTAGCTCCAGTCAAAAAATCTATTTTTATGCTTTTTGGAAAACATAGGGAAGGGTTATCATCCCTGTATAATTTTTTTGCCCGTCCGTCTTTTTTCATCCCACTTCCTGTTGTCTCCTTCCGTTTGCAAGTAGGAGATGTTTGTAAGTTGGATGTTTGAAAGTAGGGGCCTGCCCTATATGCTCTGCAGAAATGTGGGCTTAAGGTGTTGGCGTTGCCACAACACTGTAAGCCCTCAAAGTGACTCTTGATGGGCGCTAGAGCGCCCTGCTGTGAGCGATTGCATCAAAAACTGTAATTACATGCCCCTGTTAAACAGGGGCTGAAAAATTGGGCCTTAGGCACTGGTGCTGGTGCCACGACACTGCAACCTCTCCCATATACTCTAGTTGGAGTGCAGGAATGAGCCCTGCTGCAAAGCATTGTATCAAAAATTGTAATTACACGCCTCTGTTCAACAGGGGCTGAAAATTGGGCTGATGGCATCACCCAGAACCAAAAATGTTCTTCCAAGCTATCAGCAGGATCATTGAGGAGGAAGAGGATAGTCAGTCAACATAACAGGACAAAAAACAAGGAGAGGGGCACTTCTGAATATATATCAAAATAACATTTATTACAAAGAAAATATCCACTCACATGAAAAACTGCAACATTGCGTTCAGGTGCGTCTGTGGACAGGAAGGGAGGAGATGGACTACAAATCACAGCAGGTCCATATAGTGCCTTCAGCACATCAAATCCAGTAGGGATGGAGATGGTGGGACAAGCAGTTGCTCCTTATTCTTCCAATGATAACACACTAAGTTTTTGAAAGGGATCAGCAGAAAGTTCATGCAACCAGGTGTGGGTTCCGGGAATGGGTCTGACGCCAGCACCTGTCACCAGCCGTGCAGTGTTTGTCCGTATCCCCCGAAAGGCCTCCGTGTTTGTTGGTGTAACACGGCCATGTATAGGAAGCCAGAACGAGGCTTGGAAAGCACAGTGAAGCGTGGCGCCGGGCAGTGACATCACGGATATGCGATGCATTTCCGAGTATTCGCGCTATAGGTGGAGAGAATAGCGGCACTCCTTTCTCAAGCATGGGAAATGTAGGCACGAGGCAGTATCTTTATAGTCTGTCAGGGGGTAGGGCCATGGTCAAATACATACATTTAAAAATACAAGTGCTAGAGAAGAAAATACACACACTATGGAAATACTAATAAAAAAAGAAAATATGCAATTAATTAGTCAAGATATAGAAATTAAAAAATTAATAAACAGAAATAAAAAAAAAATGGAATGGGAAATAAATAATACATAAATAAATAAATGTGGATGGCACATTGTATCGATAATCATAATAGCATGAGCAAATTAATCATAAGATATCAAAAAAGATATATATAAAAATAAATTATATCTATATATATATATATATATATATATATATATATATATATATATATATATATATATATAGGGAAATAAAACTCGCAATAGTGTAAAACCCAAGTATTTTAATAAAGTAGAAAAAAACAGATTGCCCAGCCGATAAGGGAGGGGGAATAGTCGTCCTTAATAAGGATGACTATATGAATGAGATGTGTCGTATTTTGAGTGATACCAATACATATACTCTGTTACGTTACAATCCTAATGAGAAATATAAAAAAGAGTTGGAATTTATTGTTGCTAGGGGTTTTGAAAATTCTATTTTGAATAAAAAGGAGAAAGCATTCTTGGTGCCTAAGGCACCAAGAATTCCTATAATATACTACTTGCCGAAAATCCATAAAAGTGTTATGCCGCGTACACACGGTCGAACTGTTTGACGTACTTAGTCCGTTGAAACACATTTCAGCGGACAATCCGCTCGTGTGTGGGCTTCAGCGGACTTTTTCAGCGTGTAGTCCGGAGTACTAAGAATTTCGGTTTTTCCAAAAATCTGTCCGTCGTACTTTGGTTTCAGCGGACAATACGGTCGTCAGTATGCTAGTCCGATGGACTAAGAATGGCGCATGCCCAGAAAGGATTTACAGGGCTTTGCTGTGTCTTGGACTTCCTATTTCTAGTCCCGTCGTACGTGCTGTACGTCATCGCGCAAGCTTTCGTCGGACTGTTTGGGTATCCGTGTGTGGTCAAGTCCGTTCAGTGGAAAGTACGCCGGATTGTATGTCGGATTGTATGACGGACTAAGTACGTCAAACAGTTCGACCGTGTGTACGCGGCATTACTTGCCCCCCGGGTCGTCCTATTATTAGTGGAATAGATTCGGTTACGTCCCGGGTGGGCAAGTACATTGATTTCTTTTTACAACCCTTAGTTCGTTCTATGCCTTCTTATGTAAAAGATACTAGAGATATCATTAATCTTTTGTCTCACTACAAACCAAAACCAGGGATGTGGCTGGTAACAGTCGACGTCACCTCACTTTATACTGTGATTCCTCACAGTTTGGGCCTAGAAGCCGTTCGTTCTTTCCTTGAAAGGGGGTCGAACTTACCACAAGAGCAGATTGACTACATTATGGTCCTGTTGGACTATACAGCAACTCATAACTTTTTTTGGTTTAATGGGCATTTTTATCGCCAAGATAGAGGAGTTGCTATGGGGGCTAAGTATGCCCCCAATTTGGCTAACCTATTTATGGCCAAATGGGAGGAGGATGTCATCTATGGGGAGCCAAGGTCAGAGGTCATCCTTTGGGTCCAGTACATAGATGACGTCCTCCTTCTTTGGGACGGCAGCCTATCTGCTCTGTCTGAGTATATGGAATTCCTAAATATCAACAATAGAGGAATACATTTTAGTTATGAAGCGAGTTTGGAACAGATTCATTTTTTGGACTTGGTCATTTCTGTCAAGGAGGATAGGTTTATCACTTCCACCTATTTTAAACCTACAGACAGGAATGCCTACATACCCCGAGATAGCTGCCATCATAGATCATGGCTTGATTCAGTCCCAAAAAGTCAATACCTCAGAGTTAAGCGTAACTGCTCAGAGGATAACATCTTTTTAGCAAAGGCAGAAGTCCTCACTAAGCGTTTTCTGGCTAAAGGGTATAGCTCAGAATTCCTTAAAAATGCCCTAGATCAGGTCATTCGTACTAATCGTGGTGATTTATTGAAGGCTAAAACTAGTAATGAGGGTGGTGCCGGTTCTTATCGATGCCCTTTTATCACCTCTTTTTCACGCCAACATTTTAGCATGAAGAACATTATGAACAAATATTGGCACATCTTGAAGAGTGACAGGGTCTTGAATGCCATCCTACCAGACAAACCATTGGTGGTTTTTAGGGGTGTGCCCAATCTCAGAGACAAATTGGCCCCCAATGTTCTTAACCCCCCAAAGGAGAGACTGAATTTGTTCTCCGAATTAAAGGGATATTATCAATGTAAGAGATGTCAGGTATGCCAACTTAATCGATGTACTACAAGAAGGACCACTAGTTTCTCTTCTTCTTGTACTTCAAAAACCTTTTCTATTGATTCTTTCATTACTTGCTCCACCACTGGGGTTGTTTATTTACTTCAGTGTCCGTGAGGCCTGCAGTACGTGGGCCGGACCAAGAGACCCTTACAGGTCCGCATTAACGAGCATATAAGCAACATCAGAAAGGGGTTTACTAAACACTCAGTCTCCAAGCATTATCTAACTGTCCATAATAGAGATCCCTCCAATACGTTGTTCCTGGGCATAGACAAATATAGGCCGAATTGGAGGGGTGGATGTTTGGTCCGCAGCATCTTTAGATTAGAGATGTCTTGGGTACATAAGTTAAAGAGTTATACCCCCTTTGGGTTAAATATTGATGTTGATGTCAACTGCTTCATTGATAACTCCTAGGACCGTATGTTTTTGCTATTAATGTCTGTACATATATATTTTTTATATATCATTTTTTTCAAATATTTTTTATAGTTCTATTTTCTTATATATATAATTTTTATATATATATTTTTTATATATATATACTTTTGTATTTTTTATGTATCTAATTTTATTTTTTATTTATTTTTTAGTCTTTATATATTGATTATGGTTTATATACCTAATTCCAAAAGTGCAATATATCTTTTTATTTTGGTTATTTGCGCATATTAATTGATGTTTTGTACAATGTATAGCCTAAGGGATTGACCTTTGGAACTTGGCGGATCACCCATGTGGTATATCCAACTAAGTGGGCTAATCTATAAATGCTAATACCTGTGTGGTGGTTTTTATTTAGAAAAAGATATAAAGGTTCTTTTTTTCTCCCCCCCTATAATGTGTCTATAACGGTAATTCAACTACACTTGCCTTAATTTGATTGAATACCTTCGGGAGTTTTTTTAGACACTTGAGTGTGTACACTTCCGGATTGGGTGTAGAATATTTAAATTTGTACAATTCTTTTTATTTATTTGTATTTAACATGCCCGTTAGGAGGGTGGTTTTTTCCGCAGCACTAGTTAGTGCTTTTTTCCCTAAACCAAGATGGTGTCTTCCGTTTCAGTTCCGGGTCCAGACCGAGGCTTGGTTTTTGTTTTCATTATTTAAGCGGTGCGTCAGGACGCCGCCCGTACCCCGTGACCACGTCCCATAGTGACGAAACGCGTAGGGAGGAGGAGCGACGTCCTGACGCCACTAGCTCACGTGTTTGTTCCGAAAGTATTGGGCGCTGCATATCGAGACCGGCCGGCTCGAATTTGTTATGCGATCTATACAATCGATATTTTGTAAGTGCGCAATCTGTTTTTTCTACTTTATTAAAATACTTGGGTTTTACACTATTGCGAGTTTTATTTCCCTTATGTAAACTGATGAGAGGAAGCTTTTTTGGAGGCTGGGAGAAGTAACGGGTTCCTGTATCCATCCTACCCTGGACTGGGGGAATCAGTCACTTGCGCTGTATGGTTCTCTGTAACAAAGAACCATATACCTTCGGTAAGCGGCAGTAATATCTGTGGTGGAGGTCGTGCACTATTCACAGTAATTTTGGATGGTTTGCTGTCACTGTATCACCGTGGAGTTATTGAAAACAATCTTTTTTTCTTTTTCAACCAAAGACTATATATGGACATTATAATATTGTTTATAATTATGTTTCACAAATTTAATTTATTAAGCTAAATTAATTTATTGTAAAAAAATTATTACATACACAGTTTGATTGGCTGGTTAGTGGTTATAAAATCAATTAACTACTATCTATGTTGCTTCTAATAGCAATAGGGATTTGTACTTGCTATCTTCATTGATTTTTTATTGTACATCCTTACACAACTTAATTTTCTTTCAGTATAGGATTGATAAAATATCCTTCTTGGTTATTCACATTGGTATAACTTTGCTTACATTTTTTTTTAGCGCAACCCACCTTTTTTTCTTTAATGCCAAATGTAGTATAACATTTGGGTTTGCTGCTTATTTCTTTTATCTTTGACTATTTTGACAAGCGCGGTTTTTTCCTTTTCCTTTATATATATATATATCTATATATATATATATATATATATATATATATATATATATATATATATATATATATATGGATAGTAAATTCATTAAATCACAATGGTATACAAAATAAAATCATCAGTTTATTCGTTAAGTTATCCTTAACACCTGATCACCAGCATTATTAATAAAGAAGAAAATATATATAAAAGAGGAGGGAGAAAAAAAATGATAATAATAATGAATAAAAAAGAATAAAAAAAATATATTATTCATGGTAAATAATGAATGGTAAAAACAATAAATAAATGGGGGGAGGGGGAGGGGGAGAGGGGAAAAAAACAACAAACAAAAGGAACTAAAAATGGGGAAGGAAGGAAATTGATGTGTGGGGAAGGAGGGGGGGTGGCATGGTAATACTTACTGATAGATGACCCTGCCACCCCCATATATATTAATATATAGTGAAAATATATAAGAAAACCTAAATTTAATTAAATGAATCGTAAGATATCAAAAAGATATATATAAAAAACAAATAATATATATATATATATATATATATATATATATATATATATATATATATATATATATATATATATATATATATATATATATATATATATAATGGATAGTAATGGATAGTAAATTCATTAAAACACAGTGCTATACATAATAAAATCATTAGTTTATCTGTGAATTTATCCTTAACACCTGATCACTAGCATTATTAATAACATATATGTACATATACACATATACATGTACAAATACACACACATATAGATAAACATGTGTATATATACACGTACACACACCAATAAGCAAAATGTCATACTTGCAAGCAGACCATCAACGTGGTACCAATGAGTTACTGGGGAAAAAAATTAATCTGGTACAATAATCCCTTTTCAGCTAACATCGTTTTCTTTGGATGTTACATTGACGATCTGATAGTGATCTGGGATGGTCCCTCCAATCTCATTGCTTCCTTTCTGGACCACTGTAAATGTAACCCTTATGGACTAGCTTTCACTCATGTCTCTGATCTGACCAGCCTGGCCTTTCTTGACTTCGAATTAGGCCATGCTGGCGAAACTATAATATCCAAAAATTATACAAAACCAACAGCCGCCAACTCTTTTCTACATTTTAGTAGTTACCACCCTAAATGGACTCAAAACATACCCAAACAACAGTTCTGTTGTCTAAGACAGAACTGTACATTGGATAGTGGCTATGCAGCATCTAGTATTTTGTTAAAAAAGAAATTTGCCAACAAAAAATACCCCAAGGAACTGGTGGATGAGGCATGTGCCCTATATGCTGAAGGTAAACCCACGAAAAGACAAAAAGACATAGCTGGTGACCGGTGCTGGCGTCAGACCCATTCCCAGAACCCACACCTGGTCGCATGAACTTTCTGCTGATCCCTTTCAAAAACTTGGTGTGTTATCATTGGAAGAATAAGGAGCAACTGCTGTGTCCCATCATCTCCATCCCTACTGGATTTGATGTGCTGCCGGCGGTATATAGACCTGTTGTGACTTGTAGTCCATCTCCTCCTTTCCTGTCTACAGATGCACCTGAACGCAATGTTGCAGTTATTCATGTGAGTGGATATTTTCTTTGTAATAAATGTTATTTTGATATATATTCAGAGGCGCCCCTTTCCTTATTTTTTTCTCAGCTCCTCTGGACCTTGCTTCTGGTCTCTTCGGTGGCAGCCCTGACAGACTTATGTATATGTATATCTACACATATACCCACCTCTGCCCCCTTGGACTATTAGGAACTATCTATTGAGGTATTGTTGCATTGTGCCTTTTTACTTGTTTAATAACATAACAGGACAGTCACTCAGCATCAGCATAGGCAGTCTCAAAGGGATGTGACATTTCAAACAAAAATATTCGGTTATATCAGCTTCAGGTGCTTGGTAGCTGGTGGTGATTCAAGACTGATTCATCTTCATGAAGGTCAGTCGATCAACCGTTACAAAGCCTCCAGTAGCACTGAAGGTGCGTTCCGAAAGAACGCTGGCTGCAGGACAGGCCAGTAGCTCAACTGCATACTGTGCAAGCTTTGGCCAGTGATCCATCCTCAAGACCCAGTAAGCCAGAGGATTTTCGGTGGGAAAGGTGTCCAAGTCTGACCTTGCCCCTAGGTATTCCTGCACCATGTAAATCAGACGCTGACGATGGTTGCTGGAACTTATCATATCTTGGGACTGCGGACTAAAAAATTGTCTGAACGCATCGGTCAGAAGGCCACCTTCTCCACCGCTCCTTCTGTGACCAGCCGAAGCCTCAGCAACACATTGTCCAGGACCAGGAGTTTGTAACCTCCCAGTCTGTAGGAACGCATTGCACAGACCTTTCTGCAAGGCCTCCCGGAGATGTCTCATCCTCTGCTCCCTCTGCGACGGCAAGATAAAGTCCGCAACCTTACCCTTGTACCGTGGATCCAGGAGAGTGGTCAGCCAGTAATGGTCTCTCTCCGTTATCCGAAGAATACAAGGATCCTTCCGCAGGCTTTGCAGGATCAGGGAGGCCATGCAGCTTAGGTTAGCTGAGGAATTTTGTCCAAAGTCCTCTGGGTCACTAGAGTGGCACAGTGGTGTAGTGGTTAGCACTCTCACCTAGCAGTAAGAAGGTCGCTGGTTCAAATCCCAACCACGACACTACCTGCCTGGAGTTTGCATGTTCTCCCTGTGCCTGCGTGGGTTTCCTCCGGGTACTCCGGTTTCCTCCCACAATCCAAAGACATGCAGGTAGGTTAATTGGCTTCTGACTTCTGTCCAAAATTGGCCCTAGTATATGAATGGGAACCTTGGATTGTGGGCTCCTTGAGGATAGGGACCGATGTGGGTATAGCAATGTACAGGGAAAAGGGACAATTGTAGACACTCACTCAGGTTGAACTGGATGGACTGGTGTCTTTATTCAACCTAACTAACTATGAAACTATGAAACTAAGGACAACATGAACCGTAGCCACCTCCTCCCAGCCACATACAAGTCCACGGGTTTCTTGGGACTCTAAATCATCCCTAAAAGACTGCTGGTGCTCTGTGCCAGGCTCCACCTCCATGCTGACACAAGTCTCCTCCTCTTTCTGTGTGATGGGTGGGACAGCAGGAACACTGTCAGGATAAAGGGGGCCTTGAGAAGCAAGGAAGTCCTCTTCTTCCTGCCTCTGTTCTGCCTCAAGTGCTCTGTCCATTATTCCACGCAGCATGTAATCCAAAAGGTGGACAAGAGGTACAGTGTCACTGATGCATGCACTGTCACTGCTCACCATCCTTGTGGCCTCCCCAAATGGTGACAGAACAGTGCATGCATCCCTGATCATGCCCCACTGGCGTAGTGAAAAAAAAAGAGCTCCCCTGGCCCTGTTCTGGTGCCGTAGTCACACAGGTACTCATTGATGGCCCTCTGCTGCGTGTGCAGCATGGCCAACGTTGAGTTCCACCTGGTGGACATGTCACATATAAGGCGGTTCTTGGGCAGGTTCAACTCCTGTTGGAGCTCAGCCAGCCGAGCACTGCCATTAAATGATCGGTGGAAATGCACACAGACTTTCTTGGCCTTCCTCAGGATATCCTGTAAGCCCGGGTACCTGCCCCAGAACTGCTGCACCACCAGGTTAGGGATGGGAGCCACATAGGGCACATGGGTCAGTTGTCCCTGTCGGAGGGTGGAGAGGAGGTTGGTGCCATTGTCGCAAACCACCATTGCTGGCTAAAGCTGGTGTGGCGCCAACCACCTCTCGGCCTGCCCCTGCAGAGCTGACAAAATATCTGCCACAGTGTGGCTCCTGTCCCCCAAACAAACAAGCGCAAGCACGGCATGGCATCTTTTTGCCTGCATACTTGCATAGACCCTTGAACGCCTACGGAGCACCGTTGTTTCTGAGGACAAAGCACTGGAAGAGGCCATAGAGGAAGAAAAAGAGGAGGGGGTGGAGGAGAGAGGTGTGTCACAACCAGTAGTAGCATTTTGGAGGCGTGGTGGCGGAACAACCTCCAACACTACTGCACCTTGTCCTGCATCCTTCCCAGCTGCCAGAAGAGTGACCCAATGAAGGATAGGTAACGTCCCTGTCCATGCCTACTGGAGCATGAGTCAGCGGTAATATGCCAGCGAGGCATGGACATTGCCTTCCACATGCCGGTAGAGAGCCGGAATCGCCTTCCATGAGAAAAAGTGGCGTTTGGGGACGTGCCATCAACTAAAAAGGCAGCAGTTGAAGTGCTAGCAATTTAGCCAAGCTAGCATTCAACCGCTGGGCATGTGGATGGCTGGGAGTGAACTTCTTTCGATGGTCCAGCAGCTGGGGCAGGGAAATTTGCCTGCTATAATCGGACGTTGGTGTACTGCTAGCAGAGTGCCTGCAAGTACTTGGCTGTGACACACCAAATTCTACACTTTCATTCCTCTCAGTGTAGGTTTCAGAGAGGACTGAAGGTCTAGTGGGGTTGGAGATCCCAGATGATGAGGAGCACGGAGAGGTCCGCTTTGTCCTTTGGTGTGGGTCTTTAAGATACGCTTGCCAACGAGCTGCATGGCAGGTCAACATATGTCTGGTCAAGCATTTGGTGCCCAAGCGGCTGATGTTTTGGCCACATGAGATACGCTTGAGACATATGTTGCAAATAGCAGTGGTGCGATCTGATGCACTGGTCTCAAAAAAGGCCCACACCAAAGAACTTTTGGAATAATGCGCAGAGGCAGCGCCCTGCACAGGCAGAGCTCTGCGGTGTGATTTAGTCAGTGTGCTGCCCCTAAGCTGGCCCCCGGAGGGCATCCTGCCTCGTTGGAGATGTGCCTCCTCTCTCCTATCAGGCACCCACGTGGAGTCAGTGACCTCATCATCCCCTCCCTCTCCATCACTGGAGCAAACCTGGCAGTATGCTACAGCTGGTGGAACATGACTGCCAGATTGCTGTCCTTCTTGAGCATCCCCTCTCTCTACACTCATGCTACTGCCTTCCTCTAGCTGGGTATCATCATCAGAGCATTCAAAATGCTGGGCATCCTCCTGGAGCATGTACCCAACACGGTGCTCAAACAGTGCGGGGGACTCCTCAGGAGGACATGGTGGGTCTAGGGAAGGAGTGACTGATGACATTGAGACGAGGGAAGAGGACGTGTTGGCAACTGCTTTGCTAGTACCCTGAGCCTGGGTGAGAGAGGATGAGGAGGATGAGGAGGGCTTGGTCATCCACTCTACCAAGTCTTCGGCATGATGCGGCTCAACACGTCCAGGTGCTGAAAATAAGGACAAGCGTGTCTCATGGCCATGTGCTGATGACTATGCACCGCGTCCACGACCAGCACTGTTGTCTCTAGACACAGAGCCTGCTTGCCCTCTTTTATTGTCTCGTGACTGTCTGCCTCTCCTTGGTGGCCTTCCAGACATAGTAATGGCCTGCAGGGAGATGGGAAAACCAGCAATTGGGTAGTGTATACTGTGCAGGAGGCACACAACAACCACTTTAACTCTTGCAGATGCCTGTATTACAGAACATCAGTAATAAAGGGTAGCTTCAGGTGTAAATTGTGCTGGAGGCACACAACACCCACTGTAAATGCTGAAGATGCCTGTATTAGAGAACATCAGAAATCAAGGGTATCTATAGGTGTATACTGTTCTGGAGGCACACAATACCCACTTTAACGCCTTCAGAAGCCTGTATTACAGAATAGTGATGGACGAACTTCCGACGGGACGTTTCACAAACCCGAACCCGCGAACGGAGCCAAAAGTTTGCGAACCGCAAAGTTCGCGGCGGACCCTATTAACTTTAATGGCAGGCGAACCTTAAAAACCTACAGGTCATATTTTCAGCCACAAAATACTTACTAGTTGTGCACACATAGTCCCACAACATGGACACTGACCTAACAAAAGTATTAAGTGAATCTGGGATCGACAACGACAAGCATTCTTTTTTATCTGTGAAATTTTGACAATTCAGGAGCGCATGAAGGCCATGGAGGAGAGGCAAGGTCAGGGCAGGTTATGAAGGGGGTGCAGGAGATGATCAGTGCCACAGTCAGGGCAGCGCAGTCCTGTGGCAGTGTCACAGTGGTCCAGAGGTGCCAGTCCAGTGCTGATCCTCAGCCATGGTGCTGGCACTGCCTGTTGATTGGCTTCCCTGCTGCAGTCTCACTCACTGTCTGACACCAGCACAACAACAGGGATCCCAGAAATGTTTAAAGCATGCTCTTCTTGCTCCTCCTCATCCACCCCGGGACCATCTTCCTCTGACTCCTCTTCAGACTCCTGTTGTTGACTTGTCTCAGATAGAGTAGCCCCACTGGGAATTCATCCAGAATTGTAACTTCCTCATCTTCCTGCTCCTGCTCCTCCATGGCTTGATCAATGACATAACGCAATGCACGCTCCATAAAGAAGGCATAAGGAACCATGTCACTGATGGCGCCATGGCTGCGACTGACCAGTTTGGTGATCTTGTCAAATGGCCGCATGAGTCTGCATGCGTGACATATGAGCAGCCACTGGCGTGGTGAAAAAAAACCCAGCTCCCCAGAACCTGTTCTGCCGCAGAGTTCGTACAGGTAGTCGTTAACTGAAAATTTCTGCTGGAGCAGCCTATCAAGCATATAGAAGGTTGAGTTCCATCGCGTCGGGCAATCGCAAATAAGACGTCTGACCGGCAGATTGCGTCGCCGCTGAATGTCAGCAAGACGAGCCATGGCCGTGTAAGATCTTCTGAAATGGGCCGAGATTTTCCTTGCCTGCCGCAAGATGTCCTGGACCCCAGGGTATTTGACAACGAATCGCTGCACGACCAAGTTTAAGACGTGTGCCATTCATGGCACGTGTGTAATTTTGCCCTGTTTCAATGCGCTAAGCAGATTGGCACCATTGCCACACACCACTTTACCAACTGTCAAATTGAGCGGTGTTAGCAATGATCTGCCTGTGAACGCAAAGCTGAAAGGAGTGCAGGGCCAATGTGGCTCTTGGCTTCCAGGCACAACAGATGCAGCACAGCATGGCAATGTGTCACCTGGCATGTCGAATAGGTTGTGAGGATCTTGGGCGGCGCAGTGGAAGAGACTCTAGCAGTGGAAAAGGAGGAGTCAGCCAAGGAGGAGAGGGAGGAGGATGGAGTAGGAGGAGGAGAAGAAGAGGCAGGCCTGCATGCAATCCGTGGCAGTAAAACTAAATATACACGGTGCCACAGGTTACATGCTTGACGGCCATCAGAAGGTTCACCCAGTGGGCAGTAAAAGTTATATACCTTTCCTGCCCGTGTTTGCTAGACCACGTGTCTGTGGTCAGATGTATCTTGGCACCGACACTGTGTGCCAGAGATACATTCACTTGCCACTGAACATGGCCATATAGCTCTGGGATGCCCTTCTGTGAGAAATACTTCCTGGGACCTTCCATTGTGGTGTTCCAATGGCCACAAATTTTCGAAAGGCCTCCAAATCCACCAGTTTATATGGCAGTAGTTGGTGGGCTATCAGTTCTGACAAGCCAGCCGTCAACCGTTGGGCAAGAGGTTTATCCGGCGTCATCATTTTTTTACTCTCGAACATTTGGCCCACCGAAACCTGCCTTTTTGCAGAAAAACGTGATAACGGGATGATGGAAAGTAGAGTGGAGGACAATTGTGAGGAGAGAGGAGAAGGAGAAGTAGAAGATGAGGCTGGACGGTGGGAGCCTGGAGTGTGGCTTTGTGGGTTCCGTTGCTCCTACTGGGCTCGGTGATGGCAGCTCATGTGTCTTCTTATGCGGTCGTCCCTAGGCGAGTGTTTGGCTTACCGCAACTAATGCGTTGACTGCAAAGATTGCAGATGGCAACACTATTGTCAGCAGTGAACATGTTAAAAAAAGCCCACATGGCGGAGCCATGTGCCGGCGCCCTGGGAGCACCAGATGTGTCCGTACATGGTTGATGCCTCACTCCTGATACATTAGCAGTCTGCTTTGTCCCTCCTGTGCAATCTAAGTTCCACCTGCTTCTCCTCCCTATCTGATGGTCCATATCTCCCTCTGAACTCCCCTCCTCTTCCTCTCTTGTGGGCACCCACGTGACATAACTAGACATGTCATCAGCTATAATTAGAGCTCTCGGAGTAGGCAGCAACACCGCGGACCAACCTCCTCCTTGGGCTGATCTGGGTACTGTCGTCAGACTGCTGAGTGGCGGTTGTTGTTACCTCCTCTTTCTGATCCAATGCCAAGAATGGCTGCGCATCGGAAATGTCTTGTGATGGATTGGAAAATAATTTGTGTGACTCAAGCGGAAGGTATATGGTGGTGGTGGTGGTGGTGTTGGTGGTAGTGTCTTTTGGGGTGCACACAGCAGAGAGTGAAGAGGGTGCAGATCGAGAGGATGAGGATGGTGCAGAAGAGTAAGGCTGAGTGAGCCACTCAACCAAGTCTGGTGCATCCTTTTATGTAATCGCACGCACCTTCTGCAATTTGCCACTTTGGTTCAAGTCTGTTGCTCCTGCCCTACCCCTCCCACCCCTGCGGAAGGGCCTGCCTCTTCCACTGCCTGTCATTTTTTAAATGACCCTGTGACAAAAGTCAATAGAGAAGTGCAGTATGTATGTAGAAGAAGGTATGTAACACCCCGCTTCAATCTGTCGTTTTTGGGGGCCACTGGTCTATCACACCAGTTATAATACTTTTTTTTTATTGCGTTTGTCACTCTTTGTAGTATCGCTGCAGAACCGCTCAGCAGTCACAATGCTGCACAGTGGAAATGCACTATACTATGCTTTCTATATTTGAAAGTATTTTATACATTGATTACACCCCTATTTCCTGCACACCAAATACTACACTTATACCAGTCCTTAAAAGGACCTTTGTGGACCTAGTAGCTAGTGATTTGCAGATTGTCCCTCAGTCCCTACACTGATAAAAGACAGCTGCAGAATCGGTCAGCACTCAGCTCAGCAGTCAAGTATAATAGTCTTTCTATATTTGAAAGAAAGTATATTATACGTGTACAACCCTATATACTGTACACCTATGCCAGTCCTTAAAAGGACCTTTGTGTACCTAGTAGCTAATGATTTGCAGACTGTCCCTGCTCCAAACACCAAACTGTCCCTCAGTCCCTACACTGATAAAAGACAGATGCAGAATCGGTCAGCACTCAGCAGCACAGCAGTGCACCATAATATACTTTCTATATTTGAAAGAAAGTATATTATACGTGTAAAACCCTATATACTGTACACCTATACCAGTCTTTAAAAGGACCTTTGTGGAGCAGTCAAGTATAATAGGCTTTCTATATTTTAAAGAAAGTATATTATACGTGCACAACCCTATATACTGTACACCTATACCAGTCCTTAAAAGGACCTTTGTGAACCTAGTAGCTAGTGATTTGCAGACAGTCCCTACACTGATAAAAGACAGCTGCAGTATCAATCAGCACTCAGCTCAGCAGTCAAGTATAATAGGCTTTTTATATTTGAAAGAAAGTATATTATACGTGTACAACCCTATATACTGTACACCTATACCAGTCCTTAAATGGACCTTTGTGGACCTAGTAGCTAGTGATTTGCAGATTGTCCCTCAGTCCCTTCACTGATAAAAGACAGCTGCAGAATCGGTCAGCACTCAGCTCAGCAGTCAAGTATAATAAGCTTTCTATATTTGAAAGAAAGTATATTATACATGTACAACCCTATATACTGTAGACCCATACCAGTCCTTAAATGGACCTTTGTGGACCTAATAGTAATAGCTAGTGATTAAACTGACTGTCCCTGCGCCACACAGCGTCCTGTCCCTACACTGACAAAAGACAGCTGCAGAATTGGTCAGCAATGCACTCAGCAATCAGCAGCACAGCAGTCAGCAGCAGTGCACCAGAACCCTATATACTGTACACCTATACCAGTCCTTAAAAGGAATTTTTTGGACCTAATAGCTAGTGATTTGTGTCACTACAGTCTGTCACTGCTCCACACAGCAACTTCTCCCTACACTGACAAAAGACAGAATGTAAAATGGCCGCCAGATGAGGTCTATTTATAAGGTAGGGGGAATGTCCAATTGTCCATGTGCTGAAATGTCTCAATTGGCTGTCCTGTACCCCATGATGGATGTGTCATCATGGGTCAAAGTTCTTTCACAATGTAAACGAATATGTCCACCGCGCGAACAGCGCCAGAAGTCCGCTGGTTTGGAGAACATGCAACACGCAAAATTCGCTGTGAACTGACCACCGGGCGAACCGTAAGGCCATCCCTATTAGAGAACACCAGCAAAAAAGGGTAGATACAGGTGTATACTGTGCTGGAGGCACACAACACCCACTTTAACTCCTGCAGATGCCTGTATTAGAGAACACCAGCAATAAAGGGTAGATACAGGTGTATACTGTGCTGAAGGCACACAACACCCACTTTAACTCCTGCAGATGTCTGTATTAGAGAACACCAGCAATAAAGGGTAGCTACAGGTGTATACTGTGCTGGAGGCACACAACACCCACTGTAAATGCTGCAGATGCCTGTATTAGAGAACACCAGCAATAAAGGGTAGCTTCAGGTGTATACTGTGTTGGAGGCACACAACACTCACGTTAACTCCTGCAGATGCCTGTATTAAAAAACACCAGCAATAAATAGTAGATAAAGGTGTATACTGTGCTGGAGGCACACGACACCCACTTTAACCCCTGCAGATGCCTGTAGTAGAGAACGCCAGCAATAAAGGGTAGATATAGGTGTATACTGTGCTGGAGGCACACAACACTCAAGTTAACTCCTACAGATGCCTGTATTATAGAACACCAGCAATAAAGTGGAGCTACAGGCAGGGGCGGACTGACCATTCTGTCACTCGCCACTGCCCGAGGGCCCCTGGCCACTAGGGGGCCCCATCAGGGCTGCCAGCCTCAGTAAAACCAGGGACAGTATGTAAAAATCCTCTCCAGTACCTTCTCAGCCAATAGAAACATGTCTGTGTATACTATGTGTACGTGTACTGTGTGATTGTATACTGTGTGTGTGTGTTTTTGTATACTGTGTGGCCCCATATTCTCTGATTGCCTGGGGGCCCCATAATCTCCTATTGCCCGGGGGCCCCATGAGTTGTCAGTCCACCCCTGGCTACAGGTGTATACTGTGTTGGAGGCACACAACACCCACTTTAACTCCTGCAGATGCATGTATTAGAGAACACCAGCAATAAAGGGTAGATACAGGTGTATACTGTGCTGGAGGCACACAACACCCACTTTAACTCCTGCAGAAGCCTGTATTAGAGAACACCAGCAATAAAGGGTAGATACAGGTGTATACTGTGCTGAGGCACACAACACCAACTTTAACTCCTGCAGATGCCTATATTAGAGAACACCAGCAATAAAGGGTAGATACAGGTGTATACTGTGTTGGAGGCACACAACACCCACTTTAACTCCTGCAGATGCATGTATTAGAGAACACCAGCAATAAAGGGTAGATACAGGTGTATACTGTGCTGAAGGCACACAACACCCACTTTAACTCCTGCAGATGCCTGTAGTAGAGAACGCCAGCAATAAAGGGTAGATATAGGTGTATACTGTGCTGGAGGCACACAACACTCAAGTTAACTCCTACAGATGCCTGTATTATAGAACACCAGCAATAAAGTGGAGCTACAGGCAGGGGCGGACTGACCATTCTGTCACTTGCCACTGCCCGAGGGCCCCTGGCCACTAGGGGGCCCCATCAGGGCTGCCAGCCTCAGTAAAACCAGGGACAGTATGTAAAAATCCTCTCCAGTACCTTCTCAGCCAATAGAAACTTGTACTCAGAGTCACTCTGTGGATGATGAGGAAAGGAACAAAGAGCAACAAGGAAACAAAGACCTGAAGTGTGCCAAAGGTCACATGGTCAGTATGCCTAAAGGGGGCATACCCAAGTATGAAATGTAAAGAAAGAAATTAAAAGAAAAAAGGGAATGGGTGGGTGGGACACGAGATCCGACGTCCAACGAGGAGGAGGTGGAGGAGGGCAGGCTTTATGCAGCCTGACTCCTCCTACAAATACAGGCTTACCCTGCGGTGAGCCTTACACTTGTACTCAGAGTCACTCTGTGGATGATGAGGAAAGGAACAAAGAGCAACAAGGAAACAAAGACCTGAAGTGTGCCAAAGGTCACGTGGTCAGTATGCCTAAAGGGGCCAAAAAATAACACAGTAGGAAGAAAGCTCAACAACCAGATGACCCAGTGAATAACGTCTAACCTGGAGTGGTGGCAAATGAGTTATGCCTTTGCCGCAGAAAAGGAAACGCTAAGAAAGGCAGTAGCCCCTCCCCTGGCTTCAGGAATCACAAGGCCAGCTATCGCACCCCCTTGAGCCCAACCCAGCGACCAACACAAGATAAATCCTGAGAGTACGTGAACGTCATAAAATGAAACCCACCATGGAAAACCAGCTAAGCACAGCAGGGAGTCCCCACCGCTGGAGACCCGGATGGCTTCAAACGGAAAAGCCGAAAAAATAAAACAACCTGATAGATCATTCAACATGAAAATGCTGGGACTTAACTGGATACGCCCAGAAAGTGCTGAAGGCTGATACCAGCTGGAGGAGCCAAAAAGGAAACTAAAACAAAAACAGAAAAGCAAAGGGAACTGGACGTATCACCATCAGGACTGGAAACCTAACCTGGAAACATGCCAAGCAGTGTCATGGGCTTTCCTGGAATTAAAAACAAAACCCAATGATCGAGGCTGCAGTGCAAACCAAATGGAAAACCAATCCACCACAACTGGAACTGACAAGAAAGTGCGTCACTGGAAACCCGCTTCTGAGACCCGAGCCTACAGATACTAGCCCGGGCCCCGTGATCCACGAAAGCCCCTGAGCCAGTAGAAACCGTGGATCAGTGAAAACTGACTAACCAAACTTCCATACCCCAGGACAACTCCTGGCCGGAGACGCAGCTAGGAAATTAAAGTAAATAGTGAGGAATGGCACCCAACTGATCAGGAACACAACTAGCGAGAGAATCGTGATCAAACAAAAACACCTGCGACAAGAACGTAACCTGCGATAAGGAAACGTGACTGAACGAAAACATGAGAAGCGTGAACCGATCACCGTGAGCGGTTTTAAGAACAGCGGCTGCTAGAAAACACGACCTGCCTAGGAAATGCAGGCTTCACAAATTGATGAAAAACATAAAAGAAAACCCTGGGGGGTACACAAGAGAAAAGAAAAGCCTAAGACACAAACGTGCGGCATATCGGAATAAGTAAGAACACGAAAAAAGGCAAGAAAACACGAGAAACAAAAGAAACATGGGAAACGCGAGAAAATGCATGAGACACGTAAATAGCCTCAGACACGTACAATACATCCGACACTAACAAGCATGAGGAACATAAAAAAGCCTGAGAATCAAGAAACTACACAAGGGTAATGACATGAAAGGCATGAGACATGAAACGTGCGGCACATGGGAAATACGGAAGGAAACACCGGACAACACGTAAGGAAACATGTGAATACGTCAAAACCATGGAAAAACGTCAGAAAATGCTAGAAAAACATGGGGAAACGTCAGAAACAAGGGAAACGCAAGAAGTTGCATCACGTAAATAACAGCCATGAACAATGCATCCGATACGTGAATTGCATGAGAAACGTAAAACCCTGATAACCATAAATTTATGAGAACCATAAAAGCGCAAGAACTGCAAGTCGTTTAAAACCGTCAACTGCCAGCAAAAACACACGAGAACGCAATTGTATGAGAAACTGTAAAATTACATGGAAACCATCAAATGTATGAGAAACACCAACTTCATATGTAAATCACATGAGAGACCTAAATCACATGAAAAACAAAATTGCGTAAGAACCGTAACTTCAAGAAACACCAACTGCATGGAAACCGTGAATTGCATGAGAAAACGGCAATTGTATGTAAAACGAGTGAGAACCGTGCGTGAAAACAAAGCATAAGCACGTCAAATCGAATGGGAACATAATCGCATGAGAACGTAAAACGAAACGAGAACATAAAATGCATGAGAACGTGAACTAAACGAGAACATGAGTGTATGAGAATGTTAAAATGAAACAAGAACATGGGTGCATGAGAACGTAAAACGAAACGAGGACATGAGTGCATGAGAACGTAAAACGAAACGAGGACAAGGGTGCATGAGAACGTGAAAACGAAACGAGGACATGAGTGCATGAGAACGTAAAATGAAACGAGGACATAACTGCATGAGACCGCAAAACATGAAATGCCAAAAACATGAAACGAAAACGCATAACGCTGGAAAGCAAACCATAAAAAAGCATGAGAAACCGTAGTTGCATGAACCGTCAACTGTACCACGGGAAAACGTCAGAACCACGGGAAACGTAAGAAAATGCTATAACAACATGGGGAAACGTCAGAAACACGGGAAACGCAAGAAGTTGCGTGAGACACGTAAATTGCCTGAGAATTTTAACATGCCTGAGAACCATAAATGCGTAAGAACTGTACGTCGTTTAAGAACCGCCAACTACCTGCGAACGCACGAGAAACGCAAATGCATGAGAAACCGAAAATTGCATGAGAAACAACAACTTCATAAGAAAAGTAAATCACATGAGAGACCCAAAACGCATGAAAAACAAATTTGCGTAAGAACAGTAAACAACGTGCTTGAAACCAACAAGCATGAGAACGTCAACTCGAATGAGAACGGAAAACGAAACGAGAACATAACTACATGAGAATGTAAATGAACGAGAACATAACTGCATGAAAACGTAATTGAAACGAAACGCAAATGCAAGAAACGCAAATGCAAGAAACGCAAATGCAAGAAACGCAAATGCAAGAAACGCAAATGCCTGAAGATGCAACTGCCTGAGAAACGCAACTGCAAGAAGATGCAACTGCTTGAGAAACGCAACTGCTTGAGAAACGCAACTGCTTGAGAAACGCAACTGCTTGAGAAACGCAACTGCAAGAAGCTGCAACTGCCTGAGAAAACGCAACTGCCTAAGAAAACGCAACTGCCTGAGAAAACGCAACTGCCTGAGAAAACGCAACTGCAAGAAACGCAACTGCAAGAAACGCAACTGCAAGAAACGCAACTGCAAGAAACGCAACTGCAAGAAGATGCAGCTGCATGAAAACGCAACTGCACGAAGATGCAAATGCATGACAAACGCAACTGCAAGAAAATGCAAATGCATGAAAACGCAAATGCTTTAAGAACGTGACCGCTAAGAGAACGTGAATGGCCTGAAACCGGAACGCATGGGACCGAAAACGCATGGGAAACCATAAAATGCACCAGAACGTAAAATATTGTATGAGAAAACCGTGAATAACCCGAGAACGTGGAGCTCAGGCGGGGGCAGGCCACGTGGAGCTCAGGCGGGGGCAGGCCACGTGGAGCTCAGGCGGGGGAAGGGCACGCCACGTGGAGCTCAGGCGGGGGAAGGGCACGCCACGTGGAGCTCAGGCGGGGGAAGGGCACGCCACGTGGAGCTCAGGCGGGGGAAGGGCACGCCACGTGGAGCTCAGGCGGGGGAAGGGCACGCCACGTGGAGCTCAGGCGTAGCGGCTGAGTCTCGCCCTTACTGATCCTCATTGACAAGAGCAGACCTGTCCCTGGGATCCCCCCCCCCCCAGCTGCCCCAATATCAGAGATAGCCGGGAGAAACAGGTGGGTGGCCCCCAAGTGGAGCCTGATCTACCCTGGACAGGGGAGCTGACGGCAGCCGAAAGAACCCCCCACCCCGGCAGAAATCAGGAGAAGTGGGTGGCCCCCTCGTGGAGCCAGACCCCCCCCCCCCAGGACAGAGGAGCGGATGGCAGCCAAACCCACCCCCCTTCTCCCGGCGGGAGAAGCAGGCGGGCGGGCTCCCCCACGTGGAGCCAGGACAGGGAAGTTGATGGCAGCCGAAACCCCCCCTCTCCCAGTGGAAACAGCGGGAGAAGCGGGCGGACGGCGTGTCCTCTTCGTGGAGCCCCCCTACCAGAACTGAATGCACCAGCCGGCGGCTCCCTCATGGAGTTGGATGAGCATGCAGATGCCGCCCCCCCCACCCCTGCAGCCGGATCTGCCCCAGGAGAGGTGGCCGATCACCTCCCCCTCCCCCCCAGGAGAGATACTGCGTATGTGAGGGGGGGGGGGATGGGGAGCTGGCACGGCCGAATGCCTCCCCCTCCCCCCGCCAGGAGAATCGGCGAGTGCAAACCCCCCAGTGGACAAGCACTTTTAAGAGAGGAGCGGACGGGCAGCCAAACACTCTCTCCTCCCGGCGTGAACACCGGGAGGAGCGGGCAGTCCCCTCATGGCGCCGGATCAGCCCGAGGAGAGAAACAGACGGGCGTGAACACCGGGAGGAGCGGACTGGCAGCACCCTCTGGAGCCGGAAACAGCCCGAGGAGCGGACGGCGGCCAAACACCCCCCTCCCCCCGGCGTGAACACCGGGAGGAGGGGCGGGCAGCACCCTCCGGAGCCGGAAACAGCCAGAGGAGAGGAGCGGACGGCGGCCAAACACCCCCCCCCCCCGCATGAACACCGGGGGGAGGGGCGGGCAGCACCCTCTGGAGCCGGAAACAGCCCGAGGAGAGGAGCGGACGGCGGCCAAACACCCCCCCCCCTCCCCCCGACGTGAACAACGGAAGGAGGGGCGGGCGGGTGCACAGCATATGTGAGGGGGGGAGGGGGAGCCGGCGCGGCCGAAAACCTCCCCCTCCCCCCGCCAGGAGAATCGGCGGTGCAAGCCCCCCCCAGTGGACAAGCGCTTCCCGCAGAATCACCCGGGGAAAGCCTGGGACAAGAAACCTCCCTCCCCTGTAGCCGAGGCGGCCGGGAGAAAGCCTCCCCCGTGCAGACAGCCACCGTCTGGTGAAGCGCCCCCCGCAGCTCCACACGGGGGAAGCCTGTGGCTGGCACAGCGGGAGAAGGAGGCGGGTGGACGACAAGGGGGAGTCTGAGACAGAAACCCCCACCCCCCCTCCCCTCCAGCAGAGGCAGCCAGAGAAGGAGGCGGGCGGGAGGAAGGATCCCCCGTGCAGACAGAAGCTGCCGGCGAGAGAACCACCCCCCCACCACCGATGCCCACAAACGGAGCCGGCGGGGGCCAAAAGCACCCCCGTCCATGAGCGCCCGAGCCGCGGAATGACATCCTCCTCCAACCCGCCGGAAGTGACGTCAGCCACACGAGATCCGACGTCCAACGAGGAGGAGGTGGAGGAGGGCAGGCTTTATGCAGCCTGACTCCTCCTACAAATACAGGCTTACCCTGCGGTGAGCCTTACACATGTCTGTGTATACTATGTGTACGTGTACTGTGTGATTGTATACTGTGTGTGTATGTTTTTGTATACTGTGTGGCCCCATATTCTCTGATTGCCTGGGGGCCCCATAATCTCCTATTGCCCGGGGGCCCCATGAGTTGTCAGTCCACCCCTGGCTACAGGTGTATACTGTGTTGGAGGCACACAACACCCACTTTAACTCCTGCAGATGCATGTATTAGAGAACACCAGCAATAAAGGGTAGATACAGGTTTATACTGTGCTGGAGGCACACAACACCCACTTTAACTCCTGCAGAAGCCTGTATTAGAGAACACCAGCAATAAAGGGTAGATACAGGTGTATACTGTGCTGAGGCACACAACACCAACTTTAACTCCTGCAGATGCCTATATTAGAGAACACCAGCAATAAAGGGTAGATACAGGTGTATACTGTGTTGGAGGCACACAACACCCACTTTAACTCCTGCAGATGCATATATTAGAGAACACCAGCAATAAAGGGTAGATACAGGTGTATACTGTGCTGGAGGCACACAACACCCACTTTAACTCCTGCAGATGCCTGTATTAGAGAACACCAGCAATAAAGGGTAGATACAGGTGTATACTGTGCTGGAGGCACACAACACCCACTTTAACTCCTGCAGATGCCTGTATTAGAGAACACCAGCAATAAAGGGTAGATACAGGTGTATACTGTGCTGGAGGCACACACCACCCACTTTAACTCTTGCAGATGCCTGAGAAAAGAACACACTGTCCCTGCCTATCCTTCTCTTCATGCATGCCGGAACACACTACACAAGGCTGCCGCGCTGGCGGCCTTATATAGTGTGGGGCGTGTACTAAACCCCCTGAGCTATAACTGGCCACAGGCATCCTGCCTGTGGCCAATTATGGCTCTCCTCGCTGCCGGCACTGTGATTGGCCAAGCATGCGGGGTCACAGTGCATGCTTGGCCAATCATGAGCCAGCAATGCACTGCGATGGTGCAGTGCATTGTGGGCTGTGATCACCACACGAATTTGGCGTGAATGGCCCATAACGTTCGGTATTCGCCGAACAGGCGAACAGCCAGTGTTCGAGTCGAACATGCGCTCGACTCGAACACCAAGCTCATCCCTACTCTGGAGAGATCTCAAATGGGCAGTTAATGCAAGACAGCCCAAGAATTTACAGGAACTGGAGCAGGGGCGGATCCAGAGTCTAGTATCGGGACGGCCACTGCCAGAAAATAAGGTGTTGCTTACGGAACTGAATTGCAATGTATAATACCGTGTACTACAGTGTACAGAGGTGAGTAGTATGTAAGGTAGTGTACAGAGGTCAGTAGTAGGAAGGGTAGTGTACAGAGGTCAGTAGTATGTAGGGCAGTGTGCAGGGAACAGAAGGGCACATGCTGGGGAGGGGGGTCGCAAGGGCATACACTAGGGGGGGATTTGGAGGGCATACACTGGGGGGGGTCAGGAGGGCATACACTGGGGTGGAATCAGGAGGGCATACACTGAGGAGGGGGATCAGGAGGGCATACACTGGGGAGGAGGATCAGGAAGGCATACACTGGGGAGGGGGATAAGGGGGGCATACACTGGGGAGGGGGATTAGGAGGGCATACACTGGGGGGATCAGGAGGGCATACGCTGGGGGGATCAGGAGGGCAAACCCTGGGGGGGATCAGGAGGGCATACCCGGGGGGGGGTCAGGGGGGATCAGGAGGGCATACACTGGGGGGTTCAGGAGGGCATACACTGGGGGGGTCAGGGGGGATCAGGAGGGTATACACTGGGGGGCGGGATCAGGAGGGCATACACTGGGGAGGATCAGGGGGGATCAGGAGGGCATACACTGGGGAGGGATCAGGAGGGCATACACTGGGGGGGATCAGGAGGGCATACACTGGGGGGAATCAGGAGGGCATACCCTGGGGAGAGGATCAGGAAGGCATACACTGGGGAGGGGGATTAGGGGGCCATACACTGAGGAGGGGGATTAGGAGGGCATACACTGGGGGGATCAGGAGGGCATACGCTGGGGGGGGATCAGGAGGGCACACCCGGGGGGGATCAGGAGGACATACCCTGGGGGGGTCAGGGGGGATCAGGAGGGCATACACTGGGGGGTTCAGGAGGGCATACACTGGGGGGGGGTCAGGGGGGATCAGGAGGGTATATACTGGGGGGGATCAGGAGGGCATACACTGGGGGAGGATCAGGAGGGCATACACTGGGGGGAATCAGGAGGGCATACACTGAGGAGGGGGATCAGGAGGGCATACACTGGGGAGAGGATCAGGAAGGCATACACTGGGGAGGGGGATTAGGGGGCATACACTGAGGAGTGGGATCAGGAAGGCGTACACTGGGGAGGGGGGTCAGGAAGGCATACACTGGGAGGGGGATTAGGAGGGCATACGCTGGGGGGGATCAGGAGGGCATACCCTGGGGGGGATCAGGAGGGCATACACTGGGGGGGGATCAGGAGGGCATACACTGGGGGGAGATCAGGAGGGCATACACTGGGGGGATCAGGAGGGCATACACTGATACACTGAGGGGGGGGAATCAGGAGGGCATACACCAGGGGCCAGTGATAATCTTTTAAGGAGTTCAATTTTTCACTTGTCATGAAAAGATGAAGATCTCATTCCTCACCTAACAGCACCTCTATGCTAAGCTGCAGTAACTCAGCAGACTCAGCATAGAGGTGCCTGTAAAGAAACTCACAATGTAGTGCTGGCAGCAGAGCTCACCTCCAGGAACTTTCACACGGATCTCTCTGCTCAGCAGCTGCTGCACACATCTCCCTCTTCCAGACGATCTTGGAGAAAAGGCACACCCCCATCCCGCCCACTCAAGCAGCAGCCTGCAGGAGAGAGGCTAAAAAACTGCAGGAGGTACAGGGGGCGGAGAGTGCAGTCCCGAGGGTTCTGGACAGCAATTCATGCTTAGAATGGCTGCTAGTTGTCCAGCCCATCTGCTAGCCAGGTAACCATGATCTAATGAGTGGGGGTACTACTGAGCTGGGGTTCTACTCAGGGGCGGATCCAGAGTCTAGTCTCGGGAGGGGCACTGCCAGAATATAAGGTGTTGCTTACGGAACTGAATTGTAATGTATAATACCAAATGGATAATATGTTGTATAGGGGGGTTGAGAACTGTATATAGGAATGGTGTATGGGGGTGGGGAGGAGTACTGTATATATGGATGGTGTATGGGGGGATGGAGAACTGAATATTTGAACGGTGTATTGGGGGGGAGGGGGTGGAGAACTGTATATATTGATGGTGTATGGGGGTGGGGTGAGTGTAATGTTTAGTACAGTACCTTCCATGCCAGCACCCATTTTTATGGTCACAGAGGTGCTCTGCAATGGATCTCTGTGAGGTGGATCGGTCCCCCATCAGCCTGAGCTATATGGATGGTGTATAACGGTGGGATGGGGAACTGGTGATGTGTATGGTGGGGAGGGGGGGTGGCTAACTGTATATGTGGATGGTGCATGTGGGGGGGGAGGGTGGAGAGCTGTATATGTGGATGGCGTATGGGGGAGTTTATAACTGTATATTTTGGTGGTGTATGGGGAGGTGGAGAACTGTTCATAGGGATTGTGTAGGGAAGAGGGGATGAACTGTATATGTGGATGGAGCATGGGGGGCGGGGGGGTGTTAAACTGTGTGTGTGTGGATAGTGTAGGGGCGTGGTGGAGAACTGTGTATGTGGATGGTGTATGAGGGGGGCATAGAGAACTGTATATATTTGAACGGAGCATGGGGGTGGTGGATAGGGATGAGCTTCGAGTTCGAGTCATACATCAGCTGTTCGATCATCTGACGAAGATCGAACATTATGGGGCGTTCGCGCCAAATTAGAGCAGCGTACCACGCCCCATAGGGCGTCATCACAGTGCATTGCTGGCTGACGATTGGCCAAGCATGCACTATGATCTGCATGCTTTGGCCAATTATGGTTCAAGGGGTTAAGTCCACGCCCCACACTATATAAAGCCGTCTGCATGTCGGCCTTGTGTACTGTGTTGCTGACGGAAAGAGAGACTGTTATTTCATTTACTTTTAGCAGGTTTATTCAGTTTGCTAGATCTCACTGCAGACTGTTCCTGCTTTGCTGTCTCTAATCTACTTCAGGCAGGCAGTTGATTCAGTTAGCTGCAGTGTATTTTGTATATATATATATATATATATATATATATATATATATATATATATATACACATATACATATATATACACATATATATATATATATATATATATATATATATATATATATATATATATATATATATATATATATATATACACTGTATCCTGTGTAGCTAGATCTCACTGCAGGTAGTTCCTGGTGTACGTTTTGAAATACACTTTCAGGCAGGCAGACGATTCAGTGATCTGCAGGGCATAAAATATATATACTGTCTCCTACATACACATCCACTGCATTCTAGTCTAGCCAAGCCTATATCTGACTGAAAGTAGTTCCTGGTGTACGTTTTCAGATTTTTCTAATTTGTGAGGGTTTTCTCCTTTAAGTATATGTTGTCATGCCTATAGTCACCACAGGGGGCTGTCAAGAGCACGTACCTCTTCCATGCTTGTCAGTCTCGCTCTGTGTAATAAGCTGCACGCTTCCTCTGGTCAAAGCTCCAGGTAAAGATGTGGGAAGGGGGGTTTTTCTCCTAGGAATGTCCCCCCACCTGGATAGCTTTACTCCAGACAAAGGGAGCATGGCGTCAGTCGGCGGTGTGCCGCGCCACTTCTGCTGTCATTACAGTGGTTCCCATCAGCAGCTCTCCTCCCCCCCAGTCTTCCTCCATGTGATCTGGTCAGGATTGGAGCCCACTTGCGCAGGAGAATGATCTATTTTGAAATAGGTGGTCGGAGGAAGGGGAGGCGGGGTTTAGCAGCGTTGGCATGCCTCAGCGTCCATAACGCAGGCTGTATAGCTATTAAATGCACCTTTTTTCAGGTGCATACAGCTGAAGGAGGGACACGGAGCAGATGGGTGGCATGTGAGTATGAGTGACACAGGCATTCCTTGCCCATTTACTAAAGCATCAGGCTAAGCTTAATAGCAGCGGCAGTTGCTGGACTATTGCTCAGCAGTGGGTGCATTTTTTTGCTAGTACCTCTGCATTTGTGCTCAGCACTATGACCAGAGGGGGTGGTATAAATACCACAAAAACCAAGGGGTCACCCTCAGGCCCTAAGGATCCTCTCTCAGCAACGCCACCCCCCCCCCTGAAAGATCTAGGGAGGCATGTCAGTGTGAGCCATCGGGGTCATCAGGGGCTGCAATTGCTTCAGACACTTCAACCCCTGTCTATATAACTGAGCAGGTTTTCTCCTCAGCTATCAGTGGATTGGAGGAAAGGTTAGTAACTTTAATCACATCTTCACAGAGTGGAAGAAAACACATTAGGTCCCCTTTTACCACCCAGGATCAAACAGAGGAACAGTGGGAGGGGAAGATGAATTCCCCCCAGGGGACTGTAAAGAGGCGGATGATTCCTCTTCCGAGGGATCAAGTAGGGAAGGACCTTCTTCAGCTTCACCTGCTGAGAAGTTGCTGGTGCATTCTCTTACTGAAATGGTCCACTCCATGATTAAGCAACGCTAAACAGAGTCGGTTGAAGAGTCCACTTCCTGTTTGGGTTCACTGAAACCTCCTCAAGCCTTGCGTGCCTTTCCTGTCCATTCATTACTAGAAAAGCTTATGTATGCCTAAGTGGGATCAACCAGATAAACACTTTTTCCCTCCTAAAAAGTTTTCAACACTTTATCCTAGGGAGGAAAAATTTACTAAGATGTGGAGTATACCAACAACTGACGCTGCTATATCTTCTGTGAATAAAAGTTTGATTTGTCCGGTTGACAATGCGCAAATGCTTAGGGATCCAACAAATAAAAAATTGGAATTCCTGTTACAAAACATTTTTTCCTTGGCAGGTTCAGTGGCTCAATCTGCAATGGTGGCAATTGGGGTATGTCAGTCCTTGAGAGACCATTTGAAACAAGTGCTCAAGGTGTTCCCTGAACAGCAGGCCCAGGAGTTAGCTGAGCTGTTTTGCAATTGACGTAATTGGAGATTCTATTCTTCAAACCTTTCACCTTACAAATGGTACAAATGCATAGAATCTTATGGTTGAAAAGTTGGTCAGCCGAAGCGCCATGCAAAAAGCTCCTGGCTGGTTTCCCTTTCCGTGGTGAAAAGCTGTTGGGGGAGGATTTGGACAAATATATACAAAAAATATCAAGTGGGAAAAGTACCCTTTTGTCAGTTAAGAAAAAGAGTAAATATCTCTCATTCAAACTGTCTTTTTCACCGGTGCTAGGGGCATTGTCAGGAACCATAAATCAGACTGAGACAGAAGTAAAATCAAATCACACTTGTTTATTAATAAAAATAAAAAAGGTAAAAAGAAAAAGCTTAGTCAAGCATAGCCAAAGTTCATTAACAAGATTGGGCAATCAGCCAGGCTTGAAGTCAGTGATCCAAGGAGAGAAACTACAAACAGGATAAGAAGCCAGGAGGGATGTCAGCAAGCCAGTCTTGAAACAAACAGCAGGAGATTCCTTGTGATGTGACCAACGTGAAGGCAAAGGAGAAATGAGCTGGAAGGCTTTAAATAGGCAGGTCAGACGAGCATCATCGGGAACAGCTGGTAACTGTGGAAAGAGAAGAGAGCTGGCAATTAGCCGACAGCTGAGCGGCCAGCCCAGAGGAGGAAGGGCTAAGCCAGCCCTGACAATACCCCCCCTCAATGATTCCCTCTCCCTCAGAGGGCCACTGGGCTTTAGGGGAAACTGTCTATGGAACTCTTGGAGGAGGACAGGGGCATGTACGTCAGAGAATGAAACCCAGGAGCGTTACTCCGGCCCGTACCCCTTACAATGCACTAGGTACTGTATGTGCCCACGGAACCCACAGGAGTCAACAATGGATTGTACCTCATACTCCTCATCGTTCTCAACCTGAAAATGGCACCAAAGTGGTAAATCGGTTACAGACCAACGGTTTCAATAAGGAGACATGAAACACATTAGAGATGCGCATACTAGGAGGAAGGTCCAACGCGTAAGCTACTGGGTTAATCCTGCGAAGGATACGGAAAGGCCCAAAAAACCGAGGTGCAAACTTCAGTGAGGGAACACAAATCGGAGGTTGCGAGACAGCCAGACCCTGTCCCCAACCTGGTAGGAAGGCGCAGGCAGGCGTCTGCGGTCAGCATGGAGTCTGTACCTATCATTAGCATGACGCAAAGCCTCTTGGACTTGTACCCAAGTGGAACGAAGACCACGGAGACACTCCTCTAATGCAGGAATACTCTGCAGAACAAACAAGTCAGGCAACATGGAAGGTTGGAAACCATAATTCGCCATAAATGGAGACAATCGGGAGGCAGAATTCAAGGCACTGTTGTGAGCAAACTCTGCCCAAGGTAATAGGTCAGACCAGTTGTTATGATGGTCAGAAATATAGCAACGTAGGAATTGCTTCAAGGACTGATTGGCTCCTTCTGCTGCCACATTAGACTGCGGGTGATACGCAGAAGAGAACGCAAGCTGGATTCCCAACTTTGCACAAAATGCTCGCCGGAACCGGGAGAAAAAAAGACTGCTCCTGTCTGAGATAATCACCTTGGGTAGCCCATGTAAGCGAAAGATCTCCCAAGCAAAAATGGAAGCCAGTTCCTTAGAGGTGGTCAACTTCTTAAGTGGAATACAATGACACATCTTTGAGAACCGGTCAACCACCGTAAGGATAACAGTGTTGTCTTGGGAGTTGGGCAATTCCACAATGAAATCCATAGACAGGTGAGTCCAGGGCCTCTCTCCACTGGGTATGGGTTGTATGAGGCCCACTGTAAGGTGTCGTGGAGTCTTACTCTGAGCACACACAGGACAGGCATCTATGAAAGCAGTAACATCAGCCCGTAGACTAGGCCACCAGAATTGTTGGGAGTTGGCCCAAATGAGTTGATTCTTCCCGGGATGGCCAGCTGCCTTGGGAGAATGATAAGTCTGGATCATTGCAGTAAGGAGACTCTCAGGAACAAAGCAGTGGTCACAAGGTTTATCAGGAGGAGCATGGACCTGAGCAGCAAGAATTTTTTCACCCAAAGGAGAAGTAAGACTGGCACGAACCGTAGCCAAGATACAATCAGGAGGAATCATAGGAACCGGAATTGACTCCGACTTGGAAGTGGAGGAAAATTGTCATGACAAGGCATCAGCCCTTACATTCTTAGTACCGGGTAAGAATGAGACAATGTAATTAAAGCTTGACAAGAAAAGAGCTAATCGTGCCCTTCTGGGAGTGAGTTGCTTAGCCTCAGACAAGAATATAAGATTCTTATGGTCAGTAAGGCCGCGTACACACGGGCGGACTGTTCGCCCAACTTTGTCCGCTGAACAGTGTTTCAGCGGACAGTCCGCTCGTGTGTGGGCTTCAGCGGACAGTTTCAGCGGACAGTCTGACGAACAAAGTTTTTCGGAATTTCCGTAAGACAGTCCGCTGAAACTTGGTTTCAGCGGACAGTCCGCTTGTGTGTAGGCTTGTTCGACAAACTAAGTTTCGCGCATGCTCAGATAGGATTTACACGGCGAAGGTTGCATTGCAGTGTATTGGACGTCATATTTCTCGTCCCGTCGTACGTGCCGTTCACGTCATCGCGCACGCTTTCAGCGGACTGTTCGTTAATCGTGTGTGGTCAAGTCCGTTCATGCAAATTTTGAGCGGACTGTTTGTCGGATTGTTTGACGAACAAAGTTGGGTGAACAGTCCGCCCGTGTGTACGCGGCCTTAGAATAAGAACGTGCACAATGGTACCTTCAAGGAGATGTCTCCATTCTTTCAGGGCTAAAATGATCGCAAACAGCTCTCTGTCACCAATCTCATAATTGCACTCAGCAGGTGACAATTTCTTGGAAAAGTAGCCACACGGATGCATAGAGCTCTCAGAGTTAGGACGTTTAGACAGAAGGGCGCCAACTCCAGTGTCAGAAGCCTCAACTTCTAGGATAAAAGGCAACGTAGGATCAGGATGTGCCAAAACAGGAGCAGAAACAAAGGCAGCCTTGAGAGTCTCAAAGGCCTTAATGGACTCCGTAGACCAACTCTGTGGGTTACCGTCCTTTCTGGTCATATCAGTCAGAGGCTTGACCAGAGACGAGAAGTTAAGAATAAACTTCCGATAGTAGTTGGCAAAGCCCAGGAAACGCTGCAGAGGACATAAATCCACGGGTTGAGGCCACTGTAGGACTGCAGAAAGTTTCTCCGGGTCCATCAAAAACCAGCAGTGGAAATGACATAGCCCAGGAATGTAACCTGTTCACAATGGAACTCGCACTTCTCCAGTTTACAATAGAGATTGTTCTCTCTTAGTTTCTGAAGTACACAACAGACATCTGTGTGGTGGCTCTCCAGGGACTTGGAAAATATGAGGATATCATCGAGATAAACCACCACACACAATTGCAACAAATCTCGGAGGACATCGTTAATAAATTCCTGGAAAACTGCCTGAGCGTTTCAAAGAGGTTGTATCTCAATGGAAGACTCAGCCCACGAAAGGGTGACCAAAACCAGGGGCTTATCCTTCTGTATAACTGGGGATGAAACAACGCCACCTAAGGTATTCATAATGGCCTTGTCATGGACGTCCCGGTAATCCAGTGGTATATGGAAGACCTGCCCACAGTTCCCCATACTAAGAACTAACCAGTATCCAAGGACGCGCGTTAGCAACTGTTTTTGGTGCCCAGAAGGCTACTTAAGGGAATCTGTCACTGTGCCTCCTTGCTGTCCAGTCTACAGTGTGTCCTGTGATCCTGCTACCTGTTATCTAGTTGACTTGATTCCTATTTACCCGGCCTGCTCCTGACGACATCCATTTGCTGCCTGCCTCCGACCCTCGGATTACCTGACTACGCTTCTGCCTCTTCCTTTGGACTGATTGCTGCTCGTCTGTTAGCCAACCGGCTTGTACCTCGACTACCCTTCTGCCTCTGTGTGGTACCTGCTCTGCCCGCTAGTATTGATCCGGCCTGTCCGACCCTGCCTGTGTTCCTGCCTGACTTCCGAGTACCTTCCTGCTATCTGCTGTTCCAGCCTTCTGCCGTACTACAGGACACCTCCTCGCTGTCAGCTGTTCCAGTGTTCCTGCCAAATTCCTGTGCACCGCCTGCTGATCCTGCACTACTGCTGTACTACTGCTTCATCAGAGGTCTGGACCAGTCCTACACCTGCTTGGCACTTGTGCCCTCTGAACTCTTGAGCCCCTGTCTCCTCTACCAGGGGTTCTCGAGCCAGAGGCTTACGAGAGGCCGCTCCCTGCATTCTGGGCTCCTATACCAGGTACGTGACAGTACTGGACAGCCATGTCAGAGCCCACGCAGGGAGCCTCTCCTATGGACGAGCTCTGCCGCCACCTTGCTGGTCTTACTCAGGTGGTGAATAGCCTGCAAGAGGGCTATAGCCAGCTGGAGGAACATGTCCAAGCCCTGTCTGCATCTACACCCTCTGCTTCCGGGACTTCTGCTGCACCTTCAGTGGTGATGATGCCGCCAGAACCTAGGGTTCCCATGCCTGGCAACCGGGGTAGATTCAGGGCATTCCGTAACTCTTGTGAACTTTTCTTTGCCCTACAACCAATGAATTTTTCTCTTGAGGCCACCAAGGTGGGGTTTGTTATTTCGTTGCTGGCAGGTGAACCCCAGGCCTGGGCTCACCGTCTCCTGGAAAAGAAGGATCCCTCTCTGGATACCTTAAGCACCTTCTTTCAGGCCATGTCTCTGCTTTATGAGGATCCGCAGCTAACGGCCACCGTAGAGGCAGCTTTGCACGCCCTGCAGCAAGGCCGCAGACCCATGGAGGACTACGTGTCAGAATTCAGACGCTGGAGTTCCGACACAAACTGGAATAATGCTGCCTTACGGTACCAGTTTCGTATGGGTCTTTCAGAGTCCTTGAAAGATGAACTGGCCCGAGTGGGCATCCCTGAGACTTTAGAAGCCCTCATAGACTTGTCCATCCAGATAGACAGACATCTAAGAGAGCGTCGCATGGAACGATCTTCTGGAACCTCTCGTCCTGTTTGGATGTTACCGCGTGTGCCTAGTTCCCCCCATTCAGCCTCTTCAGCTCCTGCTATGTCCGTCTCGGATACTCCAGAACCTATGCAGCTGGGTTTGCTTCGACCATCTTTAACCCCTGAAGAGCGCCAATGCCGGCGGGCCGGTAACCTTTGCCTGTATTGTGGAGAACCGGGAAATTTTGTACGTACTTGCCCTGCAAAGCTTCGTAAGTGCTTTTCCATTTCTCCTGCTCTTACTCCCATTTTGCCGAACAGTATTACTCACCTGGCTGTTCCTATTCTGTTGCAGCTCCCAGGAGGGAATATTCGAACCAACGCTATAATTGATTCAGGGGCTTGCAGTGGCTTCATAGACTTGTCCTTTGCTTCCAAATATGACATTCCCCTTCTGCCTACGGCAAAAGGACTTTCTGTGTATTTGGCCGATGGCTCTACTCTTAAATCAGGGCCAGTAACTCAGGAGACTTTACCTCTGCTTAACACCATTGCCGGGACTCACCAGGAGTTACTGTGTTTAGATGTCGTCAAGTCTCCTCTATTTCCCATCATATTAGGCATGCCCTGGCTGAGAGTCCATAATCCACAAATCGATTGGATCTCGGGGAAGATGGAATTCCTCTCCCCTTACTGTCTTCAGCATTGTCTACCGGAAGTCAACGATGCCCCTTCTTCTCTACTTTGCCTAGAAGTGGATGCTGAGATCCGTCAAGCTGTACCCAAAGTTTACCACAGCTTCCTGGATGTTTTTAGTAAAAAGGGTGCAGAAACCCTACCTCCACATAGGCCGTACGACTGCCCGATAGAACTTTTTTCCGGAGCGGAGATCCCTTTTGGAAGAATTTTCCCGTTGTCAGAAATGGAATTAGGGACCTTGAGGACTTATCTTGATGACAACCTAGAAAAGGGGTTTATCCGACCCTCCACCTCCCCGGCGGGTGCAAGAATTTTCTTTGTGTAGAAGAAAGATGACTCCCTACGTCCATGCGTAGATTATCGGGCACTTAACAAGATCACAATTAAGAACCGATATCCTCTGCTTTTAGTGCCAGAACTGTTCCAGAGACTGGGGTCAGCAGTAGTGTTTTCCAAGCTGGATCTTCGGGGTGCCTATAATCTAGTCCGCATTCGGAGTGGAGATGAGTGGAAAACCGACTTCCGCACACGGTTCGGGCATTTTGAATATTTGGTTATGCCTTTTGGCCTTTGCAATGCCCCTGCCACGTTCCAGCACTTTGTAAATGACATTTTCAGAGACTATCTTGATTTATTTGTTATTATCTACTTGGATGATATTCTGATCTTTTCCTCCTCCCTAGCTGAACATTGAGAACACGTTAGAAACGTTTTAACGCGACTCCGACTTCACGGTTTATACACCAAACCTGAAAAATGTGTCTTCGAACAACGGAGCATCCAGTTCCTTGGTCTGATCATTTCGGTGAAAAGCATTAAAATGGACCCTCAGAAGGTTTCTGCCATTCCGGACTGGCCGGCCCCTACTGACAGGAAAGGTATTCAATGGTCTGTGGGCTTCGCAAACTTCCACAAGAAGTTCTTAAGGGGGTTTTCCATCATCATTTCCCCCATCACAGGATTAACCAAGCAGGGCCTAAAGTTCCAGTGGACTCCTGAAGCTCAAGCGGCCTTTACAACTTTGAAAGACCTGTTCATCTCAGCCTCAGTTCTAAAGCACCCTGACTCGACCCTGCCATACATCTTGGAAGTAGAAGCCTCAGAGATAGCGGTTGGGGCAGTACTTTCCCAGAGATAAGGACCTAAATCCCTTCTGCACCCAGTCACGTTTTTCTCTCATAAGTTATCCGAGGCAGAGAGGAACTATGACGTTGGTGATCGGGAACTATTGGCAATCAAGGCGGCACTTGAAGAATGGCGCTATCTTCTGGAAGGAGCAGCTCCCCCGCTCCTTGTTTATACAGACCATAAGAATCTGGAATATCTGAAGACTGCCAAGAGACTGAGACCACGACAGGCCAGGTGGGCACTTTTCTTTACCAGATTCTCATTTCACATAACTTATCGTCCCGGGCCGAAGAACACCAAGCCTTGTCGCGAATGTCGCGAACACTTGTCGCGAATGTACAGTGAACCTGAAGCTCCTTTGTCCCCAGACACCATCCTGTCTTCAGGAAACTTCTTCCTGCTTCAAGGGGACTTACTGTCTCAAATCAAACAAGCTTCTATTGGTGCTGCTTTCCCACCTGATACCACTCTACAGGCCAGGGATGACCTTCTATGGTATAAGGACAAGATTTTCGTTCCCCAGAAAGTGCGAGTTTCGGTCCTTAGTTCTTGTCACGATCACTTGCTGGCCAGCCATTTCGGGGTGCACAAGACCTCAGAACTGCTTCAGCGTACGTTCTGGTGGCCACAGTTAAAGAAGGACTGTAAGGAGTATGTGGAGGCATGTGTTACCTGCATCCAGAACAAGGGCAGCAAGTCTAAAGCATGGGGACTGTTGAAGCCATTACCCGTCCCGGAAAGACCATGGAGGATGATCTCCATTGTTTTAATTGTCGAGCTGCCACCCTCAGAAAATTATACTACAATATTTGTGGTGGTGGATAGATTATCTAAGATGGCTCACTTTTTGCCAATGAAGGGCACACCCTCTGCCGCGGAGACAGCCAAGACGTTCATCAAGGAGATAGTGAGACTCCATGGCATCCCCGCAAATATTATGTCAGATCAAGGAGTGCAATTCACTTCCAAGTTTTGGAGGGCACTTTGTGGGACCCTGAAGATTGACCTCTCCTTCTCCTCTGCCTATCACCCTCAAATAAATGGCCAAACGGAGAGAACGAATCAGACGCTGGAACAGTATCTCCGCCTTGCTTTTCCTCATTCTCCCAGGATGATTGGGTTCCTCTTCTACCCCTTGCCGAATTTGCATATAACAATTCTGTTCATTCTGCCACGAAACAATCCCCGTTTTTTGCAAATTACGGTTTCCATCCTCTGTTCCTGTCCAACAACCTTCCAGAGTGTCCGGTACCAGCCGTCCAAGAGAACCTAAACTTCTTTGATTCAAACAACAAGCTTCTGCAGGAGACCATGACAAGGACTCAGAATTACAATAAAGAGGTGTTTGACAGGAAAAGAATGGGGGAACTTGATCTCAAGGTCGGGGATCAGGTCTGGCTATCTACCTTGAACTTGAAATTGACTTGCCTGTCCAAGAAATTGGGTCCAAAATTTGTGGGTCCCTTTCCGGTTGTAAGGAGGGTTAATAGCGTGGCGTATGAGCTGAAGTCACCGGAATCATTTTGGATTCATCCGGTCTTTCACGTGGCCCTACTCAAACCCGCAGTTCCAGATCCCTTTGCCAACTGGAAGGTCGGTCCCCCTGAACCTGTGATCATCGATGGTAAAGTTGAAAATGAGGTTGAATCCCTCTTGGATTGCAGGAGAAGACACAATCAAGTTCAATTTCTGGTGAAGTGGAAGGGGCATGGGCCTCAGGAAAACTCCTGGGATCCGGAGTCCAATATCCATGGCAAGAGATTGATTCTTGCCTTTGAGAAGTCCTATCTGAGTAAGATGGCGCAGTTGGGCATCCGGAGGCTGCCCCTGGGGGGGGGGGGGAATGTCATGGGCGTCCTGGTAATCCAGTGGTATATGGAAGACCTGCCCGCAGAATCCCCATACTAAGAACTAACCGGGATCCAAGAGCGCGCATCAGCGCTAACGGGTGCACGCGGGTGCGTGTTGGCACAAACAGGTGCATGCGGGTGTGCGATGATACGAACGGGCGCATGCGGGTGTGTGATGTTACAAGCGGGCGCACGTGGGTGTGCAATGTCACGAACGGGCGCACGGACACACACGGGTGCTTGTTTTTGGCGCCCAGAAGGCTACTTAAGGGAATCTGTCACTGTGCCTCCTTGCTGTCCAGTCTACAGCGTGTCCTGTGATCCTGCTACCTGTTATCTAGTTGACATGATTCCTGTTTACCCGGCCTGCTCCTGACAACGTCCGTTTGCTGCCTGCCTCCGACCCTCGGCTTGCCTGACTACGCTTCTGCCTCTTCCTTTGGACTGATTGCTGCTCGTCTGTTACTGACCCGGCTTGTACCTCGACTACCCTTCTGCCTCTGTGTGGTACCTACTCTGCCCGCTAGTATTGATCCAACCTGTCCGACCCTGCCTGTGTTCCTGCCTGACTTCCGAGTACCTTCCTGCTATCTGCTGTTCCAGCCTTCTGCCGTACTACAGGACACCTCCTCGGTGTCAGCTGTTCCAGTGTTCCTGCCAAGTTCCTGTGCACCATTTGCTGCCTGCTGGACCTGCACTCCTGCTGTACTACTGCTTCTCCAGAGGTCTGGACCAGTCCTACACCTGCTTGGCACTTGTGCCCTCTGAACTCTTGAGCCCATGTCTCCTCTACCAGGGGTTCTCGAGCCAGAGGCTTACGAGAGGCCGCTCCCTGCATTCTGGGCTCCTAGACCAGGTGCGTGACAGGCCTGTTCTGGTATTAAACACAGTTTTCTACTCATCGCCCTCCTTAATGCGCACGAGATTGCATACCCCTCTCAGGTCAAGCTTCGTGAAAACCGTTGCTCCCTTGAGGCAGTCAAATAACTCAGTAATCAATGGAATCGGGTAGACATTCTTAATCGTGACATGATTTAGACCCCTTTAATCTATACAAGGTCTCAGTTCACCACTCTTCTTTTTCACAAAGAAGAAACCAGCACCAGCAGGAGACAAGGAATTGCGGATGAAACCCGGCCACGAGGAGGTATGGCACCAGGTTGAAGGTCAATTGCGCAATCATAAGGTCGTTGTGGAGGCAAACTACCTGCTTGACCTTTATCAAAGACATTGCCAAAATCTCGGTACTCCTCCGGCAGGGAGGGGAGTGAAGCGGTGCACAGGACCTTGGATACCTTCAGGAAGCATGTCTCACTGCATTGTGGTGACCAGGAGAGAACCTCAGCACGGAGCCAATCAAAAGAGGGGTTGTGCCTCTGTAACCAAGGATAACCAATAACCAGTGGAAATCGGGGTGAGGAAATAACTTGGAATTGGATTATCTCATGGTGAAGAGCCCCTACGGCCATGGACAACGGAACCATCTCACGAGTTACATGGGCAGGCTGTAAAGGTCTCCCATCAAGAGCCTCAATGGCAAGTGGAGTGTCACGCAGCTGCAGCGGAATCGAGTGCTGCGAAACAAATGCAGCATCAATGAACAGGCCTGCAGCCCCAGAATTGATTAGAGCCTGTATCTTGATGGACGACTCAGCCCATGAAAGGGTGACCAAAACCAGGGGCTTATCCTTCTGGATAACTGGGGATAAAATAACGCCACCTAAGGTCTGTTCATGACAGGAACTCAAGATTCGGTCGTTCCCTGGGCGGGTAGGACAAGACTTTAAAAAGGGACCTGCCTGGCCACAATAAAGGCACAATCTCTCCCTCCTCCTAAAGACTCTCTCATCCGCAGAGAGACGCATGAAGCCCAGGTGCATGGGTTCATCTTCACTGGCCAACTCTGTACCAGGAGGCATGGGAGGTAAGGGAGGCATGGGTGGGACTACAAAGCTCGGAGGCAAACATACAGGAGGCTTCCGCAAGCACTCCTTAAGAGAAAGTCTTTCTCTGAGTCTGGAGTCAATGAGGATGGCAAACGAGATCAAGCTCTCCAGCTCAGTGGGTATATCTCGGGCTGCTATCTCATCCTTGATGGAATCCGAGAGACCATGGGAAAAAGCAGCCAGGAGGGCCTCATTGTTCCAAGCAACCTCTGCTGCCAGAGTACGGAATTCAGTGGGGTAGTCGGCAACAGTTCTCGTACTCTGTTTGATGGACATGAGGCACTTGGCAGCAGAATGTCAAAAACCCTTTTAAAGGAGGCCCAAACTAAGGGTAACTCAAGACAACAGGTTTTTGCATCTCCTATAGAGGGTTAGCCCAGGCCAAGGCTCTCTCAGAAAGCAAAGATATCACGGACCCTACTTTGCTTCCGTCTGTGGGAAACGCCTGGGGCAGCATTTCAAAGTATATCTCAACCTGACTGAGAAACCCTCTGCATTGAACTGGATCGCCTCCAAATCGCTGGGAAAGCGGAGCAGAACCAGACATACCTCTTATAGAGGTAATACTGGAGGCGGGTGCCTGCATAGAGACTGACGCAGCAGCAACGACGACCTGCAACAGCCACCGTGGGGGATTCCAGGTGAGCTCTGCGATTCAGGAGCATTTGTAATGCCAAGGCAAACTGATCCATGCTGTGATCTTGCTCATCCAATCTGGAAAAAATATTACCAACAAGTGGATTGACTGTATCTTCTGAATTCATGCCTTCACATACTGTCAGGAACCATGAATCAGACTGAGACAGAAGTACAATCAAATCACACTTGTTTATTAATAAAAATAAAAAGGTAAAAAGAAAAAGCGTAGTCAAGCATAGCCAAAGTTCATTAACCAGATCGGGTAATCAGCCAGGCCGGAAGTCAGGGATCCTAGGAGAGCAACTGCAAGCAGGATAGAAGCCAGGAGGGATGTCAGCAAGCCAGTCTTGAAACAAACAGCAGGAGATGGTTCCTAGTGATGTGACCAATGCGAAGGCAAAGGAGAAGTGAGCTGGAAGGCTTTAAATAGGCAGGTCAGACAAGCATCATCGGGAACAGCTGGTAACTGTGGAAAGAGAAGAGAGCTGGCAATTAGCCGACAGCTGAGAGGCCAGCCCAGAGGAAGAAGGGCTAAGCCAGCACTGACAGGCATCAGCCGCGATGGCCTCCACCATCAGGTTCAACCTCAGGGTCAACTCCAAGATCAAAAGAAGTCCTGGGGGAGGAAACCCACAAGACAGAACGCTAAATCCTCTTTATGAAGGGGCGTCCCTGCTCGCTCGAGTGGGGGGAAGACTTCTGCAGTTCTCAAAGGTCTGGCAGGAAGAATTTCAGGATAGATGGGTGGTCTCCACAATAGCTCTAGGTTACAAACTAGCGTTCCGAGAATTCCCATCTCCTCGTTTCCTCAGGTCAAATGTCCCCAAAGATCCAGAGAAAAAGAAGTCTCTCTTTCTAGCGTTAGACTGACTTTTTGTTGCAAAAAGTGATCATGGTGGTCCCCATGGAAGAGCAGGGCTTGGGGTTTTATTCAAACCTTTTCATGGTACCAAAACCAAATGGGTATGTCAGACCCATTCTAGATCTCAAAGATCTAAACCGGTTGCTGAAAATTCACTCTTTTCGCATGGAATCAATCCAATCAGTAGTCTCCATCAGACAAGGAGGAGAACTTCTGGCATAAATTAACATAAAGGATGCATACCTGCATGTCCTTATTTTCCCGGCTCACCAGAAATATCTGCATTTCGAAGTAGAAAAATATAATTTTCATTTTGTAGCCTTGCCTTTCGGTCTAGCTACTGCACCTCGGGTGTTTAGAAAACTTCTGGCCCTTCCTCTGGCCAGATTAAGGACTCAAGGTATAACAATAATAGCATACCTGGATGACCTGCTGTTAATAGGCCGGTCAGTAGTCTGCTTGGACCAAAGAATGGTCACCACAGTAAACTACCTGGAATACCTAGGTTGGGTCTTCAACCTAGAGAAATCTTCTTTAAAGCCAGTAAGTAGATTACAGTACTTGGGTCTGGTCTAGATACAGCCCAGAAGAAGGTGTGTTTACCTTAGCCAGGATCTGCGCCTGGCTCAGGTGGTCAGGGCAAAGAAGTGCCTTCTATTTGCCTTTGTATGAGATTGTTGTGGAAGATGGTGGCTTCATTTGAAGCAGTTCCCTATGCTCAGTTTCAGTCAAGACTGCTGCAAAATAGTATCCTGTCGGTCTGGAACAAGAAGATTTTACAATGTGTTTGTTGCCAAAAGTGCGCCAGAGCCTCAGCTGGTGGAGGATATCCGAGAATCTGCAGAAGGAGAAATCCTTCTTACCGGTTACCTGGAAGGTGGTAACAACAGATATCAAAGAGATAAAAAAAAACTATGTTCAGTATCCCTCCCTCAGCGCACACAGAAAAAATATTGAAAAAACAATAGTCAGCAGCTGCTATACTAAAACGAGATGCATCAAATATAAAAGAAATTTCCGGTTCCGGCGCCGCATGGAGTGACTGCCCGTCACATCAGCTCCCGCAGCACGACCGTAAACCGGCTTCTAAATCCTGCTGATTGGCCGGGCGTCTACTCAAAACCTGTTTTGAAACGTTCCCCCTGTTCATGGACCGGTTTGTAGAGAAAACCGGAGCGCGTGCACATACGGCACTCTCCGCGCCCGCGGCACGGCCACAAATCGAGGCCCCGGCTTCAGCCTACTCGGCTCCTTCCTCCACACAACGCACAGCGGACATGGAGGTGAGCAGTGACTCTGTCTCCCCCCTCTTTACACAACCCTTAGCCTCACACCATGACCCACCTTTACAGGGCACTGCCTCCACACAGCCAGCTGGGGATAACACTACAGAGCGCATTGCTCAGGCTGTGGCTGCTCTCCTGTCGCCCATGATAGCTGCATCTGTGGAAAAGGCCGTGAATGCAGGCATGCAACAGCTCAAGGCTCAAATAGGTAAGCATACTACCCGACTGAATGATCTGGAACACCGCTTGTCCGATATGGAAGAGGAACTATATCAGGCCCAAGCCACGGAGCGTTTCCAAGACAGAACAAATCAGTACATCCTGCAGAAACTCGACGATTTGGAAAATAGGGCCAGGCGGAGCAACCTGCGATTCGTAGGCATTCTCGAATCGCTACAATCCTCCGAGTTAACTGACTTGTGCAAGCCCTGGGCCTCCCAGGCCCCTGCGCAGTAGAAAGGGCCCACTGTATGGGACCCGCCGCACCTGAACGCAAATCCCCTAGGCCTATTATTGCAAAATACCTCAACTATTCTGACAAGGCCCTGATCCTGCAAAAGTTCAGGCAAACTCGCTCTCTCCAAATCGATAGAATTAGGGTCCTGATCTTTGCCGATTACTCCATTGAGGTTTCTAAGAAAAGAAAAGCATTTCAGCAGGTGTGCACGGAACTTTTCAAAATGCAACTCAAGTTCTCCCTGGCCTTTCCGGCTGTCCTTCGCCTCAAGGCTTCAAACGACGACCAACTACCTTTCAGGATCCATCCAAGGCGGATGCCTTCCTCCGCTCTCTTCAATCGGGTATGCACCCTCATACCCCTTCCAAGTCCTCATTGCTCAACCGCTCCCTGGATCAAAGGAGTCCCCGAAAGGATTCTCCGAAACACTTCAGACCTTCTGCCCCGGACCACCATCATCGTAGCACCCCTCGTTGATGACAAGCCGGCCACCTTGGGGCGTCCTCTCTCCACCTCATCGGTGACTTTCCCATCAGGGCTACCAGTCTGGCACTGATTTGTGAGTTATTTTACTCTATGTTATTTACCTTCGGGTATGTTTGCTGATCTTCCAGGCATCCCTTGCCTCGGTCGATCTTAGGCTCTGCACTCCTGTAGCAGATGCGCTATCATCTTTATTTGTTGCCATTCCCCTGCTTTACACCCTGGCCTTGGCCAGATATAACCCTGCCACATCCCGGCTATGTTATACGTTATATGTTATATTTGTTAAACATTCTACTCTCTTGGGTCTTTTTATTGAAATGTATACATTGTACATTTGTTTGTGATACTTTGTCCACATGTCTGACTGTAATATGCTCCCCCTGGACTCACTGTGTATGACCGTAGCTATACCCTGGAGCGTGTCCTTTATAGTCGCACCCATATTGACGCTCCCCGCCCGGGCGCCCTTACACCTTGTCACAGGGTCGTGCATTGGGGGCTGGCCTACACAGTGACTCCATGCGGAAAAAAGCGAAGTTCGCTCAATTGTTTATGTTTTTGTTTTTGATTCAGGTTCCCTCCCCTCCCCCTTGCCCCCCCTGCTCCCTACCCTTTATCGTGGGTCATGCCCCCCTCTCTGACTACCGTGTTAAACTCATCCCACAGTCCCACCAGGTCCTTCCTACTTGATATACGGTCCTTTCCACTCCGCCCATCTAGCGACAAATTTATAAAATCGTCCCTATTCCTTTTCCCGACCCCCCTGACATGAGAATAATATCCTGGAATCTAAATATAAAAGAAAAATTTCTAAAACATTAGCAGCGCTAATGCAAAAATAGCAAATACTGTATTTATAAATATAAATGAAATTGCTAAAGAGTCCACTTAAACAAAGTATTAAATGGTGATCCACTCAGTGAAAGTCTATTAAGAAAAGGCAGGTGAGTATAAACTAGATGATCGTGGAAGAAAATATCGCTGCTAATATTCTGCTTTTTCATAATGGACTTTCACTGAGTGGATCACCATTTGATATTTTGTTTAAGTGGACTCTTTAGCAATTTCATTTATATTTATAAATATTTGCTATTTTTGCACTAGCGCTGCTAATGGTTTACAAATTTTTCTTTGATATCTGTAGCACTAACCCCCGAAGGAGCTGCTGGTTATTTTTGGGCTTACCGTTACCTTTTGTTCTCCTTGTTTCACGTCTAGGGGATGTCCCATGGTAGATGGCCCAATAACTTGAGACCAGGGGCGGACTGACCATTCGGGCACTTGGGCACTGCCCGAGGGCCCCATGCCACTAAGGGGCCCCATCAGGGTTGCCAGCCTCAATAAAACCAGGGACAGTATGTAAAAATCTGTGTTTTTTTTTTTAAATATCAAGATTATAGCTGCTCCAGTACCTTTTTATTGTGTGTATGTGTATTCTGTGTGTGTATTCTGTGTGTGAATACTGTGTGTGTATATTGTGTGTCTGTGTGTGTATACTGTATGTGTGTGGCCCCATAATCTCCTATTGCCTGGGGACCCCAAAATCTTCTCCTATTGCCCGGGGGCCCCATAATCTCCTATTGCCCAGGGGCCCCATGAGTTATCAGTCCGCCCCTGCTTGAGACTGACAATAGATCCTCTTGAATGGATTTTATTTGCAAAAACTCAAACCATTGAACAGTCTTTCAACTTGGGATCAGAGGGTTGGAAAGGAAAGTTCAGGTACTCTCAATGTCAAAGTCCAAATAAAAATGAAAGAACTTGCTTACTTTGACTGCATCCAGAGAATAGCCATTCGCAGCTGGATGAACACTCAGATTGGACAGTTCGTCTCTCACAAGGCCTAGTAGCCAACCAGGTGTTTACACAGGAACAAAGTCTTTATCACTGATGTTGTTGCAGAACATGTAGGGAAAGTAAGCTGTAGAACACTTGTAGGATACCTAGATCTTTCAGCCTGCTTGGCGATATCCACAAGACCGGATTCTCTTGGTTATTTCAGCCCTTCCAATCTCTTGTTAAGAAAACTAACCCGTATGTGGTGTTCTTCTAAAGAGTCCTCCCCTGGAATGCTCCAAGTACAATGGGTCTCTCCCGAACTGGAGACAGCACCCATCCACCTTGGAATCCTTCCTTAGTTCCCTTGCCTTGGGCTAGACAGCCCCGAGGCATTAAATTAGGGTGGATCCACACCCCAGGCCATAGCCTTCCTGGGGGCTGGTCAGGAGGATGCCTGCCAAGAGCCCCGTGACCATGGTCGTGGGTCCCACAGACTCGATCGCCGCAGGGTTACCCGCGATCGTGTCACGGAGCTCGTTCTGACTAGTGACAGCACACTGATTGTCTGCTCCCTGTCATCGGGAGCAACGATCAGTGTAGTGTCACACACAGCCACGCCCCCATACAGTTAGAAACACGCCCCTAGGGACAGTTAACCCCTACACTGCCACTTAGTGGTTAACCCCTTCATTGCCAGTGACATTTTTACAGTAATCAATGCAATTTTATAGCATTGATCGCTGTATTAATGCCAATGGTCCCAAAAATGTGTCAAAATTGTCCGATGTGTCCACCAAAATGTCAAAGTCATGGTAAAAATCCATTACTAGTAAAAAAAAAATATTATCCCCTATTTTGTAGATGCTATAACTTTTGCGCAAACCAATCAATAGACGTGTATTGCGATTTTTTTAACCAAAAATATGTAGAAGAATACGTATCGGCCTAAACTGAGGGAAAAAAAAGAAAATTGTACCATACTTACCGTAATTTTATTTTCCTGGTGCCTATCCATGGCAGCATACCTGTGACAAGCTCTGCCTTGGCTCCTCCCTCAGGACTAGTGAATATTATAAAAGAAATGGTTAGCGCAGCCCCAGCATTCTCCGTAATATAGAATACAGAGGGTGGGATTGTATGCTGCCATGGATAGGCACCAGGAAAAGAAAATTACGGTAAGTATGGTACAATTTTCTGTTTTCCTGGTGCCTCCATGGCAGCATACCTGTGACAAATAACTAGCTAAGACGGGTGGGATGATGCTTAGACGTTTATTTTAAAGAAATTATTATTTAGAAGAAGCGAAGGCTGATGTGACTGCCTGTCTGCCAAACTCCACCGATGAGAGAGCTCCTGGGTCCACCCTGTAATGTTTCAGAAACGTATGTTGGGGCGACCAAGTCGATGCCCGACAAATAGTTTCAATTGACACATTCGCTCTTGCCGCCCAAGAGGCAGAAACCGCTCTGGTGGAGTGCGCCCTGACCGCCGAAGGAGGTTCCAGTCCATTTACACCTTGTGGATGAGTTTAACGATCCATGAGGCAATCGTCCTTGTTGACGCCTCCTTGCCTTTGTTTTTACCCCAGGGAATTATAAACAGCCTGATGGAACCCCTGAATGATGCTGTGGCCTGCAGATAGCATCTCAACGTGGAGGCAATGTCTAGCTCATGAAGAGTCCTGTTCCAAAAATGTTGGGAGTGCCCAAGGTTCCGACATGTTCAAGGATGATGCGACCTTGGGAATAAATCCTCACACTGTTCTGAGTTCTACTCTGTCCGGATAGAATATGATATGATTATGATCTGTTCCTAAAGCTTGGAGCTCTGAAACCCGTCTGCCAGAGGTTATAGCTATCAGGAAGGCTAGCTTCAAGGTTAGATTCCAGAGCGATGCCGACTCCGAAGGGGCAAAAGGTGGATTGGCTAAGGACTCTAGGATGATAGCAAGGTCCCAAGTTGGAAAAGATTGTTTAGTTGGCGGACAGAACTTTCTCACAGCTTTGAAGAACTGGATTATGAATGTATCCTAGGCCCATCTTCTACTGGTTGCCACTGAAATTGCTGATACCTGTACCTTTAGTGTACCTAGTGCAAGACCTAGGTCTAGGCCTGCCTGCAAAAACTCAAGAATTTGAGAGAATGATTGGGAATCTGGATCACAGCTTCTGCCAATCATGAAGGCCCTGAGCTTGTTCCACAACTTATTGTGTATACCGTTTGTTGATGGTTCTCTTGCTTTGAGCAGGGTTGCGATCACTTTGTTGGAACAACCTAGGGATTGGAACCTTTCCCTTTCAGCTGCCAGATGTAAAGCTCCAGCCTGCGGGGATCTGGATCGGTGTGACATCCTTGCGACAGGAGAAGAGGTATTATTGGAACCTTGACTGGAGGCCGGGTACTCAGATACATTGCTGTGGGGAACCAAGGACGTCTTGGCCAGTACGGTAGGACCGCTATCAGCGTTGTGGTTTCCCTCATAAGTCTTGACAAGAATCTTGGAATGAGAGGCCGTGGATGGAAGGCATAGCCCCGATTGCATGCCCAGGGGGCTGAGAGGGCATCTATTGCCTCCACTTGGGGGTGAGCAAACCTTGAGATGAACCTTGGGAGTTTGGTATTGAATGTTGTTGCAAATATGTCTAGCTCGAGGGGACCCCACTGGTTCATTATCCAGTTGAAAATCTCCGGGGGTGTAGAGACCATCCGTTGGTATCCACAAACTTGCAGGAAAGGCTGTCGGCCCTCGAGTTGAGATGACCAGGCAGATAGACTGCCCTCAGGTCTTTTAGATTCCTTTCTGCCCAGAGGACTATGGGTTCCACCCCCTTCAGGAGGGACGTGCTGCGTGTCCCCCCTTGTCGCTGTACTTAAGATACCACAGCCCTGTTGTCCATTCTGAGGAGAACTGGTTTCCCCGTAATCTCGAACTCTAGGGAGTAATGCAAGGTAGGCCGCTCTGACCTTCAGGACATTTGACACCACGCCTACTGTATGGAAGAACCATCTTCCCTGCACTGAGATCTGGTTGCAGTGTGCTCCCCAACCTGCTGCACTGGCATCAGTAGTAATTGTGATCCAGTCGACATGCCCTAACGGGCGTGATTTCAGAAGTGTCTGTTTCTTCATCCACCAATGTAGACTCCTGAGCATCAAGGTCATCAAGTGTATGGGTTGGGATAGATACCGTCTGTTCCACAGTCTCAGGAACTCCAGCTGGAAATGTCTCAAATGCCAATGGGCCCAGGGGACCATAGGGATACATGACAACATCCGGCCTATCAGGCTCAAACAGTTTGAGGCTGCCAGGTAGGATCTAGTACTCACTTTCTTCATTTGTTGAATAATGGATGTCGCCTTCTGAGGTGGGAGAGCCACTGTTCCGTTCCTTGTGTTGAACATAGCGCCCAAATAAACCATCTCCTGGGTTGGAGAAAGGTGACTTTTCTCCTGGTTTATCTTCCATCCGAATTCTGTTGAAGTCGTCAAAGGAATGTTTCTGTGTTCCACTAACTGGGCTGGATCCTTCGCCAGGAGTAGAAGGTCGTTCAAGTAGTGGTATACCCGAAGCCCCAATTTTCTCAGAGGGCTATGATAGCAATCAGGGTCTTTGTGAAGACTCTTGGCGACGTGCAGAGGCCAAATGGAAGGGTCTGGAATTGGAGATGTACCTGCCCCACTGCGAATCTTAAATACTTCTGGAATGGAAGGAGTATGGGTATATGCAGGTAAGCGTCCTGCAAGTCTATTGACAACAACCAGTCCCCTAATAATCGTCTGTAGTGACTCCATCTTGAATTTTTCTAGGACGATATAGCGATTTAGTCTTTCTAGGTCTATCACGGGTCTCCACCCACCGTTTCTCTTGGGGACTAGAAACAGGGTGGAGTAAAAACCTGAAAATCTTTCTGATAGAGGCACTGGGACTACTGCTTGCTGTTCCTGCCAGGAGAGAAGAAATCGCTGTAGTGCTTCTGCTTTTTGGGGAGAAGTCCTTGGGAGGTTTGTCTAGGAACGACCAGAAATGGCCATATTTGACTGTGGAGACTACCCAAGGATCCCTGCACTTTTGTTCCCAGGTCTTTGAGAAGTGTTTTAACCTGGCCCCTACAGGGATTGCTTGGGTTGGCCTGGCGACAAAAGGATTTATTAGAATCCTGTGGGGTAGGCACTGGTTCTGTCTTCGGGTCTTGAGGAACGTGGACTGTGTGCTTTTCCAATTATGCCTGAAACCTTTCCCTTGCCTGGACTGTCGGTAATCCTTATTCTTGGAGAATTGGAATCTGGGTGGGAATGTCCTGGAGCACCCGGATCACCTGTCTTGAGGTAGTAGGCCTGATTTTCCGCAAGTGATTTGAGAGATGGCCTTGTCCAGTTTTTCCCCATACAAGGCTTTGCCGTCAAAGGGTATCTTGCACCAGTTTTGTTTTGAGGCAATATCCGCTGTCCGCGGTTTCAGCCACAGGGCCCGTTTGGCCATCACTGTGTGGAGCATTGCCCTTGGGGATCAACGAATTGAATCAATGGCGGCTTCACCAAGTCTGCTGAAAGCTTCAGCTCATCCAAGTCCCTGATTATATCCTCCTTTGGGATGTCCTGTTGGATTGCCGACTCTATATTATCCGTCCAGACGCGTAGTGCATTGGACACTGATGTCAGGGCAATCGCAGACTTACAGGCGTCGCCTGCCATCTGTTAAGCCTTCTTGAAATCGAGATCCATCCTTCTGTCCAGTGGATCCTTAAAAGAAGTTGAATCTTCTAGGGGCAACGTGACATTCTTTGCCAACCTTACCACTGCTGCATCAACCACTGGAGAACCCTCCAGCATTGCGGAATCAGCTTCTGAGAGAGGGTATAACTTTCCCAAGCGATAAATGGAGAATATTTTTTCTGTCCTTTTCCACTCTTCCTCATTCACATCCCTGATCTCGTCCGTGAGAGGGAAAAAGGAGATCTGGCGTTTGAGAAAGGGGAAGTATGATTTAGGCTTCTTAACCTCTGTGTTGGTCTCTTCCCAGTCGATCGCTTGTTTAACTGCCTGTACATAAGGCTGGGTCATGGCGAAAGCAAAGCCAGAGGCATCCAGGTCATCAGATGATTCCTCTGAGATAGCATTCTCTTCTTGATGTTTAGAGGAAGGTGCAGGCATCAGACGAAAAATTCCACTTGTGGACAGCCCGGGAGTTGAAGCCTCACCTGTTTGCTCCTGAGGAGGGGATGCTGGTTGTTGCGTCGGCATTGTGGCTACCAATTCCGCAAGGGAATCTTTTACTGCTTTTTGAGTAGGTCTGCCACTTGCATACCTTCAGATTCTCTGTCTGCTGCAAAGACCTTGAGGCAATTTCGATAGATTAGATTGTTTGGAAGTGGGGTAGCTCCACAGGCCGGACATCCTGGAGATCTAGGTCTCGGGGAGCGCGAATGACGGCGCTTTTTGGCCGATGCTTTCCTGCCACTTCTATAATCCCCATGCCTGGATGACCTGTCTCTGCTGTGACTAGAGTCATTGTCGTCTTCATGATGCTTGAGGTCCTCTTAGACATCTTCTGGCGTACAGGACAGAAGTACATAAAAGTACCAGCCTCGGTGCACTCTTTTTTTTTTTTTTTTTAATATAAACTTACCTGGACGTAGGTCCTTACCTTGGGAGTAGAGTAGGATCTTGTGCGGGCAGCGAATGGCTCATGCTAGGCAGAGGCAGCAGCTAAGAAAAGAGTCATAGGAGAAGCATCAACTGGCCATGTCCCGACTTGAAAAAAAGGGATTACCTCTAAAAATAAAGGGTTGTCTCTTTTTTTTTTTTCATCCCCCTGGGAAACATTTATTTAATTTATTCATTTTATTTATATTAATAATTTAATATATATTATTTTATTTATTTATTTTATATTATTTAATTACATTTTTTATTTATTTATTTGCCTTACCTGAAGTGAATGGGTTTCCTTGCCTGGAGCTCTCCAAATGCAGTTCTCCCTGCAGCCACAGGCGTCCCACTGAGGCCGCCAGGGAGATAAATAGGAACAGGAGACCCTGGAACACTGTCCCTGATGCTTTGAGGGCTCAGCCCTCAACCAAAATGGCCACAGTGGCCCCCTGGATTTACCGCTCATGTGCCGACCGGCGGAACGAGCACCCGGAGGACCTGCCCGCCGGCGCATGCGCAGAACACGGCGGGGAACGCCGAAAGTGTAGAAAAGCCGGCGTTGAGCGCCTAGGGAGCCTGGAGGGCGACAGGGGCTAGGAGGGGGGTTTTCTTTTGACGAGGAACGAAGAGGGAGAAAAAAAAAAGAGACCAAGAGAAAAAAATGGAAAGTTGGGGAGAGGAGGGGAGGAAAAGAGAGAGAAGAGGAAAGAGAAAGGAGGGAGAGAGAGAGGAGAAAAAAAAGGAATGCAGAAATAGCTGCTGCCTCTGTAACCATAAGTGAGCTAATGCCTAAATGGCCAATTTGCAGATAAAGCTCTTACTTAAGAGACAAACTGCTTGTCCCAAAAGATCCTACAGAAGGGACTTCCAACCTTATAAGCGTGTTTAGCAGCCCAAGAGAAGGAACTGCGTCCGGGAGGGGCTTGAACCCGGACGGAGGCTGCCGAATGCAGAAGGTAAGGACGCTTGACCAGAATTCACTGCCATGAGGTATAAGGAAAAAAAGAAGAATGCTGGGGCTGCGCTAACCATTTCTTTTATAATATTCACTAGTCCTGAGGGAGGAGCCAAGGCGGAGCTTGTCACAGGTATGCTGCCATGGAGGCAAAAAATAATTTTTTATATTTTTTTTAGCAAAACGTAAAAAAGAATGCGTTTTTTTTTAAATTGTCGCTCATTTTTTGTTTATAGCACGAAAAATAAAAACCGCAGTGATCAAATACCACCTAAAGAAAGCTCTATTTGAGGGAAAAAAAGAACGCCAATTTTGTTTGGGAGCCATGTTGCATGACCACACAATTGTCAGTTAAAGCGACGCAGTGTCGCAAAAAATTCTCTGGTCAGGAAGGGGGTAAATCAATGGGAACTGGTGAGCATTCTCGCAGTACATTGATGTTTCCTGATCTTAGGTAACTGTCTGCCCGCAAGGTATGAGCAGATAGCTATGCTAAGAGCCTGCAGGCTCTTTAGAAAAACAAAATAATGAACACACATTTTTACCTGCAAAAAAATATGCATTTATTATATTTTTTTAAAGGTGAACTTATCCTTAAGGTAAAAAATGTCCAGGCTTTAGAACTACTTTAATTTTTTCACTTCTTAAGAATGCATTTTGTGTTCGACCCCTCCCCTCCCCTCCATCTCAAATATGCAGGCACATTTATAATAGAAGATTCCTTCTTGAAACAAGCAAACATGGAGATACTTGTTCATCAACAAATTACTTATCTGCAGTTTTATAAATCATAAAAAAAATTATAAAAAAAAAATTGTAAAACCTCTTTTTAAAAAATGGTTAAAATCATTTTAAAAATGAAGGGTTCTTTCACGCGGGTTCTCTGGCCCATATAGTGTAAAAGAGTGGCTTGCTTGTACAGCTGGAGCCACTTTTTACTCTATGAGGATGCAGCAGATGTACAAACACAGCCCAGGTCCTAATTTGACAGGTGTGCAGGTGTGGGTGAATGGACCTGAATACACACTGTCTGTATTTGGGGCCATATACATGCATCCTCACACCTGTCAAATAAGGACTCACGGCTGTCTTTATCCCTTTCATGACTAAAGCCCCATACACACGATTAGTGATGGCCGAACAGTTCGCCCGGCGGTCGTTTCGTGGCAAATTTCGGCTGTTCACGGTCCGCCCGATCGGTGGACTATTGGTGCCATTCGCCCGGCGGACTTCCGTGTTTACTGTGTAAACGAACTTTGACCTATGATGACACATCCATCATGGGGTACAGGACAGCCAATTGAGACATTACAGCACATGGACACTTGGACATTCCTCCTAACTTATAAATAGACCCGATCCGGCGGCCATTTTACATTCTTTCTTCTGTCACTATAGGGAGAGGTTGCTGTGTGGAGCAGGGAGAGATTGCAGTGACCCAAATCGCTAGCTATTTGGTACACAAAAGTTATTTTCAGGACTGGTATAGGTGTTAGGTGTAGTTCAGGATATAGGTTTGCTGTGCTACTGATTGTTGCAGCAGCCTGAGTGTCTTTTGTCAGTTTAGAGAAAGGGACAGGATGGTGTGTCTGCTGTAGGGACAGTCAGTTTAGTCATTAGCTGTTACTATCAGGTCCACAAAAGTGCTATTCCAGTTATTGTTCCAGTAGCCTCTGTTTTGTCAGTTTATATAGGGACAGGCAGGAAGCTGTGTGTGAGGCAGTGAGGGTCAGTTTAATCAGTAGCTATTACTATATTAGGTCCACAAAGGTTCTTTTCAGGATTGGTATCAGTGGTATGGTAATAGGCTTGTACACGTATAATATTCTTTCTTCCAAATATAGAAAGAATATTATACTTGACTGCTGCCCTTCTGCTGCAGTCTGCTAATCAGTCACACACAACCTACTTGTTTCACAAAGGTCCTTATAAGGACTGGTAATAACCTGGTGTAGGGTGCTATAGTACATAGGGTTGAGTGAGGTATAGTCTGCTATTCTATAAGGACTGGTATAGGTCCACAATACATAGGGTTGAGGTGCACTACTGCTGACCGCTGCCCTATACTGCAGCAGTCCTTCATCGGTATAGGGACTGACGTACAGTCTGCTAATAAGTCACACACAACCTACTTGTTTCACAAAGGTCCTTATAAGGACTGGTAATAACCTGGTGTAGGGTGCTATAGTACATAGGGTTGAGTGAGGTACAATCTGCTATTCTATAAGGACTGGTATAGGTTCACAATACATAGGGTTGAGGTACACTACTGCTGACCGCTGCCCTATACTGCATCAGTCCTTCATCGGTATAGGGACTGACGTACAATCTGCTAATCAGTCACACACAACCTACTTGTTCCACAAAGGTCCTTATAAGGACTGGTAATAACCTGGTGTAGGGTGCTATAGTACATAGGGTTGAGTGAGGTACAGTCTGTTATTCTATAAGGACTGGTATAGGTCCACAATACATAGGGTTGAGGTACACTACTGCTGACCGCTGCCCTATACTGCAGCAGTCCTTCATCAGTATAGGGACTGACGTACAGTCTGCTAATAAGTCACACACAACCTACTTGTTTCACAAAGGTCCTTATAAGGACTGGCAACTTGGTCTGTCTAGGGTGCTACAGTACATAGGGTTGAGTGAGGTACAGTCTGCCATTCTATAAGGACTGGTATAGGTCCACAATACATAGGGTTGAGGTGCACTACTGCTGACCGCTGCCCTATACTGCAGCAGTCCTTCATCGGTATAGGGACTGAGAGTTTTGTCACAGGGTCATTTAAAAAATTACAGGCAGAGGAAGAGGCAGGCCCTTCCGCAGGGGTGGTAGGGGTAGGGCAGGAGCAACAGGCTTGAGCCAAAGTGGGAAGTTGCAGAAGGTGCGTTCAATTACTTTAAAGGACGCACCAGACTTGGTTGAGTGGCTCACTCAGCCTTACTCTTCTGCACCCTCCTCATCCTCTCGATCTGCACCCTCTTCTTCACTCTCTGCTATGTGCACCCCCAAAGACACTACCACCAACAGCACCACCACCACATACCTTCCGCTTGAGTCACAGGAATTATTTTCCGATCCATATCAAGACATTTCTGATGCGCAGCCACTCTTGGTATTGGATCAGGAGGAGGTAGCAACAACCGCTACTCAGCAGTCTGGCGACAGTACCCAGATCAGCCCAAGGAGGAGGTTGGTCCCCGGTGTTGCTGCCTACTCCGAGATCTCTACTTATAGCGGTGGGGAAGGTGACGTTGATGATGACATGTCTAGTGATGTCACGTGGGTGCCCACAAGAGAGGAAGAGGAGGGGAGTTCAGAGGGAGATATGGACCAGCAGATAGGGAGGAGAAGCAGGAATAACTTACATTGCACAGGAAGGACAAAGCAGACTGCAAATGTATCAGGAGCGCGTCATCGACCATGTACGGTCACATCTGGCGCTCCCAGGACACCGGCACATGGCTCCGCAGTGTGGGCTTTTTTTAACGTGTCCGCTGCCCAACGGTTGACAGCTGACTTGTCAGAACTCATATCCCGCCAACTACTGCCATATAAACTGGTGGACTCGGAGGCCTTTCGCAAATTTGTGGCCATTGGAACACCACAATGGAAGGTCCCAGGAAGGAAGTATTTCTCAGAGAAGGGCATCCCAGAGCTATATGGCCATGTTCAGCGGCAAGTGAATGTATCTCTGGCACACAGTGTCTGTGCCAAGATACATCTGACCATGGACACGTGGTCTAGCAAACACGGGCAGGGAAGGTATATAACTTTTACTGCCCACTGGGTGAACCTTCTGATGGCCGTCAAGCATGTAACCCGTGGCACCCGTGTAGATTTGGTTTTACCGCCACGGATTGCATGCAGGCCTGACTCTTTTTCTCCTCCTCCTCCTACTCCATCCTCCTCCCTCTCCTCCTCGGCTAACTCCTCCTTTTCCGCTGCTAGCGTCTCTTCCGCTGCACCACCCAAGCTCCCCAGAACCTATTCCACATGCCAGGTGAGACGTTGCCATGCCGTGCTGCGTCTGTTGTGCCTGGAAGCCAAGAGCCACACTGGCCCGACACTCCTTTCAGCTTTGCGTCACAGGCAGATCAGTGGCTAACACCACTCAATTTGACAGTTGGTAAAGTGGTGTGTGACAACGGTGCCAATCTGCTTAGCGCATTGAAACAGGGCAAAATTACGCACGTGCCATGCATGGCACACATCTTAAACTTGGTCTTGCAGCGATTCCTTGTCAAATACCCTGGGGTCCAGGACATCTTGTGGCAGGCAAGGAAAATCTCGGCCCATTTCAGAAGATCTTACACGGCCATGGCTCGCCTTGCTGACATTCAGCGGCGACACAATCTGCCAGTCAGACGTCTTATTTGCAATTGCCCGACGCGATGGAACTCAACCTTCTATATGCTTGATAGGCTGCCCCAGCAGAAACGTGCAGTTAACGTCTACCTTTATGAACTCTGCGGCAGAACAGGTTCTGGGGAGCTGGGTTTTTTTTTTCACCACGCCAGTGGCTGCTCATGCGTGACGCATGCAGACTTCTGCGCCCATTTGAGGAGATCACCAAACTGGTCAGTCGCAGCCATGGTACCATCAGTGACATGGTACCTTATGCCTTCTTTATGGAGCGTGCATTGCGTCGTGTCATTGATCAAGCTGTGGAGGAGCGGGAAGATGAGGAAGTCGCAATGCTGGATGAATTCCCAGGGGGGGGGCTACTCTATCTGAGACAAGTCAACAACAGGAGTCTGAAGAGGAGTCAGAGGAGGATGGTGCCATGGCGGATGAGGAGGAGCAAGAAGAGCTTGCTTTAAACCTTTCTGGTATCCCTGTTGTGTGTGGATGGGGAGAGGAGAATGAAGAGGATGACATCATCCTGGATGATGAGCAGGAGCCAGGCCACCACACCGCTTCCAGTTTAGTGCAAATGGGGGCCTTCATGCTCTAGTGTTTTAATAGGGACCCCCGTATAAAAATCATAAGGGTCAAGGACCAGTACTGGGTGGCAATGTACTTAGACCCCTGGTACAAACACAAAATAGCGGAAATGTTACCGCCGTCACAGAGGGCTGGCAGAATGGAGCACTTCCAGGCCTTGCTTCGAGACATGCTGCATTCTGCCTTTGCGTGTGCTGGCAGAGGAGCAATTCCCACTCCCAGAGAAGGAGTTGCGGGTACCAATCCAACAGCGCCTGCAAGAAGAGGCCGGTTTGAAGATGTGTTGGTGACTTCGGATATGAGGTCATTCTTTCAGCCGACCCATTGACAGGTCTCATCCGGATCCAGCGTCAGGGAACGCCTAGACAGACAGGTGTCCGACTACATCGGGTTAATGGCCGATGTGGACGCTCTGAGGAGTGAAGAACCCCTGGACTACTGGGTGGGCAGGCTTGACCTCTGGCCAGAGCTTGCCCAATTTGCAATCGAACTGTTGGCTTGCCCCTCATCCAGTGTCCTGTCCGAAAGGACGTTCAGCGCAGCAGGGGGGTTCGTGACCGATAAGCGTACTCGCCTAGCTCACGACAGTGTTAACTACCTCACATTTCTAAAAATGAATGAGGCATGGATCTCGGAGGAATTCAACACATGTGACCAGTAGACCATGTATATGTCTATAAACAATTTTTTTAATCGAGCACAGAGACCTTCTTTCTTCTTTTGGCTCACTTCCTTGTCCAAAAAAGCACACCCTACTATATGCCCATACCCTCCTCTTTGAAGAGGTTGAGCGGTGTCATATTTCTACTGGGGCTGCTTATTATGAGGGGCTCCCACCATCCCTGTGCTGTGCTGACATCCTCCTGGGGCTGTACCTCTGCTGTGCATATTATGAGGGGCTCCCACCATCCCTGTGCTGTGCTGACTTCCTCCTGGGGCTGCTTATTATGAGGGGCTCCCACCATCCCTGTGCTGTGCTGACATCCTCCTGGGGCTGTACCTCTGCTGTGCATATTATGAGGGGCTCCCACCATCCCTGTGCTGTGCTGACTTCCTCCTGGGGCTGCTTATTATGAGGGGCTCCCACCATCCCTGTGTTGTGCTGACATCCTCCTGGGGCTGTACCTCTGCTGTGTATATAATGAGGGGCTCCCACCATCCCTGTGCTGTGCTGACTTCCTCCTGGGGCTGCTTATTATGAGGGGCTCCCACCATCCCTGTGCTGTGCTGACATCCTCCTGGGGCTGTACCTCTGCTGTGCATATAATGAGGGGCTCCCACCATCCCTGTGCTGTGCTGACTTCCTCCTGGGGCTGTACCTCTGCTGTGCATATTATGAGGGGCTCCCACCATCCCTGTGCTATGCTCATTATGAGGGGCTCCCACCATCCCTGTGCTATGCTTATTATGAGGGGCTCCCACAATGCCTGTGCTGTGCTGACTTCCTCCTGGGGCTGCTTATTATGAGGGGCTCCCACCATCCCTGTGCTATACTGACATCCTCCTGGGGCTGCTTATTATGAGGGTCTCCCACCATCCCTGTGCTATGCTCATTATGAGGGGCTCCCACCATCCCTGTGCTATGCTCATTATGAGGGGCTCCCACCATCCCTGTGCTATGCTGACTTCCTCCTGGGGCTGCTTACGGTGCAGGTGTCAGTGCTGTATATCACGGTGCTGATGTCAGTACTCTCTATCACGGTGCTGCTGTCAGTGCTGTATATCACGGTGCTGGTGTTAGTGCTTTATGTCACGCTGCTGATGTCAGTGCTCTCTATCACGGTGCTGTTGTCAGATGACTCTATCACGGAGCAGGTGTCATTGCTGTATGTCACGCTGCTGATGTCAGTGCTCTCTATCACGGTGCTGCTGTCAGTGCTGTATTTCACAGTGCTGGTGTTAGTGCTTTATGTCACGCTGCTGATGTCAGTGCTCTCTATAACGGTGCTGCTGTCAGTGCTGTATATCACGGTGCTGGTGTTAGTGCTTTATGTCACGCTGCTAATGTCAGTGCTCTCTATCACGGTGCTGTTGTCAGATGACTCTATCACGGTGCAGGTGTCATTGCTGTATGTCACGCTGCTAATGTCAGTGCTCTCTATCACGGTGCTGCTGTCAGATGACTCTATCACGGTGCAGGTGTCATTGCTGTATGTCACGCTGCTGGTGATCATCTCCTGCACCCTCTTCTTTGCCTACCCTGACCTTCCCTCTCCTCCATTGCCTTCATGCGCTCCACAGTCCTGAATTGTCACAACAATTTCACATATAAAAAAGGAATGCTTGTAGTTGTCGATCCCAGATTCACCTCATACATGTGTTATGTCATTGGCCATGTGGTGGGACTATGTTTGCACAGCTATTAATTATTTTGTCGCTGCAAATTTGACCTGTAGGTTTGCAAAGTTCGCCTCCCATTGAAGTCAATGGGGCCCGCCGCGAACGTTATGGTTCGCGAACTATCGGCCGCATTGGCGGTCCGCGTTCGCGAAACGTCCCGTCGGAAGTTCGTCCATCACTACACATGATCAGATTTTCTGCTGAGTTTTTCCTTCAGATTTACCAAAACCATGTAGTGCAAGGACCTGCCTAATTGCATACACATTGAAACTCCTAAGGTTTGACCTCATATTATATGGTTTTGGTAAATCTAAAGGAAAAAATCAGCAGAAAAACTGATGGTGTGTATGGGGCTTCAGCCTATTTTTGGCATTTGGTGTTTACAAGTTAAAATCCATATTTTTTGCTAGAAAATTACTTGGAACCCCCAAACATTATGTATATTTTTTTAGCATAGACTCTCGAGAATAAAACGGCGATTGTTGCAATATTTTATGTCACACGGTATTTGCGCAGTGGTGTTTTAAACACAACTTTTTTGGGAAAAGGGACACTTTCATGAATTAAAAAAAAAAAAACAGTAAAATTAGCCCAATTTTTTTCCATAATGTGAAAGATAATGTTACTCCGAGTAAGTAGATACCAAACATGTCACACTTTATAATTGCACTCACTCGTGGAATGACGACAAAGTACAGTACCTAAAAATCTCAATAGGCGACGATTTAAACTTTTTTTTACGGTTACCAGGTTAGCGTTACATAATAGGTCTAGTGCTAAAATTATTGCTCTCGCTCCGACGATCGCGGCGATACCTCACATGTGTGATTTAAACACTGTTTACATATGCAGGCGCGACTTCCGTATGCGAGCTCGCGGGGTCGGCGGGCGCTTTAAAAAAATAATTTTATTTATTTTATTTATTTTAAAATGAATAAATTGTTTAAAAAAAAAAAATGTATCAGTTTTATTGCTGTCGCAAGGAATGTAAACATCCCTTGTGACTGTAATAGGTGGTGACAGGTACTCTTTATGGAGGGATCGGGGGTCTAAAAGACCCTCGATCCCTCCTTTACACTTCAAAGTATTCAGTTCACCGAAAACGGCGATTCTGAATACTGTATATTTTATTTAAAACCGGTGCCATTGTCAGCTGAGTAAACGGGAAGTGACGTCATGACGTCGCTCTTCCGTGTTTACTATTAGGAGACTGGAATGAAGCCGTAATCGGCTTCATTGCAGTTCCTCCCCAGCAGCCGGAAACATCGGATCGTGAATCGGTGCTCCCGACTGAACGGGAGCACCGGTAACAGCGGAGGGAGGCGGCGGGAGGGGGTGACGTCCCCTCCCGCTCCTCCGACATAACAGCCAGGTGGCTTTTAGCCACTTCGGTTGTTATGGCTGGATAGCCAATCGCCCGCTGTAAAAAACGGTACTGAGATAATGCCTGCCGGTGCGGGCATTATCCCGGTATAACCCCCGGAAGCCGAGTACGCACATCTGCGTACGCTGGGCGGGAAGGGGTTAAACTGCTTCTGCATCCCCATAGCATAACATAGGCTGCCAGCACACAGCAATAGTCACATAAAAAAAAAAACACAGATTCACATTGTACAGGACACTGCACCTGTGTGAATGAGCCCCAAGACCTCATTTACCCAGAGGGCTTTATTTATTAACTCAATACAGTGTTATCTTTTAGATTTAGCAGGTATTTATATATTCGACGGGAAAGTTATGCCGCGTACACACGGGCGGACTGTATGGCGTACTTAGTCCGTCCAAACACATTTCAGCGGACAGTCCGCTCGTGTGTGGGCTTCAGCGGACTTTTTCAGCGTGCAGTCTGGCGTACTAAGTATTTCGGATTTTTCGAAATTCTGTCCGTAGTACTTTGGTTTCAGCGGACAATCCGCTCGTCAGTAGGCTAGTTCGACGGACTAAGAATGGCGCATGCTCAGAAAGGATTTACACGGCGGAAGGGTGCTTTGCTGTGTATTGGACTTCCTATTTCTAGTCACGTCGTACGTGCTGTACACGTCATTGCGCAAGCTTTCGACGGACTGTTTGTGCATCCGTGTGTGGTCAAGTCCGTTCAGTCGAAAGTATGACGGACTGTCCGTCGGATTGTATGACGGACTAAGTACGCCATACAGTCCGCTCGTGTGTACGCGGCATTAGACAGGCTGTATGGTAAGGTGACCAGATTTTTTAAATGAAATCCGGGGACATTAGCGACTCTCTTCCCATCACCGCCACCACCCACCTCACAGCCTGTCAAGTCTTACTCTCCGGGCCCCGGCTACTACTGGGTGGGGAGCAGAGGAAGATCACTCTGCCAGGGAAGGCAAGGAGATGGGCAGGTGGCTGGCTGGGACTTGAACCAAGGCAGAAGAACATGCGAGCAGGAGCAGAATGGGCATGCACCCGAAACTGAAGAAATATTCTCTCTGACCAGCACATGATCATCAGAAAGAGGCACAGATAATGAAAAAAAATACACCCCCACCCTCTAAGCTAGTAGGAGCGGCAGAGCTGGGGGGGGGGATTCAGATTTTTTTCCTTTTAATTCTACACTGACTGTCTTTGAAATTGCCCCGGCCACTGTTCAAATTCAATCCAGGGACAGACTTGGTTCGGGGGCAGTGTCCTCAATCCGGGGACTGTCCTCGGAAACCAGGGATGCCTGGCCCCCTACTGTATGGGGTCCCATGATTTCTAACAGCAGCCCTGTGGTCACACATGCTACTATTTACGTGGACATTTTCTGCACAATCGCCTTTAAATTTACACACAGCTAGGTGATGTGAAACTAAATCTGGCCACATATGAATCTTTTTTTTTTTTTGTGCAATCCTTGCTTTGCTATTGTGTTCTGATGGCAGGGAGCCTTCACCATCAGAACACACTAATCAGTGTTGCCAGCTGTAGCCGTTGCCCCTGATCATCGGGAAAAACCTCACAGACTGGTTGTACTGGAGTCAGTGTGCAAATTAACTTGTGTACACATTCCCATACATGGTTTAAAATTCCCTGATGAACTGACTGAATTTTGATCCATGTATGGCTGTCTTAAAACAATACCATCTATTTATTTCAAGTTAGGTAGGCCCACAGTCACATAGCCTACACAGTGTGAGGTCAGGTTAACAGTAACCTGTTTAATTTGCATTATTCTGCTAATCTGCTGAACCCTGCAAATGTACAAATGTATTGCACCACAATTGAATGTAAAACCACAAAAAAAAAAAAAAAAAATGCATAAAGGTAAAGGCTTTTGTGTAGATGTTGTGAAATACCAAAAGGAATTTTGCAATACTCTGTATTGTAATAGCATATCTTATTTCCGTATACTTGAGCAGTCAAGTTCCATTGTATTTTTTTGGAATTGTGCTATTTTCAGAAATATTTAACAAGCTTTTTTTAAAAAAAACAAATAGTCATGGTTCAGCTATAGATATTGTTTATTCAAAGAAACTTAGGAGGAAATGAGAGTATACTTTCTGTAAATACAGTTTTTGGCTTAAAGTGGTTGTAAAGTCAGAAGGCTTTTTTTACCTTATTGCATTCTATGAATTAAGATAAAAAGCCTTCTATGTGCAGCAGCCTCCCCAGCACTCCTTAATACCTGAGCCCCATCTTGATCCAGCTATGTTACAGGAGTGTCTCAGCTGCCCGGGTCTCTCTCTCCTCATTGGCTGAGATGGCAGCGTGGCGCCATTGGTAGCGTGGTTGCTGTCAATCAAAGTCAGTGAGCCAATGAGGAGAGAGAGGGTGCAGGGCTGGGTCACAGCTCCATGTCTGAATGGACACAGGGCGCTGCGGCTCGGCTCGGGTGCCCCCATAGCAAACTGCTTGCTGTGGGGGCACTCAACAGGAGGCCAGGAATGCCAAAGAGGGACCAGAGAAGAGGAGAATCTGCACAGAGCAGGTAAGTACTGTATAACATGTTATTTTTAACAAAAATAAACCAAGACTTTAGTATAACTTTAAAGCAGTATTAAAGGATAAGTTCACCTTAAAAAAAAATGATAATAAATGCACATTTATGCAGATAAAAAAATATGCATTTACTATTTTTTTTAGGAACGTTGAACCATGCAGGACTTCTGTAGACTGTCAGTATAAGCTGTCTGCCCGTATATTATACAAGATGGCAGTTTTACACAGACAGGAAGAATCAATAAACTACCAGAGCGCTTAACAGCCACAAAAGATGTCAGTACTTGAACTCTGTGAATAAATGATGAGGCCGTGTGGGGGCGCAGAGCCTTGCACAGCCATGCTCATTTCAAAATGTGAAAACTGGTATTGTAAATTTCTCCCTGTACTGCTGTCACACAGAGGGCTTGGATTGCCGAGTGACTACAGAAGTGGTTACATATTACATGTTCCACCTTAAAAACGGGTGGAACATGTAACATGTTCCCAAAGGTGAGCTTATTCTTTAACTACTTGCTGACCAGTCACCGCAGTTCTACTACGGCAGGTTGGCCCAGCTGTACGAATCGCCTTCATTGTACATTGGCCACTATAGGGGGCATGCACACCCTGGGGCCACAGCATAGCTGCCGAATGCGATGTCTTTCAGCCACCCGTGATTGCTCCTCAGAGAGCCAGAGCGGGGATCAGTCAATGTAAACAGACAGATCCCTGTTCTGACAGGGAAGTAGAGAGAGGGATCTGCTGCTCCTAGTGATCAGGAATAGGGATGGCCAAACTGTTCGTCCGGCGGTCGGTTTGCGGTGAATTTTGCGTGTTTGAGATTCGCCACATCGGCGGACTATTGCAGCTGTTTGCCCGGTGGACATATGTGTTTACAGTGTGAAAGAACTTTGACCCATGATGACACATCCATCATGGGGTACAGGACAGCCAATTGAGACATTTCAGCACATGGACAAATGGACATTCCCCCTACCTTATAAATAGACCTGATCTGGCAGCCAATTTACATTCTGTGTACAGTATATATGGTTGTACACGTATAATATACTTTCTTCCAAATATAGAAAGAATATTATACTTGACAGCTGCCTGATTCTGCAGCTGTCTTTTATCAGTGTAGGGACTGAGGGACAGTCTGCAAATCACTAGCTACTAGGTCCACAAAGGTCCTTTTAAGGACTGGTATAGGTGTACGATATATAGGGTGCTGGTGCAGGGCTGTGCTCCAGATTACTGCCCTATTCTGTAGAAGTCCTTTATCAGTGTAGGGACTGAGGGACAGTCTGCAAATCGCTAGCTACTAGGTCCTTGTAAGGACTGGTATAGGTGTACAATATATAGGGTTGTGGTGCACTGCTGCTGACTGCTGCCCTATTCTGCTGCAGTCTTTTATCAGTGTAGGGACTGAGGGACAGTCTTCAAATCACTAGCTACTAGGTCCACAAAGGTCCTTTTAAGGACTGGTATAGGTGTAGTACAGTATATAGGGTTCAGTGCACTGCTGTGCTGGTGATTGCAGCTGTCTTTTGTCAGTGTAGGGACAGAACGCTGTGTGGAGCAGGGACAGTCAGTTTAATCACTAGCTAGCTACTACTACTAGGTCTACAAAGGTCCCTTTAAGGACTGGTATAGGTGTACTATTTGGTGTGCAGTATATAGGTGTGTAATACACGTATAAAATACTTGCACATATAGAAAGCATAGTATAGTGCATTTCCCCTGTGCAGCATTGTGACTGCTGAGCGTTCTGCAGCGATACTACAAAGAGAGACAAACGCAATAAAAAAAAAGTATTATAACTGGTGTGATAGACCAGTGGCCCCCAAAAACGACAGATTGAAGTGGGGGTGTTATATACCTTCTTCCACATACATACTGCACTTCTCTAGAGACTTTTGTCACAGGGTCATTTAAAAAATGACAAGCAGAGGAAGAGACAGGCCCTTCCGCAGGGGTGGTAGGGGTAGGGCAGGAGCAACAGGCTTGAGCCAAAGTGGCAAATTGCAGAAGGTGCGTGCGATTACGTCAAAGGACGCACCAGACTTGGTTGAGTGGCTTACTCAGCCTTACTCTTCTGCACCCTCCTCATCCTCTCAATCTGCACCCTCCTCTTCACTCTCTGCTGTGTGCACCCCCCAAAGACACTACCACCAACACCACCACCATATACCGTACCTTCCGCTTGAGTCACAGGAATTATTTTCCGATCCATATCAAGACATTTCCGATGTGCAGCCACTCTTGGCATTGGATCAGGAAGAGGAGGTAGCAACAACCGCCACTCAGGAGTCTGACGACAGTACCCAGATCAGCCCAAGGAGGAGGTTGGTCCCCGCTGTTGCTGCCTACTCTGAGATCTCTTATTATAGTGGTGGGGAAGGTGACGTAGATGATGACGTGTCTAGTGATGTCACGTGGGTGCCCACAAAAGAGCAAGAGGAGGGGAGTTCAGAGGAAGATATGGACCAGCAGATAGGGAGGAGAAGCAGGAAGAACTTAGATTGCACAGGAGGAACAAAGCAGACTGCTAATGTATCAAGAGCGAGGCATCAACCATGTACGGTCACATCTGGCGCTCCCAGGACGCCGGCACATGGCTCCGCAGTGTGGGCTTTTTTTAACGTGTCTGCTGCTGACAATAGTGTTGCCATCTGCAATCTTTGCAGTCAACGCATGAGTCGCGGTAAGCCCAACACTCACCTAGGGATGACCGCCTTAAGAAGGTACATGAGCTGCCATCACCGAGCCCAGTGGGAGCAACGGAACACACAAAGCCACACTCCAGGCTCTCACCGTCCAGCCTCATCTTCTACTTCTCCTTCTCCTCTCTCCTCACAATTGTCCTCCACTCCACCTTCCATCACGCCATTCTCACGTTTTTCTGCAAAAAGGCAGGCTTCTGTGGGCCAAATTTTTGGGCGTAAAAAAATGATGACGCTGGATAACCCTCTTACCCAACGGTTGATGGCTGGCTTGCCAGAACTGATAGCCCGCCAACTACTGCCATATAAACTGGAGGCCTTTGGAAAATTTGTGGCCATTGGAACACCACAATGGAAGGTCCCAGGAAGGAAGTATTTCTCACAGAAGGGCATCCCATATCTATATGGCCATGTTCAGCGGCAAGTGAATGTATCTCTGGCACACAGTGTCGGTGCCAAGATACATCTGACCACAGACATGGGGTCTAGCAAACACGGCAGGGAAGGTATATCACTTTTACTGCCCACTGGGGGAACCTTCTGATGGCCGTCAAGCATGTAACCCGTGGCTCCCATGTAGATTTGGTTTTACTGCCACGGATTGCATGCAGGCCTGCCTCTTCTTCACCTCCTCCTACTCCATCCTCCTCCCTCTCCTCCTCGGCTGGCTCCTCCTTTTCCGCTGCTAGCGTCTCTTCCGCTGCGCCGCCCAAGCACCCCAGAACCTATTTGACATGCCAGCTGAGACGTTGCTGGATGAATTCCCAGGGGGGGCTACTCTATCTGAGACAAGTCAACAACAGGAGTCTGAAGAGGAGTCAGAGGAGGATGGTGCAAGAAGAGCATGCTTTAAACCTTTCTGGGATCCCTGTTGTTGTGCGTGGATGGGGAGAGGAGAACGAGGAGGACGACATTATCCTGGATGATGAGCAGGAGCCAGGCCACCACACCGCTTCCAGTTTAGTGCAAATGGGGGCCTTCATGCTCCAGTGTTTTAACAGGGACCCCCGTATAAAAAGCAAAAGGGTCAAGGACCAGTACTGGGTGGCAATTTACTTAGACCCCCCAGTACAAACACAAAATGGCAGAAATGTTACCACCATCACAGAGGGCTGTCAGAATGGAGCACTTCCAGGCCTTGCTTTGAGAAATGCTGCATTCTGCCTTTACGTGCACTGGCAGAGTAGGAATTCCCACTCCCAGAGAAAGAGTTGCGGGTACCAATCCAACAGTAGTGCCTGCAAGAAGAGGGCGGTTTGAAGATGTGTTGGGGACTTCTGATATGAGGTCATTCTTTCAGCCGACCCATTGACAGGTCTCATCCGGATCCAGCATCAGGGAACGCCTAGACCGACAGGTGTCCGACAACATCGGGTTAACGGCCGATATGGACGCTCTGAGGAGTGATGAACCCCTGGACTACTGGGTGGGCAGGCTTGACCTCTGGCCAGAGCTTGACCAATTTGCAATGGAACTGTTGTCCAGTGTCCTGTCCAAAAGGACATTCAGTGCAGCAGGGGGGATCGTGATCGATAAGCGCACTCGCCTAGCTCACAACAGTGTTGACTACCTCACATTTCTAAAAATGAATGAGGCATAGATCTCGGAGGAATTCAACACATGTGACCAGTAGACCATTTATATCTCTATAAATTATTTATTTAATCGAGCACACAGACCTTTTTTCTGCCTTTGGCTCACTTCCTTGTAGAAAAAAAGCACACCGTACTATATGCCCGTACCCTCCTGTTTGAAGAGGTTGAGCGGTGTCATATTTTTGGGGCCCAGCAGCGAGTTGCTGGTATCAGTGCTGCTGTCAGTGCTCTCTATCTCGGTGCTGGTGTCAGTGCTCTCTATCTCAGTGCTGGTGTCAGTGCTCTCTATCACAGTGCTGGTGTCAGTGCTCTATATCACGGTGCTGGTGTCAGTGTTTTCTATCACGGTGCTGGTGTCAGTGCACTCAATCACGGTGCTGGTGTCAGTGCACTCAATCACGGTGATGTTGTCAGTGCTCTCTATCTCGGTGATGGTGTCAGTGCTCTATATCATGGTGCTGGTGTCAGTGCTCTCTATCTCGGTGCTGGTGTCAGTGCTCTCTATCTCGGTGCTGGTGTCAGTGCTCTTTATCTCGGTGCTGGTGTCAGTGCTCTATATCGCGGTGCTGGTGTCAGTGCTCTATATCACAGTTCTGGTGTCAGTGCTCTCTATCCCGATGCTCGTGTCAGTGCTCTCTATCACGGTGCTGGTGATCATCTCCTGCACCCTCTTCATAGCCTACCCTGACCTTTCCTCTCCTCCATTGCCTTCATGCGCTCTTGAGTCCTGAATTGTCAAAATTTCACAGATAAAAAAAGAATGCTTGTAGTTTTCGATCCCAGATTCACTTCATACATGTGTTATGTCAGTGGCCATGTGGTGGGACTATGTGTGCACAGCTAGTAAGTATTTTGTGGCTGAAAATATGACCTGTAGGTTTTTAAAGTTCACCTGCCATTGAAGTCAATGGGGCCCGCCGCAAACTTTCCGGTTCGGGAACTCTTGGCCACGCTCTTAGTTCGCGTTTGTGAAACGTCCCGTCGGAACTTCGACCAGTAGCTTTTTTAGGCATGACAGTAGACCATTTATATCTCTATAAATGATTTATTTAATCGAGCACACAGACCTTTTTTCTACCTTTGGCTCACTTCCTTGTATAAAAAAAGCACACTGTACTATATGCCCGTACACTCCTGTTTGAAGAGGTTGAGCGGTGTCATATATTTGGGGCCCAGCAGCAAGTTGCTGGTATCAGTGCTGCTGTCAGTGCTCTCTATCTAGGTGCTGGTGTCAGTGCTCTCTATCACGGTGCTGGTGTCAGTGCTCTATATCACGGTGCTGGTGTCAGTGCTCTATATCACAGTGCTGGTGTCAGTGCTCTATATTACAGTGCTGGTGTCAGTGCACTCTATCACGGTGCTGGTGTCAGTGCTCTCTATCTTGGTGCTGGTGTCAGTGCTCTCTATCACAGTGCTGGTGTCAGTGTTCTCTATCACAGTGCTGGTGTCAGTGCTCTATATCATGGTGCTGGTGTCAGTGCTCTATATCACAGTGCTGGTGTCAGTGCGCTATATCACGGTGCTGGTGTCAGTGCTCTATATCACAGTGCTGATGTCAGTGCTCTCTATCTCGGTGCTGGTGTCAGTGTTCTATATCACGTGCTGGTGTCAGTGCTCTCTATCACAGTGCTGGTGTCAGTGCTCTCTATCTTGGTGCTGGTGTCAGTGCTCTTTATCATGGTGCTGGTGTCAGTGCTCTATATCACGGTGCTGGTGTCAGTGCTCTATATCACGGTGCTGGTGTCAGTGCTTTCTATCACGGTGCTGGTGTCAGTGCACTCAATCACGTTGCTGGTGTCAGTGCTCTCTATCTCGGTGCTGGTGTCAGTGCTCTATATCACGTGCTGTTGTCAGTGCTCTCTATCTCGGTGATGGTGTCAGTGCTCTATATCACGGTGCTGGTGTCAGTGCTCTATATCACGGTGCTGGTGTCAGTGCACTCTATCACGGTGCTGGTGTCAGTGCTCTATATCTCGGTGCTAGTGTCAGTGCTCTGTATCACGGTGCTAGTGTCAGTGCTCTGTATCACGGTGCTGGTGTCAGTGCACTCTATCACGGTGCTGGTGTCAGTGCACTCTATCACGGTGCTGGTGTCAGTGCTCTCTATCATGGTGCTGGTGTCAGTGCTCTCTATCACGGTGCTGGTGATCATCTCCTGCACCCCCTTCATAGCTTACCCTGACCTTTCCTCTCCTCCATTGCCTTCATGCACTCTTGATTCCTGAATTGTCAAAATTTCACAGATAAAAAAAGAATGCTTGTAGTTGTCGATCCCAGATTCGCTTCATACATGTGTTATGTCAGTGGCCATGTGGTGGGACTATGTGTGCACAGCTAGTAAGTATTTTGTGGCTGAAAATATGACCTGTAAGTTTTTAAAGTTCACCTGCGATTGAAGTCAATGGGGCCCACCGCAAACTTTCCGGTTCGGGAACTCTTGACCACGCTCGTGGTTCGCGTTCGCGAAACGTCCCGTCAGAATTTCGTCCATCTCTAATCAGGAACAGCGATCTCTCTCTTCCTCTAGTCAGTATACTGCCCCCATGGTTAGAAACACCTCCCTGGGGAACACTTAAGCCCTTGTTCACCCCTAGTATTAACCCCTTCTCTGCAGTGACATTTATACAGTAATCAGTGGCTATTTTTAGCTTTGATTGCTGTATAAATGTCAATGGTCCCAAAAAAGTGTCAAAAGTGTCCGATCTCTCCGCCACAATGTCAGAGTCCCACTAAAAATCGCAGATCGCCGCCATCAATAGTAAAAAATTAACTAATAATAAAAATGCCATAAATCTATCCCCTATTTTGTAGAAAACCAATCAATATATGCTCAATGATATTTTATGTTTAATCAAAAATATGTAGAGGAATACATATTGGCCTAAACTGATGAAGAAATTCGTTTTTGTTTTTTTATTTGGGATATTCATTATAATAAAAAGTAAAAAATATATATTTTTTCCAAATTGTCGCTCTTTTTTTGTTTATAGTGCAAAAAAGAAAAAACACAGAGGTGATCAAATACCACCAAAAGAAAGCTCTATTTGTCAGAAAAAAAGGACATACATTTTGTTTGGGTACAACGTCGCACGACCGTGCAATTGTCAGTACCGTATCACTAAAAATGGCCTGGTCATTAAGGGGGCAATTGCTTCCAGTCCTTAAGTGGTTAAACCCAAAACCAAAAATGTAGTATATTGCAGCTTACCAATCACTATATGTGGCGGCTGCATTCGTTTTTATTTCTGTAGGCTTTTTTTCCTCTGTTACCTGTGATCTGGCCATCGACACACCTACTGTATTAGAGTGCCCCCACTCTGGATGAAGGAGCACCAGGGCACCTTTGTACAGCAGCATTGTCAGTCTGAGAGGAGGAGAGTGTTACTAGCAGATTTAAATATACTGACAAACTGAAGCCAAACTCCACTTCAAACTTTATAATCAGTTACAGCAAACTGTTTTTTTTTTTCTTTTTAGAATAAAGGTTTAACTTTAGATGAACACTTCCTGTGTTTGTAAGTGTTTTTATCCTTATGTATTAAAGTGGTTTACCAGGTTTACACAATGGGAAGTCCCTTTAGTTTTGTTTTTCTGAGTGACCATTGTCTCACGATTGGGAGTCTCCTCGGTTAACCATTGGGAGTGTGTGTCCCTGACCTGCTATCCTTTGAATTGTTAATACGGGATCTGCCATTGGGACCCTGTCGGGGTGTCGATTGCAAGCTGGTTGATGTTTGCCTCTGGTAAGCGTGCATTCTTTATGGTGGTCAACACTTATTGGTGATGGAAGATTGCATGAATTCATCACACTTTATTATTTAGACTAATACTCAAACCTTTCTATTATCACTCAAGATATCATTTTCATTAATTTTATTAATTTTCATTCAATCTTTATTCATTTACACAATATTGGTTGAGGGTATTTCACATTTGATTGTTCACATATCAATTTAATTTATTTAATTATCTGAATTTTTACCTCTGATTCAAAAACAGGGGTGTCACTGTCAGCGCAGCTACCTTCCTTTATTTTACTGTGTTTTTGTGTGTATCATACATAGTAGCTGCTGCTATTTTTTACTTTATTATTAGTTAGGTAGGAGCGCAGTATTTTTCCTTTTTTTTCACTTGTATTTTAGATGAACAAAAAACGCTGATGATTGTAAGCACCACTGCCAGTGTTAAATGGTTTGTCTCATCCCTGTAACTGATTTGTCTGGAAGAGAGCTTGTTCTTTTTAAAAAAACAACAGACTTACTGGCTGGATCACCAGATTCAGATAAAGGATAGAAAGCTTAAAAAAGAAAACAATTAATGCTACCATTTTAAGAATTGGTAAGCTGCAATATAATACATTTTTGCTTTTGGGTTTAATAATGCTTTAAACCATATCTAAACCCCAGAACAAAAATACTCTCTTATTGCAACATTCCCCCTCCCTCCCCCCTTGTTTTCCCTGCTAAAGACATGCTGGGAAATGTGCAGTCCTGTGGAGGGGTGGTTGTGTTGTGTTGAGCAGAGGCAAGACTACAGTTTCAAAGTTGACAAGAGACTTGGAGGAGGAACTGGGGGATTCATGGGACATTGCCCATGACATAGTATAACATATGCCACATTACCCTTTCTCCGACAGACCCATACCCAGCTCTGCTTTTACCTTACACTTACCCATGAATGATGACCACACCAAGCTGTAAATACCGCCGTAGCAGCCATATTCATAGTTGCCAACACTGTAAAAAATGCTTTTTTGGCTGTAGGCGGAGTCTTATTATAATTAGGAGTGGGGCATGCTTTTTTAGGCACGACATAGAATAAACGAAAACGTGGGCGTGGTCTACGTGTAATGGTGGGCGTGGTTTATATGGGCGTGGTTCAAATGGTGTTGTGGTTAGAGTCTGAGATGAATTAGAGATGGAGAAAGGGGAAAAGAGGGAGGGAAGGAAAGAGAAGGAAGGAAAGAGAGATGGACAGCAGGCCCAGATCCTACACCACAATAGAAATATGCATCCCAGAGCTTAACAAATCAGCAGATAAAGATACTCCAAACACCTGGTGTTAGCACTTCAATCATCCCAGCACCATGGTTGTTGCAGAGGCGTACCTAGGGTCTGCAGCACACTTGCCGAGAATCTGTATCAACCCCCCCCTCGGCACCCCACTTCATTAAAGAGTTATAAATTCAGTTGTTTTTTTTTTTTTTACATCAATTTCCTTTAATTTTTAATTGTCTGCATATCCATTAAAGATAATGTTTAGGCTGTTTGACAATTAGACAATTAGTGGCACCCCCACTCAAGTGCAGTGCATTTCCCTGTGTGTTGGGAAAGCATGCCATTTTGTGGGCTTTCTCAGCAGTCAGCACACATAGATGTCGATCTAGAATGAATGTTCTATTTAAACAAATATGTTCCTGGGAATGTCTCCTGTTCTATACAATTAGCAGCACCATAAAACCTGCCACTGTTATTGAACCATCGCCTGTTCATATTCTCCTGACAGGGTATGAGTATTAGTGTCAAGGTTGCCAAACAATCCAGAATAGGCTGTCTGTAAAAAAGAGAAAAAAAAAAAACTAAAGAAAAATCTTATTTACACAAATTAAATAAAAAGTGGAATGCTTTTACATTGTAAGCTCTTCTGAACAGGGCGTTCCTAATCCTCTTGTATGTTATTGTATTATAACTGTATTGTCTCCCTTTTATTTTCTAAAGTGCTGCGTAAACTATTGGTGCTATATAAATTCTGTATTATAATAATAATAATAAATGTTCTAGTACAGGGGTAGGCAGCGTTTTGAGCACAGTGTGCCGAAAAATGTTTTCAAAGAAATTGAGAGTGACGATTTTATATCAAAAAAATGTCAACTTCACATTCTCAATCACCAAACTGATTTTTTATAAAGTAAATACTGTAAACTACTTTAGTAGTGAGAAAGTAATATCCTGCACTCTCACGCCTCAGATCAGCCAAAATTCATGCACCTTCACACCTCAGATCACTGTACCCCCTGCTCATCTGCCCCCCACTGTAACCCCCTGCTCATCTGCCCCACCACTGTACCCCCGCTCATCTGCCCCATCACTGTAACCCCCTGCTTATCTGCCCACCACTGTACCGCCTGCTCATCTGCCCCAGCACTGTAACCCCCTGCCCATGTGTTCCACCAATGTACCTCCTTTCTCCTCTGCTGCTCTGCCCCACCACTATAACCCCTGCTATTCTGTCCCACCACTAAACCCTTCTTCTCATCCCTTCCACCACTGTACCTCTTGCACATCTGCCCCACCACTGTACCTCCTGCACATCTGCACCACCACTGTATCCTCTTGCTCTTCTGCCCCACCACTGTAACCCCCCTGCTCATCTGCCCCATCAGTATACCTCTTTTCTCATCTCCCCCACCACTTTACCTCCCTGCACATCTGCTCCACCTCCATTTCCATATGCTCTGCTGTCTCACTACTGAATCACCTTCTCATCTATCTTAACACTGAACCCATCTTCCCCACCAATATAACCCGCTTTTTCATCTGCCCCACCATTACACCTCCTTTCACATCTGCCCCACTCCTTTACACCCCCTGCTTTTCTTCTCCAACACTGTACCTCCTGCACATCTGCCTCACCTCTGTCCCCCCTGCTCTTCAGCCCCACCTCTGTACCCCCCTGGTCTTCAGGCCCACCTCTGTACCACCCTGATCTTCAGCCCCACCTCTCTACCACCCTGGTCTTCAGCCCCACCTCTGTACCCCCCTGGTCTTTAGTCCCACCACTGTACCCCCCTGGTCTTTAGACCCACCTCTGTACCCCCCTGGTCTTTAGCCCCACCTCTGTAAAGCATGCTGGGACTTGAAGCCCTATCACAGGCTGTAATTCTCCTGCAGAGCATAGCGGGACTTTTAGCTCTATCATAGGCTGCAATGAAAGTGCAGAGCATGCTGACACTTGTAATTCTATCACAGGCTGCAAGAGAGGAGCAGAGCATACTGGGACATGTAGTTCTATCATAGGCTGCAAGAGAGGTGTAGAGCATGCTGGGACTTGTAGTTCTATTACAGGCTGCAAGAGAGGTGCAGAGCATGCTGGGACTTTTTTAGGTCATAATGTAGAGTATAAGATTTCCTATAATTTGAGCCCAGTCTTGTCACAAAGAGTTAATCCAGCTCTGAGCAATCCTCTTTTATTGTTCAGTGAGATAAATCTTGACAAACTTTGTCAAATCCTCCCCCTTGCTGTGAGTGACAGGTGATTTACATATCTTGTGCACTTGCCTAAGAGATATGCATTATTTTTTAATTCCCTCCCACTCCTTTCTTCTGCTGCTCTGCCAGGATTGGGTGTTCCACACCTCAGCATGATTTGGCATGTTGAAGTCATGCAGGGACTTTTCTGGGTTTTGACTGGATGTTAGTGATCACAGCAGAAGTTCAGTGTAAGAAATAAACAGGAGAAAATGCATGTTGATAAGGGGAGTGTAGAGGTGGGCGGAGAGTCTACTGACATCACGACTCCACCCACTGAGCCCTGGAAAACAGACCCACCCACAAAATCTGCAGTTTTTTGGGTCTCACAGCGGACAGAGGTGAGACATTTGACAGATAAGTATACATACAGGAGGCATGTATATCCTTCTAGATAACCAATATTGTAGTATTTTAGAAAGGATGGGGGTGGGTTTACATCCACTTTAACCCTGTCATGCCCGCCCTTCGTTTTATGTAATTTTATTTATTTTAATCCAGGCCTCTCTGGAAATCTTGGGGCATTTGTCAAAGGAATTGAGCAGAGCATGGACCTCCGTGGCAGTGTGTCAACCCATCAGAATCGTAGCCAAAGGCAGATCCTGCACTCCGGTTGTCTCTAGAGAGAGTCAGCGATATCGCTCATCATCACCCACAGTGCTGTACGTGAAGACTTGGCGAGAGACCGGGTGAGGCCCCATCTATCTCTGCAACTAACGTAACACAGGACTGGTGAAAGGGCTGTTATCCCACTATCTACACCGTTGACAAGACCTGATTCCCCCAGTAGCTGTTTTGTCACCATTCTATCTTCAGATGTACATAGAATCACTCAGGTCGGCACTATCCCCGCAAGCAATCGTAGCTGTACATCATCTCCTTTAAGCAGGATAGCAGGCACGCACCTGCTGCACTTGTGACCGGTGATTGCGATGACCTCTGGCCACAAGCGATCACGGGCACAAGAGGCAGAAGAGGGACGTGTGTGTGTAAACACCCAAATCCGTGTTCTGTTCTGAGCGGAGATGCAGATTGTGCATTCCTAATAGCTAGGAACTACGATCTGTCATCTCCTGTAGTCAGTCCCCTCCCCCTACAGTTAGAACACCCAGTCAGGGAACACAGTTAACCCCTTGATTGCCCCCTAATGTTAACCCCTTCCCTGCAAGTGACATTTATACAGCAATCAGTGCATTTTTATAGCACCGATCGCTGTATAATTGTCAAAAGTGTCAAAAGTGTCCACAATAATGTTGCAGTCATGATAAAAATCGCAGATCGCCGCCATTACTAAAAAATAAATTAAATAACTAGTGATGGACAAACTTCCGACAGGAAGTTTCGCGAACGCGAACCGAGAACGCGGCCGATAGTTTGCGAACCGTAACGTTCGCGGCGGGCCCCATTGACTTCAATGGGAGGCGAACTTTACAAACCTACAGGTCAAATTTGCAGCCACAAAATAATTACTAACTGTGCACACATAGTCCCACCACATGGCCAATGACATAACATATGTATGAGGTGAATCTGGGATCGACAACTACAAGCATTCTTTTTTTATATGTGAAATTGTGACAATTCAGGACTGTGGAGTACATGAAGGCAATGGAGGAGAGGGAAGGTCAGGGTAGGCAAAGAAGAGGGTGCAGGAGATGATCAACAGCACCGTGATATAGAGCACTGACACCTGCACCGTGATAGAGTCATCTGACACCAGCACCATGATAGAGAGAGAGCACTGACATCAGCACCGCGACATAAAACACTGACATCAGCACCGTGATATAGAGCACTGACACCTGCACCGTGATAGAGTGATCTGACACCAGCACCGTGATAGAGAGCACTGACATCAGCAGCGTGACATAAAGCACTGACACCAGCACCGTGATATACAGCACTGACACCTGCACCGTGATAGAGTGATCTGACACCAGCACTGTGATAGAGAGCACTGACATCATCAGCGTGACATAAAGCACTGACACCAGCACCGTGATATACAGCACTGACACCTGCACCGTAAGCAGCCCCAGGAGGAAGTCAGCATAGCACAGGGATGGTGGGAGCCCCTCATAATAAGCAGCCCCAGGAAGAAGTCAGCACAGCACAGGGATGGTGGGAGCCCCTCATAATAAGCAGCCCCAGGAGGACGTCAGCATAGCACAGGGATGGTGGGAGCCCCTCATAATGAGCATAGCACAGGGATGGTGGGAGCCCCTCATAATGAGCATAGCACAGGGATGGTGGAAGCCCCTCATAATAAGCAGCCCCAGGAGGAAGTCAGCATAGCACAGGGATGGTGGGAGCCCCTCATAATAAGCAGCTCCAGGAGGAAGTCAGCATAGCTCAGGGAAGGTGAGAGCCCCTCATAATGAGCATAGCACAGGGATGGTGGGAGCCCCTCATAATGAGCATAGCACAGGGATGGTGGGGGCCCCTCATAATGAGCATAGCACAGGGATGGTGGGAGCCCCTCATAATAAGCAGCCCCAGGAGGAAGTCAGCATAGCACAGGGATGGTGGGAGCCCCTCATAATAAGCAGCCCCAGGAGGAAGTCAGCATAGCACAGGGATGGTGGGAGCCCCTCATAATAAGCAGCTCCAGGAGGAAGTCAGCATAGCTCAGGGAAGGTGAGAGCCCCTCATAATGAGCATAGCACAGGGATGGTGGGAGCCCCTCATAATGAGCATAGCACAGGGATGGTAGGAGCCCCTCATAATGAGCATAGCACAGGGATGGTGGAAGCCCCTCATAATAAGCAGCCCCAGGAGGAAGTCAGCATAGCACAGGGATGGTGGGAGCCCCTCATAATAAGCAGCTCCAGGAGGAAGTCAGCATAGCTCAGGGAGCCCCTCATAATGAGCATAGCACAGGGAAGGTGAGAGCCCCTCATAATGAGCATAGCACAGGGATGGTGGGAGCCCCTCATAATGAGCATAGCACAGGGATGGTGGGAGCCCCTCATAATGAGCATAGCACATGGATGGTGGGAGCCCCTCATAATGAGCATAGCACAGGGATGGTGGGAGCCCCTCATAATGAGCACAGCACAGGGATGGTGGGAGCCCCTCATAATGAGCATAGCACAGGGATGGTGGGAGCCCCTCATAATAAGCAGCCCCAGGAGGAAGTCAGCACAGCACAGGGATGGGGAACTTTACAAACCTACAGGTCATATTTGCAGCCACAAAATAATTACTAGCTGTGCACACATAGTCCCACCACATGGCCAATGACATAACACATGTATGAGGTGAATCTGGGATCGACAACTACAAGCATTTTTTTTTAATATGTGAAATTCTGAAAATTCAGGTCTCTTGAGACAATGGAGGCGAAGGAAGGTCAGGGTAGGCAAAGAAGAGGGTGCAGGAGATGATAACCAGCACCATCACCGTGATATAGAGCACTGACATCAGCAGCGTGACATAAAGCACTGACACCAGCACCGTGATATACAGCACTGACACCTGCACCGTAAGCAGCCCCAGGAGGAAGTCAGCACAGCACAGGGATGGTGGGAGCCCCTCATAATAAGCAGCCCCAGGAGGAAGTCAGGACAGCACAGGGATGGTGGGAGCCCCTCATAATGAGCATAGCACAGGGATGGTGGGAGCCCCTCATAATAAGCAGCCCCAGGAGGAAGTCATCACAGCACAGGGATGGTGAACTTTACAAACCTACAGGTTATATTTGCAGCCACAAAATAATTACTAGCTGTGTACACATAGTCCCACCACATGGCCAATGACATAACACATGTATAAGGTGAATCTGGGATCGACAACCACAAGCATTCTTTTTTTATATGTGAAATTCTGAAAATTCAGGACTCTTGAGACAATGGAGGCGAGGGAAGGTCAGGGTAGGCAAAGAAGAGGGTGCAGGAGATGATCACCAGCACCAGCACCGTGATATAGAGCACTGACACCTGCACCGTGATAGAGTGATCTGACACCAGCACTGTGATAGAGAGCACTGACATCAGCAGCGTGACATAAAGCACTGATACCAGCACCGTGATATACAGCACTGACACCTGCACCGTAGGCAGCCCCAGGAGGAAGTCAGCACAGCACAGGGATGGTGGGAGCCCCTAATAATAAGCAACCCCAGGAGGAAGTCAGGACAGCACAGGGATGGTGGGAGCCCCTCATAATGAGCATAGTACAGGGATGGTGGGAGCCCCTCATAATAAGTAGACCCAGGAGGAAGTCATCACAGTACAGGGATGGTGAACTTTACAAACCTACAGGTCATATTTGCAGCCACAAAATAATTACTAGCTGTGCACACATAGTCCCACCACATGGCCAATGACATAACACATGTATGAGGTGAATCTGGGATCGATAACTACAAGCATTCTTTTTTATATGTGAAATTCTGAAAATTCAGGACTCTTGAGACAATGGAGGCGAGGGAAGGTCAGGGTAGGCAAAGAAGATGGTGCAGGAGATGATCACCAGCACCGTGATATACAGCACTGACACCTGCACCGTAAGCAGCCCCAGGAGGAAGTCAGCATAGCACAGGGGTGGTGGGAGACCCTCATAATGAGCATAGCACAGGGATGGTGGGAGCCCCTCATAATATGCACAGCAGAGGGTGCAGAAGAGTAAGGCTGAGTGAGCCAGTCAACCAATTCTGGTGCTTGCTTTGACGTAATCGCACACACCTTCTGCAATTTCCCACTTTGGCTCAAGCCTGTTGCTCCTGCCCTACCCCTACCAGCCCTGTGGAAGGGCCTGCCTCTTCCTCTGCCTGTCATTTTTTAAATAACCCTGTGACAAAACTCTCAGTCCCTATAATGATAAAGGACTGCTGCAGAATAGGGCAGCAGTCAGCAGTAGTGCACCTCAACCCTATATATTGTGGACCTATACCAGTCCTTAAGGATTAGCAGACTGTACCTCACTCAACCCTATATACTCTAGTACGCTATACCTTACCAGTCCTTAGAAGAACCTTTGTGCAACTAGTAGGTTGTGATTAACAGACTGTACCTCAGTCAACCCTATATACTGTAGTACACTATACCTTACCAGTCCTTAGAAGGACCTTTGTGCAACTAGTAGGTTGTGATTAGCAGACTGTACCTCAGTCCCTATACTCATAAAGGACTACTGCAGCAGAAGGGCAGCAGTCAGCAGTAGTGCACCTCAACCCTATACATTGTGGACCTATACCAGTCCTTAATGATTAGCAGACTGTACCTCACTCAACCCTATATACTGTAGTACGCTATACCTTACCAGTCCTTAGAAGGACCTTTGTGCAACTAGTAGGTTGTGATTAGCAGACTGTACCTCAGTCCCTATACTCATAAAGGACTACTGCAGCAGAAGGGCAGCAGTCAAGTATAATATTCTTTCTATATTTGGAAGAAAGAATATTATACATGTACAGCCCTATTACCATACCAGTCCTGAAAAGGACCTTTGTGGACCTAATAGTAACAGCTACTGATTAAACTGACTGTCCCTCACTGCCACACACAGCTTCCTGCCTGTCCCTATTTAAACTGACAAAACACAGGCTGCTGCAACAATAACTTGAATAGCACTCAAAACTATATCCTGTACTACTACACCATAGCAGTCCTGAAAAGGACTTTTGTGGACCTAATAGTAACAGCTAATGATTAAACTGACTGTTCCTCTCTGCAACACACAGCGTCCTATCTGTCCCCCTCTCAGCACTGACAAAATACAATCTGCTGCAACAATGACTTGAATAACAGTGCCTCAAACCTATATCCTGAACTACACCTATACCATACCAGTCCTTAAAAGAACTTTTGTGAACCTAATAGCTAGCGATTTGGGTCACTGCAGTCTCTCCTTGCTCCACACAGCAACCTCTCCCTATAGTGACAGTAGAAAGAATGTAAAATGGCCGCCGGATCGGGTCTATTTATAAGTTAGGGGGAATGTCCAAGTGTCCATGTGCTGTAATGTCTCAATTGGCTGTCCTGTACCCCATGATGGATATGTCATCATAGGTCAAAGTTTTTTTACACAGTAAACTCGTGAGTCCATCGGGCGAACAGCGGCAATAGTCTGCCGATCGGGCGGACCGCGAACAGCTGAAATTCACCACGAACCGACCGCCGGGCGAACAGTTCGGCCATCCCTATTAATAACAATGCCATAAATCTATCCCTATTTTGTAGACGCTATAACTTTTGCACAAACCAATCAATATTCGCTTATTGTGATTTTTATTACCTAAAATATGTAGAAGAATACATATTGGCCTAAACTGAGAAAAAAAAATGCTTTTTTTAAAAAAAAAATTGGATATTTATTATAGCAAAAAGTACTAAATATTGTGTTTTTTTACAAAATCGTCGCTCTTTTTTTGTAAATAGCCCAAAAAAAAAAACACAGAGATGATCAAATACCACCAAAAGAAAGCTCTGTTTGTGGGGAAAAAAAAGGATGTCAATTTTGTTTGGGTACAGCGTCGCACGACGTGCAATTGTTAGTTAAAGCGATGCAGTGCTGTATTGCAAAAAATGGCCTGGTCGTTGAGCAACCAAATCTTCCAGGGCTGAAGTGGTTAAGTAGCTAGCAGCAAAACAATACACAGAATTCCTACCGAGAACAACACTTGCCTTTTTGGACTTATCTTACATTTGACCCATTCGGTTTATATCACCATTCAACTTAATATTTTATTACCAAACCAAGGGCCGTGTCAGCATTCTTTTTTTGTTTACAACCGTTTTATTAAAGGAATAAAGACATGTACAGGAAAAGTTGCAATGTGTACAGTAATTTACATTGAAAATAGCATAGAAAGTATAAATCAATGTACATGCAATACTTACTCCAACTGAAATGCTAAACCCAACAGTACAATATAGAAATGTATATTGTTGGAATTTACTTTATTGAAAGAAAAGTAAAAGAAAAGGAAAGTAGGAAATGGAAAAAAAAACAAAAACACAAACACAACCACAAGTGAGTGCAATCAGGAATATTTTCATTACTACCATTGGGCTGGGTGCCAAACTACTGCCTAAGGCCAGAAGGCCTGCTAATTAAACAGACGACCATGAGGCCCACTTGTTATCAAAGATAGGCATGGAATCCATCAATGTGTGGTGTAAGCGTTCCATAAGTTTGATCGCTTCCATGCGTCTCAGAACCTGTTCCCAAGGGACCGCCGGTGATCTCCAATGCAAAGCTATTGTCCAGTGAACCGCACTGACAAGCATGTGGGCTCGTTTCTGGGCCGGAGGGGCCAGCCCGGGATGTCCGCATATAAGAGGCCCATCTGGCAGGTGATACCTATCCTCACTCCAGTGGACTGGAACAATTTGTCCACTACCTTCTGCCATATAGTTTCATAGTTAGTAAGGTTGAATAAAGACACCAGTCCATCCAGTTCAACCTGAGTGAGTGTCTACAATTGCCCCTATCCCTGTACATTGAACACTCAAATCGGTCCCTACCCTCAAGGAGCCCACAATCCAAGGTCCCCATTCATATACTAGGGCCAATTTTGGACAGAAGCCAATTAACCTACCTGCATGTCTTTGGATTGTGGGAGGAAACCGGAGTACCCGGAGGAAACCCACGCAGGCACAGGGAGAACATGCAAACTCCAGGCAGGTAGTGTCGTGGTTGGGATTTGAACCAGCGACCCTTTTTACTGCTAGGTGAGAGTGCTAACCACTACACCACTGTGCCGCCCTAAACTACAGGCTGGAGCACTCCACAGCTCCAAAAAGTATGGAGGAAGGTGCCGGCCTCCGGACACCCACGGAAGCACCCCCCGGGACCAGAGGGCTAAACTTGTGTAACCTCGAGGGGGTGTAATACCATCTTGTGTGTAATTTCACTACTGTTTCTCTGACTGCCAGAGCTTCGTGCATTTTCTCATATTAGTTATCATATCTATCCACTCCTCTGGGGTTAGTTTAATACCAACTTCCTTTTCCCAGCCTAGCATGGCTTGAGACTTAGCAGGGAGCTTCAATTCATTGAGAGATTGGTATAACAAAGAGATAGTACCCTTATCCATGGAGGAGGATCTACAAACTCTTTCAAATACATTAAGTGAAGGCAGCCCCTTTACCTGGTAATGAGAGGCGTAAAAATGACGGACCTGGGAGGTAGTATGGATTCACCGAGGTTCTCTCGAATTGAAGCCACGGAACTGTATCTGGGGGATAATGCCACTGAGCCATCTGTGCCAACCTGGCCGAGACATAGTATAACCACAGATGTGGGAGCCCCAGGCCTCCAAGGTCCGCCGGTCTACAGAGAAGCGTTTTGTACAGTCTAGGTTTTTTGTTCCGCCAAACGAACTTATTAATCTCTTTCTGGATACCTTCAATTGTATTGCGAGAGACATATAAAGGCAAAGCTCTAAAGTAAAACAAGAGCTTTGGAAGAATAGACATTTTGATAGCCTGTATTCTACCCAGAAATGATATATGATATCTATCCCACGAATGCAATAATTGCTTAACGTATGCAAAGACCTTAGGGTAATTCACAAAATATAGTTTTGGGAGGGACGCAGCCAACTTAATGCCTAGATAGGGTAATGTGTCCCTACATAGCGTGAATTCAAAGCTTGATTGGATACCCGTTAGGGTATGTTCAGGAATATTGATTGGAAGTGCAGCACACTTTGCAAGGTTAACCCCAAGGCCTGACAAGCTATGGAAAGAGTTCAACAGCGGGATCAGGTTTGGCAATGAGACAACCGGGTCAGATAAAAATAACAGCACATCATCAGCGTACATGCTTAACTTAAAGACCCGTTCACCCTTCGCATATCCCCTGATATCTGGGTTCAGACAAATCGCCCTGGCCTGGTCCCCCTACCCAGCGGGAAATATTCTGAAGAACACCCCGGAAGTTTAATATGGGTGCGGGGGTGATGGTATAGAGCCCTGAAGCTTTACACAAAAGCTCCCCCAAACCCAAATTTGGACAGGACGGATTCTAAATAGGGCCAAGTAACGCTATCAAAAGCCTTATGTATATCTAGGCTTAACATTAGAACTTTTTTGGAGAATAAATTGGCGTCTTGAATAATATTGGAGGTCAAGCGAATGTTATCTGTAATTTGTCGAGAGGGGATAAAGCCCGTTTGGTTGGGAGATATCAGGGTGGGGATAATATTGGAAAGTCTATTTGCGAGCAGGCGGCCGAGTAGTTTCAAATCATTATTAATTACCGAAATCGGTCTATAATTTTGAGGAAGGGAGTGGTCCTTATTCGGTTTGGGTATCAGAGACATGTTCGCAAGTAGCATGTCTTCAGGAAAGTATGACCTTTTAACACATAGTTAAACATTTTTACTAAATAGGGAATTAGTTGGGATGAGAATTTTTTGTAATATGTGGAAGTGAATCCGTCCGGCCCTGGAGCTCTGGAGGGCTTCAGTGAGGCAACTATTGCCTTAAGTTCTTCAGGACTGCAAGGGGCATTTAACGACTTAGTTTGCTCAACTGTGAGCGAGGGAAGGGGCAGGCTATCAGGCCAATCTTTTGCAGAAGGACCAGGCAGGGATGCTGGGGCTGCCAACAGATCATGATAAAATTTTGAAAATAGCCCCAATACTTCTGTGGGATGGGTAACTAATTCTCCCCTATTATTTCTGAGTTTATAGGTGTGCGGTGGTCGCACAGTAGAGTTCAACTTTCTAGCGATCATCGCAGAAGCCGAGTTGCTGTGCAATAGGAATTTGGCCTTCGACCACCTCAGTGCCTTCTCCGCCCACTCAGAGAGAATTGTGTCAAGTTCAGCCCGTTTAGTCAAAATCAATGCATATGTATCTGGGGAGTGTGATTGGCCATGAGCATGATATAGGTTCGCTAGTTCATCAGACAGTCTGGAAATGTCCTGAAGTCTCTGTCTTTTTCGTGCCGCTGCTAATGAAATCAAATGTACCCGGATAACCACTTTATGGGCGGCCCACAGCGTGGTGGGGGAAATTTCGTCAGTGTTATTTCATTTAAAGTAGTCGTCAATGTGGTCATCGATTTTATTGACTAGGTCTGGGTCAGAGAGAAGAGAAGCATTGACCGGTGAGATACCTATGTGTGAGACTGTAAACATCACCATCTGATGGTCCGACCATGAACATGGGTGGATATTGGCTGTTGTAGAGTTCGCTAATAACACTGGGGTACTAAAAATATAGTCGAGTCTGGAATAGCTGTCATGGGGGTGGGAGTAAAACGTATAGTCTCTGGCACCCACATTATGGGCCCGCCAGATATCAAGCAGTTGATGGGAGCTGAGCAAGCGGACAAGGGACTTCGGAAAGGCATTAGCTGTACTCACAACTCGGCTTCTGTCCAGTCTGGAATGTGCCACCAGGTTGAAATCACCACTAAGCAATAAGTGGGAGGAAAGGTACCTGTCCAGGATCTGGAAGAAAGAGGCAAAAAAAGAAGCTTGTGAGACATTCGGTGCATATACATTAGCCAATGTGATCTCCTTACCATTCAGTAATCCCTGTAGGATGAGAAACCTACCAGAGGGGTCTTTATACATATGCCTCACATCTAATAACACTGAGTTTCTAATGAAAATAGCCACACCTCTGGATTTGGAGCTAAACGTGGTAAAGTAATGCTGCTTATAATGGTGGTCAAAATATCTTGGGTGGTTCGATTCCGAGAAATGAGTTTCTTGGAGGAACAAGATACCCCCCCCCCCCCCCCATATGTCTATAATTTCTAAATGCCTTCCTCCGCTTGTGAGGGGCGTTAAAAGCTCCCACATTATGTGACACTACTCTAAGCCCCATAATCCTATGATGTCTAATGGTAGCTTGGGGGTAGAGCAGCTATACCAACAGGGGTAGGATTGTGTCTGAGGCAAGCCCCTTAGTGGAGACAGAACCCAGAGGGTCTCACCTCCACCACCAAGTATGTACTCTGTTCTTCTCATACGTGGTACAGGGTCTGTTAGGCATATAGGGCAAAGCATACCAAAGCGGTAGGGCACCCAAAGAAAATAAGACCAAAAATACACTTGTGGTAGATAACAATGTGAACCGATAGGTAAACTTAATAATGAAAAAACAAAACAAATAATGAGAAAATATGGCTTTGGGGGTATTCTGGAACCAAAACCCAACATGTTGGTTCCCCCGATAGAAAAACAAACAGTCATCAGTCAAACGGACTCTAAAGTCCAATGCTCTATAAATTGGGCTCTGTCACACAAATAACCAGTGCAGACCTAGATCCCAGGGCCTAAAAGCTGGAACCTGAGCCCTGAAAATGTTATAGACTGGTGTGACCAGTCACGGATAATGTAGAGCAGGAGGTCACTTAAGCGGGTGCAGTGAGACCGGCCATAGCACTGATGTCGCCAACAATGTAGAACTTAAATAATAAAAAAAAAGAACCTTCACCGTATAGTGGGAAAGTCCGCTAAGAACCTGGGTATAGGAAGCTCGCCACTAGTCTTGATCCTCACGGTCAATCATAGTTGCAGATCACGGAGCTCCTGGCGATGGCGCCTGCGATCCCTCTGAGGAGATGGGGTGGCCCAAATAGGCGAGGGGCGAGGGGTGGATGGCAGTCTCGGCGGGTGTTCGGGCGCCAAAAGCCCCAGCTTGAGAAGCAATTCTTTCCCATTTTGTAGCGTGGTAACCGTGTAGGTTGTCCCATTATGTGGAACTTGCAACTTAAAGGGGAATCCCCAACGATACCTAATTCTCGCCGCTTGTAGAGCGGAGGTAACTTCCTTCAAGTTCCTCCGTTTTTCCAAGGTTGCTGGGGATAGGTCCAGGTAGATTTGGACTTTTACTCCATCGAGCTGTATGTTAGGTGTATTGCGGGATGCTCTCAGGATCTCTTGTTTAATAAGAAAGTCCTTAAGACACAGCACAATGTCTCTGGGTGGTTTGTCGTCCGGGGGTTTGGGCCGCAACGCTCTGTGTATCCTATTGCAGGCAAACGCACTCTCATGGGAATCCGGTAAAAGGGACATAAACAGTCTCTTAATGGCTGGAAGCAAATCTGTGGTCTGCTCCGGGACCCCTCTCACCCTCAAATTATTGCGTCTGTTACGATTGTCCAAATCTTCGAGATTGGATTGTAATTGGGTAACTGTGTCTGTGATGGAGTCATAATCCCTCCGCAAGTCTGAATAAGCTAGTTGGAGTTCGTCATGTTTGGCCTCCAATAAATCTGTTCTCCCCCCAGCGCTGCCAGTTCCTGTGTCAGCGTGTTAGTGAATTTGTGAAGTTCCACCTGGAACTTATTGGCAAGTTTCTCGTACATAGCCGAGAGGCTGGCATCCAGCTCCGCTTTGGTGAGGTGTACAGCATACTCACTGTTATTCGCTGGGCACGTCGGAGGGGGACTCGGGCCTGGTGTAGCTGCCTGAGTGTGCTGAGGTTGGGCACCATTTTGTGCATCCCGCTCTGCTCTCTCGCTCGGAGGAGGTAAGTTGTTAGGGACTTTCCCACGGCGGGCTTTGTGTGTCGGCATGCACCTCTGAGTCCCCTAGGGGTTCGGGCTGAAAAGGATCGGATTTGCGGTCTGAAATCCCCCAGGGGAGTGATCTTAGTCTCACCGGCTCACGGAGCTCTCACTCCATGCGTCCTCTTCTCACCGCGCCGCGCATGCGCCCCCCCGTGTCAGCATTCTTAAAATACCCCAACAGAAAACCTACTAGACATTATAAAATAAAATAAATAAAAAATGCACTAACACCAGGAAGGGTCCCAATGATTGCCGACAGAAGCAACAACCTAAAGACTGCCTATTTGACTCAAATCTACCATCATACCACCTCTTGTCATCTGTTCTGGTCTAATCAGGGCTGGATGGTGATTCACAGGCAGCCCTATAGTTACCCCAGTGCACTTTTGAGCAGTATAGTTCTAAGGTTATTATGAATCTGACCCCTTTGCTGCCTTCTGTTGCATATTGGGTGACAGTGTTATTGTTTAAGCTGACCTGGTTGGCTTGGGACCTCAGATTGTGAGTAACGCAGTTTACTAGCGTTTCCCAATACATGCTTTTTAAAAAAAATCCAGACTCACTTTGCAAGCGTTGGGTCTCACAAGACAAGCAGGATTCAAGCCGCTGGGGTGTGCAGTACCACATTTGGCCAGATGTGCGGGGAGCCAGTGACGCTCGGAGATGCTCAGAGACACCTGGAGACACTCGGTTACTCTCTGGCCACATACAGTACTGCGTAGACCAGCAGTGGCCGTAAAATCTATTATCTGAGGTTTCCATTATTTCCTATGGGGAAACTCGCTTTGATATATGAGTGCTTCTGTAACGAATTTTGCTCGTAATCCAAGGTATTACCGGTAAATATATATGATTGTCAATATGGTATATACTGTATATAATATGGTATATACTGTGTATATATATATATATATATATATATATATATATATATACTGTATATCATGTATGTACATTTATTTTGAATGAATAATCATTTTTGCTATTTACTGCCGTATCCTTTCATCTCTCCGTCCTATTGTTAATCATCCGCTGACCTTAATATACAAGGTTTGTTCTTCTACATATATTGAACTGGTGTTTATTCTTTGGGCACAACAGGATTGCTGAGAACTAGGGTGTTACTAGTGACCTCCCTGTGAAAGATTGTATTGTGTACTTAGGTGTGTCAGAGCAGCTAAGGGTTTGAGAAGGTCGAGGCCAGAATCAGAGGACCTCACTATACCAGAGGCTCCTTCAGGGGTTGCGCTGTACCCATTCTTTAGCTTCCTTTTTTTATTTTTCCTTTATTTTCATCTGGTGATCCTACCAGGATCACAATTCTTCTCCTAGAGTGACAATGCTCACTGCACTGAATCAGTGGTGAAACAGCACTCTCATCATAGGCTGCTTTTCAGATTTGGACTAAAAACACCTTCTGCTCTAGTCTTCTACATTACAAAAGAAGGAGGTGTTTTGTAGTTTACATAGGATATCTGGGAAAGCTGAGAACACTGTTTGAAGTCAGTGCACAAGAAGTTGCAAGAGAAACAAACAGCTCTTATTGCAGGATAAGCATAATAAAGCAGAACTAGATCCACAGTTTTTTTTTTATTAATTCTTTCTTTAAAGAGAATGTCAGTATTAAATATAGTGAAATTGTATTTTACAGTATGATGATATTTGGTTAAGCTACAGTTTCCGCTCATTAAGGCCGGATCTAATACACAGTACCTATCACAGCTTGGGGGGCCATGGCTGTCAGGAAGTGGGGCTCCCAAATTCATCACCCCACTTAAGTAAACATTATTTGGATTCTGGTCTCCTCACTAGGCATTATACTACTGTCATATGATAAGGTTCCTAGCATAATACTTCATACAGGTGCGGGGTATTGCCATATCCCCAATGAGAACTGGGCTTTTCTACAGCTGCTAAACCCACTGATTTTTTTTTTCCACAACACAGTTTATTGTATAAGTAAAGAAAAAATGAAATATAGAGAATGATAAGGTATATAAAAGTACCTAATGTGCAAATAAACAGCAAAAGCTAAAATATTACTTCAAGCATACATGACTTGTAATGAACAAATGAAGTATGGCATAACAAATGATAATTATTTGTTCTTTTCAAATGAAGTATTAGGCCGCGTACACACGGGCGGACTATCCGTCCAACTAAGTCCGTCAGACAATCCGACAGACAGTCCGTCCTACTTTTGAATGAACGGACTTGACCACACACGACGAACAGACAGTCCGCTGAAAGCTTGCACGATGACGTGTACGGCACGTACGACGGGACTAGAAATTCGACGTCCAATACACTGCAATGCAACCTTCGGCCGTGTATATCCTTTCTGAGCATGCGCCATACTTAGTCCGTCGAACTAGCCTACTCACGAGCGGACTGTCCACTGAAACCAAGTTTGGACGGACAATATTACGGAAATTCCGAAAGACTTAGTCCACCAGACTGTCCGCTAAAAAAGTCCGCTGAAGCCCACACACGAGCGGATTGTCCGCTGAAACACGTTTCAGCGGACCAAGTCCGTCAGACAGTCCGCCCGTGTGTACGCGGCCTAACTGTGAATAAACAAATGTTAAACAAGTATTCTGAGTTTTTAAGTCAACTGTTATTAGGAACACTCACAATTTTTGACATAAGTGATCATTTTTTTTTTTTTTTAATGATTAGGAATGAATAATGAATAAGAAGAGAAGTACTATTTTATATAGTATTGTGTAGTTCTTAAAAGTAAATCCACCAGAAGTTTTAATTAAATCAGATTCTTTTAAAGGTCTCAGATAGAGTGAAAATGTACCAAGGTCTCCATCTATTGTGGAATTGAGTTGTGGTTTCTCTTTTTATTGCAATGGTTTCCTTCATTTCATAGATTAGTTTGACCTTCAGTAACCAATCTTTTATTGTTGGGGTATTTATGGTTTTCTAATTCACCGGAATCAGCGCTTTGGTGGTATTAAGTGTCGTGTTAGGGAGTTTTTGTTTTTTTTGTAAGAAAGATCATTGACATGTAGTAGGCAGGCAACAGGCTGTGTTTAGTTCTATTGGGTGTCAGTAATATGAACGATCCACTTTTTAATTTGTGTCCAATAAGTTTAATTTGGTGTGCAATTACATTATAGGTGTAGGAAGGAGCTCTTCTCTCATTATTATTATTATTATTATTATTATACAGGATTTATATAGCGCCAACACTTTACACAGCTTTTTACTACATTAGGGCAGACATTACAATACAATTAAATACAATTCAATACAGGGGGAATCAGAGGGCCCTGCTCGTTAGAACTTACAATCTAGGAGGGAGGGTCAAGTTATACAAAAGGGTAATAGCTGTGGGGGGTGAGCTAATGGAGAAAATAGTGCAGTTGTTAGATGAAGGCAGGATAGGCTTTTCTGAAGAAGAAAGTTTTCAGGGATCGCCTAAATTACATCTCCAGCAAATGTCCAACTCTGTAGGAGACCAATTGTTTAATTTTGCTGATGTGATGTACCACTGACTGCAAATTTTTAAAGAAATTTCATGTAAAACGTGTGCTTAGGGAGCATTTATAGGTAAACAAACAAGCTTTTTCCCATTGTGAATCTTAAAATTGTGTATTGAGATCTTCTTCCTATATTTTTTTATATTTATCCAGAGACTCTGACATAGGCTGAGAGATCCAGCTGTACAAGAGTAATGCCCCGTACACACGTTCCGATTATCGGACCACAAAAGTCGCTTTCGCACAGATCGTTCGATAATCTGATCGTTAGTACGCAGCTTTCGACAGCCGATCACGACAGTCGGTCCAACCAAATCCGAAGCGACAAACAGGAAAACTTTGGTCGGATGACAGCCCATCGTACGACAATCGTGTAGTCAGTACAGTATGCGTCCGATAAAAGTAGTTCAATAAACACCACGCATGATCACAAACACAAAAATAAACCAGAAGCACACACGGGTCACACGTATTTGACATCATTTAAAATACGTAGCTACGCACAACGGAAGATTTTTCCAGAATCGTACGACAAAAATCTTACACACATTTTGCACTGTTGTATTCGATCTTAGTTGTATGCAACAAAATGTGAACGATCGGTCGTACGATAATCGGAACGTGTGTACGGGGCATAAGGAGAGCTTTTTTATTGGAGTTTGATTAAAACAGATGTTTAAAGTTAGTGAGAGGCCTGATTGAGTCTTTGTTGATTAGGCCCCTTTTTCACACTGGGGCGGTTTTCAGGTGCTACAGCACTAAAAATAGCACCTGTGTAGCACCTGAAAAAATCGTCCCTTTTCACTCCAGTGTGAAAGCCGGAGGGATTTCACACTGGAGTGGTGTGCTAGCAGGACGGTAAAAAATGTCCTGCTGGCCGCATCTTTGGAGCAGTGAAAGGAGCGGTGTATTCACCGCTCCTAAACCGCTCCTACCCATTGAAATTAATGAAACAGCGCAGCTATACGTCCAGCAAAGCATCGGCGCTTTTAACCCTTTTTCAGCCGCCAGTGGGGGTTAAAGCCACCCCGCTAGCGGCCGCAGACCACCGCTAAAATGATGGTAAACCGCCACTAAAAATAGCGGCGCTTTACCGCCGATGCCTGCACCACCCCAATGTGAAAGGGGCCTTAATATAAAGTTCTGGATTTGTAGATACAGTCAAAAAACGAATGCTGAGTACACACGATGGGAATTTTGGCCAGCAAAAGACCGATGAGAGCTTTTCATCGGAAAATATGACCGTGTGTATGCGACATTGGAAATTTAGCTGGCTGAATTCCCGCCAGCAAAAATTTGATAGCATGTTCTCAATTTTCCTGATGGAAAAACTTTCTATCGGAAATTCCGATCGTGTATATGCAATTCTGACGCACAAAAACTCATGCGTGCTCGGATTCAACTACGAGATGGAAGCTGTTAGCTACTAGGTATTGAACTTCCTTTTTCTAGTCCCGTCGTACGTGTTGTACGTCACCGCGTTCTTGGCGGTCGGAATTTGGTGTGACCGTGTGTAGGCAAGACAGTTTGAGCGGAATTCCATCAGAATTCCAACGGGAGAACCATCAGAGCTTTTTCCGACGAGAATTCCGATTGTGTGTACGAGGCATAAGAGTTTTTTTGTCAAGTTCGTGTTGTAAGTCCGTGTAAGATTTAAATTTTTTTTTGTAGGCGATGTTAAACCAGTAAGGATTGAGTAGCCTTGGATTGAGAAAGTGTAGTATTGTCTAGTCCGCGTATGAAGTCTGGATTATTTGCTAGTGATGATAGGGGGCCAGGAGTAGAGGAGATGTCAGGGATACCCTGTGGCAAGGCAAATGCTCGGGCATGCTTGTGTGCACACGTATGTTCCTACGAGAATGAGTCGTACTGGGCAGCGGAAAGTGAACGTGCAAAGAGGTGTGCGGCAGGCGCTCATGCACGGGAACACGGGCTGATCCTGTACCTGCTGTTATTACCCGATCCTGCTTCGTTTGACTACTGCTGCCTTCTCCACTCCTGACCCGGCCTGACTTGACCTTGCTATATCTGAACCTGTTGATCTTCTGTTGCCAAACCACTGCCTGACTGCTGACTACTCTTTGCCTGCTGAATTTTCTACCCGTTATCCATGTTGACCCGGCTTGTCTCACTCTGCTTCAGTCTATTCCTGATCCAGTTTCTGCCTAGATCCAGATCTTGTACCGCTGTTGCAACCCCAGCGGTCCCCGAGCTAGAGCTGTAAGAGAGGTCTCTGATACCTGGTACGTGACAGGAGAGTTTGTGCTTGGTTGCAATTTTATTGAATATCTTTAAAGTTGTGTTTATTAGAGGGTGTTTTTTGATATTGTATGGGGTTTGTCGATGGTAAATATTGCATAGCTAGGTTTGACCATGATTTTTCAAGGACCACCCAGTCCTTGTTTTTGTCATGGCAGTGCCAGTCAATAATTCTGGTCAAGTGTGACGCATAATAGTACCTTCTAAAATCAGGAAGCCCCATACCACCTTTTGTCTTAGGAAGTTGTAAAAAACATAGTTGTATACGGGGTCGTTTGTTGGTCCCTTAAAAATTCCTTTGAATTGCAGCCAATTTGAAAAAAAAAAGGGTCTGATAGCTCTATGGGTAGTGTATGAAACAAATATAGTAGTCTTGGCAGCACAGTCATTTTCAAGATAGTAGCACTGCCGAACCATGACATTTTTTGAGATTCCAATTTTTTAAAACCTTTCCAATCTTTTTTTTAATAATGGTTGAAATTATACTGATATAACTGTTTCGCTACAGATACTAGTGTGCTTATGTTAGATCTCAACCAAACTAGTTGGTGTCATAACTGATCACAAGTGCAGCATCATGACAACTGCAAATCAAACAGTGGATAACATAGCAGCTTCCTTGGCTGTAAAAGATAGGTAGATTTAGTCCTACTTTAGTTGAATCATCCCAAAGCCTTTGCATCTTCAAACCTCTTACTACAAATCTATTTCTGGCTTTTCTTTTAAGCTGTTTACTCATATTTTCAATGGCTTTTCATTTAGAATTCTTTTTTCACATGTGTCCTCATGGATGTCTGCCTAAATATTGTAATGTTCAGGAGCAATTTCAGGCAGTATGTTTTTTTACATGGGTTTTAGGTGAGTTTGCAGGCTCAGTGCTAATCAACTTCCTTTCCCTCTCTTTCTATGTGATATATCACCAATTTTAAGGCCAACTCCCTGCTTGGGATCCCACTCTTTTTCAGGGTCCAACCTCACCTAGAGTACTCCTGGCAACCTTTTAAAAAATGTATATGCTTACCTTGTTTGCAGGTGTTTTCAGTATGGGGACATCTTCCTTAACCACTACAATACAGGGCACTTTCGCCCCCTTCCTTCCCAGCCTTATATTCAGATTTCAGCGTTCTCACAATTTCAATTGTTCGGTCATGCTACGCTGTACCCAGATTAAATTGTTATCATTTTGTTTGCACAAATAGAGCTTTATTTTGGTGTTATTTATTAATGACTTTTGTTTTTTATTTTTTGTGATATAAGAGAAAAAAAAGCGGAAATTTGGAAAAAAAACAATATTTTCTTCTTTCTATTTTAAAAGAAATCCAATAAAATCAAATTTTGTCATAAATTTAAGCCAAATGTATTCTGCTACTTGTCTTTGGTAAAAAAAAAATTGGTTAAGTGTATAATAATTGGTTTGTGTGATCACGGACATATGTACACAAATGATCATGTACATATGTGTGCAGGTGATCACGGACATATGTGTACAGATAATCATTGGGACATGTGATTTTAGTGGGACATATGTGGGGGTCATGTTTTTATTATTAGGGACATGTGTTTTTATTATTTGGGGACAGGTATGTTTTGGGGACATGTGTGTTTTGGGGACATATGTGGGGACATTGTGTTTATACTGTGTGGTGTGTTGTGTGTTTTACACTAGACTGGTGATCAGTAAATAAAAAGCTGCAAAAAACAGCTCATACTCACTGATCATCAGCAGGCTGCAGTGATCTGCTCTCCTCTCCTCAGCGATGACTTCCGTGTGAAGAGAGGAGGAGCCGATTGCCTAGCAACCGGCTGTTTGTTTACATCACATGATGGCCGTGATTGGACATTGGATCAAGAGGGCCAATCACAGAGCCCTCCTGCCAATCCGAGATGCGTCGTGTCCTGGTGACACAGGCGCATCGGGATCGCGCCACTGCGTGGGCACGCGCGCGCGTGATCCCCCTACTTCTGATGGACGTTCAGGAACGTCCACTCAGAAGTAGTTAAAAAGCAATATCAAATATGGTCTCACAAGGGGATATACTTGAAACCCAGTGCAAAAGGAGCAAGAGCAGTATACAACCCACAGAGTTAAACTGACAAGGGGTGATTAGTAAATCTAAAGGCAATGTTCATGAAAATAAAGTCCATATAATATAATGAGGGAATACATAAACATAGTTATGTAAACATAGTAGGTGAGGTTGAAAACAGACACAAGTCCATCAAGTCCAACCCATGTATCTGATTATATGTCAGTATTACAATGTATATCCCTGTATGTTCTGCTCATTCAGGTGCTTATCTAATAGTTTCTTGAAACTATTGATGCCCCCTGCTGAGCCCACCACCTGTGGAAGGGAATTCCACATCCTTGCCACTCTTACAGTAAAGAACGCTCTATGTAGTTTAAGGTTAAACCTCTTTTATTCTAATTTTAATGAGTCGCCACGAGTCTTGTTAAACTCCCTTTTGCGAAAAAGTTTTATCCCTATTGTCGCCAGTATGTTATTTGTATATTGGAATTATATCCCCTCTCAAGCGTCTCTTCTCCAGAGAGAATAAGTTCAGTGCTTGCAAACTTTCCTCATTTTCCGTGGCTGGGAGGAAGTGGCTGAAGATCATGTTGTTCTTAGTGACCCAGAGGACTCAGACCGAATGCCTCAGCTAACCTACGCTGCATGGCCTCCCTGATCCTGCAAAGCCTGCGGAAGGATCCTCGTATTCTTTGGATCAAGGAGAGGGACCATTACTGGCTGGCCACTCTCCTTTATCCATGGTACAAGGGTAAGGTTGCGGACCTTATCTTGCCGTCGCAGAGGGAGCAGAGGATGAGACATCTCCGGGAGGCCTTGCAGAAAGGTCTGTGCAATGCGTTCCCAGAGACTGGGAGGTTACAAACTCCTGGTCCTGGACAACTTGTTGCTGAGGCTTCGGCCAGTCACAGAAGGAGCGGTGGAGAAGGTGGCCGTCTGACCAATGTGTTCAGACTATTTTTTAGTCCGCAGCCCCAAGGTATGATTGGTTCCAGCAACCATCGCCAGCGTCTGATTTAGCACCTTCAGTGCTGCTGGAGGCTTTGTAACCGATCACAGGGTGCGCCTCTCCACCGACTCGGTTGATCGACTGACCTTCATAAAGATGAATCAGTCTTGGATCACCACCAGCTACCAAGCACCTGAAGCTGATGTAACCGAATAATTTTTTTTGAAATGTCACATCCCTTCAAGAATGCCTATGCTGATGCTGAGTGACTGTCCTGTTATGTTGACTGACTATCCTCTTCCTCCTCAATGATCTGCTGATAGCTTGGAAGAACATTTTTGGTTCTGGGTGACGCCACCAGCCCAATTTTTCAGCCCCTGTTTAACAGGGGCATTTAATTAAAATTTTTGATGCAATGCTTTGCAGCAGGGCTCATCCCTGCACTCCAACTAGAGTATATATAGTTACATAGTTAGTAAGGTTGAATAAAGACACCAGTCCAACCTGAGTGAGTGTCTACAATTGTCCCTATCCCTGTACATTGCACACTCACATCAGTCCCTACCCTCAAGAACCCAAGATCCCCATTCATATACAAGGCCAATTTTAGACAGAAACCAATTAACCTACCTGCATGTTTTTAAAGTGTGGGGGGAAGCTGGAGTACCTGGAGGAAACCCACGCAGGCACAGGGAGAATATGCAAACACCAGGCAGGTAGTGTTGTGGTGTGGTTGGGATTTGAACCAGCGACACCTTTTTACTGCTAGGCAAGAGTGCTAACCACTACACCACTGTGCCGCCCGGGCAAAGGAGAGGTATGGGAGAGGTATGGGAGAGGTATGGGAGAGGTATGGGAGAGGTATGGGAGAGGTTGCAGTGTCGTGGCACCAGTGCCTAAGGCCCAATTTTTCACCCCCTGTTTAACAGGGGCATGTAATACAATTTTTGATGCAATGCTTTGCAGCAGGGCTCATTCCTGCGCCCACCGAGAGTAACTGTGAGGACTTATAGTGTTGTGGCACCAGCACCACCACCACAACCACCAAAGGCACAATTTTTCTACCACTGTTCAACAATGGCATGTAATTACAATTCTTGATATAATCGTTCACAGCAGGGTGCTCCAGCGCCCATCAAGAGTCACTTTGAGGGCTTACAGTGTTGTGGCAACACCAACACCTTAGGCTCACAATTCTGCAGAGCATATAGGGCAGGCCCCTACTTTCAAACATCCAACTTACAAACATCTCCTACTTGCAAATGGAAGGAGACAACAGGAAGTGAGATGAAAAAAGACGGACAGTCAAAAAAATTATACAGGGTTGATAACCCTTCCCTATGTTTTCCAAAAAGCTGAAAAATAGATTTTTTTTACTGGAGCTACACTTGAAAAATGTACCAGTTCAAAATTACAAACAGATTCTACTTAACACAACAAACCTACACAGTCCCTGTCTTGTTTGCACCGCCTGTATACTGCTATTCTGAGTATATAGGGCCTGGTGGCCCCACGCCTTTCCTTTTTTAAATTTGGGTACGGGGTTCCCCTTAATATCCATACAAGACCCAAAGGGGCTGGTAATGGGCAGGGGGGCTACCCATGCCATTTGTTTCTCAATGATTTTCATCTGTATTGCCGGAACCAGACATGACAAGCGGTTTTAAATGACTTTTTTTCCGTTAAATGTAATTTTGTGCAGGGACTGTTCTAAACATGGGAAAGATGTGCCACTTCACAGGCATACTATAGACACCCCTCAGGCACGATATTTAACCACTTTGCGCCCGCTCTATAGCCAAAAGATGGCTACAGAGCGGACGCCATCTGCCGGGAGGGCGTCCCCGGACGTCCTCCAATTTACTTTCCCTCTGCGTGCCGCCGGGGGCATGCATCGGGGAAGTTCTGTGTTGGCCGTGTTCCTCGGACACAGCCAATCACAGATCGTGCTAAATGGCCAATCACAGCGGCCATCTAGCACTCGACCGGCCTGTCCAATGAGAGGGGATCTCATATGTAAACATATGAGATCGTCTCTCATCGCTGGCTCCCCTCCTCACACAGACAGCGTGTGAGGAGGGAGAGCTTCCGTGCTGCAGCTGCATCATCAGTGAGAACACACACACACACACACACAGTAAAACATACACACACACACAGTAAAACACACACACAGTGAAACACACACACATGCCCCCTGTCCCCAGTGCCACCTCTCTGTGCCATCTGTCCCCTTTGCCACCTATCAGTGCCATCTGTCCCCAGTGCTACCTATCAGTGCCATCTGTCCCCAGTGCCACCTGTCAGTGCCATGTGTCCCCACTGCCACCTATCAATGCCACCTGTCCCCAGTGCCACCTATCAGTGTCATCTATCCCAATGACCACCTATCCGTGCCACCTGTCCCCAGTGCCACTTGTTCCTAGTGCCATGTGTCCCCAGTGCCACCTGTCCCTAGTGCCACATGTCCCCAGTGCCACCTGTCCCCAGTGCCACCTGTCTGTGTCACGGGTCATCAGTGCCATGTATTAGTGCCATCTGTCATCAGTGTCAGGTGTTATCAGTGCCACGTATTAGTGCCATCTGTCATCAGTGCCGCATCAGTGTCACGTGTCATCAGTGCCACATATTAGTTCCATCTGTCATTGGTGTCAAGTGTCATCAGTGCCATGTATTAGTGCCATCTGTCATCAGTGTCACATGCCATCAGTGCCACGTATCAATGCCATCTGCCATCAGTGCCACGTCAGTGTCACGTGTCATTGTCCTGGTCCAAGGACCTTTGAAAGTGTGATAGGTAGGAATGAAATGAGATGTGTAATTTATTCTCCTAGAACGCCTCAAGGTACTATGTCAATGTTGGTCCTCTGCATGTGGCCAGGCTGTGTAAAAGTCTCACACATGTGGTATCGCCATACAGGAAGAGTATTAGAATGTATTTTGGGCTGTCATTTTTGCTATATATATGCTATGTGTTAGAAATATCTTATAAATTGGCAACTTTGTGTAAAAAAAATGCGTTTTCATTTTTTTTCCACATTTTCCAAAAACTTCTGGAAAAAATTGAACCGTTCAAAAGACTCATTATGCCTTATAGATTATACGTTGGGGTGTTTGCTTTCCAAAATGGGGTCATTTCATGGAATTCCATTGTCCCGGTACTCCAGGGCCTTCAAAAGTGTAATAGGTGGTTGAGAAATGAGATGCATGAAGGTGCCACTTCAATGTTGGGCCTTTGTATGTGGCCAGGCTGTGTAAAAGTCTCACACATGTGGTATCGACATACTCGGGAAGAGTAGCAGAATGTATTTTGGGGTGTAATTTGTTGTGTGCATATGCTGTGTGTGAGAAAAAACCTGATAATATGACAATTTTGTAAAAAAATTATCAAAATTTTATGACAGAAACAAAGAAAAAAGCTTTTTTTTCACAAAACTTACGGCCCTTTTTTATTTATAGCACAAAAAATAAAAAAAACACTAGTGATTAAATACCACCAAAAGAAAGCTCTATTTGTGTGAAAAAGGGGACGCAAGTTTCATATGGGTACAGTGTTGCATGACTGAGTAATTGTCATTCAAACTGTAAGAGCGCTGAAAGCTGAAAATTGGTCTGGGCAGGAAGGGGGTGTAAATACACTATATTGAGGTGGTTAGTCACCCATAACTTTTGTTTGTTCTTTTAAATTTATTACCCAATGGGATGCATTGGCTAATGCCCTTATTTAATATGCTCTTAAAGCAAACCCATCTCTCCTCTGTTTTCTTTGTTCCTAGAGCCCCATACACACTATCAGACTGTCTGCTGATTTTTTCCATCAGATTTACCAAAACCATATAATATGAGGTCAAACCTTAGGGGTTTCAATGTGTATGCAATCAGGCAAGCCCTTCTACTACATGGTTTTGGTAAATCTGAAGGAAAAAATCAGCAGACAATCTGATAGTCTGTATGGGGCTTAAGATTTAATCCCAATTTATGCCTTCTAGCAAGGCTTGTAGATTAGGGACGTTGGCTCTTTTGAAATTCAGTGTTTTTGTATTCCCCTTATGTTTCCTATTTGTGTGATTTATACTGAAGCCAATTGACCTGTGATCGCTGTTACCTAAATTGCCCTGTATTTCCACATTCGTGATCAGGTCTTTATTGTTGATAATCAGTAGATCCAGTAATGCTTTATTTCTAGTTGGTGCGTCTACCATCTGACCCATAAAATTGTCCTGCAAGTTGTTTAGGAACTGGCGAGCCTTAGATGATTGCGCAGTTCCCTTCGCCCAGTCTGTGTCTGGATAGTTAGAGTCCCCCATTATGATAACACTTCCCTTCCTTGCTGCTAATCCAAATTGTGATAGTAGATCTATCTGTCTTTCCCCCCCTCAGGTTAGGGAGCCTATAGCATACTCCCAGTATTATTTTCCCCTTAGCTTCATCCCTTTGGAGCTCTACCCATAAGGATTCCATCTCCTCCAGAGCTCCCTTAGAAATGATATCTCTCACATTCACTTTTACATTATTCTTTATATATATATATAGGCATACCCCTCCCCTTTTTTTACCCTCTCTATCCTTACTATAAAGGGTATACCCTTGAATGTTTGCCAACCAATCATGAGAGCTGTTGAACCAGGTCTCTGAAATTCCCACAAAATCCAAATCCTCCTCGTACAACAGTATCTTTATTTCACCGATCTTGTCCGCCAGGCACCTGGCATTGGTGAACATGCCACATAGTTTAGACTGGTCACATATTATCCTCTTATTGGGTGTTCCAAGATTGCAACTAGGACTTGCTACTATACTTACCTTACCTCTGGACCCTCCCCCCATCGCCTAGTTTAAAAACCCCTCTAACTGTTTGGCCATCGTCATTCCCAGCTGATCTGCACTCTCCTCATTTAGGTGCAGTCCATCCCTTCTATAGTACCGATTATCGACTGAGAAGTTCGCCCAGTCCTCCAGGAACCAAAAACCCTCCTTACTACACTAGCTCTTCAGCCCCTTTTTTACTTCCCTAATCTCCCTCTGCCTTTCTGGTGTGGCTCGATATACCGGTAGTATTCCTGAGACTTCTACCTTGGAGGTCCTTTTCCTCAATTTAGCCCTTAAGTCCCTAAAATCTTTCTTTAGGACACTCCATCTGCCTCTGACTTTGTCATTGGTGCCAACGTGCACCATGACAACTGGGTCTTCCCCAGCCCCTCCCAGTAATCTGTCAACCAGATCCGTGATGTGCCGAACCCAAGTGGCCGGTAGACAACATACTGTTCAGCGCTTCAGGTCTTTGTTACAGATTGGCCTCTCTATCCTTCTAAGAATTGAGTCCCCTACCACCAGAATCTGTCTTTCTTTTACCTTTGCTTCCCCCCCCACTCTCACTTGAGGAGTTCTTCCCCTGGCAGGTACAGTAGGTGACCGCTATATTGTGTCAATCTCGCCGCTTCTATCGGCGAGATTGACACCCTGCGAGCCCCGTCGCGGGAGCCAGCGCCGAGCTGGCTCGCATCGGGAAAGGAAATTTTTTTTTCCTTTCCCAATAAGCGACAAGCATCACTGGTCGGGTTCACACTGGTGCGGGGATCCGAATTGGATTCCCGCCAATACCAGGCACTGTATTTGGTATGAATCCTACGGGAGAACTCCACGCCAGATAAAAAAAAAACATCATGGGTTCCCCCTTCGGAGGCATACCAGGCCCTTAGGTCCGGTAGGGATTTTAAGGGGAATCCTCTACGCTGAAAAAAACGGTGTGGGTCCCCCCCAAAACACAACATCGGTGGTATCTACTGTAGGAGAGTCCCTTAGCTCCAGCAGTGCTGATCCCTGACTGGTTTCACCAATGTCACTCAATGGAACATACTTATTGGGATGCTCCAGCCCTGGATCGGCCTCCCTGGCAATTCCCCCTTTATCCTTCCTGATTGTCACCTATCTACTTTTTTCTAGTGCCTGCACCTCTTTGTCTCCACCCGCCTCTGTGCTGGCCCCAGCTGACACCTGCCATGTACATTCCTTGCTCTTCTTTAGTATGGAGGGACTTCTCAGTGCCAGTGACAGTTGCTTCCCCAGATTCAGAACCCGGGCTTCCAGGGAAAAAATGCGCTTACATTTTGCACAGCAGTATTGACCCTCGATCAGATAATCAAGGAACACATACATGCGGCAAGATGTACAATGAGTCGCCTCTCCACACCCGCCAGGCATCGTACTTGTTATACACTGTTACAGTGTCATCAGTCTGTCCTTCAATAGCGTTCTGGGGGGGGGGGGGGGTTTCAACCAATAGTCATGCTAAATGCTGTAGAGAGCATTGCTATGCAATAACGTTGAGCCTCTCTCTAGCATTTTTGGGTGAGCTCAGGGGAGGGGGCTGAGGTCTGCAGACCCTTTATGCCCTGGGCTCATAGAAAGTGATTTGAGTGACGCTGAGCCTGAAGGAGGAACATCCAGAAAAGGAAATAGCATTGCATTGCTAGTGAATCTCTGAGCAGCAGAGCAGTACTTGATAGGAGGGGAGTAGAGCTTCTTGAGTTGCTTTTTTATTTTTGAAAATAGTGGGGAGCCACAGTAAATGATAACTGTCAAAATTGCTTGGCAGTTTTGTTGAGAGCACAAACAATCATCATTCACTGCATGCCTTGAATGGAACTGTTTTGGGAAACAGCTGCAATGGGTTTATTTCTGCTTTAGAAAACACTTGAAAATTGGGTAAAAATTGTTGTTTATTTGATTTATTAGTTATTCGACTTCATAGCCACTATCTTTTTCTAACATACAGTATTTACAGTATTTTGATTGCGGTGTAGATGAATTCGATGAAAGATTGTGCAATTAATGAACAAGGATATAGAAAGAAAATATTTTGGGGTTTTGAAGGCTTCAGATGATGGGGCTGCAGAGACAAGGATTGGGGGTACGTGATGTCTACAACCATAACCAATCTTATCTAGGTGCCACCTGTGTGGTCATAATTTACCATGCTCAGGGAGGTAACCATGGGCTACATTTCAAAATGTTTAAACATATTTATATTTATGTTTTTAACTGCATATTACCAGTCAGCCATTCTGACCTTTATTCTGAACATTATACATCTAACTTCCTCATTGTTGCTGCTTTGTAAAAATCACTTTGCTTCCCTGGATACTTGTAAAGCAGTGGGGAGAGGCTGTCACAATCTCTGCAAAGCTGTCTCCCCTTCTGCGGGGTAACACATTTCTCCCTTGTTGTAAAACCTTCTGCTATTAGTCAGAAGTTAAGACTGACATTCAGCACAGACACAGTTATCAGTGTGACCACTGAATCATGAACAGCAGAGTTGTTCTTGGAGAGGGACTTCTAAGCCCTTGTACACACGGTCGGAGAATCCGTCGAAATGTGTCTTATCGGACCGTGTTGTCGGATAATCCAACTGTGTGTGGTATGCATCGGACTGTTTCCGTCGGAATATCCGTCAGACCAAATTTTCCAACTTGCTGGAAATATTTTCAGACAAACTGGTCCGATAGGACATACTCCAATCATGTGTAGAGAATTCCGATCGGACAAAGTGCCACGCATGCTCAGATCAAATTCCTACATCAAAGCTATTGGCTACTAGCCTGAACGTAGTCCCATCGTAACTAAATTACCTCATCACGCTCTGAAAGATCGGATTTTTCAACAACTTTGTCCGTCCGTGTGTACAAGGGCTTACACTAATGCCCCATACACACGGTTGGATTTTCTGGCGGAAAATGTGCAATCGGATCATGTTGTCAGAGAATCAGACCGTGTGTGGGCTCCATGGGGCTTTTTCCATCGCACGTACAAAGTTTGACAGCTGGATCTAAAATTTTCCGACAACAAAATTTGATTGCGTAAATTTGTGTGTAGACAAGTCCGACGCACAAAGTGCCATGCATGCTCAGAATAAATTACCAGACGGAAGCGCTCAGTCTGGTAAAACTAGCATTCATAATGGATAAAGCATATTCGTCACGCTGCAATGTTAAAAATGGTTTAATGCAGCGCATTCTCTTTCTTTATAATGCTAGAAGAATGATGTTGTTTTGCTGCTTATATTCACACAGACTTCTAACAAAATTCTTTCTTTATTCTTTCTCCTGATTTCATGAATATAATATTTTTAGTCGTCAGATCTCCCGAATCATTTTAGATTTTTATGTTTTAATGTTTTTAAAAAAAATTGTGGCTGTTTTTGTTATCAAAATCTCCTTTTTTTATTTTGGTGATCTCCGTAATTTTTTTTCTGCATTTTGTGTGTCAACTTACCACAACACTATTCTTATCTTTTAATTTTATTATTTTATTTTTTAATCTCGAGGAGGTTGTTTATTGTTGGTGTCCCTTGTTAATTTGACTTTGTATTTTTGAAATGTACCTGCCTACTCACAAATAAACGGTCCTTTTTTTAAGTAAAACACATAGGCAAGTATTTCTTTAACAAAAAAAAACTTTATTAAGGGTCATAATCAAATAAAGAGGAAGGCAACGCTGGAGAAACTGATGAAATTGGCAAAGCCTTTGGCCCCCAGGGCACACATTAATTATTTAAAGGCAAAATTGGTGGCCTGATGAGTCCATATACAAGGGAGTACAGTCTGGTCCAGAAGTTCAAGAGATCAGGAACAGCAGCAGATGACATCTATGTCCCCAGGCTGTGGTCATACAAGAGCCTGCATCTTTTGTTAGACCAGACTGAACCCAGGCCATTGCTCTCTGGTCTTCCTTCCACGCTACCTTCCAGGTTGTGGCTGTGGTGTTGGAGGTGTGGCAGAAGGAGGAGGAGGAGTATGGTCCAACTCACACAGGTGGGGGTTTGGCCCCTCAACCCCTTGTTTAGTGTGAGGTAAATTAGTTCCTCACACATGAGGCATTGCCTCTCCCCCATTTTCTCCAGTTTGCAAGCAGCCAAGGAGACAAAGGCCACTTGACGAGTGGGGGGTGGTTTTGAGGGCTGCAGAAGCCTTCCCAATCAGCCTGAGCGCTGACTCCACCACGTTCTTCCCCTTTCTGGGTCTTTTGGTTGGAAGATGGAGGGGAGGGACCTGAGATTCAGTGAGGCTCCTAAGCCTGCCCACCTCCTGGCTGCCACTAACTCCTGCCTCCTCCTGCCTGCCACTAGCCCCCACCTCCTCCTGGCTGCCACATTCCACAGCCACCTCCTTGCTGCCACAATCCATGCTCTCCTCCTGGCTGAGGTCTTCCTGTGTATGAAAGAGGGACATACTTTTAGTTTTTGGTTCATAAATCACACACAATTTTTCGCTCATGACTGTTGCAAATTGAATGTTAACAAATAAAAAAGACTATCATTCGGAGACCAGCATTTTTAATTCTTGCCCCAATTATTTTTGGATACTACTGTCTATTGATATGTAAAACACTTTATTAAATCAGCAATTAGTGATCAATAATCACATCTAGTTAACCTCATTAATTTTTACACAAAAAATATGTAGAACAATACTATACCTGGCTCAAGCTGGGCTCCTCCACTTCTTCCTAGCTGGAAGGCCCAGAGTGGGCATCGGAAGCCTCAGCTGGGGTGGAATGAAGCATGAAACGAAGCATGGAATGAAAGGTTGAGAGGGATTCCCGGATTTCAGTCTGGTCTAACAGAAAATGCAGTCTCTCATAGTACCACAGCCTGGGGGCATAAACATCATCTGCTGCAGCTCCTGATCTCATGGAGTCCTGGACCTTCTTGCGCTCCCCCAGATATGTACTCTTCAGGCCACAAATTTTGGCTTTTAAATAGGGGATGTTTGCCGTGGGGACCACCGGCTTCACCAACTCCAGCAGTTTCTCCAGCGCTGCCTGCCTCTTTAATTTGTTATTATAATGTGAATGTTTCACCTGCCACAGACAGGGCAGCTCCTCTGTACTTGTCTATGAAAATAGGCTGAAAACTGTGGTCTTTGAAGCCATCCATTTTCTCTGGAAGACACAACACAAGACAAACCCTAATGTCAGGCTAAACTCTCCTAATCATGACCCAATATAGGCCTCAATCTAGAAGCAGTATAGGCCACTGATGTTCCAAGTTTAAATTGTACCTTCATTCTAATGATTGTTGCTTTCGATACTCCATCCTCCACTCACAGATCCTACGTATGACGCACGCGTGTTACGTTTTATATACACTGCGCATGCATGAAACTCCCCCCGCCCCTGACTTTCTTTCTATTCTATTCCCCACCTCTTCTCTTTTAGCACAGTGGGGAGAGCACATGGCGGAGACACAGCAGGTGGGTGCTAATTACAGCAACAAGGAGGACGAGGAAAACCTGGAGCCAAAAACGTCCCGATCCCGGAGGAGAAGATTTAAGGTCTCAAATATGTCCTTTGTAGAGATATTGGAGATGGTGGACATACTGAAGATAAACGACTATGATGAGAAGTAGGGATGAGCCGAACACCCCCCGGTTCGGTTCGCACCAGAACTTTCGAACGGACCCCAAATTCGAACGAACTTTAGAACCCCATTGAAGTCTATGGGACTCGAACGTTCGAAATGAAAAGTGCTAATTTTAACGGCTAATATGCAAGATACTGTCCTAAAAAGGGTTTGGGGACCTGGCTCCTGCCCCAGGGGACATGGGTCAATGCCTAAAATGTTTTTAAAAATGGCCCGTTTTGGCGGGAGCACTGATTTTAATGACGATTAAAGTGAAAAAAAAAGTGAAATATTCCTTTAAATATGGTGCCTGGGGGGTGTCTGTAGTATGCCTGTGAAGTGCCACGTGTTTCCCGTGTTTAGAACAGTCCCTGCCCAAAATGACATTAAACGGAAATAACACCATTTAAAACTGCTTGCGGTTTTAATGTTATATCTGGTTCCTGCAATATGGTTGAAAATCATTGAGAAAAATTGCATGGGTAGCCCTCCCTGCCCATTACCAGCCCCTTTAGGTCTTGTACGCATATTAAGGGGAACCCCGTACCCATATTAAAAAAAGGAAATGCGTGTGGCCCCCAGGCCCTATATACTCAGAACAGCAGTATACAGGCGGTGCAAACAAGACAGGGACTGTGTAGGTTTGCTGTGTTAAGTTGAATCTGTTTGTAATTTTCAACTGGTACATTTTTAAAGTGTAGCTCCAGTCAAAAAAACTATTTTTAAGCTTTTTGGAAAACATAGGGAAGGGTTATCACCCCTGTATAATTTGTTTTGTCGTCCATCTTTTTTCATCTCACTTGCTGTTGTCTCCTTCCGTTTGCAAGTAGGAGATGTTTGTAAATTGGATGTTTGAAAGTTGGGGCCTGCCCTATATGCTCTGCAGAAATGGCGGAACAAGGTGTTGGTTTTGCCACAACATTGTAAGCCCTCAAAGTGACTCTTGGTGGGCGCTGGAGCGCCCTGCTGTGAACGATTATATCAAGAATTGTAATTACATGCCATTGTTGAACAGTGGTAGAAAAATTGACCTTTGGTGGTTGTGGTGCTGGTGCCACAACACTATAAGTCCTCACCGTTACTCTGGGTGGGCACAGGAAGGGGCCCTCCTGTGAAATATTATATCAAGAATTGTAATTACATGTCCCTGTTAAACAGGGGCAGAAAAATTTGGCCTTAGGCACTGCTGCTGGTGCCACCACACTGCAACCTCTCCCATATACTCTAGTTTTATTGCAGGAATTAGCCCTGCTGCAAAGCATTGCATCAAAAATTGTACTTAAACGCCCCTGTTAAACAGGGGCAGAAAAATTGGGCCTTAGGCACTGGTGCTGGTGCCACCACACTGCAACCTCTGCCATATACTCTAGTTTTATTGCAGGAATTAGCCCTGCTGCAAAGCATTGCATCAAAAATTTTAATTAAACGCCTCTGTTAAACAGGGGCAGAAAAATTGGGCCTTAGGCACTGGTGCTGGTGCCACCACACTGCAACCTCTGCCATATACTCTAGTTTTATTGGAGGAATTAGCCCTGCTGCAAAGCATTGCATCAAAAATTGTAATTAAACGCCCCTGTTAAACAGGGGCAGAAAAATTGGGCCTTAGGCACTGGCGCTGGTGCCACCACACTGTAACCTCTCCCATATACTCTTGTTTGATTGCAGGAATTAGCCCTGCTGCAAAGCATTGCATCAAAAATTGTAATTAAACGCCCCTGTTAAACAGGGGCAGAAAAATTGGGCTGATGGCATCAACCAGAACCAGAAATGTTCTTCCAACACATCAGCGGAGGAGGAAGAGGATAGATAATCAACATAACAGGACAGTCACTCAGCATCAGCATAGGCAGTCTTGAAGGGATGTGATATTTCAAAAAAAATTATTCTGTTACATCAGCTTTAGGTGCTTGGTAGCTGTGGGTGATCCAAGACTGATTCATCTTGATGAAGGTCAGTCGATCAACTGATTCGGTGGACAGGCGCACCCTGTGATCGGTAACAAAGCCACCAGCAGCACTGAAGGTGCGTTCCGAAAGAACGCTGGATGCAGGACAGGCCAGTAGCTCAATTGCATACTGTGCAAGCTCTGGCCAGTGATCCATCCTCAAGACCCAGTAAGCCAGAGGATTTTCGGTGGGAAAGGTGTCCAAGTCTGACCTTGCCCCTAGGTATTCCTGCACCATGTAAATCAGACGCTGGCGATGGGTGCTGGAACCGATCATACCTTGGGGCTGCGGACTAAAAAATTGTCTGAAAGCATCAGTCAGACGGCCACCTTCTCCACCGATCCTTCTGACCGATGCCTCAGCAACACGTTGTCCAGGACCAGGAGTTTGTAACCTCCCAGTCTCTGGGAACGCGTTGCACAGACCTTTCTGCAAGGCCTCCCGGAGATGTCTCATCCTCTGCTCCCTCTGCAATGGCAAGATAAGGTCGGCAACCTTACCCTTGTACCGTGGATCAAGGAGAGTGGCCAGCCAGTAATGGTCCCTCTCCTTGATCCGAAGAATACGAGGATCCTTCCGCAGGCTTTGCAGGATCAGGGAGGCCATGCAGCGTAGGTTAGCTGAGGCATTCGGTCCGGAGTCCTCTGGGTCTCTAAGGACAACATGATCCGCAGCTACCTCCTCCCAGCCACGTACAAGTCCACGTGTTTCTTGGGACTGTAAATCATCCCTACAAGACCGCTGCTGCTGCTGCTGATGCTGATGCTGAGTGCCAGCCTCCACCTCCATGCTGACACAATCATCCTCCTCCTCCTCTTCCTCCTCCTCATCCTCTTCCTGTGTGATGGGTGGCACAGCAGGAACACTGTCTGGATAAAGAGGGCCTTGAGAGGCAAGGAAGTCCTCCTCTTCCTGCCTCTGTTCTGCCTCAAGTGCCCTGTCCATTATTCCACGCAGCGTATGCTCCAAGAGGTGGACAAGAGGTACAGTGTCACTGATGCATGCACTGTCACTGCTCACCATCCTTGTGGCCTCCTCAAACGGTGACAGGACAGTGCATGCATCCCTGATCATGCCCCACTGGCGTGGTGAGAAAAAACCGAGCTCCCCTGACCCTGTCCTGGTGCCGTAGTCGCACAGGTACTCATTGATGGCCCTCTGCTGCGTGTGCAGCCGCTGCAGCATGGCCAATATTGAGTTCCATCTGGTGGGCATGTCACATATAAGGCGGTTCTTGGGCAGGTTCAACTCCTTTTGGAGCTCAGCCAGCTGAGCACAGGCATTAAATGATCGGCGGAAATGCACACAGACTTTCCTGGCCTGCTTCAGGACATCCTGTAAGCCCGGGTACCTGCCCAAGAACCGCTGCACCACCAGGTTAAGGACGTGAGCTACACAGGCCACATGGGTCAGTTGTCCCTGTCGGAGGGCGGAGAGGAGGTTGGTGCCATTGTCGCAAACCACCATTCCTGGCTTAAGCTGGCGTGGCGTCAACCACCTCTCGGCCTGCCCCTGCAGAGCTGACAAAACATCCGCCCCAGTGTGGCTCCTGTCCCCCAAACAAACCAGCGCAAGCACAGCATGGCATCGTTTTGCCTGCATACTTGCGTAGCCCCTGGAACGCCTACGGAGCACCGCTGGTTCTGAGGACAGAGCACTGGAAGAGGCCATGGAGGAAGAAGAAGAGGAGGGGGTGGAGGAGAGAGGTGTGTCACAACCAATAGTAGCATTTTGGAGGCGTGGTGGCGGAACAACCTCCAACACTACTGCACCTTGTCCTGCATCCTTCCCAGCTGCCAGAAGAGTGACCCAATGGGCCGTGAAAGACAGGTAACGTCCCTGTCCATGCCTGCTGGACCATGAGTCAGCGGTAATATGCACCTTACCGCTGACCGCCCTGTCCAGCGAGGCAAGGACATTGCCTTCCACATGCCGGTAGAGAGCCGGAATCGCCTTCCGTGAGAAAAAGTGGCGTTTGGGGACCTGCCACTGAGGAAACGCACATTGTACAAACTCACGGAAGGGGGCCGAGTCTACCAACTGAAAAGGCAGCAGTTGAAGTGCTAGCAATTTAGCCAAGCTAGCATTCAACCGCTGGGCATGTGGATGGCTGGGAGTGAACTTCTTTCGCTGGTCCAGCAGCTGGGGCAGGGACATTTGCCTGCTATAATCGGACGTTGGTGTACCGCTAGCAGAGTTCCCGGAAGCACTTGGCTGTGACACACCTAATTCTACACCTTCATTCCTCTCAGAGCAGGTTTCAGAGAGGACTGAAGGTCTAGTGGGGTTGGAGATCCCAGCTGATGAGGAACAAGGGAGAGGTCTGCTTTGTTCTTTGGTGTGGGTCTTTAAGGTACGCTTGCCAAAGAGCTGCATGGCAGGTCAACATATGTCTGGTCAAGCATGTGGTTCCCAAGCAGCTGATGTTTTCGCCACACGAGATACGCTTGAGACATATGCTGCAAATAGCAGTGGTGCGATCTGATGCACTTGTCTCAAAAAAGGCCCACACCAAAGAACTTTTGGAATAACTCGCAGAGGCAGCGCCCTGCACAGGCGGAGCTCTGTGGTGTGATTCAGTCGGTGTGCTGCCCCTAAGCTGGCCCCCGGAGGGCATCCTGCCTCGTTGGAGATGTGCCTCCTCCTCCTTCTCCTCCTCCTCCTCCTCTCTCCTATCAGGCACTCACGTGGAGTCAGTGACCTCATCATCCCCTCCCTCTTCATCACTGGAGTAAACCTGGCAGTATGCTACAGCTGGTGGAACATGACTGCCAGATTGCTGTCCTTCTTGAGCATCCCCTCTCTCTGCGCTCACGCTACTGCCTTCCTCTAGCTGGGTATCATCATCAGAACATTCAAAACACTGGGCATCCTCCTGGAGCATGTACCCAACACTGTGCTCAAGCAGTTCGGGGGACTCCTCAGGAGGACATGGTGGGTCTAGGGAAGGAGTCACTGATGATGACATTGAGAGGAGGGAAGACGATGCGTTGGCAGCTGCTTTGCTAGTACCCTGAGACTGGGTGAGAGAGGATGAGGAGGAGGATGAAGAGGGCTTGGTCATCCACTCTACCAAGTCATTGGCATGTTGCGGTTCAACATGTCCAGCTGCCGAAAAGAAGGACAAGCGTGTCCCATGGCCACGTGCTGATGACAATGCACCGCATCCACGACCAGCACTGTTGTCTCTAGACACAGAGCCTGCTTGCCCTCTTTTATCGGCTCGTGCCTGTCTGCCTCTCCTTGCTGGCCTTCCAGACATGGTAATGGCCTGAAGGGAGTTGGGTAAAAAAGCAGTTGGGTAGTGTATATTGTGCTAGAGGCACACAACACCCACTAACTCCTGCAGATGCCTTTATTATAGAACACCAGAGATAAAGGGGTATATACAGATGTATACTGTGCTGTGCTGGAGGCACACACAACTTCCAATAACTCCTGCAGATGGCAAGTGGGCTCAAATAGAGAACAGCTATGTAGGTGGATATAGCGGTATGTACTGGGTACAGAGCACGCAGACAGCACGCACTATCTCCTAACACTACTGACTGCAAGCTCTATTATAAAAGATAGATCACTAGCTATATAGGTGAGGTGAATATAGCGGTGTATACTTCGGTCAGGGCACGCAGACAACAACCACTACACAACAGCAAGATCGAAAATTGTCCGAAAACGATCGGTGTGTACTGTGTTGAAGGTACACAGAAGACCCACTAACTCCTGCAGATGCCTTTATTATAGAACACCAAAGGTAAAGGGGTATATACAGATGTATACTGTGCTGTGCTGGAGGCACACACAACTTCCAATAACTCCTGCAGATGGCAAGTGGGCTCAAATAGAGAAGAGCTATGTAGGTGGATATAGCGGTATGTACTGGGTACAGAGCACGCAGACAGCACGCACTATCTCCTAACACTACTGACTGCAAGCTCTATTATTAAAGATAGATCACTAGCTATATAGGTGACGTGAATATCGCGGTGTATACTGCGGTCAGGGCACGCAGACAATAACCAGAAAACAGCAGAGATAAAGGGGTATATACAGATGTATACTGTGCTGTGCTGGAGGCACACACAACTTCCAATAACTCCTGCAGATGGCAATTGGGCTCAAATAGAGAACAGCTATGTAGGTGGATTATAGCGGTATGTACTGGGTACAGAGCACGCAGACAGCATGCATTATCTCCTAACACTACTGACTGCAAGCTCTATTATAAAAGATAGATCACTAGCTATATAGGTGAGGTGAATATAGCGGTGTATACTGCGGTCAGGGCACGCAGACAATAACCACTACACAACAGCAAGATCGAAAATTGGCCGAAAACGATCGGTGTGTACTGTGTTGAAGGTACACAGAACACCCACTGCTTCAGACGCCAACACACTACACAAGGCCGCCGCGCTGGCGGCCTTATATAGTGTGGGACGTGCACTACACAGCCTGAGCTATGATTGGCCACAGGCATCCTGCCTGTGGCCAATCATGGCTCTCCTCGCCACTGGCGCTGCGATTGGCCAAGCATGCGGGGTCACAGTGCATGCTTGGCCAATCATGAGCCAGCAATGCACTGCGCCATCGCAGTGCATTGTGGGCCGTGAGCACCACACGAATTTGGCGCGAACGGACCAAAATGTTCGGACTTCGCCGAACCGACGAACAGCCAATGTTCGAGTCAAACATATGTTCGACTCGAACACGAAGCTCATCCCTAATGAGAAGTAGGGACCTTACCCAAACCCAAATATCAGAAAGGCCAAAATCATGACTAAAGTTGTAAAGAGTCTGCAGAGGAATTTTGGGTTATGACGATCCAAGGATCAACTGAGAAAACACTTCTCAGACCTAAAACTGAGGGAGCACAATCAGTACAGAAAGATCAAGCGAGTTCTTCAAAAAAGTAAGTAGTTGTCCTGTGTTCATGTTATTATTATTACTTGCATACTGCTCCATGTGCTTTTCTTTAGTGTTGTAGAGTTTAAAATGGCCACTTTCATGTTCATGGATTCAATCGTTCGTAGTAAACATTGTTCGTTCGCCCACTAAAATATGATGTTTTGGCAAGTTGCAGTTAACTACATTTGTTTAGGTCTATTTCTAGTCAAAGGAAGTTTGTTGTCTAGAGGGGTTTGTAACTAGAATGAAATGCAAACTTGATTCAATGTAAAGGAGAGGACACTCAGCAGCTGTTTCCACATCTGGACTCGTTCGACTCGAACACCGGCTGTTCGCCCGTGGGCCGTTCACGCCAAATTCGCATGGCGCTCACGACCCACAATGCACTGCGCCATCGCAGTGGATTGTTGGCTCATGATTGGCCAAGCATGCACTGTGACCCAGCATGCTTGGCCAATCACCGCGCCAGCAGCGAGGAGAGTCATGATTGGCCACAGGCAGGATGCCTGTGGCCAATTATAGCTCAGGCTGTGTAGTACACGCCCCACACTATATAAGGCCACCAGTGCGGCGGCCTTGTGTAGTGTTCCGGAGTCTGCAGGAGTTAGTGGATGTTGTCTGTGTGCCTTCACCGCACAATACATCTGTATCTACCCTTCATTGCTGTTCTGAGTGTTCTCTAATTGAGCCATTTGCCATCTGCAGGAGTTAGTGGGTGGCTGGGTGTTGTCTGTGTGCCTGCACCGCAGAATACACCTGTATCTACCATTTGTTGCTGTTCTCTAATTGAGTCATCTGCCATCTGCAGGAGTTAGTGGGTGACTGGGTGTTGTCTGTGTGCCTGCGCCGCAGAATACACCTGCATCTACCCTTTATTGCTGTTCTCACCTGTATCTACCCTTCATTACTGTTCTGTAATTGAGCCATCTGCCATCTGCAGGAGATAGTGGGTGACTGGGTGTTGTCTGTGTGCCTTCACCGCAGAACACACCTGTATCTACCCTTCATTGCTGTTCTCTAATTGAGCCATCTGCCATCTGCAGGAGTTAGTGGGTGACTGGGTGTTGTCTGTGTGCCTTCGCCGCAGAATACACCTGCATCTACCCTTCATTGCTGTTCTCTAATTGAGCCATCTGCCATCTGCAGGAGTTAGTGGGTGACTGGGTGTTGTCTGTGTGCCTGCACCACAGAATACATCTGTATATACCCTTTATTGCTGTTCTCTAATTGAGACATCTGTAGGAGTTAGTGGGTGTTGTGTGCCTCCAGCATAGCACAGTATACACCTATATCTACCCTTTATTGCTGGTGTTCTATAATAAAGGCATCTGCAGGAGTTAGTGGGTGTTGTTTGGCTCCAGCACAGCACAGTATACACCTATATCTACCCTTTATTGCTGGTGTTCTATAATAAAGGCATCTGCAGGAGTTAGTGGGTGTTGTGTGCCTCCAGCACAGCACAGTATACACATATATCTACCCTTTATTGCTGGTGTTCTATAATAAAGGCATCTACAGGAGTTAGTGGGGGGTGTCGTGTGCCTCCAGCACAGCATAGTATACACCTGTATCTGCCCTTTATTGCTGGTGTTCTATAATAAAGGCATCTGCAGGAGTTACTGGGTGTGTTGTGCCTCCAGCACAGCACAGTATACACCTATATCTACCCTTTATTGCTGGTAATCTATAATAAAGGCATCTGCAGGAGTTAGTGGGTGTTGTTTGGCTCCAGCACAGCACAGTATACACCTATATCTACCCTTTATTGCTGGTGTTCTATAATAAAGGCATCTGCAGGAGTTAGTGGGTGTTGTGTGCCTCCAGCACAGCACAGTATACACCTATATCTACCCTTTATTGCTGGTGTTCTATAATAAAGGCATCTACAAGAGTTAGTGGGGGGTGTCGTGTGCCTCCAGCACAGCATAGTATACACCTGTATCTGCCCTTTATTGCTGGTGTTCTATAATAAAGGCATCTACAGGAGTTAGTGGGTGTTGTGTGCCTCCAGCACAGCACAATATACACCTGTATCTGCCCTTTATTGCTTGTGTTCTATAATAAAGGCATCTGCAGGAGTTAGTGGGTGTTTTGTGCCTCCAGCACAGCACAGTATACACCTATATCTACCCTTTATTGCTGGTGTTCTATAATAAAGGCATCTACAGGAGTTAGTGGGGGGTGTCGTGTGCCTCCAGCACAGCATAGTATACACCTGTATCTGCCCTTTATTGCTGGTGTTCTATAATAAAGGCATCTGCAGGAGTTAGTGGGTGTTTTGTGCCTCCAGCACAGCACAGTATACAATTATATCTACCCTTTATTGCTGGTGTTCTATAATAAAGGCATCTACAGGAGTTAGTGGGGGGTGTCGTCTGCCTCCAGCACAGCATAGTATACACCTGTATCTGCCCTTCATTGCTGGTGTTCTATAATAAAGGCATCTGCAGGAGTTAGTGGGTGTTGTGTGCCTCCAGCACAGCGCAATATACACCTGTATCTGCCCTTTATTGCTGGTGTTCTATAATAAAGGCATCTGGAGGAGTTAGTGTGTGTTTTGTGCCTCCAGCACAATATACACTATCCAATTGCTGGTTTTCCCATCTCCCTGCAGGCCATTACCATGTCTGGAAGGCCAACAAGGAGAGGCAGACATGCATGAGCCAATAAAAGAGGGCAAGCAGGCTCTGTGTCTAGAGACAACAGTGCTGGTCATGGACGCGGTGCATCATCATCAGCACGTGGCCATGGGACACGCTTGTCCTTATTTTCGGCAGCTGGACGTGTTGAGCGGCATCATGCCGAAGACTTGGTAGAGTGGATGACCAAGTCCATTTCATCCTCCTCATCCTTTCTCACCCAGGCTCAGGCTACTAGCAAAGCAGCTGCCTATGCATTCTCTTCCCTCGTCTCAATGTCATCATCAGTGACTCCTTCCCTAGACCCACCACGTCCTCCTGAGGAGTCCCCCAAACTGTTTGACCACAGTGTTGGGTACATGCTCCAGGAGGATGCCCAGTGTTTTGTAGGCTCTGATGATGATATTCAGCTAGAGGAAGGCAGTAGCATGAGTGCAGAGAGAGGGGGTGCTCAAGAAGGACAGAAATCTAGCAGTCATGTTGCACAAGCTGCAGCATACTGCCAGGTTTGCTCCAGTGATGAAGAGGTAGGGAATGATGAGGGCACTGACTCCACGTGGGTGCCTGGTAGGAGAGAGGAGGAGGAGGAGGAGGCACATCTCCAATGAGGCAGGATGCCCTCCGGGGGGCCAGCTTAGGGGCAACACACCGACCGAATCACAACGCAGAGCTCTGCCTGTGCGGGGCGCTGCCTCTGCGCGTTATTCTAAAAGTTCTTTGGTGTGGGCCTTTTCTGAGACGAGTGCATCAGATTGCACCACTGCTATTTGCAACATATGTCTCAAGCGTATCTCACGTGGCCAAAACATCAGCCGCTTGGGCACCACATGCTTGACCAGACATATGTTGACCTGCCATGCAGCTCATTGGCAAGCTTACCTCAAAGACCCACACCAAAGAACAAAGCGCACCTCTCCTTGCTCCTCATCAGCTGGGATCTCCAACCCCACTAGACCTTCAGTCATCTCTGAAACCTGCGCTGAGAGGAATGAAGGCATAGAATTAGGTGTGTCACAACCAAGTGCTTGCGGGCACTCTGCTAGCAGTACACCCATGTCCGATTGTACCAGGCAAATTTCCCTGCCCCAGCTGCTGGACCATAGAAAGAAGTTCACTCCCAGCCATCCACACGCCCAGCGGTTGAATGCTAGCTTGGCTAAATTGCTAGCACTTCAACTGCTGCATTTTCAGTTGGTAGACTTGGCCCCCTTCTGTGATTTTGTGCAATGTGCGGTCCCTCAGTGGCAGGTCCCCAAACGCCACTTTTTCTCACGGAAGGCGATTCCGGCTCTCTACCGGCATGTGGAAGACAATGTCCATGCCTCGCTGGACAGGGCGGTCAGTGGTAAGGTGCATATTACCGCTGACTCATGGTCCAGCAGGCATAGACAGGGATGTTACCTGTCTTTCATGGCCCATTGGGTCACTCTTTTGGCAGCTGGGAAGGATGCAGGACACGGTGCAGTAGTGTTGGAGGTTGTTCCGCCACCACGCCTCCAAAATGCTACTACTGGTTGTAACACACCTCTCTCCTCCACCACCTCCTCTTCTTCTTCCTCCATGGCCTCTTCCAGTGCTCTGTCCTCTGAACCAGCGGTGCTCCGTAGGCGTTCAAGGGGCTACGCAAGTACGCAGGCAAAACAATGCCATGCCGTGCTTGCGCTGGTTTGTTTGGGGGACAGGAGCCACACTGGGGCAGATATTTGTCAGCTCTGCAGGGGCAGGCCGAGAGGTGGTTGACGCCTTGCCAGCTTAGGCCAGAATTGGTGGTTTGCGACAATGGCACCAACCTCCTCTTCGCCCTCCGACAGTGACAACTGACCCATGTGCCCTGTGTGGCTCATGTCCTTAACCTAGTGGTGCAGCGGTTCTTGGGCAGGTACCCAGGCTTACAGGATGTGCTGAAGCCAGCCAGGAAAGTCTGTGTGCATTTCCGCCGATCATTTAATGCCAGTGCTCGGCTGGCTGAGCTCCAAAAGAGTTGAACCTGCCCAAGAACCGCCTTATAATGTGACATGGACTTCTGCGTGGCTGGGAGGAGGTGGCTGCGGATCATGTTGTCCTTAGTGACCCAGAGGACTCCGGACCGAATGCCTCAGCTAACCTACGCTGGCCTCCTTGATCCTGCAAAGCCTGCGGAAGGATCATCGTATTCTTCGGATCGAGGAGAGGGACCATTACTGGCTGGCCACTCTCCTTGATCCACGGTACAAGGGTAAGGTTGCCGACCTTATCTTTCCATCGCAGAAGGAGCAGAGGATGAGACATCTCCGGGAGGCCTTGCAGAAAGTTCTGTGCAACGTGTTTCCAGAGACAGGGAGGTTACAGACTCCTGGTCCTGGACAGTGTGTTGCTGAGGCATCGGTCAGAAGGAGCAGTGGAGAAGGTGGCCGTCTGACAGATACGTTCAGACAATTTTTTAGTCCGCAGCCTCAAGGTATGATCGGTTCCAGCAACCATTGCCAGCGTCTGATTTACATGGTGCAGGAATACCTAGGGGTAAGGTCAGACTTGGACACCTTTCCCACCGAAAATCCTCTGGCTTACTGGGTCTTGAGGATGGATCTCTGGCCAGAGCTTGCACAGTATGCAATGGAGCTACTGGCCTGTCCTGCATCCAGCGTTCTTTCGGAACGCACCTTCAGTGCTGCTGGTGGCTTTGTAACCAATCACAGGGTGCGCCTGTCCACTGACTCGGGTGATCGACCGACCTTCATAAAGATGAATCAGTCTTGGATCACCACCAGCTACCAAGTACCTGAAGCTAATGTAACTGAATAATGTTTTTTGAAATATCAAATCCCTTCAAGACTGCCTATACTGATGCTGAGTGACTGTCCTGTTATGTTGACTGTCTATCCTCTTCCTTCTCCGCTGATATCTTGGAAGAACATTTTTGGTTCTTGGTGATGCCACCAGCCCAATTTTTCCGCCCCTGTTTAACAGGGGCGTGTAATTACAATTTTTGATGCAATGTTTTGCAGCAGGGCTCATTCCTGCACTCCAACTAGAGTATATGGGAAAAGTTGCAGTGTTGTGGCACCAGCACCAGTGCCTAAGGCCCAATTTTTCAGCTCCTGTTTAACAGGGGTGTGTAATTACAATTTTTGGTGCAATGCTTTGCAGCAGGGCTCATTCCTGCACTCCAACTATATTATATGGGAGAGGTTGCAGTGTCGTGGCACCAGCACCAGTGCCTAAGGCCAAATTTTTCAGCCCCGTGTGTAATTAAAATTTTTGATGCAATGCTTTGCAGCAGGGCTCATTCCTGCACTCCAACTAGAGTATATGGGAGAGGTTGCAGTGTTATGGCACCAGCACCAGTGCCTAAGACCCAATGTTTCAGCCCCTGTTTAACAGGGGCGTGTAATTACAATTTTTGATGCAATGCTTTGCAGCAGGGCTCATTCCTGCACTCCAACTAGAGTATCTGGGAGAGGTTGAAGTGTTGTGGCACCAGCAAGCAGTGCCTAAGGCGCAATTTTTCAGCCCCTGTTTAACAGGGGCATGTAATTACAATTGTTGATATAATTGTTCACAGCAGGGCCCGTTCCTGCTCCCACCGAGAGTAACTGTGAGGACTTACAGTGTTGTTGCACCAGCACCACTACCACCACCACACCCACCAAAGGCCCTATTTTTCTACCACTGTTCAACAATGGCATGTAATTACAATTCTTGATATAATTGTTCACAGCAGGGCTCTCCAGCGCCCACCAAGAGTCACTTTGAGGGCTTAGAGTGCTGTGGCAACACCAACACCTTAGGCGCAAATTTCTGCAGAGCATTTAGGGCAGGCCCCTACTTTAAAACATCCAACTTACAAACGTCTCCTACTTGCAAATGGAAGGAGATAACAGGAAGTGAGATGAAAAAAGATGGACGGTAAAACAAATTATACAGGGTGATAACCCTTCCCTATGTTTTCTAAAAAGCTTAAAAATAGATTTTTTGACTGGAGCTACACTTTAAAAATGTACCAGTTCAAAATTACAAACAGATTCTACTTAACACAACAAACCTACACAGTCCCTGTCTTGTTTGCACCGCCTGTATACTCCTGTTCTGAGTATATGGGGTCTGGGGGCCCCACACCTTTCCTTTTTTTAATATGGGTAATGGTTTCCCCTTAATATCCGCACAAGACCCAAAGGGGTTGGTAATGGGCAGGGGGGGGGGGGCTACCTATGCCATTTTTCTCAATGATTCTCATCCATATTGCCGAATCCAGATATTACATTAAAACTGCAAGCAGTTTTAAATGACATTTTTCGGTTAAATATCATTTTGTGCAGGGACTGTTCTAAACACGGGAAACACGTGCCACTTCACAGGCATACTATAAACACTCCCCAGGCACGATATTTAATGGAATATTTCACTTTTTTTCACTTTAATCATCATTAAAATCAGTGCTCCAGAAAAAACTGCCATTTTTAAAAACATTTTAGGCATTGACCCATGTCCCCTGGGGCAGGAGCCAGGTCCCCAAACTCTTTTTAGGACAATATCTTGCATATTAGCCATTAAAATTAGCACTTTTTATTTCGAACGTTCGAGTCCCATAGACTTCAATGGGGTTCTAAAGTTTGCACAAATTTTCGGTCCGTTCGAAAGTTCTGGTGAGATCCCAACCGTGGGGGTGTTTGGCTCATTCCTACTCAGGAGCACTAGTGTGTTTATTAGGGTGTCCCACACACGTGCTCCAGTGGACACTATATGGGTGTCTCCATCTGTGAAACTTGCACAAAACAGGTAAGTATTCCAGCTTTAGAAAGGGTCAAAAATAATGTATGACACTTCTAACCAATGTTTCATATTCCTATTTCTGCCCTCAATATCTGTGTGCTAAGTATCACTTTTTTACATTCTCATAGGGGAGAGAAGACTCGGGACGTCTGAGGACACCAGGGACCCCACACCTCCTAAAGAAGGGGAAATACTAATACTAACACCAGAAGCAGTAGAGGAGGAGGAAGGAGAGGTTGTTGAAATTGGCACAACAGGTGAGACCGCAGCTTCAGGTAATAGATGTATGCCTGCATTTTTATAATACATGGTGTGTTTTTTTTTGTTTATTTTTAGGTGATGTGGATGTTGTGGAAGAAGAATGTAATTTTAATAGTGAAAGTGCCCATCGGGGTGATAATGGGGTGCAATCGTGATTTTCGAAAATCTCAAGAAAAACATCAATGCTGTTCAACAAAAAATGAAGAACATCAATGATGTTTTAGGGAGAATCTGAAACATGCAAAACTAGCTAGCATCGATTTGCGATAAAAAAAAAAAAAACAGGTTTATATTTTTTGAAAAGCCAAATTTGAAAGATGCACACAGTGTGTCAACATGTGCTATCTCCCATCATGGGGGATCAATGTACGTGTTTTGTGGGTGCCACTTCTTCCTCTCTACTAAAGTGGCTGATATGAAGGGGTTGCACCCCCAAAACACGTACATTGATCCCCCATGATGGGAGATAACACAAGTTGACATTAGACATGGGATCAGGAGTAAAATGCCCAGTTTTAATCACAATTTGTGTGCATCTTCCAAATTGGACTTTTACAGGGGTGACACCCCCATCTGATGAAGGCAATATCAACACAGTTTAGACATACTCATGTCTGATATTGTCTTCACTTTTCAAAGTTCTGTATGTTATGCTTTGAAACATGCCTGTTTCATAAAAAACGGCTAGTTATATTAATGTTACCAAAAATTATGTTATATACATTAAATATGCTGGTTTGTTGAAAAACCCTTTTATTAAACGCACATGTGAATGTGCTTTGAGTAAAAAAATGTATTATCATAAGCAATGTGTGGCTTCTTCTTTCAATCCTCAAAAGCATTTTTTGTAGTGAAGTTCGTATTTTCTGTGACAATGGGGGTTATTTACTAAAGGCAAATCCACTTTGCACTCCAAGTGCAGTTTCAAGTGCACTTTTGCAGTGCACTTGTAGTGCATAGTGGATTTGCCTTTAGTAAATAACACCCACAGTGCTTTTTAATTTGCCCCAATCACGCCAGTTTCATGAACACACACATTTCTGTCATGGTGCTGAAACTGAGTAATATTTTTTCAGTAATGCATTACATACATTAACAACAAAAACAAAGTGTGTGTAGCAGACCCACAACATAATAATATTATCTGAAGAAGAGACTTACCTCATCTCTCAAAGAAATTTGGTTTGCACTGTTGAAGAAAAAGGCCAAAATATAATTCAAAATAAAAACCTAGGAGACACCTAAAACAAACCCAAGCAGTAAATGAAAACACATATTGTCTGGCATATCAATGGCCCCCCTACCAACAAAGTATTCTATGTATGCGTTTCTGACCTCGTGGGCACTTTGGGGGGGCAAGCCAGGATGGCCAGCTTCAAGTGCCATCAGGTTTGAAAGTTCTCTTGGGAACCACATGCTTTACTAGACATATGTTGACCTGCCATGCAGCTCATTGGCAAGTGTACCTTAAAGACCCACACCAAAGAACAAAGCAAACCTCTCCTTGCTCCTCATCAGCTGGGATCTCCAATCCCACTAGACCTTCAGTCCTCTCTGAAACCTGCACTGAGAGGAATGAAGGTGTAGAATTAGGTGTGTCACAGCCAAGTACCTAGAGGGCACTCTGCTAGCAGTACACTGATGTCCGATTGTACCAGGCAAATTTCCCTGCCCCAGCTGCTGGACCGTCAAAAGAAGTTTACTCCCAGCCATCCACATGCCCAGTGGTTGAATGCTAGCTTGGCTAAATTGCTAGCACTTCAACTGATGCCTTTTCAGTTGCGCGACTCGACCCCCTTCTGTGAGTTTGTGCAATGTGTGGTTCTTCAGTGGCAGGTTTCCAAACGCCACTTTTTCTCGTGGAAGGCAATTCCATCTTTCTACCGACATGTGGAAGGCAATGTCCATGCCTCGCTGGACAGGGCGGTCAGCGGTAAGGTGCATATTACCGCTGACTCATGGTCCAGCAGACATGGACAGGGATGTTACCTATCTTTCATGTTTTCATTGGGTCACTCTTCTGGCAGCTGGGAAGGATGCAGGACAAGGTGCAGTAGTGTTGGAGGTTGTTCCACCACCACACCTCCAAAATGCGACTACTGGCTGTGACACCTCTCTCCTCCACCCCTCCTCTTGTTCTTCCTCCATGGCCTCTTCCAGTGCTCTGTCCTCAGAACCAGCGGTGCTCCATAGGCGTTCAAGGGGCTACGCAAGTATGCAGGCAAAAAGATGCCATGCCATGCTTGCGCTGGTTTGTTTGGGGGGCAGGAGCCACACTGGGGCAGATATTTTGTCAGCTCTGCAGGGGCAGGCCGAGAGTTGGTTGACGCCATGCCAGGTTAAGCTAGGAATGGTGGTTTGGGACAATGGCACCAACCTCCTCTCCGCCCTCCAACAGGGACAACTGACCCATGTGCCCTGTGTGGCTCATGTCCTTAACCTGGTGGTTCAGCGATGAGCTTCGTGTTCGAGTCGAACATACGTTCGATTTGAACATCGGCTGTTCGCCCGTTCAGCGAATTCCGAACGTTATGGACCGTTCGCGCCAAATTCGTGTGGCGCTCACGGCCCACAATGCACTGCGATGGCGCAGTGCATTGCTGGCTCATGATTGGCCAAGCATGCACTGTGACCCCGCATGCTTGGCCAATCACAGCGCCGGCAGCGAGGAGAGCCATGATTGGCCACAGGCAGGATGCCTGTGGCCAATCATAGCTCAGGCTGTGTAGTACACGCCCCACACTATATAAGGCCGCCAGTGCGGCGGCCTTGTGTAGTGTGTTGGCATCTGTAGCAGTTAGTGGGTGTTCTGTGTACCTTCAACACAGTGTACACTGATCGTTATCGGCCGATTTTTCGATCTTGTTCTTCTGTAGTGGTTGTTGTCTGCGTGCCCTGACCGCAGTATACACCGCTATATTCACCTCTATATCTAGCGATATATCTATCTTTTATAATAGAGCTGTCAGTCAGTGTTAGGAGATTGTGCGTGCTGTCTGCATGCTTTGAACCCAGTATACACCGCTATATCCACCTATATTGCTAACTATCTTGCTCGTTTTAAATAGAGCTTTCAGTCAGTGTTAGGAGATTGTGCGTGCTGTCTGCGTGCTCTGAACGCAGTATACACCGCTATATCCACCTATATAGCTAAATATCTTGCTCGTTTTAAATAGAGCTTTCAGTCAGTGTTAGGAGATTGTGCGTGCTGTCTGCGTGCTCTGAACGCAGTATACACCGCTATATCCACCTATATAGCTAAATATCTTGCTCATTTTAAATAGAACTTGCAGTCAGCAGTAGGAGATTGTGCGTGCTGTCTGCGTGATGTGAAAAAGATGGATGGCAAAACAAATTATACAGGGGTGATAACCATTCCCTATGTTTTCCAAAAAGCTTAAAAATAGTTTTTTTGACTGGAACTACACTTTAAAAATGTACCAGTTGAAAATTACAAACAGATTCAACTTAAAGCGGAGGTCCACCCTAAAGTGGACCTCCGCTCATCGGAACCCTCCCCCCCTCCGGCGCCACAATTGGCACCTTTCAGGGGGGAGGGGTGTGAAGATACCTGTACAGTACAGGTATTCTGCACCCACTTCCGGGATAGCTCTCTGCGGAAAGGGGCGTAGATTACGCCCCTTTCCGCAAGTGCCCGCCCCTTTCCGCAAGTGCCCCGCTGCCTGCTGGGAAACACACAGATCCCAGAGGCAGCGGGGACCGTCCTTATTGCGCAGCGCGATTCGCGCATGCGCAGTAGGGAACTGGGAAATGAAGCCGAAAGGCTCCATTTCCTGATTCCCATACCCAAGATGGCGGCGGAAGCACCTTACAGACGATCTAGAGATCGGCTTCGGGTGCCGACATCGCGAGCGCGCTGGACAGGTAAGTGTCACTATTTTAAAAGTCAGCAGCTGCAGTATTTGTAGCTGCTGGCTTTTAAAAAAAAAAAAAACGCGGAGTCCCGGCGGACTCCCGCTTTAACACAACAAACCTACACAGTCCCTGTCTTGTTTGCACCGCCTGTATACTGCTGTTCTGAGTATATAGGGCCTGGGGGCCACACGCATTTCCTTTTTTAATATGGGTACGGGGTTCCCCTTAATATGCGTACAAGACCCAAAGGGGCTGGTAATGGGCAGGGAGGGCTACCCATGCCATTTTTCTCAATGATTTTCAACCATATTGCAGCAACCAGATATAACATTAAAACCGAAAGCAGTTTTAAATGATGTTATTTCCGTTAAATGACATTTTGTGCAGGGACTGTTCTAAACACGGGAAACACGTGGCACTTCACAGGCATACTACAGACACCCCCCCAGGCACGATATTTAAAGGAATATTTCACTTTTTTTTCACTTTAATCGTCATTAAAATCAGTGCTCCCGAAAAAACTGCAGTTTTTAAAAGTTTTTTTTGCATTGACCCATGTCCCCTGGGGCAGGAGCCAGGTCCCCAAACCCTTTTTAGGACAGTATGTTGCATATTAGCCGTTAAAATTAGCACTTTTAATTTCGAACGTTCGAGTCCCATAGACTTCAATGGGGTTCTAACGTTCGAATTTGGGGTCCGTTCCAAAGTTCTGGTACGAACCGAACCGGGGGGTTTTCAGCTCATCCCTAGTCCTGAGGCACGCCAGGAAAGACTGTGTGCATTTCCGCTGATCATTTAATGTCAGTGCTCGGCTGGCTGAGCTCCAAAAGGAGTTGAACCTGCCCAAGAACCGCCTTATATATGACATGCCCACCAGGTGGAACTCAATGTTGGCCATGCTGCAGCGGCTGCACACGCAGCAGAGGGCCATCAATGAGTACCTGTGCGACTACGGCACCAGGACAGGGTCAGGGGAGCTCGGTTATTTTCACCATGCATGCACTGTCCTGTCACCATTTGAGGAGGCCATGAGGATGGTAAGCAGTGACAGTGCATGCATCAGTGACACTGTACCTCTTGTCCACCTGTTGAAGCATACGCTGCATGGAATAATGGACAGGGCACTTGAGGCAGAACAGAGGCAGGAAGAGGAGGACTTCTATGCCTCTCAAGGCCCCCTTTATCCAGACAGTGTTCCTACTGTTCCACCCATCACACAGGAAGAGGACAATGAGGAGGATTGTGTCAGCATGGAGGTGGAGCCTGGTACTCCAGTAGCAGCTGTCTTTTAGGGATGATTTACAGTCCCAAGAAACCTGTGGACTTGTACGTGGCTGGGAGAAGGTGGCTGTGGATCATTTTGTCCTTAGTGACCCAGAGGACTCCGGACCGAATGCTTCAGCTAACCTACACTGCATGGCCTCCCATCCTGCAAAGCCTGCGAAAGGATCCTCGTATTCTTCGGATCAAGGAAAGGGACCATTACTGGCTGGCCACTCTCCTTGATCCACGGTACCAGGGTAAGGTTGCGGACCTTATCTTGCCATTGCAGAGGGAGCAGAGGATGAGACATCTCCAGAAGGCCTTGCAGAAAGGTCTGTGCAATGCGTTCCCAGAGACTGGGAGGTTACAAAGTCCTGGTCCTGGACAACGTGTTGCTGAGGCTTCGGGTAGTCACAGAAGGAGCAGTGGAGAAGGTGGCCGCCTGACCGATACGTTCAGACAATTTTTTAGTCCGCAGCCCCAAGGTATGATTGGTTCCAGCAACCATCACCAGCGTCTGATTTACATGGCGCAGGAATACCAGACTTGGACACCTTTCCCACCAAAAATCCTCTCGCTTACTGGATCTTGAGGATGGATCACTGGCCAGAGCTTGCACAGTATGCAATTGAGCTACTGGCCGGTCCTACATCCAGCATTCTTTTGGAACGCACCTTCAGTGCTGCTGGAGGCTTTGTAACTGATCACAGGGTGCGCCTGTTCACTGATTTGTTTGATCGACTGACCTTCATAAAGATGAATCAGTCTTGGATCACCACCAGCTACCAAGAACCTGAAGCTGATGTAACCGACTGCCTATGCTAATGCTGAGTGACTGTCCTGTTATGTTGACTGACTATTCTCTTCCTACTCAATGATCCTGCTGATAGCTTGGAAGAACATTTTTGGTTCTGGGTGACGCCACCAGTAGCTAAGGCCCAATTTTTCAGCCCCTCTTTAACAGGGTCGTGTAATTACAATTTTTGATGCAATGCTTTGCAGCAGGGCTCATTCCTGCACTCCAACTAGAGTATCTGGGAGAGGTTGCAGTGTCATGGCACCAGCTTCAGTGCCTAAGGCCCAATTTTTCAGCCCCTGTTTAAGAGGGGCATGTAATTACAATTTTTGATGCATAGCTTTGCAGCAGGGCTTATTCTTGCACTCCAAGTAGAGTATCTGGGAGAGGTTGCAGTGTCATGGCACCAGCACCAGTGCGTAAGGCCCAATTTTTCAGCCCCTGTTTAACAGGGGCATGTAATTACAATTCTTGATATAATATTTCACAGCAGGGCTCATTCCTGCGCCCACCGAGAGTAACTCTGAGTACTTATAGTGTTGTGGCTCCAGCACCACCACAACCACCAAAGGCTCAATTTTTCTACCACTGTTCAACAATGGCATGCAATTACAATTCTTGATATAATCATTCACAGCAGGGCGCTCCAGCGCCCACCAAGAGTCACTTTGAGGGCTTACAATGTTGTGGCAACACCAACACCTTAGGCCCACATTTCTGCAGAACATATAGGGCAGGCCCCTACTTTCAAACATCCAACTTACAAACATCTCCTACTTGCAAACGTAAGGCGACAACAGGAAGGGAGATGAAAAAACAGGGATGATAACCCTAAAAATGTACCAGTTCAAAATTACAAACAGATTCTACTTAACACAACAAACCTACACAGTCCCTGTCTTGTTTGCACCGCCTGTATACTGCTGTTCTGAGTATATAGGGCATGGGGGCCTCACGCCTTTACTTTTTTTAAATTTGGATAGGGGGTTCCCCTTAATATACATACAAGACCCAAAGGGGCTGGTAATGGGCAGGGGGCTACCCATGCCATTTTTCTCAATGATTTTCATCCGTATTGCCAGAACCAGACATGACATTAAAACCGCAAGCAGTTTTAAATGACTTTTTTCAGTTAAATGTCATTTTGTGCAGGGACTGTTCTAAACACGGGAAACACGGGCCACTTCACAGGCATACTATAGAGACCCCCCAGGCACAATATTTAAAGGAATATTTCACTTTTTTTTCACTTTAATCGTCATTAAAATCAGTGCTCCAGAAAAAACTGCCGTTTTTAAAAACATTTTAGGCATTGACCCATGTTTTTAAAGAAAAAATTTGGCATTGATCCATGTCCCCTGGGGCAGGTGCCGGGTCCCCAAACCCTTTTTAGGACAATATCTTGCATATTAGCCATTAAAATTAGCACTTTTTATTTCAAACGGTCGAGCCCCATAGACTTTAATGGGGTTCTGAACTTCGTACGAATTTTCATTCCGTTCGAAAGTTCTGGTGCGAACCGAACGGGGGGGGGGGGGGGGTGTTTGGCTTATCCCTACACTCCAGCCTCAGCTGCACCAGACAATAAATAAATAGGAAGCTTTCTATTTTGCACCCATGCCCCCCTCACCCACCTTGTTCATCTACCATAATGACCCTGAAACCAACAAACATGTTATTCCCAGTGGAATGGCACTGGACCTTAAATTGGCACCAGATCACATCTCACCCCCACCGCACTCCCTTCCATATCCACACTGTGTATCTCCAACAATAACCATGATGACTATGAAACCAATAAACATATTATATCTAATGGAACCCTTTCCTACAATTAAAAGATACTTGTCTATAATTTGGCACCATGCTGGCACCTATATGCAATGCAGCTTTTTCTCCACCCTCCCACTTAACCCCCCCCCCCCCCTCACCTTTAGCAGCTCCCCCACACTATGAGAGAAAGATCTGGGAACACACTGCTCAAAGCCACCTGTGAGGATCGGATGAGCTGCTGAAGAGATTCGGGTGCCCACCTGGTCCACAAGCAGGGAAATCCAAGGGAAACAAAGAAGAATGGCGGCACATCTGGAAGTAAAATCAAAAGAATTGAAAGTTCAAAAAATCAAGCGAACATAACAAACATCAATCCAAAAAAGATGCTCAGTGGACGTGTTTCACACAGACATGCTTACTCATCACTGGAGTACCCCCAAATGTGCATGTTTATTTGTAGCAAAAAGTCCATGAAAGAGACCAGAATCACAAAACCTTCACCTGGTCTGGCAATCACCAAATGGCTAAACATGGATCAATTAGCAGCAAATTAAACACAGCAGTGCACATAAAAATCCAACATTGCAATTTGAAGATACATATATGTATACAAATGAATACAATACGTGAAAATGTAATATATTATGTGTGATTCATTTGTGAAGGAAATTTAAATGAAGAAGAACATTTTGAAAAATATATGTTGTGCAAGCATTAAATATAATGTATTGGTGCGTCGATATGAAGAGGATGCACAGAGCGTTGAAGAAAAAAAATTAATAAAATGTGTATAGATTAAGTGAAATGTGAATATAATGAGACAATTGAAATGAATAAACAATGTAAAAAAAATCAATATACAGATATTTAGGTGTTAAGGGGCAAAAAAAGCACATAATTTACTCAAAAGAAAGACATAAGGCTACAAAAATGGCCAATTTCAAGGGACATATGGAAATATAAATTGTATATATACATTGAAAAAAAGCCAACCTGAAAATAGCAATCTAAATATAAATATAGGTAGCAAATAAATGCAGCATTAGACATATATAGTTGTAAAAAAAAATCCAAGAAAAGGGAAAAAAGGAAAACCCCTATAAAGGATGTAGCCTGACACACCCAAAAAAAAACAAAAAAAAACACACACACATAGATTGAAAAGTCACACATTAAACGCATATGGAAGCAAATGATGGAGAACCATGTGTAGCACTGACCCCCTGAAGGAGCTGCTGGTTTGAATGGGCTTACCGTTACCTTCACGATTGTTTCTCCGTCTAGGGTTTCCCATGGTAGATGGCCCAAAGAAATGTGGAAACTGACACTGAATCTTCTTTTGGGTTATTTATTTAAAGTATAACAAAGTCTCCCAGTTTAGGCTAGAGGGTTAGGATTAAGTTCAGGTATTTTGGACTGCAAAAATGATACGGTAAGTCTCTTACAGACGAAATCCAGAGAATAACTGTTTGACAGCTGTATTTTACAACCCCCGGATAGACTTCCTCTCACTAGGCCTAGCAGCTGGTGGGGTGTTAAGTAAAGTCTCTGCCACAGACTTGAATGTAGAATACTTAAGAGAAAAAGTCTCTGCCATAGACTTGAGTGTAACTGAGGGATGTAGACAAGTTTAAAGAGCTATCATACGGTACCAGTATCTCTCAGCCTATCCGGGGATACCATATGAGTGTAGATCCATGAAGTGTCCTTCAACTGAGCCTCCAGGCTCCTTCAGAGAAGCCAGCCTTTCTCCTGAAGAGTCCTCCCCTGGGTGCTTCTCCAGTTGCTGGGCCTTTCCTTTAGACAAGACGGCACCGGACCACCTTTGAATCAATAAGACCCCGATATCCATTGAGGCCTGTCCCTGCAGTCACTTCGCCTCAGGCCAGCCCGCCCCGAGACTTGGAAATGCATGATTCCACATCCCAGGCCAAGAGGGCTATGGGGGCTGGTCAGGAGGACCAGAACCAAACAGACAGGAAAACCTCTCTGGACCGGAACTCTGGACCATGTGATGTCAGTACCTTAAATACCACCTCCAAGGAACAGCAGGAGAACACTCCCACTGGGCTGGTTCTGAGAGAAACGTGACATTCAATACACCCAGCTAGACAGCGCTCTCAAACTTGCCAGCGGTGACAGCGACACCTGCTGTCAAGGAGAAACCAGTGCAACCCAGCCAGACTGGTACTGAAACCATAAATTTAGTAAAATTAGCCCCAAAGCCCAACTATGGTTTCAGGAGAATTGACTTTGAAAACATATAGCGCATGCTCATCAGGAGCCAGCGCTACACATGTATAAAAATATGCATGTTTCCTCAGACCTATGGATGCCAGTAGCCTAAACTATGTGGGACAAACCTGAACCAAAACCAAAGCCAAGTTTCAGTTTCTAAAGCTAGCAAAATACTTCCTTGTATTAAAAGAGGTATAGACTCCAGAAGCCCTCCAGCAGCACAATGTCACGGCTGACAGGGTTTCCATATTCACCCAGCCTTCCTTCCGGGTTTGCAGGCTCTCCCACGGGAGTCACTGTTTGCAGCACAGGGCTCTGAAGAAATGGCACAGGTATGTCATTCCTTCATAGAGCATGTGCCAGTGATGTCACCAGTGGCTTCACAAGTAAATATCTCCTAAACAGTACATATTTTGGAGATATTTAGAGTACCTACAGGTGAGCCTTTTTATAGGCTTACCTGTAGGTAAATAAAAAAATATGTGGAAAAAAAAACACACTGTCAAATAGTGATAGCCGCCAGCACATGAGATAATCTGTAGGTAAGTGAACAAATAAAGTAATATAGTTACATAGTTTGTAAGGTTGAATAAAGACACCAGTCCATCCAGTTCAACCTGAGTGAGTGTCTACAATTGTCCCTATCCCTGTACATTGCACACTCACATCAGTCCCTACCCTCAGGGAGCTCACGATCCAAGGTCCCCATTCATTTACTAGGGTCAATTTTGGACAGAAGCCAATTAACCTACCTGCATGTCTTTGGATCGTGGGAGGAAACCGGAGTACCCAGAGGAAACCCACGCAGGCACAGGGAGAACATGCAAACTCCAGGCAGGTGGTGTCATGGCTGGGATATAGTGCAGCGCTGATGAAAAATGAAATAAACAATGAGATTATTTCCAATAAAAATTGATACAATATATAAATGTGCAAATAAATACACAACAAATTAAGATTGCCCAACAATAATGAAAAATTTAAGCAAACCAACAGTGTTAGTGCATATAAAGTGCATTTAGTCCATATAGTATGGCAAAGAATAATGTGACTGTGAATCTGGGTGAAATGGTTGTCTGTAGATAATCTATCACTGTAAGGAAATAGGCTTACCAGACAGGTTGAACCCAGCTAGGCATATGCCTGATGGGTCAAACAAGCTTTTGATGTAACACACCCAAGGAACAACCACTACTTTCAATATAAACCAATCTAGTAGGGATCCGTTAAAGTAGTGACATCAATAGGTATCCACCATAGGAATAATGACCAAAATTCATAAGTGGTTCCTCTCAATATGACATATGGCAAAAGGAGAAAATTGGGGCCACACAGTGTGATTCCGTTTTAAATGTAAAACATTTATTGAAAAAATGATAAAATGGTCACTCACATTTGAGAAGACATTAAAAGCATATGGATAAAACCAAGTAACACAGTGGCATCAGCAGAGCTCGTCCCAACGTTTTGTCCTAATAAGGTATCCAGGGCCGTCTTTAATATTGATTGGACCCTGGGCAAACATTTTCTTAGGGACCCCCCCATGCAATTTCGCTTTCCACCTTCTCTGAGACATACAATAAATAGCAGCTAGACTTAAAATCAGTTTACTGTATCAGATCAGGCAGCGATTGCGATTGGTTGCCAGAGGTTACAGCATATCATTACTGCTTACTGACTGGTCGCTAGAGGTTACAGCACACATTAAGGCTCACTGATTAGTTGCTAGAGGTTACAGCACATTTCTGCTTGTTGATTGGCTGCTAGAGATTACTGTACAGTAATACTGCTCACTGGTTGCGATAGGTTACCGCACATCTTTTCACTGCAGGGGGGCATGATATACCTATGAATGCTGCCTTTATTTACATATCAATGCCGTTGGCCTCAGCTATTTACATATGCATGTGACTGCTATTTACATATGAATGCCAGTATGTACATGTAAACACAGGTCTGCAGGTGAGTCATCTGTACACAACAATAGGGCAGAGCTGGGCAGCATTAGTAGCAGCACAGGACTAAAACTTCAAGGGACAAGGGAATGTAAACTGGGATAGTTGGCAAGTATGAGGCAGCTGTTTTGGGCCCCACAACAATGACAGGGCCCTGGGCAGCTGCCCCTTTTGCCCTGCCTTAAAGACGGCCCTGAAGGTATCCTGTAGGTAAAAGATAAACAAAAGCTTTTACTGCCACTTTAAGAGGGGATATGATTACCATGCATAAATACATAGGTGGTCCATATAGTGAACTTTGTGTTATTTACTTAAGGTCATTCCAAAAGACAAGGAGACACACATTATAATTGAGAGGAAAAGACAGTTAACCTCTAGATATAGAAAGGTTTCTTCACAGAATGTTGTGAAAATATGGAATAGATTAGGGGATGGGCCGAACACTGGTGTCTAAAAAAATAAAAAATAAAGTGTCCCGCTATGTCCATCCATCTTCAATCAAGCCACCTGACGGACCCAAAAAATAGAAAAAGAAAACTCTCTGCCTCCATGGGGATGTCTCTATGGGGGGCTCCGCGGCAGACGAACTTGCTGTGATTGCCCCATATGTTCGAGCATCGAGTCCATCCCTATCCCTCGGGAAATTGTTCTGGCCAGCTCATTAGATTGTTTTTAAAAGGTGGAAGCATTCCTAATGCCGCGTACACACGGTCGAACTGTTTGACGTACTTAGTCCGTCACACAATCCGACAGACAATCCGTCGTACTTTCCACTGAACGGACTTGACCACACACGGATGCACTAACAGTCAGTCGAAAGCTTGCGCGATGACGTGTACAGCACGTACGACGGGACTAGAAATAGGAAGTCCAAGACACAGCAAAGCACCCTTCCGCCGTGTAAATCCTTTCTGGGCATGCGCCATTCTTAGTCCGTCGAACTAGCATACTGACGACCGTATTGTCCGCTGAAACCAAAGTACGACGGACAGATTTTTGGAAAATCCGAAATTCTTAGTACTCAGGACTGCACGCTGAAAAAGTCAGCTGAAGCCCACACACGAGCGGATTGTCCACTGAAATGTGTGTCAACGGACTAAGTACGTCAAACAGTTTGACCGTGTGTACGCGGCATAAATGCACAAAATATAACTGGATATTAATATGTATAGGTAATAACACCAGAAATTGTTGATCTAGGGAATATCTGGCTGCCTTCAGGGTTTAATAAGGAATATTTTTCAATTGCTGGAACAAATTGGGCTATGCTTTAGGCTGGGTTCACACCTCTGTATGGAGCGGCTCACAACAGGGGTCCGGTGCGTCCCTGTTCACCGTTTCAGGTCCGATTTTGGTCTGATTTTTTGGCTGAATTCAGACCGGAAGACACACAGGAACCCTGTGCAATTCACTCAAATTTGCAATAGTGTTAACCCAGCCCTACAGATTTTTTTACATCCTCTGGATCAACAGTGTATAAAGGATTGTGAATATTGAGGTTTTCTCTTTATTTATATTTTTCAACCTCACATATTGCTTATAATTTACTGATATATAGTCTGAACAAAGCAATTTCAAAGCCTTGTGTGTTGCAGATAATTTGTATTCAAATGATGGTGGTGTGAGATTTGTAAGAAGGAGGATTGGTGGTAAAAGGGGTTCTAAGGGAGTAATTCACAGGGTGATGAAGTTATCAGGGAGAATGGTTAAACAGCAGGAAATGTAAGCAGGGAGGGGAGAGAAAATATATGAGGAAAAAGCTGAAACTAGATAGTAGGAACAAAATGGAGGGGAATAAGAAAGGGGGTGGGGGACTGAAGGGCGCTGTGTTCCCACTCTAGACGAGAACATGAAAGTGTGTGAACTATAATTTGCGGTTTGATAGGGGTATGAATTAAGTTTTACTGCTAGATGAAGCACAGAATTAGCTTTTCTTCAACTAGTCTCTGAACACCCTCATACCCCCCAACCGTCCCGGATTGCTCATGAAAGTCCTGCCTTGGGAAGTCTGTCCCGCATCCCGGAAACCTTCATTCCCGGACAATACAATGTCCCATTCAGCATTCAGAGTGGGCCAGAGGAGAATTTAACTTCCACCTCCTCTTGATTAAGCTCTGCCCCCGACCCCGCCCTCAGACTCTAGGTCTTGCCTGAAGGCTGTTCCTGCTGCTGGAAGAAAGGTAGGAGAAATGCTTCCTGCCCAGAGGAAGCTCATGGTCACTTTGCTTCCTCCCATACACTGCCCCCTCCAGTCATGTTGTACAGTCCCCCCATACTGCCCTCCAATATTGGATCCCCTTCCCATCATACTGCCTTCCACTACCCCCCTCCCATCATATTGCCCTCCCTCCCATCATACTGCCCTCCACTACCATCCTCTCCCATCATACTTCCCTCCACTATCCCCCATCATACTTCCCTCATCTACCCCTTCCCATCATACCTCAACTGCCACCCTCCCATAATACTGCCCTCCACTACCACCCCTCCCATCATACTGCCCTCCACTATACCCTTCCCTTCATACTGCCCCCCCACTACCACTCCTCCCATCATACTGCCCTCTACTACCATCCCTTCCATCATACTGCCCTCCATTACCACCCCTCATATCATACTGCCCTCCACTACCCCATCATACTGCCCTCTACTGCCCCCTCCCATAATACTGCCCTCCACTGCCACCCCTCCCATCATACTGCCCTCCACTACCACCCTCCCATCATACTGCCCTCCACTACCTTCCTCCCATCATACTGCCCTCCACTACACCCCTCCCAAAATACTGCCCTCCACTACCACCCCTCACATCATACTGCCCTCCACTACCACCCCTCCTATCATACTGCCCTCCACTACTGTAATGGATATGATTAAGAGAATACTTAAATGTCTGTTCCAATGTATTAAAGAGTACATGTTTTATATATTATCCCTGACATATCAGCTTCAGTTTATCAGCCTTAAAAAACATATTCAGATATTTTGCAAGAGCTCACCCTTGCTTAGGAACTGGACTGCAACAGTTAACGGAAGCTTGTGACTGCTTCTGAGAATACATACAAAATATAACAAGATAACACCAACGGTTTAAAAGAAGCAAGAAACACTGCAAGAACATAGATACTTCCTCATATAGATGAGCCAGCTAAAGCCAATACTTTGTCACTATATGTATTTATATATTTGTGGCTGTTTTGTGGTTTCCATGTGCTAGTCTTAGTGACATATCTTAATCTTTAATGAAATTGAATAAAAGTCTGGAAAAGAGGAAATTAAGGCAGAAAGTATTTTACTCTGAACTGAGTGTCAGTGTAATCACTTCAGCGTGTGCACGCTATATTCAATTTGACCAGGGGCAGAAATAATAATACTGAACCTTGGCTGGTTCTGATCCAATCCAAAAAATTCTAGCACCCAACGTGGGGCTCGAGGCTAGGCCCAAAGCATAACCAAACGAGAGGAGACTGAGAGAAATCAACACGGGCAGGACCGGAGACTGATCACCTCTGGGAGAACGGTAAGACAGTTTTAATATCTAGTCTACTGTTTATCCTGTACCCGTGGCTGGTTAATCTCTGTGTCCATATTGACTTCCCGTGGTCTTCAAAGACAGGTATATATCTTGCCTTGAGTCTGTTGACATAATAAGGAACCTGCAATTATATCTGCTGCCTGTTTTGTTCTCTTTTGTTTTGTTGATTGATCTTGTGTCTTGTGGCGGCTGTTGGTGGAAATGAGGGATTGATTGTATAGTCATGGATGAGGACGTGGTTAAACTTCTGCTGGGAAATATATTGTGCAGCAAAGCACGGGAAAACCAGGAGGAGGTATCAGGACAAGGTTAAACTTCTCCTGGGGGAATAATTGTGCGGTAAAGCATGGGTGCGGTGAAGCATGGGAAAACCAGGAGGGGGTGTTAGGAATATGCCCAGCAGTGACATGGGGATCTCGTGAGAATTGAACAATCCTGTATTTCTCTACGGTTGTCACACATATTGTTGCTTGTTGTCGGTTGTTGGTCACATTTTGTTGTTGTTGGTAATGTCATGTCTTAAGTGTGTTTGTGGACTGTTGTTTGCCATGAAGAGGTCTGGGGGTTGATTGAAGTAGTAGAGTCAGGATATAGAACTGAGTCTCTTGGGTATAAACCTTTACTCCTGGAGGTTGCACACGCATTGATATACAGATTAAATGTACATTACCCAATCAAATTAGTTTGTGGTAAATCATTGAAATTCATAGAAGCTGAGTCTAGAAATAGAGAAGGACAGGGTGAGAAATTTGGGTTTTGTGTTGGGACATCCAAATGACATTTAAAGTGGAGTATGGAATTTCATCTTAAAGTGTATTAGTACATTTTCATTTGTTTTAACTGTTATGTCTTGTTGAGAGTAATAAGTGGTCACATATTACTCAACCCCACCTGCAGCCACCTCGGGTGGACAGGCCTCCTGTAACTGGTCTACATTTTGGGAAGACACACACAGGGAATCCTGAGTGGCAGTCGAACAATGTAGACAGTCCTTTCTCTCTCTCTCTCTCTCTCTATCTATCCTTTTGTCCTCATTAACTTGAGACTATGATATAGGCTGTTCCGGTACCAGGTGACGGATAGAGGAATTGTCGGACCCTTGAGTCCAGGACAGTCTTGTGACCTGTCTGAAAATCCTGAGCAGACACATAAATATCTCAGTCATCAAGACAGAACGTAAAGTAACGTTATATATTGGAAAGTGGTCTGAACTAGGACAGGTGGCAAACAGAAGATTGTCAGACCCCTTGAGTCCAAGACAGCTTCATAAAACCGCCATACAAACCCTGAGCCTGGACACATAAACTCTTTAATAGCTAACGATGAAAAGTTAGAAAGTCCCAAGGAAGGGAGTCTGGCTCGCGACTTGGTATTAGAGTGGGAAGGAGAGGGTGCTGTCAAAAAGGGAAAGAAGTTAGCAAAAGGGTGTGGGGTTGATATGCATTTGGGTGGAAGATTACAGACAGACGAGTGGAGCACTATTTTAAAACGTAAAAAGGCTCTGTTGTTGAATCACGGGCTGATACGAGCAGCAGGCGCTTGGTTCAAAGTTGCAAAATCTATTCATGAGGAAGGCTGGACAGAGCAGGAAATTAACAGAAATGGTTACATTGTATATGTGTATAAAAAAACAGAAAAGAGGAAGCTAAATATTCAGCCACTGCCCTATAATGGTGTCTGGTCCCCAGGAAGTAGGTACTGTCCTTCGTCTACCGCCCCTCTGTTCCAAGTGACACCTCCTCCTACCACCCCTCTGCAACAAGTGACAGAGGAGCCTCTGACACCTCCCCCGCCATGCTATGTCCTCCGGGACATATTACAATCAAAGTAGCATTTCAATTTATGTATAGGGTGTCTTGATTATTTCGGTCAGAGTCTGACTTTAAGGACTGTTTTAGTTGTAGTTGCCTATCCTTGCATTGTTGAAGTTAAAGGGTGTTTCTTTTCTAATAACAGCAAATGTAGCAAATATGCTATATTTGTGCAAATGGTTTTAATTGTGTTTAAGCTGTATTAACAATAATTGGGGATTTTAAAATGTTGATTTTTAACCAGATACAAGTTTTAAGAATAGTATAATTAGGAAGTTATATATTCTGTGCGTAATGCCAGATGAATTATGGTTGATAAAGAAAAAAAGGAAGTGATTTAAGGTTGTGTAATTCTTTTTTTTTTTTCCAAAAAGGTTTTTATTGGTAATTGAATGGAATATACACGTATGTGGAAATACAGAAACATTTGTTACAGAACATGTGATATTTAACATGTCATTTAAACAGTTGTGTTACAGAAACATTAAACAACTTGGTGCGATTCGGTGACGAGGTGCATAGGGTGAAGGTTGACTCAAGTATATTGGGAACTTCTCAGTGTTTATGAGTCTCAGGTTTTGAGTAAAGGGCATAGGAGGAAGTTGTCCAGTCTGTTCACTTGAGCCCGTGAACTGATCTTGTGGGTTTTTGTCTGTGCATGTTTAAAGGGCTTGAGGGGTGGGTCGCAGGCTATGGGTAAGAGGCCACTGGGAGGGGCATGAGTTTTTGTTCAGCAGGGTTGGGGTGTCCTGTTAGGGGTTTGTTTAATGTATGAGGTATTTATCTCAGTGAGGTGGCGGGTTTCTGTGTGATGATGAGTAGTACTAGTTCCCTTAGGTGGGGGATGGGAGGATCGGGATGAGAGATAAGTGTTGGGGGTGGAAAGTGAGAGGGGTAGGGCCGGGGAGGGTCTGGGTGGGGGAAGGGGTAGGTAAAAAGAGGGATGGTGGATATTGCAGTGGTTATAGAGGGGTGTGCAGATGGAACAGAGGGGGTGGGTGTCTATCTCTGTCTCCCTCCGTTTGGGGTGGTAGGTAGATTGCTGGCTCATTGAGATTCTGTTTTTTTTGTAGGAGAATGGTCTGGATGTAGGTGTAATTGTTGCTTGTTTTTCAGTTTCCGGTCCAATCCTGAGGAATCTGGTACACAGGCTCTTGTAGGTCCAGAAGAAGGCTAAGGGTATGTGGGTCGAAGTTGCCTGTAAGATATATAGTAGGTGAGGCAGAGCATTCATTTTCAGGATGGCTGCTCTGCCGAACCAGGAGAAGGTGGGTTTATTCCACCGATTGAAATCACTGGTAAGGCTGTGTAGCATGGGTAGGTAATTCTTGCAATATAAGTGTTCGAGAGACCTGGGGAGTTGGATGCCTAGGTATGTTAATCTTGAGATTGGAGATTATCCTGAATCTGTGAAATTCTGAAAGCAGATTTGGGAGCGTTATGTGAGGTTCTGTGAGAAATAGAAGGACGCCATCTGCAAAAGCAGCAAGTTTGTATTCTTTGAGGGGAGTATGAACACCTTTAATGTCTGGGTTGTGTCTGAGGCTGTGTAGAAATGGTTCTAGGGTGAGAATGAATAATATGGGTGAGAGGGGACAGCCCTGCCTCGTTCCATTATGGATGGAGAAGGCCTTTGATAGGAGGCTGCTGACTCGGACTTTCACAGTTGAATTGGAATAGAGAGCCATTATAAAGCTTAAAAGGCGTCCACCCAGGCCTAGGGTACTGAGGACTGCTTCCATGTAGTCCCAGGCCACGCGGTCAAACACCTTCTCCGTGTCTAAGGATAAAGAGAAGCCTGCTTGGTTCGAAGAGGACAGGTAATCATGCAGGTTTATAGCTTTAATGGTGTTGTCCCTAGCTTCCCTGCCAAGGACAAAGCCCACTTGGTCTGTGGTCATAATTGAGGTTAGAAGAGGGAGTAGATGGTTAGTGAGAATTTTAGCAAAAAAAATTGTGTTAGTAGGAATATTGGTCTGTAACTTGCAGTGTGGGAGGGGTCCTTACATTCTTTCGGGATTACAGAGATGTGAGTTCTAGCATTCCTGGTGTGAGTGGATTCTCTGCAGAGAGCGAGTTAAATGCTTTGAGAAAGGGGGTGTACAGCAGGCTTGAGAAGGTATTATAGTATACAGCTGACAGACCATCTGGTCCGGGACTTTTCCCCCGGGTTTCAGCTATTTAAATGCTAACTCCCATTCAGTCATTGTTAATGGGAGGTCTAGTTTGTCTGCATCGTCTGATGAGAGTGATTTTGGCCAGTGTTTCTCTAGGAAGTTTTGTATGAGGGACGGCCTAGGTATGGGTGTGGACATATGTGTTTCAGAGGCAGAAAGGTTGTGGAGTGCTGCGTAGAAGTGTTCTAATTCGTGTGCTATGTCTAGACTACATTTTAATGTGCTTCCTGATGGAGTTGTTAATTGGTGGACAGTTGCTTTAGTTCTTTTGGCTCATAATGCTTGTGCTAGTAGGTGGCTGCTTTTGTTGCTAAACTCATAGAAGAGTTTCTGAGATAGAGTGTATTTTCTTTTTATCTTCTGTCCGAGTTCCTCAAGAAGAAGTTTGCGGGTCTCAGTGAGTTTGTAGTGTGTGAGCTGGGCTAGGGCAAGTTTATGTGCTCTCTAGTGTCTTTATATTGGCTATTAGGTCATTCGTTTGATTCTGTTTTTCACGCTTTAGTGCAGAAGCCAAAGATATGAGATGGCTCCGAAGGACACATTTGTGGGCTTCCCATTGGGTGAGGGTTGAGGTGTCAGGGGTGTCATGGTCTTGGAAGCGGTTGGTGATGACGGTATTGATTTTATGGATTATCTCTTTGTTGGTCAGTAGATTGGGGTCAAGTCTCCAGGTTTTGGAAGAGTGGTTATATTCAGGGAAGGTTAGGTTGAGAGTGAATGTAAAATCTTTGTTGTGGGGATGGAGGGTCCGCCATGTGTCGTGGAGGGAAAGTTCTTGAAGGGAGAGTCTAATTTGTCGCAGGGCATGGAATTGTAGGTGGGAGGTTCCAGTGGATGTGTCAATGAGAGGGTCTAGGGGGACATTAAAGTCTCCAACTAGGATAAGAATTCTGTATTGGAATGTGGTTAATATGTGGGTTATCGATCTGAAGAATGGGACCTGAGAGTTTTTAGGACTGTATATGTTGGCTAGGGTGATCGGTTTGTCCCAGAGGGTTCCCCTGTGGAAAATATAGCGTCCTTGTTCATCTGCTAGGGTGTCTAATATTTGGAGGGGAAGATGTTTGGATATCAGAATAGAGGTCCCTTTGGTTTTAGAAGGGGGGGATGTGGTGTGGTAAACGTGTGGGAAGTGAGAGTTTTTCCAATTTTGGGGAAGTTGTTTGCTTTGAAGTGGGTCTCTTGTAGGAACATTATATCTGCTCTTAGACTGTGCATGTTGGCTAGAATTTGTGACCTTTTTTCTGGGATGTTGCGGTCTTTTGCATTGAGAGATACTTTTTTAAGTGAGCGGGGTGCAGATGAGGTAGTGGAGGGAGCCATCGTGATCTTGATGGTAATCAGATAGGATGTGGGTAGGTGTAGGTGTATGGAGTTGTACGGTTTGTTTTTTCCCTAAAGGTGGGTTGGGGATGGATTGTAGGGAGAGAGAGATGGATGTGCGGTGTGGGTAAAGGGATCAGAAAGGTTGGAGAGAGGGGTGGGAATGGGAGGTTGGGTAGGGGTGGTGATAGGGGGTGGGAGGTGTTGTGGGAGGGAGGGATGAGGGAGAGGCTGAGGTAGGAGGGGGAGAGGGGAGAGTGTAGGGAGAGAGGAAAGTTGAGTCCGGAGGTGAGGATAGGCCAGCTAATTCACCCTAGCTGAGGGATCCAGATTGAGTCAGCGATCTCTGGATGGGTGGGGTCTCCGAAATCCCAGAGGTCATAGGTTCGTATGAGGGAGTATCTGTTAGTGATATTGTAGGGCAGGGATATGCAATTAGCGGACCTCCAGCTGTTGCACAACTACAAGTCCCATGAGGCGTAGCAAGACTTTGACAGCCACAAGCATGACACCCAGAGGCAGAGACATGATGGGACTTGTAGTTTTGTAACAGCTGGAGGTCCGCTAATTGCATATACCTGTTGTAGGGGAAGGTTGGGTGTGTGTGTGTAGGGTCCCCTGTATTAGCTCTGCAGCTGGAGTGGTGGGATAGTGAGTATGACGGGTGTGAAAATTAGGATTCCCTTTATTGGGGAGTTGAACCCTGTGTATCGTGGTTGTGGCTTTCCCTGTGGTGTGCATAGGTGAGTATGAATAAGATAGATGGGGTTTAGCTAACAGGCATCTGTTAGGCTGAGAAAGAGAGGGACGTCAGCGGTGGGGGTCTGAGCTTTTTTTTTTTATTTGTGTATTTTTTCTTTTTTTGTTAATTTTGTTGTCATTTGTACTTTTCATGGGGTTGGTAGGGGGTTTTGTTGCCATGGGAGGCGATAAAAAGCTGCGAGGAGGCAGTGTGAGCAGGACTGTTCGGGTTCGTTATGACAGCATGGTTTTGAAGTCAAACATAACTTGTGTAAAAGAAAACTAGAATATGTAGAACAAGTATGGGTGAACTTTGCACAGAAATATGTAAAAAAACATGTAAAAAACATTTCAACATATACTGGAGAGATTGGGAGAGCTTCCGAGGGGGGGTCAGAGGGTGGGAATAGGGGGTGGATTGTGAGAGAGTTCTGGCGGCAAGCGTATGGCTTGGGTCAGGTGATCTTCTGTGTTTATGGGTCGGCCTTCAGGCTTTTGGTCCGATAGCAAATAAACAGTGGTTATGGTTAGGCTTATATAGGGTGAGATGTTGTACAGTTAGGATATCGCACCCTCTGACGTTTTCTCTCAGAGTCTCCCCCATCTTATTGGGCAGCATGTGCATCTCAACGGATCAAGGCATGAGATACAATAATCCGGGGGAACTATATTCTTCAGGGAAGGTCTTGAGTTCTTATGTTACAATTAGAGTAGATGGTTTGTTTTAGAAGAATAAACATACTGATGTCGCATACACACGACCAAACTTTCCAGCAGACTTGGTCCGGCGGACAGGAATCCGTTGCACAATTCAATCGTGTGTGGGCTCCGACTGACTTTTTCTTCCGAAAAGTCAGACGGACCTATAAATAGAACATGTTTTAAATCTTGGTCCGCTGGTCCCAGTTCCTATCGGGAAGCCTGTTCGTCTGTATGCTGGTCCGACGGACCAAATACGATGCAAGGGCAGCTACAGCAGCTGCCTCCACCAAAAGTCAGTAGGTAGGGCTAGGGATGGGGAGAACAGATGATTGGGAGCAGTAGAAGTTAGTAGGAGGTTAGGTAGAGGATGGCATAGGGCTGAGGGTATTACTCCCTTGGTTCGTCACTGCTCAGGCAATTAAGCAATTGGTGAGTGAAAGCGTTCTCGCTCGGTGATCTTTCGAGAGTCCATAAATCCTGTCGGTGTGTTGAATTCAGTAGGTATCAATGAGCAAGGGTTTGTACAAGTGTCCTGGGTTCCTTTTGGGAAATTGTTGTTATGTAAGTATATCCCTGCCTTAGGGTAAGCAGTTAGTTGAGGTTCTGCATGGCGAGGGTGAAGATGATGAGGTTTCTCTCATGTGGCTGCACCAAGTTTCCCTCTTCCCTGTCACTTGTGGACAGTCATTTTGTGTTATGACAGTAGTAGTATGAGTCTTATAAGGGGTAAGCCCTAATAGGGTTCTAAGATGTACAGGCTGTGTCCTGTAAGTTGCTGGATCATGTCTTTATGAGTACTGTTTCCTACTGGACATGGGTGGACTTTTGGAGACTTCTGGTGGTTTTGTTACTGATTTTGTTGATAAGTTTGGAGTGTTGCAGATATTATAGATCGCTTACTGGAAGGGTCGCCACGTGTTGTGGGAATGGCGTAACATTGAGGCATTGTACTGAGGGGGGCCGTCATAGAGGTTAGGTGTAGGGGAAGATAAGCGTTGGCAGATAAGACAGGCAATGATGTTAAGGTACCAACCTTGATCCGTTAATTGCAGGAGGATAGCAGTGATTTCCTTTTGTTGGAGAAACGTGCTCTTCTATGTGCTGGAGACGCTGTAGGGCTGTCATTTGTGCAGCTGGAGGTGAGTGGTACGGCATAAGTGTGCACCTGCATCTCGGGCTGCTTTGGTCTGCATCGCTGATATCTTCCATGGAGGAGACACGTCTCATTGGTGGTAGATGAAAGTCGCTGTGCTAGTCAGGGAGGTCGATCGTGGGAATCTCTAGGATGTTGCAGAAGTGTTCTAGATCCTCTGGAACTCTTAGATTTGCTGTGCGGCCTTGGTTTGAGGCTGAGAGGCAGAAAGGAAATTTCAAGCGATAGGTGATTGACTTAGAGCATAGTAGGTCTAGGAGTGCTCTTAGCTCTTTTCTTTGTTACAGAGTGATGTTCGATAAGTCCTGGTAGATTTTGATTTTTGCACCGTGGGACACAATGCGGCTCCTGTTCCGTGCTTTTCTCTGGATTTCCTCTTTTTGATGGAAGCTGACAAGGCAGCATACTACGTGCCTAGGAGGGTCAGTATCTCTGCCCCATGGTCTGAGGGCTCTATGTATGCACTCCATTTCTATTGGGGTATCTTGGGGCCTTTCCAGGAGGTTATTGAAAAGGGCTATTGTGGCTTGAGGAAGCCTATTGGGCTCAATACTTTCAGGCATGCCTCTTACCCTTAAGTTATGGCGCCTGCCATGATTGTCGAGATCTTCCAGGTGGCGGTGGAGTTCTCGCAGATGTATGGCATGGGATTCGGGAACTTGCTGCACTTGGCAAAGTGAGGTGTCATGGCGAGCTGTAGTTCTTTCAACCTCCCCCACTCTGGTGCTGATATTCTGTATATTCCCCTCTGAGATCTCAGATGGCCGCCGGCAATGTGCTTTTAATGTCGGCAGCAATCTCATGTAGGTCAGATATGTTTAGGGCTCTGGCTTCCCTCTGGCTCAGGGGAGGACTGAGGCAGGGTGAACGTCCTGTGATTGGAGCGGGCTTCTGCTGGAGGAATGGGATCTCCGTGAGGGGGTTTGAGAGGCAGACATGCTGTCTCTCTGCTGACGGATGCAAAATAGCTCGGGGATATTGCCGCTGAGCTGGGTTCCCTGGTCCCTGGGTGATCAGGACCTCATAGCGGACATGCTCGGTGTGTTCCCCCCTTCAATCGGTGAGTGGAATCTTTGTTAGACTGTGCATGGGACCTCGGGGATGTGGGAGCTCTGGAGTCAGGCAGCCATCATGGATCAAGCCACACCCCCACCTAATTCTATGCAATAGAACAGCACAAACATTTACTGATTTGAGATTTAGCATACTGAACAAAGCACACAAACACATGCTAGCTTCCGCATTTGTCTCAGATCTTAAAGAGGAAGTAAACCCTGATGAGTTTACTTCCTCTTTCATTCCCTGCAAAGGCAAAGCATAATGGACTACTATGCATCGCCCATTATGTGTCACTTACCTGACACAGTCGCCGCTGTCCCCTGTAGTCCGCCGCATCCATCTTGTTGGTGGGGTCTCGCAGCTCTGCCGCTGTCATTCGGCGAAGCTGCGATGACGTCACTCCCGCGCATGCGCACGGGAGTCGACACGCGCGGCAGCTCCATTCTTGGAAATGCCGCGCTCAGTGCGCATGCGCGCCGCTGTCTACGGCGCATGCGCCGTAGACAGCGGTGCCCGTTTTCGGGCAAATATCTCCTAAACCATATAGGTTTAGGAGATATTGCTTGGACCTACAGGTAAGCCTTAATCTAGGCTTACCTGTAGGTCAAAGTGGTTTGTAAGGGTTTACAACCACTTTAAAGAGTCAGTCCGAAAGGGTCTGATCCTATCACACCCAGAGTATAGAGTAATGGATCTTGAGATGTTGTTATTAGTAGCAAAAGGCCTAGAATCTGCACACAGCAGTAAGAAGGTAGCTCCTCTCATGATGGCCTCTGACACACCATTGCTGCACCCACCAGTACCAACTACACGTGTCTGCTACAATTGCGGAAGACCCGGCCATTTCCGAAGGGAATGCCTAAGCCCTCAGAAATTCACCCACAGTCAACCAAGCCCCAACCGTGGTCCACATGAAAATGCTCAGTACCAGGGACATGTCACCCCACCTCACCCACCACCCCGCCCTTCTCCGGATCACATGGACCTTCTCCGCTAGGATTCAGGCAAGCCTGTGTTACCTGCCTCCTACACCTGGACTGTTATGCCACAAGGTGCCCAGAACTCCCCCTCCCAATGGCCCTCATTCTGGACACATTGGATGAAGTTACACCCAGACATTGTACTCTTTCAGTATGCAGATGACCTCCTGCTTTGTGCAGATACCCTGCCTCCTCCACTGCCTGGCTGAACAAGGATCCAAGTCCTCAAAGCAAAAGGTCCAGTGGTGCAGAGAGACTGTGATCTTCCTAGGCTCACTGAAGAAAGAGAATGCTGCAATCTAGGCCATCCCTTTGGCTCAAGGTCAAAGGCCACTTCATGCCTTTCTAGAATTAATCTCCTACTGCCGTTCTTGGATCCCAGGAGCCTCCCTCTTGATGCAACCTCTCTATGACGCCCTGAAATCTGATCCCTTCCTACTTCCCCCAGAAGCTGTGGACAATTTTCAAGTTACATAGTTAGTCAGGTTGAAAAAAATACAAAAGTCTGGAAAACCAGTGGGTTCCTGACAGCAGCAGGAACACCAGTAAAACATAGAGCAGCTATCAAGGACTTGATGGATGCCTTACTCCTCCCAGCACAAGTGGCTATACTTAAGGCAAACTGGTTTCCCAAGAAGCACGAGGCAACCACCTGGCAGAAACAGCTGCTAAACAAGCTGCAGATTGATCGCGAGAAGTGGTTAGCAGAGTGAATGCACCCATCCTGGATAACCCAATAGTCACCCCTGAAGAGACTGTACAAACCACTATGATTCTACAAAACCCTCCTGTAAACAGGACTCACCTCAAGGAGCAGCAGGAGGCAGCTGACAAAGAAGTGTGGATCAAAAAAGGATCCACAAAAGTTGAAGGAATCATGGAATTAAACAAGAGAGCGTGTCTGCCACCATCAATGTTTCCTGCAGTGGTACATTGGGCCCAAGGTGCCTCCCATTTGTCGAGGCCTATCCCGTCACCAACATGACCGCAAAGACCACAGCTAAAAGACTTCTAACAGAAATAATGTGCAGATATGGTGTCCCAGAGGTCATACAGTGTGATCAGTGACCAAAGAGATATGAGCAGCTTTAGGGGTTACACTAGTTTTCCACACCCCATACAATCCCCAGAGCAGTGGGAAGGTGGAAAGATTAAATGGCACAATAAAGTCCAGAATGCTAAAAATTTCTCAGGAAATGGCAATAAGTCAGCCAGACCCATTGCCTTATTCAGTGTTAGGTACACTCCAAGGGGAAACCATGGTCTGTCACCCTATATTGTTTGGTTCAGCCCCCAGACTGGGATGTTACTTGCCACAGCAATTACAGCTCCAATCTGATGTATTGACTGATTATGTGACTGCTTTATCTTGAGAATTAACTCGTATTAACCCGTATCCATTCGCAAATGTTTTCTTCCATTTCAGGTCCTGAGCTAGATACAGAAACACACAAGTTGGGCCCTGGTAATTGGGTCTTGATAAAGAAGTTTGTGAGAAAGCATACTCTTCAACCCAGATATGATGGTCCTTTCCAAGTTTACCTTATCAGTCAGGGTGGCCGGGAAAGAACACATGGATACACATCTCTCACTGCAAGAAAGTCCCTGTACCTGAGGAAGAGGCCGTGGGGACCAAATTATTCAGTATATCCTTTTCATTGTAATCATTGCTCAGGCACAGGAGGTAGCCATCAAACAAAAAGATGGTATAACACAATTCTGGTATAACTCATCCAATACACATGTTGCCACTTTTATATCCTCTTATGATCCTCTTATGAACAGATAATTCCAGGTACTATGTACAAGATCTGGTCCGGGGATGAAACAGTAAGACCCATGACTGTGTATGTATGCATTACTGATTCCTATTGAGGTAACAACTATGATTCCTGGGGAGCAGTGGGATGGAATACTGGGGCTAGGATACAAACTGGTGGTACAAGTCTGAAAATGCCTTAAATAGAAAGGGCAAAAATGGGAAGTCAGTTATAGATAGAATGACAATCAACAAACACACTGATCAGTATTTCACCAAGAAGTTCAGGCTGACCATTGAGAATCCTAGCCCAGGAGTCAGCAGGACCTATGTCCTCCTTCGCTGTCCCCGGCTACCTGGAGACGCGCTCAAAATGAGCGGACTTTCCTCCGCGTGTGTGAGCGAGTCCGTTCATTTCAAAAGTACAGTGGATAGTTCGGCGGACTTAGTACGCCATATTAGTCCGCTGAAGAAGTGCCGTGTGTGGGCAAGTAGCTCGTTCGGAAAGTCCGGTGGACAGTCCGGTGGGAAGTCCGTCAGACTAAGTCCACCGGATAGTTGGCTACGTGTGTACGCGGCATAAGGTTATCAGTGGCGTACCCCAAGGTTCAGTGCTGGGACCCTTACTTTTTAATATCTTTATAAATGATATTGGGTCTGGGATCAAAAGTAACATTTCTGTCTTTGCAGATGACACCAAGTTATGCAGTGGAAATGGATAGAAAACTGGCTTAGGCCTGATTCACATCTATGTATTTTTATTGCTTTTTGCATTTTGCAGATTTGCACTACAGAACGTGCTCCATAGGAAATCATGTTAAATTGACTGTAGTGCAAATCTGCAAAATGCAAAAAGCACAAAAAATGCATAGGTGTGAATCAGGCCAAAAGGCAGAATTCAGAAAGTAGTGGTTAATGATTCTTACTCTGAATGGTCTAAGGTCATCAGTGGTGTACCTCAAGGTTCAGTGCGGGGACCCTTACTTTTTAATATCTTTATTAAAATGATATTGGGTCTGTGATCAAAAGTAACATTTCCGTCTTTGCAGAAGAAACCAAGCTATGCAGTGGAATAATGTCCTTACAGGATGTCTCCAATTTACAAGCCAACCTCAATGCTCTGTCTAATTGGGCAACTATGTGGCAGATGAGGTTTAATGTTGATAAATGTAAAGTTATGCACTTGGGGGCTAAGAATATGCATGTATCATACATGCTAGGGGGAGTACAACTGGGGGAATCCATAGTGGAGAAGGATCTGGGGGTTTTGGTAGATCATAAGCTCAATAATAGCATGCAATGCCAAGCTGCGGTTTCCAAAGCGAGCAAAGTCCTTTCCTGTATTAAGAGAGGTATGGACTCCAGAGAGAGAGACATCATTTTGCCCATGTTTAAATCATTAGTAAGACCTCATCTGGAATATTCCGTTCAGTTTTGGGCACCAGTTCTCAAAAAGGATATCGGGGAACTGGAGAAAATGCAGAGAAGGGCAACCAAACTGATAAGAGGCATGGAGGAACTCAGCTATGAGGAAAGATTAGAGGAACTGAATTTATTCTCTCTTGATAAGAGGAGATTAGGGGGGATATGATCGACATGTACAAATATATAAGGGGTCCATATAGTGAACTTGGCATTGAGTTATTCACTTTACAGTCAACAAAGAGGACAAGGGGGCACTCTTTATGTCTAGAGGAAAAGAGATTTCATCTCCAAATACGGAAAGGTTTCTTCACAGTAAGAGCTGTGAAAATGTGGAATAGACTCCCTGCAGAGGTGGTTCCGGCCAGCTCTGTGGATTGCTTTAAGAAGGGCCTGGATTATTTCCTAAGTGTACATAATATAACTGGGTACTAACATTTATAGGTAAAGTTGATCCGGGGAAAATCCGATTGCCTCTCAGGGATCAGGAAGGAATTTTTTCCCCTGCTTTAGCAAATTGGATCATGCTCTGTTGGGGTTTTTTGCCTTCCTCTGGATCAACTGTGGGTATAGAATTGGGTATATGGGATTGTATGATATTATTATAAAAATTTTTTTTTTTTTTTGTGGTTGAACTTGATGGACATGTGTCTTTTTTCAACCTGACTAACTATGTAACTATGTAACTCCCAGTATAGGACCCTATTGGTATGACTTAAGAGAGCTCATGCCTGGAGAGAGGATTCTTGTGAGGCTGCCTTGGGTCATATATCAGGGGTGGATGAGTAAGGCAGTAAACAGTGAGGCCAGGAGGGGTCATAAAGCATACTAGATTCATTTTATAAAAGAAAGGCTATTAGCTTAACACTGTAACATAGAACATATTAAGGAATATAAGGGCACCCATAAAGAATAGTGGTTACTAACAGGTAAAACTGTTGGACTAAGAAAGAAAAAACAAATTGAGACTCGTGAAGTGCATGAGCAACAGACAGAGTCACAACCTAAGGTGTTGCAGTGAGATCTACCTTGAGGGAGTGATTTATCCAAAAACATGTATTGTGACTCCCCTTTCAGCGAGGGATGAGACGATGCTGGTCCAGGGCCGAGGGCCTTTAGCGTTTAGGAGAGTCTTTTCGAATTCTGCTTTGGTCCAGGGAGCGATTGACTGGAGCAGTTTTGGACGGGGTGTGTAGATGTGGGTCTGAATGCAGAGACCACAAGAGAGCTTCCACTTCAGAGGGGATAGCTGGTCGCCACTTGGGGCCTTGAGACAGAGAGTGGCCGGGAAAGCCAGCGTGAATTTGATTCGCTGTTTATAGAGTTCTGTGCAGACCTGCTGGAATGCTTTCCGTTTGAGACCTCAATTGAATAGTCACAAATATCAGGACCCTTATTCTGTCAATCTGAACGGAGCAGGTTTTTCTGAACTTTTGTATGATAAGGGTCTTATCAGCGTAGTTCAGATATTTAGCGATTATTTGCCGTGTTATTTTGCGTTCCGTGTTATAAGACCCCATACGGTGGGCGCGCTCCACTGTACAGGAACCTGGAAGGCCTAGTGCTTCCGGAATGCACCTGGCGCAGATAGAGCTGGTGCTTGTAGGGATTCTGTGATACCCACGAATCGCAGGTTGCTCCTTCTGTACCTATTTTCAAAATCGTCCAATTTCTGGATGATATATTGATTTGTCTTGTCCTGAGCTTGCTCTGTGGCCTGTGCCTGGTACATCTCCTCTTCCACGCTAGATAAGCGGTGCTCTAAATCATTCAGCCTGGTGATGTGTTCTCCTAGCTGGGCCTTGATTTGCTTCATCCCTGCATTTACTGCCCTTTCCACAGAAGCAGATATTATAGGGGAGAGGAGAGCCGCCACAGCCTGCGCTATGCATTCTGTGTTGTCCCCAGTATGCTGTGGAATGGAGGCATGTTTGGAGAAGGCCTGTGTGGAGGAGACTTGTGGAGAAGAGGCATTAGGAGATTGGGGGTGTGCAGAGGAGGCATGCAAGGATGTTTGTGAGGCCAAGCAGCCACTTACCTCCATCTCTGCTGTCTGTGTGTCTGTGTGGAGCTCCCAGTAGTCTGAGACTGGGGCCTCTGGGCCGGCTGGGCCGTTTGTGCGCGGGAGCCGGTGTTCTCCACAAATCGATCCATGGACAGGCGGATGTCACCCGGAGGGGCCTGTGGGTGATTTGGGTGGCTCAGGCTGGTTTCTAAAGCAGATTTGGGCCGTGCTGCGGGAGCTGAAGAGATGAGCAGCTACTTCGTGAGACGCCGGAAACGGAAGTGAAACCAACGGTTTAAAAGAAGCAAGAAACTTTGCAAGAACATAGATACTTCCTCATATAGACGAGCCAGCTAAAGCCAATACTTTGTCACTATATGTATTTATATATTTGTGGTTGTTTTGTGATTTTCATGCGCTAGTTTTATTGACATATCTTAATCTTTAACGAAATTGAATAAAAGTCTGGAAAAGAGGAAATAAAGGCAGAAAGTCTTTTACTCTGAACTGAGTGTCAGCGTAATCACTTCAGCACGTGCGCGTTATGTTCAATTTGACCAGGGGCAGAAATAATAATACCGAACATTGGCTGGTTCTGATCCAATCCAAAGTACTACCACCCCTCCCATCATACTGCCCTCCACTACACCCCCCTCCCATCATACTGCCCTCCACTACACCCCCTCCCATCATACTGCCCTCCACTACCCCTCCTCCCATCATACTGCCCTTCACTACCCTTCCTCCCATCATACTGCCCTCCACTACCCCCTCCCATCATACTGCCCCTTAATACCACCCCTCCTATCACACTGCCCTCCACTATCCCCCTCCCATCATACTACCCTCCACTACCCCATCATACTGCCCTCCACTACCACCCCCCCATCATACTGCCCTCCACTGCCCCCTCCCATCATACTGCCTCCCGCTACCACCCCTCCCATCATACTGCCCCCCTCTACCACCTCTCCCATTACACTGCCCTCCACTGTCACCCCTTCTATCATACTGCCCTCCACTACCCCCTCCCATCATACTGACCTCTACTTCCCCCTCCCATCATACTGCCCCAACTACCACCCCTCCCATCATACTGCCCTCCACTACCCCCTTCCATCATACTTCCCTCCACCCCATCCCACTGCCCTCCACTGCCACCCCTCCCATCATACTGCCCTCCACTGCCACCCCTCATCATCATACTGCCTCTACCCCATCATACTGCCCTCCACCCAATTATAATGCCCTCCACTGCCACCCAACCCATCATACTGCCCTCCACTGCCACCCCCTCCCATCATATTGTCCTCTACCCCATCCCACTGCCCTCCACTGCCACCCTCCCATCATACTGCCCTCCACTGCCACCTCTCCCATCATACTGCCTCCACCCCATCATACTGTCCTCTACTGCAACCCCTCACATCCTACTTCCCTCCACCCCATCATGCTGCCCTCCACTGCCACCCTTCCCATCATACTGCCCTCCGCTGCAATCCCCTGCCATCAAAAATTGAAAAAAAAATATAAAAAATAAAATTGTAAAATAAAATGGTAAAAAATTATAAAAAAATTAAATAACAAAAATGAAAAACTACTGATCCCATCCACTGCCCTACTGATTACGCCCACTGCTCTACTGACCATGTCCGCTGTGGGACCATGAAGGGTCATGGGAAGCGGGAAGGGCTCTGGGCTCGAAGGGAATGGCCCAGGCCAGAGGTCGGGGTGCCCTTCATGGTATCTTGCACCAGGGCCCTGAAAGTTCTAATTACGCCTCTGCTGCACCCTGTATATAGCTCATCCCAGAACCCTTCACCCTGTATGTAGCTCATTTTAGAACCCTGAACCCTGTACTCAGCTCATTCCAGAACTCTGCACTCTGTCCATAGCTCCTCCCAGAACCCTGTACTCTGTAAATAGCTCATCACAAAACCCTGCACCATATACATAGGTCATCCCAGAATTCTGAACCCTATACATAGCTCATCCCAGAACCCTGTGCACACATTACACAGCTCATCCCAGAACCCTGTGCACACAGTACACAGCTCATCAAAGCGCCCTGCATTCTGTACACAGCTCATCAAAGAACCCTGCATTCTGTACATAGCTCATCCCAGAATGCTGCACTCTCTACAAAGCTCATTCCAGAACCCTGAACTCTGTACATAGTTCATCCCAGAACCTTGCACTGTGTACTTATCTCATTTCAGAACCCTGCACTGTGTACTTATCTCATTTCAGAACCCTGCACTCTGTACACAGCTCATCCCAGAACTCTGCACTCTGTACATAGCTCATCCCAAAACCCTGCACCATTTACATAGCTCATCCCAGAACCCTGCACTCTGTACATAGCTCATTACAGAACCCTGCACTCTGTACATAGCTCATTACAGAACCCTGCACTCTGTACATACCTCATTCCAGAACCTTGCACTCTGTACACAGCTCATTCCAGAAAACTGCACTCTGTCCATAGCTCATCCCGGGAACACTGCTCTCTGTAAATAGCTCATCCCAAAACCCTACACCATGTGCTTAGGTCATCCCAGAATCCTGCACCCTGTTCATAGCTCCTCCCAAAACCCTGCACTCTGTACATAGCTCATTCCAGAACCCTGCACTCTGTACACAGCTCATCCCAGAAACCTACACTCTATACACAGCTCATCCCAGAACCCTGCACTTTGTACACAGCTCATGCCAGAGCTCTGCACTCTGTATATAGCTCATCCCAGAACCCTTCACTCTGTACATAGCTCATCCCAGAACATTGCACTCTGTACACAGCTCATTCCAGAAAACTGCACTCTGTCCATAGCTCATCCCGGGAACACTGCTCTCTGTAAATAGCTCATCCCAAAACCCTACACCATGTGCTTAGGTCATCCCAGAATCCTGCACCCTGTTCATAGCTCCTCCCAAAACCCTGCACTCTGTACATAGCTCATTCCAGAACCCTGCACTATGTGCATTGCTCACCCCAGAACCCTGCACTCTGTATATAGCTCATTCCAGAACCCTGCACTCTGTATGCAGCACATCCCAGAACTCTGCACTCTGTACACAGCTCATCCCAGAAACCTGCACTCTGTACAAAGCTCATCCCTGAACCCTGCACTCTGTACCTAGCTTATTCCAGAACCCTGCACTAAATGCATAGCTCATCCCAGAACCCTGCACTAAGTACATAGCTCATCCCAGAACCCTGCACTAAGTACATAGCTCATCCCAGAACCCTGTACACACAGTACACAGCTCATCAAAGAACCCTGCATTCTGTACATAGCTCATCCCAGAATGCTGCACTCTCTACAAAGCTCATTCCAGAACCCTGCACTTTGTACATAGTTCATCCCAGAACCTTGCACTGTGTACTTATCTCATTCCAGAACCCTGCGCTCTGTACTTATCTCATTCCAGAACCCTGCACTTTGTACATAGCTCATCCCAAAACCCTGCACCATGTACAACGCTCATTCCTGAACCCTGCACTATGTACATAGGTCTCCCCAGAATCCTGGACCCTGTACATAGCTCATCCCAGAACCCTGCACTCTGTACATAGCTCATTCCAGAACCTTGCACTCTGTACATAGCTCATTCCAGAACCCTGCACTCTGTACGCAGCTTATCCCAGAAACCTGCACTCTGTACACAGCTCATCCCAGAAACCTGCACTCTGTACACAGCTCATCCCAGAACCCTGCACTTTGTACACAGCTCATGTCAGAGCTCTGCACTCTGTACATAGCTCATCCCAGAACCCTGCACTATATCCATAGCTCATCCCAGAACCCTGCTCTCTGTAAATAGCTTATCCCAGAACCCTGCACAGTATACTTATCTCATCCCAGAACCCTGCACTCTGTACACAGCTCATCCCAGAACTCTGCAATCTGTACATAGCTCATCCCAGAACCCTGCACTTTGTACACAGCTCATGCCAGAGCTCTGCACTCTTTACATAGCTCATCCCAGAACCCTGCACTCTATCCATAGCTCATCCCAGAACCCTGCTTTCTGTAAATAGCTCATCCCAGAACCCTGCACAGTGTACTTATCTCATCCCAGAACCCTGCACTCTTTACACAGCTCATCCCAGAACTCTGCAATATGTACATAGCTCATCCCAGAACCCTGCACTCTGTACAAAGCTCATCCCAGAACCCTGCACCATGTACATAGCTCATCCCAGAACCCTGCACTCTGTACATAGCTCATTCCAGAACCTTGCACTCTGTATATAGCTCATTCCAGAACCCTGCACTCTGTACTCAGCTCATCCCAGAACCCTGCACTCTGTACGCAGCTCATGCCAGAGCTCTGCATTCTGTACATAGCTCATCCCAGAACCCTTCACTCTGTACATAGCTCATCCCAGAACCTTGCACTCTGTACACAGCTCATCCCAGAACCCTGCACTTTGTACACAGCTCATGCCAGAGCTCTGCACTCTGTACATAGCTCATCCCATATCCCTTCACTCTGTACATAGCTCATCCCAAAACCTTGCACTCTGTACACAGCTCCCCCCAGAACCCTGCACTTTGTACACAGCTCATGCCAGAGCTCTGCACTCTGTGCATAGCTCATCCCAGAACCCTTCCCTCTGTACATAGCTCATCCCAGAACCTTGCACTCTGTACACAGCTCATCCCAGAACCCTGCACTCTGTACACAGCTCATCCCATAACCCAGAACTCTGTACATAGTTCATCCCAGAAGCATGCACTCTGTACATAGCTCATCCCAAAACTCTGCACTCTGTACATAGCTCATTCCAAAACCCTGCATTCTGTACATAGTTCACCCCAGAACCCTTGCACTCTTTATATAACTCATCTTAGAACCCTGCACTCTGTTCATAGCTCATCCCAGAACCTTGCACTGTGTACGTAATGCACTCCAAACGCTGCATGCTTTTATCCTTTTTTTAAATGTACTGGGGTGTGTAGGTATCCATGAGGCTCTTGCTTGCAGAACAATCACAGCTGATCATTGTGTGAACCAGGAAGTGCCCCTAAATGGCGGCTCTACCTGTCAGAGGGGGTATCTGTGCTGATAATCAGCCCATTGATCATCAGCACAGTCCCATCAGATGTGCCACCACAGCTTCCAAAAAGGTGCCCATCAGCTGCCAGTCAGTGCCCCTCAGGAACACCTGTTAGAGCCCAATAAAGTGCCAATCAGTACTAATTAGTGCCCACCACAGTGCCAGCCAGTGCCCATCACATTGCCCATCAGTGCCCTATAGTAACAACTGTCAGAACCTCATCAGTACCTCATCATCAGTGCTGCCCATCAGTGCCACCTGTCAGTGCCAATCATTACTGCCTATCAATGCCAATTAGTGCTGCCTGTCAGTGCCCATCACAGCTGCCTGTCAGTGACCATCACAGGTGCTTGCCAGTGCCCATCAGTGCAGCCTGTCAGTGCCCATCAGTGCTGCATATAAGTGCTACCTATTAGTGCCCATCAATTCTACATATCAATGCCTCCTCATCAGTGCCCATCTATGCCACCTTATCAGTGCCAACTCATCAGTGCCCATCAGTGCCACCTCATCAGTGCCTGTCAGTGAAGGAGAAAACTAAATTTTATAATCGAAACAAAGAAAAAAATATTTTTTAAGTTTGTTTAGCAAAAAATAAAAACCCCAGTGGTGATCAAATGCCACCAAAAGAAAGCTCTATTTGTGAGAAGAAAATTAGAAAAATTTAGTTTGGGTACAGTGTTGCATGACCACGCAATTGTCTTTCAAAGTGCCCATCAGTGTCCACTGCCCATCAGCGCCGCCTATCAGTGCCCATCAGTGCTGCATATCAGTGCCTCCTATTGGTGCCCATCAGTGCTGCATATCAGTGCCACTTCATCAGAGCCCATCAGTGCTTCCTCATCAGTGCCGTCAGTGAAGGAGAAAACAAAGTTTTATAACTGAAACTAAGAAAATCTTTTTTTTTTCAACTGTTGTTGCAAAAAATAAAAACCCCAGTTGTGATCAAATACCACCAAAAGAAAGCTCTATTTGTGGGAAGAAATTTTTGAAACATTTAGTTTGGGTACAGTGTTGCATTGTCATTCAGAGTGCAACAGCACTGAAAGCTGAAAATTGTCCTGGGCAGGAAGGGACGAAAGTGGCTGGTATTGAAGTGGTTAATGATGCCCCTTAAGCTCCTCCCACTGTTGGAAGTTTGAGCACGCCCACATTTGTTTCGGCACGCTATGCATCCTTGTTGGAGGATGTAAAGTTGCCGAGGATGTAAAGTTACATCCTTCCTCAAGTGTCCCTCATTCTGAAGTTCAAAAGTTGGGAGGTATGCACCCTGTCAGGATGACTGTGTGGAAACCTGAGGAGACCAATGATAGGTGTCATTGTTGAAGGATATTGTAAAATATTAAATTTTAGTAAGAGAGGCTGACAAATATTTTGAGTGTAGGTGTATAGGGAAGAGTGATGAATGTTTCGTGAGATGGAAATATACTAGCTCTCTTGCTCGTGGTGCTCTGGAAAGAAACATGGGTGATTACTTGTTATTTTCAATTTGTTGTCTTGATGACATCACCATCTATTACCTGGGTTTATTGCACTGCCATGTGATTACGTATTGAAGTCCTTTATTATATATAAAAAATGTATTTAAAAAAAATGTCCACCAATACAACAATAATCATGTCTAGAGATGTAGATTCATGTCATGCACAATGATCTATGCCCACTGACTCACAGGCATGAAGATGCTGCTACCTACTGCATACAGCTGCCTGGGATTCTGGGTGACATCACTGAACAATTATGGTCCTGAGGACATTTGGTCTATGACATCACCCACAGTCAGAGCAAGAAAAAAAGCAGGTCATTAGTATTTTTTATTTTGTTTAATGTCACTAAATCATACTGGGGAATACTTCCCATGCAGGTTGAAGGCATTACGGCATTCTATGCAGTAAGGTAAAAAAATCTGCATGCAGCTTCTTCTGCAGCCCCCCTAAATACATACCTGAGCTCAATCTCGTTCCAGCGATTTGCACAAGAGCCAAGGCTCTCCCGGGTCTCTGGCTTCTGATTGGTTCAGATTCAGCAGCAGGAGCCATTGGCTCTTGCTGCTGTCAATCAGGGCCAGTGATGTGGGAGCAGGGATGGGGCCGAGCACACAAGCATGCACAAGTACCTCATTCAGGGGGAGGGTGGGAGGGACCCCAGAAGAGGAGGATCGAGGCTGCTCTATGCAAAACCATTACACAGATCAAGCAAGTATAACTTGTTTGTTATTTTAAGAAAAAAAAAAACCGAAGGCTTTACAATCTCTATTTTAATGTTGGCATTTAACCACCTACCCTCTGGAAGATTTACCCCCCTTCATGACCAGGCGATTTTTGTGTACTAATGACACTAGCTGGGAAGGGGTTAACATCAGGGGCGATCAAAGGGTTAACTGTGTGCCTAGCTGGTGTTCTTATTGTGGGGGAGGTGGTTGTACTAGGGGAAGGCATGCTTTGCAGAGACACAGGATCCATGCCTCCTGCATTGTTTACAATGGCAGGTTGCCATTCTCCCTCTGTCACGAAGGATCAGCAAGTGCCGGCAGACATTGAGTCCACGGTACCAGCCGATCAGCTTTTTTTTTTGCATTGTACCAGCTACCCATGCCCTTTTTTAACCACTTAAGGACTGCACCCCTGAGCAAAGTGCCATCATTGTACATGCGGGAGTGTGCCAGCGGGTCGGGGCCAGGGCAGGACTTAGGGTGGTGGGGGCCCCTGGGCTTGAGTCACTTTCGGGCCCTACCTTCTATACATTACCGTATTTATTGGTGTATAACACGTGCCGGCGTATAACATGCAACCCAAGTTTAGGAGGGAATTTTAAGGAAAAAAACGTACATTTAAATGTCCATCAATGCAGCCTTATCAGTGTCCATCAACAGCCTTGCCCATCCATCTGCAGCCTTGTCCAGTGTCATTGCAGCCTTGTCAGTGTAGCCTTGTCATTTGCAGCCTTGCCCCAGTGTCATTTACAGCCTTGTCATTGCAGTCTTGAAGTTTAAAAATGGCACCAGCACGATACAGAGTCCTGTGTATCTCGGGGGCTCTCGGGTCCTCTCTTGGCAGCTCTCGGTGGATCTTGGTGGCTCTCAGCGGGTCTCGGGTCCTCTCGGCGGCTCTCGGGTCCTCTTGGCGGTTCTTGGCAGCTCTCGGCAGCTCTCGGGTCCTCTCACAGTCCCAAGCGGAGCCGACAGTACTCACAGTTACACCCAGTCCCTGTATTATGTCCATCATAGGGCGGGACTGGGCATGACTGTGAGTGGAGCCAAACCGAGTACACTTGGCTATGTATCTTGGCAGGGCCCGCGGGGCCCCCTATTGGGCGGGGCCCATGAGCTTGAGCCCAGTCAAGCCCAATGGTAAGTCCTGCCATGTTCGGGGCAGACCCAATGTCCGCTGGCGAACCGCGGTCACGGTGAGGAGAGGTGGAACAGGGAACTACCTATGTAAACAAAGCAATTCCCCATTCTGAATGGTGACGTGACAGAGATCTACTGTTCCCAGCGATTGGGAACAGTAATCTCTGTCATGTCCCTGGCAGCCCACCCTCCCTACAGTTAGAACACACTGAGGGAACACATTTAACCCCTTGATCACCCCTAGTGTTAACCCCATCTCTACCAGTGTCATTTTTACATTAATTAGTGCATTTTTTAGCATTGATCAATGTAATAATGTCACTGGTCCCCAACAAGTGACTGCCCAATTGTCAGTTAAAGCGACGCAGTGCGTATCGTAAAAAAAAGGCCTGGTCATTAAGGGGGCAAATCCTTCTGGTTCTTAAGTGGCTAAACAAAAGCTTGTAAATAGGCCTTGAAACAGGGCAGAAAATAATAACAAGATTTGGCTCATATAGACTTCAATGGGGTTCACTGGTATGTTATATAGCTCAAACTCTGGCAGTACTAGCAGTAGGACAGCTTTAGTGTTATAAGTTGAAGAGGATGTAATAATCATTTTGGAATCTATCTACGATTTCTTGCATCTTGTGTTAGTTCACCTGTTTGCATAGAAATGCAAAGTATATAGGTGTTATATTTCACAAATTAGAGTGTGGTAGTCAAAAGATGGCCACATTTGTTTGCATATTTGTGGAACATGTGTTTGCAAAAAGAATGCTTAAAAATAACAAACACATTATACTTAACTGCTCTGTGAAATTGTTCTGCACAGAGCAGGCTGAATCGTCCTCTTCTCAGGTCCCTCTTCGGCACTCCTGACCCTCCGTCCTGATGAGTGCCCCCACAGCAAGCAGCTTGCTATGGGACACCTGAGCCAAAGCTCTCTGTGTCCATTCAGACATGGAGCTGTAGCTAGGCCCTGCACCCTCTATTTCCTCATTGGCTCACTGACTTTGATTGACAGCAGCGGGAGCCAATGGCACTTTGCTGCTGTCTCAGCCAATGAGAGTCTCAGGCAGCTGAGTCTCTCCTGCAACATCACTGGATAGAGATAGGCTCAGGTAAATATGGGGGGGGGGGGCTTCTGCACACACATATGCATTAAGATAAACAACCTTCTGCCTTTACAATCACTTTAAAGGGGTTGTAAACCTTCGTGTTGTTTTGTCGCTTTAGATCTGAGGGGAAGATCTGAAATGAGGGGAAGCTCTGCTGATTTGATCAATCAATCTTGTACAAGAAAAATTCCTTTTTTTTTTGCCTGGCATGTTCCCCTCAGATCTGCAGCGACTGCACATCATAGTAGGTGAGGTTGAAAAAAGACACAAGTCCATCCAGTCCAACCTATGTGTGTGATTATATGTCAGTATTACATTGTATATCCATGTATGTTGTGGTCGTTCAGGTGCTTATCTAATAGTTTCTTGAAACTATCAATGCCCCTCGCTGAGACCACAGCCTGTGGAAGGGAATTCCACATCCTTGCCGCACTTCCAATTGCACTTGTAGTGAAAAGTGGATTTGCCTTTAGTAAATCAACCCCCCAGTGTTTGTAATTGAGATATGTAAACACCAGGGGCGGACTGACAACTCATGGGGCCCCCGGGAAATAGGAGATCCTGGGGCCCCCTGTCCCCGCCCATGTGTTCCCACCCACACTCAAGCCACACCCACACAAATCCCCACAATCATATTGCGCTGCCCACACTACATAAGTTTGTGTTTTTAAAGACTCTTTTTAAAAAAAAAAATAACAAACATATACTTACCTCCACTGTGCAGTTCATTTTGCACAGAGTGGCCCTGATTCTTGTCTTCTGGGGTCCGGCGGTGGCCCTCACGGCTCCTCCCTGCATCAGATAACCCCCTACAAGAAGCGATCTCCCGGTGGGGGAGGGGGGGGGACCTTACGGAATGCTCCTAAGTCCAGCATTTTTGTCTATATTTACATATATGTGCTCATCCTACAAAAAGCTTTTCATATAGAGCGTGTGCGAGGGTCATGGGTGTGCTTTACATTTTTTTTAAATAATTTTTATTTACTTTATATCATTTTCACTGACCACCAATGTCAGGAACATTCTTCCCACTGACCACCAATGTAAGGAACATTCTTCTCACTGATCACCAATGTAAGGAGCATTCTTCTCACTGATCACCAATGCAAGGAACATTCTTCCCGCTGACCACCAATGTAAGGGGCATTCTTCCCACTGACCACCAATGTAAGGAACATTCTTCTCACAGATCACCAATGTAAGGAGCATTATTCTCACTGACCACCAATGTAAGGAACATTCTTCCCGCTGACCACCAATGTAAGGAACATTCTTCTCACTGATCACCAATGTAAGGAACATTCTTCCTGCTGACCACCAATGTAAGGAACATTCTTCCTGCTGACCACCAATGTAAGGAACATTCTTCTCACTGATCACCAATGTAAGGAACATTCTTTCTGCTGACCACCAGTGTAAGGAACATTATTCTCACTGACCACCAATGTAAAGGACATCTTCTTACTGACCACCATTAGGGATGAGCCGAACACCCCCCGGTTCGGTTCGCACCAGAACTTGCGAACGACCCCCGCGTTCGGTACGAACGTTAGAACCCCATTGAAGTCTATGGGACTCGAACGTTCGAATTGGAAAGTGCTAATTTTAACGGCTAATATGCAAGATAGTGTCCTAAAAAGGGTTTGGGGACCTGCCTCCTGCCTCAGGGGACATGGGTCACTGCAAAAAAAAGTTTTAAAAACGGCCGTTTTGGCTGGAGCACTGATTTTAATGACGATTAAAGTGAAAAAAAAAAGTGAAATATTCCTTTAAATATGGTGCCTGGGGGGTGTCTGTAGTATGCCTGTGAAGTGCCACGTGTTTCCCGTGTTTAGAACAGTCCCTGCACAAAATGACATTAAACGGAAATAACACCATTTAAAACTGCTTGCGGTTTTAATGTTATATCTGGTTCCTGCAATATGGTTGAAAATCATTGAGAAAAATGGCATGGGTAGCCCTCCCTGCCCATTACCAGCCTATTTGGGTCTTGTACGCATATTAAGGGGAACCCAGTACCCATATTAAAAAAAGGAAATGCGTGTGGCCCCCAGGCCCTATATACTCAGAACAGCAGTATACAGGCGGTGCAAACAAGACAGGGACTGTGTAGGTTTGTTGTGTTAAGTTGAATCTGTTTGTCATTTTCAACCGGTACATTTTTAAAGTGTAGCTCCAGTCAAAAAAACTATCTTTAAGCTTTTTGGAAAACATAGGGAAGGGTTATCACCCCTGTATAATTTGTTTTGTCGTCCATCTTTTTTCATCTCACTTGCTGCTGTCTCCTTGCGTTTGCAAGTAGGAGATGTTTGTAAGTTGGATGTTTGAAAGTAGGGGCCTGCCCTATATTATAGCGGTATGTACTGGGTACAGAGCACGCAGACAGCACGCACTATCTCCTAACACTACTGACTGCAAGCTCTATTATTAACCACTTGTTAGCCCAATGTTTGCATAAAGTGAAAGATGAAGTTATGCTGAGTAAATAGATATCAAACATGTCACTCTTCAAAATTGCACATGCCCGTGGAATGGCGCCAAACGTCGCTACTTAAAAAATCCCCATAGGCGACACTTTAATTTTTTTTTTACTGGTTACATGTTTTGAGTTGCAGAGGAGGTCTAGGACTAGAATTATTGCTCTCGCTCTAACATTCTCGGCGATACCTCACATGTGTGGCACATGCGAGCACATGGGGACATGGGCGCTTTAATTTTTATTTTATTTTTTTATTGTTGATTTTACTTTATTTATTTTAGTTTGACATTTTTTCCCCCAAAAATATATTTTTGATCACTTTTATTCCTATTACAAGAAATGTAAACATCCCTTGTAATAGGAATATGGGGTGACAGGTCCTCTTTACAGTGAAATCTGGGGGGTCAATATGACCCCACATCTCACCTCTAGGCTGGGAAGCCTGAAATAAAAAATAAAAAAAAGATTCTGGCTTTGATCGTACTGGCGAGTTGGTAGAAGCACCGGAGGGCGGTGAGGGGTGGGGGGCGTCTATGGCTGGGTATTTCAGGGCATCACCGAGTATGGCTGGGTATCTCTGAGTATGGCTGGGTATGGCAATTTATGGCAGGGTATTACAGAGTATTGGCGGGGTATTGGCGGGGTACTACAGAGTAATAGCAGGGTACTGCAGAGTATTGGGGGGTACTACAGAGTAATGGCAGGGTACTGCAGAGTATTGGGGGTACTGCAGAGTAATGGGGGTTACTGCAGAGTAATGGGGGGTACTGCAGGGTACTGCACTGCAGAGTAATGGCAGGGTACTGCAGAGTATTGGGGGTACTGCATAGTATTGGGGGTACTGCAGAGTAATGGTGGGTACTGCAGAGTAATGGCGGGTACTGCAGAGTAATGGGGGTTACTGCAGAGTAATGGGGGGTACTGCAGAGTAATGGCAGGGTACTGCAGAGTATGCACTGGTATTGCAGAGTATTGGCAGGGAATTGAGGGGTTAAATTCGGTGAGCAGCGATGTGGGCACTGCAGATGCAGCCCACATCGCTGCTGACACCGATCTCTTTCCCCTCCGCTGTACCGATCGGTACAGAGAGGAGAGGGAGGAACAGGCGTCATAACATGACGCCGGTTTGTTTCCAAGTGATCACTCCGTCATTTGACGGAGCAATCACGTGGTAAACGGCCGCTATGAGCGGCCGTTTACCGTGATCCGTGATGCGACCCGGCGGTCACGGATGCTCTCGAGTGCGCACACCTCGGGGCACGCGAGAGCAGAATTCTGGGAGGCCGTTAATTAACGGCCTCTCAGAGTTAAACAACCGCCCTGAAGCCGTTAATCGGCAATGGGCAGTTGTTAAGTGGTTAAAGCTAGATCACTAGCTATATAGGTGAGGTGAATATAGTGGTGTATACTGCAGTCAGGGCACAGACAACAACCACTACACAGCAGCAAGATAGGAAATCAGCCAAAAAAAAGATTGGTGTGTACTGTGTTGAAGGTACACAGAACACCCACTGCTTCAGATGCTAAGTAACACACTACACGAGGCCGCCTCAAAGGCGGCCTTATATAGTGTGGGGCGTGCACTACACAGCCTGAGCTATGATTGGCCACAGGCAGGATGCCTGTGGCCAATCATGGCTCTCCTCGCTGCCGGCGCTGCGATTGGCCAAGCATGCGGGGTCACAGTGCATGCTTGGCCAATCATCGGGCAGCAATGCACTGCGCCAACGCAGTGCATTATGGTCCGCGCGCGCGTCACTCGAATTTTGACGCGAACGGCCAAAACGTTCGGAATTCGCCGAACGCACGAACAGCCAATGTTCGAGTCGAACGTACGTTCGACTCGAACACGAAGCTCATCCCTAACCACCATGACCACCAATGTAAGGAACATTCTTTCTGCTGACCACCAATGTAAGGAACATTCTTCTCACTGATCGTTCTTTCCGCTGAAGTGTACAGATATATCAGTGTTGTATATAAGGAATAGCTCTCAGTATACAGATATCAATGTTAGGGAAAGCACTCAGTGTATAGATGTTAGTGTAACACATAAGGAAATATCACTAAGTGCTATTCTCTATATATAACTGACATCTATACACTGATATCTGTATACTGAGAGCTATTCCTTATATACAATACTGATATATCTGTACACTGAGGGGCACTCAGTGTACAGCTATCAGTGTACCAGGGAATAGCACCTGGTAGATGGGCATTGGGGAAGAAGGAACACACAGTGAGCCTGGCTGGTGATCAGAGACATGCTGTGATTACATATAGTGAGAAAGTCAACCAGCGCTAAAAAAAACTGAAATAAAAAATATAAGTATATATAAAGAAAAAATGCAGCTAGAATACTGTAGGTCAAATTACCAAATCCCACATTTCAAAATATAAATATCTCAGTACAGCGCAAATACATAAAACTCTTTACAGTGAAATACTAAATGCATAAATAAAAGTCCATATAGTGAATGATACAATATACAGTGATCAAGAAAGATCAAAAAGAGTCCACTTGTGCAGTGTGTCTTTAATCAATATATCCAGTGACGATGTGATCCCTTCACCAATGAACTAGTTGGACTCTCACCTCATCGAATGGACCCCTGATAAATCAGATAGGTCAAAAACACATGTTCCCATCAAGGGTGAAGTATAAGGCTACAGCAAACCAAACGGAAGCATTTCCAGATAGAATCTCCTCAATGTCATCAGATCAGGATAATGTCATATATGAAAAAGAACAAGCAAATCTAGTGCTCTCCGTTTGATAACAATTTATTAAAACAAATGAATAAAAACAAATTTCCACTCACATTTCTAAGCACTGATCTCCAGTGCCGAGTGCAAAGCAGGAAATAACATGCATGGATCAGTGTGTCAGCTGGCGGATGACGTCACGACGCGAGTCACGTGGTCCGTACGCGTTGCGTCCCAGGGAAAGGGCGGGACTTCATCAGCGGTCCGCTGATGAAGTCCCGCCCTTTCCCTGGGACGCAACGCGTACGGACCACGTGACTCGCGTCGTGACGTCATCCGCCAGCTGACACACTGATCCATGCATGTTATTTCCTGCTTTGCACTCGGCACTGGAGATCAGTGCTTAGAAATGTGAGTGGAAATTTGTTTTTATTCATTTGTTTTAATAAATTGTTATCAAACGGAGAGCACTAGATTTGCTTGTTCTTTTTCATATATGACATTATCCTGATCTGATGACATTGAGGAGATTCTATCTGGAAATGCTTCCGTTTGGTTTGCTGTAGCCTTATACTTCACCCTTGATGGGAACATGTGTTTTTGACCTATCTGATTTATCAGGGGTCCATTCGATGAGGTGAGAGTCCAACTAGTTCATTGGTGAAGGGATCACATCGTCACTGGATATATTGATTAAAGACACACTGCACAAGTGGACTCTTTTTGATCTTTCTTGATCACTGTATATTGTATCATTCACTATATGGACTTTTATTTATGCATTTAGTATTTCACTGTAAAGAGTTTTATGTATTTGCGCTGTACTGAGATATTTATATGCTGTGATTACACACTGACCTGCTGCTGCACACAAGGCAGGTCAGCTGACTGTCCCCGACATGATGATTCCTCTCTGTCCTCACTCTGCAGCCTCCACCTCTCTCACTGACTTTCCCCCGCGGCATGGATGTACACTGTGGCCCCGCCCCTCTGCTGAATTCCCCAGGAGGAGAGGTGGCCAGAGCGCCTGTTACTTCTATCATTCTCATTGCTCCACGATCGCTCTGTAATCGGCCAGCACCCCAGTTCTCTCATATAGCCTCACTAACTGCAGGCAGGGATGACATCACTCACTACCTCCACGGTGCATAAACTTCCCCAATCCTTCATAATATGCTGTGGGCACATCCAAGGACAGACTGAGCAGCTCATGGGGCCCCCCTGACTCCGGGGCCCTCGGTCGGCGACCGAGTGACCGAATGGTCAGTCCGCCCCTGGTAAACACCATAGAGGGATATGCTTTTTTCCTACTTCATGTGTGAGGTCTACAACCACTTTAAGCTGAATGTTCAGTTGGACTCAAACTGCACCTGCTTTGTGTTCTGTAATGTTGGCTGTCTTGACAAATTTGTTACAGTTACACACATTCATTTTTCCTGGAGATATGTGGGTTACACTTGAAACATTATCCTAACCTATTAAATAAGGCTTTATCTTATTATATGCTAGCACAAGTTTTTTTGAATGTATCTTGGAATAGAATGTCTCACAGATTAATGGAAAGGAACAAAAAGAAGTAATTACGTACAGAGGCTAAGCATTCTGACATGTGTGTCTTCATGTGAGACATTTGAAACATTCAGGAAACTATAGCAACTGCAAAACAGAGAACTAGAACCCTGAGAATGCGGAATGTTTAAGTCATGGAGGTTTTCTTCTGTAGGACAAAAAAAATGCAATTAATTGTGCAATATATTTTTTCCAGGTTTACTGTATATTCTTTAGGTTGAAACAGAAATGAACCATGACAGATAATAACACACACACACACACACACACACACACACATACAACGACTAAAAGTGCCTGTACTGAGAAAAATGTAAAATATGCCATTGCTGAGTCCACCTTTTCCAGAATATCTAGGTGCCTGGTAATCATACTGATAGCATGCATGACTAATGCATTCCAGATATCATTCCTTCCAAACTTTTACCACCTCCCCTTCCCCTAATACTTTTTTTAACCCCCTTTATTTTACCATTCTATTAACCTTTACCCTAAAATAAATAGGCGACATGGGAGTATTTGGAGTGTAAATGGCCATAGCAGCCTTTTATTAACCAATATCTTTGAACCAATATAAAATTAACCTCATTAACATATGTACAATATTTTTCCCCAACAGTAGTTTTCTCCCACTCGATTGGTCTTTGACGGCCCCCGAATTTTTACCTTTGCACTTAAACACTTTTCCACCAGTACACTGCGGGACCAACTTTACCATAGCAGGCCTCCGGCCGTTTATCAGCCCGGAGACAACCCCCTTTCCCACAGTGCAACCATTTCTGTATGCCAGCCTACCCTTCCACTGTCATACACCAAAAGGGGGGACACATACCACCTATGAGCCCCCCCCCCCACCATTCCATCACATCAGTTCACTTGCCACCATCAAAGACCAAAAGACCCTGCTGCAACACTGCTATGATGACCCGATCTCCCAAAACCTGCAAAGAGAAAAAACACAACAGAACACAGAAAAACAACACCAAACCCTAAACAATGAGAGGGTGGGTAGGAAACTTCCTTCCTCTGCTGTTCTTCCCCTCTCTGCTCCCATTCTTAGCCATGCCTCCCTATTTATCTAGCTCCTCCTTCCATCCCAACACTGCCCCTGCTTGATCTCCTCCTCCACTAGCTCTTTCCCACTTAACCCCTTCTCACTCACTGTCCCCATTCGTCATGCCCGGCCCTCCATTAGTCCCTGCTATCCTATTTTGGGCCTCTCTATACTTTTAAGTACTGACCTAGAACAACTACAATGATAAGATGTTCTGTTTTCACTCTGACTTTGCTTTGCTTTATGCATGCCTTTCCGTGTCAGTGTCTTAAAAAGGATTGAAGCCAGAGAAAGCCAGGCCACTAGCATTTTAAAGTGTCAAAAAACATAGTTTCTTTAATTGGTTAAACACGCACCAAAATCACAAAGACACTAGAGCATATATATGGACTTTTAAGCCCATTGTCATTTTGCACACCTTGCTCAGAAATAACTCACACACTTCATTCCACAGCAGTCTCCTGGAAGCAGTAATGTGCATAGCAAAGATAAACTACCAAGAGGCTATACTACCAACCAGACAGCAATTTTATCGATTTTTATTTATTTATTTATTTTATCGATTTATCGATGTTGAAATTTGCCATACTCAGTAAAAATAATAATTTGAATGACAAGTACACTTAATGCCGCGTACACACGATCAAACAATCGGGGGGAAAAGTCTGGCAAACTCAAGTCCGCCGGACAATCCCCCCATGTGTAGCCTCCGGCGGACTTTTTTTACCCGAAAGTACGGCAGACTTAGAAAGTATTTTTGCACTCCAATCTTCCCGCTGGACTTGCATTTCGGCGGACAATCCAGCCGTTGGTATGCCAGTCCACCGTACTTTTGAAATGAGCGGACTTTTCTCGCGCGGAGAAAAGTCCGCTTATTTTGAGCGCGTCTCCAGGTAGACAGGGCCAGCGAAGGAGGCGTCGCTGGCCCGGTCACCTGGTATGGACTTAAAGGGGAACCCCAATGCCGAAAAAATCGGCGTGGGGGTCCCCCCGGGTCCACATCAGACCCTTGTCCGAGCATGCTACCCGGCCGGCCAGGAAAGGGGGGACAAGCGAGCGCCCCCCCCCTGAGCCGTACCAGGCCGCATGCCCTCAACATGGGGGGGTGCCTTGAGGAAGGGGGGGCCGCGCGGCCATCCCACCCCAAAGCACCTTGTCCCCATGTTGATGAGGACAAGGGCCTCTTCCCGACAACCCTGGCCATTGGTTGTCGGGGTCTGCGGGCAGGGGGCTTATCGGAATCCGGGAACCCCTTTAATAAGGGGGCCCCCGGATACCAGCCCCCCACCCTATGTGAATGAGTATGGGGTACAATGCACCCCTACCCATTCACCTGTATAAAAAAGTAAAAAAAACACAACACACAAGGGTTAAAATAGTTTATTGCACAGCTCCGGGGGTCTTCCGTCTTCGGGGATCTTCTCGCCGGACTCCTCCGCTATCTTCTGCTAGCTCTTTTACTAGCGGAGGAGCCCAACTTTCTTCCTCGACGCCGCCCTCTTCTTCTGACTTCGGGGGTCTTGTCTCTCTCTTCGGTTCTTCATGCCGGTCCACCGCACCTTCTTCTAGCTCTTTTACAGGCGGTGGCCCGGTCTTCTGTCGCCCCTTCCCCAAGGCACCCCCCCCATGTTGAGGGCACGCAGCCTGGTACGGCTCAGGAGGGGGGGGGGCACTCGCTCGTCCCCCCCTTTCCTGGCCGGCCGGGTAGCGTGCTCGGACAAGGGTCTGATGTGGACCTGGGAGAGACCCCCACGCCGTTTTTTTCAGCGTTGGGGTTCCCCTTTAAGTTCATACCAGGTGGCGGAGCCAGCGACGTCTTCTTCGCGGGCCCCGCCTACCTGGAGACACGCTCAAAATGAGCGGACTTTCCTCCGCGTGTGTGGGTGAGTCCGTTCATTTCAAAAATACGGCGGATAGTCTGGCGGACTTAGTACGCCATATTAGTCCGCTGAAAAAGTGCTGTGTGTGGGCAAGTAGCCTGTTCGGAAAGTCCGCCCAAAAAAAGTCCGCCGGATAGTCCGCTGCGTGTGTACGCAGCATTAAAGTATCAGGTTTATCAGGTTGAGGTCAGTGCTCTGTGCAGGCCAGTCAAGTTCCTCCACTCTAAACTTGCTCATCCATGCCTTTATGGACCTTGCTTTTGGCACTGGTCCAAATCCTTTGGTGGAGGGTGTATTATGGTTTGGGGTTGTTTTTCTGGGGTTTGGCTTGGCCTCTTAGCTCCAGTGAAGGGAACTCTCAAGGCGTCAGCATACCAAGACATTTTGGACGATTTCATGCTCCCAACTTTGTGGGACAGTTTGGGGATGGCTCCTTCCTGTTCCAACATGACTGCGCACCCGTGCACAAAGCAACTATAAAGACATGGATGAGCAAGTTTGAGGTTGAAGAACTTGACTGGCCTGTAGAGTCCCAACCTTAACCCTATAGAACACCTTTGGGATGAATTAGAGCAGAGACAGTGAGCCAGGCCTTCCCATCCAACATCAGTGCCTGACATCACAAATGCGCTTCTGGAAGAATGGTCAAAGATCCCCATAGACACACACTCTTAAACCTTGTGGACAGCAATCCTAGAAGAGTTGAAGTTGTCATAGCTGCAAAGGGTGGGCCAACTCAATAATGAACCCTATGGACTAAGACTGGGATGCCATTAAAGTTCATGTGTGTGTACTACTACTTTTGGCAATATAGTGTATATGCCAGCTATAACCCATCAATCCAGGCACCAGTTCATTTCTGTCCTTTTGTATATATGATTAAACAGGAGATTTTTACTTTAAAACGAGTTTAAGGTTTAATATTTTGTATTTAAAGAGTATTACTTGCTTTATGTCATGCATGTCAAACCCCATCAGAGTAAAATTCAATCATTATTTCATTATAAACTAAATGTGTAGACTCCTTCATTGGTTTGTACTATTTTAGAAGTTGACTGTCCAAGTTCACTAATCTCCAGTGGCATATATGTCTCTCCTTACCATTCCACACTTCGTGTAAATTTCTCAGCCATGTATCTCTTATTTTCTCTCCACCTTCTATATGATAACATTCCCTATCTTCTCCTTCCAAGGGAGACAAATGAAGGGGTCTAATGTCTATTATTTGTTCTTGAAGAACATCCTAGTACCATACCATAGGCGGAGAAACCTATGGGGCAGATTCGTGCTTAGCCACTTGCAAAAAATTCAAAAGAAAGAGAAAAATGAGGAAGTGGCTGCCAAAACTATCAAAAAGGTTCACACCATTGTGGACATTGTAAGCCATTGCCAGTACATGTCTATTGTGAAAGATTTTGTTAATCCAAAAAATGGTAAGAGGGTAGAAGTGGGCTCCTTTAATACCTGAAGTTCAACAGAAATAGTTTATGTGGCCAAGTACCCATGTCATCAACTGTATGTGAGCAAAACTAATAGACAAATAAGACAGAGGACGCTGAAGCATATCAGTGATAATGAAATAAATACTGAATTTTACTCTGATGGGGATGGACATGCATAGGGTAAAGCATGTCGTGCTTTTTATGCAAAAGTAGATTATTGTAAATATACTGTAGCTGCATTTTCTAGCTGAGAGATTAGGCTAAGCATTTATTATGTGTTCTGTAGATCACAGATGTTGTGCAAACTAAAAAATAAGCATGCTACATTTTAATCCGTGTCACCTGGTTTCAGCTGTGAGACTAGCCTTGCTCTGCAATGTGTCACCGTATAAGAAACAACTAGCAAGATTTCTACATTTTGAGTGGAAATCTTGGCATTTATGTTTTAGTTGATATTTCAATCTGATTGGCATGTTGCTGTCATACATAGAAGCCAGACCCTCTTGATTTACGACAAACCTTGACTCATGATGACCTTATGGTGTGAGTCATTGACTAGTTTAGATTGTCCCTAGGTTTTACAGTTAGATGTGTCATACAGAAATAGAGATATGATTGTTTACCTAACTTAGTGGTCTGTTCATCAAAGCTGAGAAAGTATGAACAACGTATGCAGTATTGTTGATTGGAGTGCTATGCAGGGAGTGTGTTGGTAGCTTTGTATAGCATGAACACATAGTAAAAAATCTCATATTCTTAATGTTTTGCAACCTGGTTGCATTACAAATAAAGAATTTAACACTTAAATCGGCCTATAAATTCAGTTATGGATTACAAATACAGGCTCTCCTCACTTAACGACCAGGTTCCTTTCCAACGACCAGGTCCTTAAATGAATTGGTTGTTAAACGAGGAGCCACAAGTAATCAATATTTAAAGCATCCTTAACTACTGTACTGTACTGTATTTAAAAATAAGTCTAAACACAAAACTCCAGCTCAATAACGTTATTTCAATTTGCATAAGTACAAAACACAAAGAAAAATTCTATACATCATTGTACAATATAATGATATACAGCGCGTCATTCGTGTGGAAAGAGTTGGTCGTAAATCCGAGCGGTCGTTAAACAGGTAAGACATTAATCCCCTTTGGTGCAGTGCGGGTGTTAGCAAGAAAGCGCTGCTAGTTTTAGTGCTGTAATGGTGGCGCTTTTCGGGTGCTAGCGGGGCACTTTAAACCCCGCTAGCTGCCGAGGAAAGGTTAATAGCGCCTGTTTTGTAAAAGTTTCAGAATCTATTTTGACAACAGCTTCCCATAAACTCCAGCACAGCAGTATTCAGACTGCCAACAAAAAGCTGCCTCACAGTAAGCTAATAGGTGAAGGATTTGATATGCCTTTTCTCTTGGATTACATCCCCTCTGCCCATTATTCCCTGGCAGTGTCTGCCAATTGCACTTTACAGGAAAATGTAATTGACAGTTTTTCTTCAACATCTACTTAGAACACCCCCCCATCTGATGGAAGCGTATCTGCAAAGCGTGTCAGGAAATGTGGGAGATATGTAATTTGCCCTCACAAGTAGAAGGCACACTGGGACTGGGTCTTTATACTACAATAAGGTGTTTTGTTCATATATGCATTTTTGTGATGTATGCTGGTATGCTGGTGTCAAAGCTGTATTAAAATGTTGTTTTATTTAAAAAAAAATAAAAAAAAATATGTTATATTATCTGCTATGTGCAGTAGTTTTGCACAGAGCAGCCCAGATCCTCCTTTTCTTGGGCCCTCTCCGGTGCTCTTGGCCCCCCTCCTACCCCCACAGCAAGCAGCTTTCTATTGGGGCACTTAAGCCACTGCTTTGTGTGTCCATTCAGCTAGGCCCCACCCCCTCCCCTCATTGGCTCACTGACTTTGATTGACAGCAGTGGGAGCCAATGTGTCTCAGCCAATCAGGAAGGAGAGTCCCCAGACTTTGTGGCTCTCATGCAACATCGCTGGATTGAGAGGGAGCTTAGGTAAGTATTAGGGGGGCTGCTGCACACAGAAGGTTTTTTTTTATCTCAATGCATATAATGCATTAAGATTAAAAAAAAACCTTCTGCCTTTAGAACCACTTTAAGTATTTTATATATGCTATTTTTATGAACTTTCATGCTAGGCTGATTTACCAGAAAACATTAATAATCGTTGATGAATTTATAAACATCTTATAAAAGTCCCTCTACTTTTGTGTCCCTTTACCATTGCTGACAGACATTTCTTTTGCCAAATAAATAAAAACACCAAATGCAAAGTATGGAATAACATTCTCTGTGCACTGTATAACTGCTTTAAAATAGTATTTAGTAATTTTATTTTTTTGAAATCTCAATAAATTAGAGGGGTTGTAAAGTTTTTTTTTTTTTTTTTTTTTTTAAATAACAAACATGTTATAGTTACCTCCAATGTGCAGCTCATTTTGCACAGAGTGACCCCCGAACCTGGTCTTCTGGGGTCCCTCGGTGGCTGTCTCTGCTTCCCTCCGCAAGTACTTCTCACGTTCATGCGAGCTCCATCGCATGGTGAGAAGCACTTGCGTGCGCGCTCCCGTGATACAGCCGGCGGCTATAGCTGCTCGATGTATCACTCGGTCCCGCCCTCCGGCGCGCCGCATCATTGGATGTGATTGACAGCTTGGTAGCTGCTTTCAATCCATCCACTCCAGCCAATCAGCGGCCAAGCTTAGCAGCGAAGAGGACGTCGGGGGCGAGCGTGGGACTTTCGAGGGGTCAGGTAAGTAAAACGGGGGGCCAGCACTGTGAGATGTTTTTTCACCTTAATGCATAGAATGCATTAAGGTGAAAAAATATTTACCTTTACAACCTCTTTAACCAAAAACCAGAACAGACCCAGTCACTATAATTTGAGCTATTTACACAAATAATTGGAATTTTAAAAATCAACTGCCTCCAGAAACCAAGTGCATTGGAAGACTCAATTGGCATCACACCCCCATACAGTGGCAAATTCAATGCACATTTGCAGTTTACTGAAGATAACCAGGCCAATATCTGACAAGTGTATGCAATAACTTCTGTAAAGCCCAGCAGCCCCACCCTTTTAGTCTGTGTGTCTCAAAGAAAAATCTTTAGCATGGGCATGAATTATTGAATGGCCCTGTTTTATGCTTACTCACTTTTTCCAAGGGCCTCAACATAGCAATTTTATGTGTTGAAGTTAATTTCTGATAGAAAAAAAGAAACAAATCAAGGTCTTTAGTTGGCCTACAATATGTCATTACCATCTAAATACAAAAGTAAATCATGGGGAGGGGGAAGTGATAAAGCCTTAGGCCTCTTTCACACTGACGTGCCGTTCAGGCCCGCCTGTCAGTTTTTCAGGCGGACCTGAACGGGTGCTCCATAGAGCTCTATGGAGCGTCGGATGTCAGCGGTGACATGTCCGCTGACATCCGACCCGCTCCGATCCGAAAAAGTGTAACGGAGGAAAAAGCTATTTTTCCATCCGTCTGCGGATCGGATCGGGTGACGACGGGCACTGCGGTCCGTCGTCATCCGATCTCCCATAGGGGAGAGCGGCGCTGTGACAGGTCCGTCCCTGCGCAGTGTGCAGAGACGGACCTGTCATTTCCCTGCTCAGCGGGGATCGGCGGAGTGATCCCCGCTGAGCAAACGGATATCCACGGGGCGGATCAGAACTGATCCGCCCCGTGTGAAAGGACCCTTAGTTCAAAAAAATAAATCCTCCCTTAACATACCTCATTTGCCACACCAAAAATCTTCAATTGGTCCCTATTCCTAATGTAAAGCAAGATTTTCAAAGCATACCCTTTTTGCTGCTCTCCTCTGAACCTAGAATGTAAAGGAGTGCTCAACTATCCAGACAATGCAGGGTGAACCTAGATTAGTGATTCAAACAATACTGTTAGCTTGTAGCTACCCACCTGCCTATTCTCGTAATAATGCTAGTTTCTAAACCAAGTTTGGAGGGTTCAGTGACTACACCACTACACCGCTTGCCGACCGTCTCACGCAGATATACTGCAGCAGAATGGCATGTACAGGTAATCTAACGTACCTGTACGTTGCCCTTCAAGAGGCCCCCTGCAGGCATGTGCACCCACGGCAAGCTCCACAAGTCGGGTCGCGGGTCCTGCGCACTCGATGTCCGTGGGGATACCCGCGATCGTCTCACAGAGAGGAAGAATTGGGAGATGCTAATGTAAACAAGAATCTCCCCGTTCTGCCCAGTGACAGTGTCACTGATTTCTGCTCCCTGTGATCGGAAGCAGAGATCAGCAACATTCCACATGTAGCCAAGACCTCCCACAGTTAAAAACACTCCCCAGGACACACTTAATCCCTTAACTGCCCCCTAGTGGTTAACCCCATTCACTGCCAGTGTCATTTACACAGGAATCAGTGTATTTGTGTAGCACTGATTACTGTATAAATGACAATGGTCTCAAAAATGTGTCAAAAATGTCCGATGTGTCTGCCATAATGTCGCAGTCATGATAAAAATCGCTGATTGCCACCATTACTAGTAAAAAAAAAAATATTAATGAAAATGCCATAACACTATTCCCTATTTTGTAAACGCTATAACTTTTGTGAAAACCAATCAATAAACACTTTTTTTTTTTTTTTTACCAAAAATATGTAGAAGAATATGTATCGGCCTAAACTGAGGGAAAAATGTTTTTTTATATAATTTTGGGGGATATTTATTATAGCAAAATGTAAAAAATAATGCGTTTTTTTCAAAATTGTCGCTCTTTTTTTGTAATAAAAACCGCAGGGTTGATCAAATACCACCAAAAGAAAGCTCTGTTTATGGGAAAAAAGGACATCAATTTTGTTTGGGAGCAACTTCGCACGACTGCGCAATTGTCAGTTAAAGTGACGCAGTGCTGAATTGCAAAAAGTGCTCTGGTCTTTGGCCAGCAAAATGGCCTGGGGCTTAAGTGATTAAACACCTCAGATCAGTCCCAATTCCTGTATCATCAAATTTCAGATCAACCCCAATTCCTGCACCTCCACACTTTAGATCACACCAATTTTTGCACCTTCAAATCTCAAATAGGCTCCAATTCCTGTACCTTCACACCTCAGATCACCCCAAACAGGCTCCAATTCTAACACCTTAAAGAGGAAGTAAACCCTGACAGAGGTTCTTAGATCCAGAAAATTGATCTCGCTACAACTCGCTTCATGGTTAAGGTGTATTCCCCTATTGTTTATATTAACCATTTACAGACCGGTAGATTTGGCTGCTTAATGACCAGGCCATTTTTTGCGATACGGCCCTGCGTCGCTTTAACTGGCAATTGCGCGGGTGTGATGCACTGTACCCAAACAAAATAGTTTTTTGTGTTATAAACAAAAAAGAACATCAGTTTAAAAAAAAAAACAATATTTTAAACTTTTTGCTATAATAAATATCACCAAAAATGTTTTAAAAAAACAAATTTCTTCCTCAGTTTAGGCCAATTGTGTGTTTACACACACAAATCCCTGTTCCTGCTCTCATGCACGTGATCGTGTGTGGCCGGGGGTGATCTCAGGTTCCATGCCGTGCAGTGTGCGTGCGCCTGCTATCAACCTTCAAAAGGTACAGACATACCGTACGGCGATTCGCAGGAATGAAACACTTTGCCGATGTATATCAGCATGAGCTGGTCAGCAAGTGGTTAAGTGAACACATAGACTCCAAAAGGTCAACCTCTCCACCATCCCATAGGAGGAGGAGGTTGTCTATATAGCATGCCCACAGAACCACCTCTGGTCTCTCTTGAGCATAGACAACATCCTCCTCCCACTGGACCAAAAGGTTCGCCAAACTAGGGGCATATTTGGCCCCCATAGCAACACCTCTATCTTGGCAAAAAAATTGATTATCAAACCAGAAATAATTATGAGTGGCGGCAAACTCGAGGAGTTCCATAATAAAGGCAATCTGTTCATTAAGAAGATGGGAATCACGCTCCAAAAAAGTTTAACAGCACCCAGACCAAGATTATGGGGTATTACTGTATACAATGAAGTAAAGTCGGCTGTCTTTGTGGTGGTGGATTCACTATTACCTAGTCATAGTCCCAGGAGGAAGTTACAGCACAGTGTGTTTTGGTCCAGTCACCTTCCTTCTACCTTGGAGGATTTTTAAGTTTTATTATCCTAACTTGGAGGACTTACTTGATTTTTGTCACATGGATCAGTATTGGGACTTGTTAATATTTATTTGAAGAATAAAATAAATGTTCTTGCCAAACCTATTAACCTTCTATGAGGAGGTGAGTTGCTATCTAGATAAAGGAAGGCCTGTAGACGTGGTGTATCTGGATCTTGCAAAAGCATTTGACACACGTTCCCCATAAACGTTTACTGTACAAAATAAGGTCCATTGGCATGGACCATAGGGTGAGCACATGGATTGTCTGCAAGGGCGAGTTTAGAGGGTGGTGATACATGGGGAGTACTTGGAATGGTCAGAGGTGGGTAGTGGGGTCCCCCAGGGTTCTGTGCTGGGACCAATCCAATTTATTTTGTTCAGAAACGACCTGGAGGATGGGGTAAATAATTCATTCTCTGTATTTACGGACGATACTAAGCTAAGCAGGGCAATAACTTCTCTGCAGGAAACCTTGCAAAAAGATCTGAACAAATTAATGGGATGGGCAATTACATTGCAATGAGGTTTAATGTAGAAAAGTGTAAAATAATGCATTTGGGTGGCAAAAATTTGAATGCAATCTATACAGTGGGGGAAGCACCTGTGGGGGAATCTATGATGGAAAAGGACCTGGGGGTCCTAGTAGATGATAGGCTCAGCAATGGCATGCAATTCCAAGATGCTGCTAACAAAGAATATAGAATATTGGCATGCATTAAAAAGGGGATCAACTCCAGAGATAAAACAATAATTCTCCCACTCTGGCCCAGCCGCAACTAGAGCATGCTGTCCAGTTCTAGGCACCAGTCCTCTGGAAGAATGTACTGGAAATGGAGCGAGTACAAACAAGAGCAACTAAGCTAATAGGGTCTGGATGATATTAGTTATAAGGAAAGGTTGTGAGCACTGAACCTTTTCTCTCTGGTAATGAGATGCTTGAGAGAGGACATGATTTCAATTTATGAATACTGTACTAGTGACACCATAATAGGGATAAAACAAGACATGTAGCCACTCATTAAAATTAGAAGTTGCAAGTAGGGATGGCCGAACGGTTCGCCCGGCGGTCGTTTCGTGGCGAATTTCGGCTGTTCGCCGTCCGCCCAATCGGCGGACTATTGCTGCCGTTCGCCCGGCGGACTTCCGTGTTTATTGTGTAAAAGAACTTTGACCTATGATGACACATCCATCATGGGGTACAGGACAGCCAATTGAGACATTACAGCACATGGACACTTGAACATTCACCCTAACTTATAAATAGACCAGATCTGGCGGCCATTTTACATTCTTTCGTATGTCACTATAGGGAGAGGTTGCTGTGTGGAGCAGAGAGAGACTGCAGTGACCCAAATCGCTAGCTATTAGGTCCACAAAAGTTATTTTAAGGACTGGCATGGTATAGGTGTTAGATATAGTTCAGGATATAGGTTTGAGGCACTGCTGTGCTAGTGATTGTTGCAGCAGCCTATCTTTTGTCAGTGTAGAGAGAGGGACAGGACGCTGTGTGCAGCAGGGACAGTCAGTTTAATCATTAGCTGTTACTATTAGGTCCACAAAAGTCCTTTTCAGGACTGGTATGGTAAAGTAGTACAGGATATAGTTTTCAGTGCTATTCAAGTTATTGTTCCAGCAGCCTATGTTTTGTCAGTTTAAATAGGGACAGGCAGGAAGCTGTGTGTGGCAGTGAGGGACAGTCAGTTTAATCAGTAGCTGTTACTATTTGGTCCACAAAGGTTCTTTTCAGGACTGGTATGGTAATAGGCTTGTACACATATAATATTCTTTCTTCCAAATATAGAAAGAATATTATAATTGACTGCTGCCCTTCTGCTGCAGTAGTCCTTTATGAGTATAGGGACTGAGGTACAGTCTGCTAATCATTCACAACCTACTAGTTCCACAAAGGTCCTTATAAGGACTGCTAAGGTATAGGGTACTACAGTACATAGGGTTGAGTGAGGTACAGTCTGCTATTCCTTAAGGACTGGTATAGGTCCACGATATATAGGGTTGAGGTGCACTACTGCTGACTGCTGCCCTTCTGCTGCAGCAGTCCTTTATCAGTATAGGGACTGAGGTACAGTCTGCTAATCATTCACAACCTACTAGTTCCACAAAGGTCCTTATAAGGACTGGTAAGGTATAGGGTACTACAGTACATAGGGTTGAGTGAGGTACAGTCTGGTATTCCTTAAGGACTGGTATAGGTCCACAATATATAGGGTTGAGGTGCACTACTGCTGACTGCTGCCCTTCTGCTGCAGCAGTCCTTTATCAGTATAGGGACTGAGGTACAGTCTGCTAATCATTCACAGCCTACTAGTTCCACAAAGGTCCTTATAAGGACTGGTAAGGTATAGGGTACTACAGTACATAGGGTTGAGTGAGGTACAGTCTGGTATTCCTTAAGGACTGGTATAGGTCCACAATATATAGGGTTGAGGTGCACTACTGCTGACTGCTGCCCTTCTGCTGCAGCAGTCCTTTATCAGTATAGTGACTGAGGTACAGTCTGCTAATCATTCACAACCTACTAGTTCCACAAAGGTCCTAATAAGGACTGGTAAGGTATAGGGTACTACAGTACATAGGGTTGAGTGAGGTACAGTCTGCTATTCCTTAAGGACTGGTATAGGTTCACAATATATAGAGTTGAGGTGCACTACTGCTGACTGCTGCCCTTCTGCTGCAGCAGTCCTTTATCAGTATAGGGACTGAGGTACAGTCTGCTAATCATTCACAACCTACTAGTTCCACAAAGGTCCTTATAAGGACTGGTAAGGTATAGGGTACTACAGTACATAGGGTTGAGTGAGGTACAGTCTGCTATTCCTTAAGGACTGGAATAGGTCCACAATATATAGGGTTGAGGTGCACTACTGCTGACTGCTGCCCTATACTGCAGCAGTCCTTTATCAGTATATGGACTGAGGTACAGTCTGCTAATCATTCACAACCTACTAGTTCCATAAAGGTCCTTATAAGGACTGGTAAGGTATAGGGTACTACAGTACATAGGGTTGAGTGAGGTACAGTCTGCTATTCCTTAAGGACTGGTATAGGTCCACAATATATAGGGTTGAGGTGCACTACTGCTGACTGCTGCCCTAAACTGCAGCAGTCCTTTATCAGTATAGGGACTGAGGTACAGTCTGCTAATCATTCACAACCTACTAGTTCCACAAAGGCCCTTATAAGGTCTGGTAAGTTATAGGGTACTACAGTACATAGGGTTGAGTGAGGTACAGTCTGCTATTCCTTAAGGACTGGTATAGGTCCACAATCTATAGGGTTGAGGGGCACTACTGCTGACTGCTGCCCTATACTGCAGCAGTCCTTTATCAGTATAGGGACTGAGGTACAGTCTGCTAATCATTCACAACGTACTAGTTCCACAAAGGTTCTTATAAGGTCTGGTAAGGTATAGGGTACTACAGTACATAGGGTTGAGTGAGGTACAGTCTGCTATTCCTTAAGGACTGGTATAGGTCCACAATATATAGGGTTGAGGTGCACTACTGCTGACTGCTGCCCTTCTGCTGCAGCAGTCCTTTATCAGTATATGGACTGAGGTACAGTCTGCTAATCATTCACAACCTACTAGTTCCACAAAGGTCCTTATAAGGACTGGTAAGGTATAGGGTACTACAGTACATAGGGTTGAGTGAGGTACAGTCTGCTATTCCTTAAGGACTGGTATAGGTCCACAATATATAGGGTTGAGGTGCACTACTGCTGACTGCTGCCCTATACTGCAGCAGTCCTTTATCAGTATAGGGACTGAGGTACAGTCTGCTAATCATTCACAACCTACTAGTTCCACAAAGGTCCTTATAAGGACTGGTAAGGTATAGGGTACTACAGTACATAGGGTTGAGTGAGGTACAGTCTGGTATTCCTTAAGGACTGGTATAGGTCCACAATATATAGGGTTGAGGTGCACTACTGCTGACTGCTGCCCTTCTGCTGCAGCAGTCCTTTATCAGTATAGGGACTGAGGTACAGTCTGCTAATCATTCACAACCTACTAGTTCCACAAAGGCCCTTATAAGGTCTGGTAAGTTATAGGGTACTACAGTACATAGGGTTGAGTGAGGTACAGTCTGCTATTCCTTAAGGACTGGTATAGGTCCACAATATATAGGGTTGAGGGGCACCACTGCTGACTGCTGCCCTATACTGCAGCAGTCCTTTATCAGTATAGGGACTGAGGTACAGTCTGCTAATCATTCACAACGTACTAGTTCCACAAAGGTTCTTATAAGGTCTGGTAAGGTATAGGGTACTACAGTACATAGGGTTGAGTGAGGTACAGTCTGCTATTCCTTAAGGACTGGTATAGGTCCACAATATATAGGGTTGAGGTGCACTACTGCTGACTGCTGCCCTTCTGCTGCAGCAGTCCTTTATCAGTATAGGGACTCAGGTACAGTCTGCTAATCATTCACAACCTACTAGTTCCACAAAGGTCCTTATAAGGTCTGGTAAGTAGGGATGAGCCGAACACCCCCCGGTTCGGTTCGCACCAGAACTTTCGAACGGACCCCACGTTCGTTACGAACGTTAGAACCCCATTGAAGTCTATGGGACTCGAACGTTCGAAATGGAAAGTGCTAATTTTAACGGCTAATATGCAAGATACTGTCCTAAAAAGGGTTTGGGGACCTGGCTCCTGCCCCAGGGGACATGGGTCAATGCCTAAAATGTTTTTAAAAATGGCCGTTTTGGCGGGAGCACTGATTTTACTGACGATTAAAGTGAAAAAAAAAGTGAAATATTCCTTTAAATATGGTGCTTGGGGGGTGTCTGTAGTATGCCTGTGAAGTGCCACATGTTTCCCGTGTTTAGAACAGTCCCTGCACAAAATGACATTAAACGGAAATAACATCATTGAAAACTGCTTGCGGTTTTAATGTTATATCTGGTTCCTGCAATATGGTTGAAAATCATTGAGAAAAATGGCATGGGTAGCCCTCCCTGCCCATTACCAGCCTATTTGGGTCTTGTACGCATATTAAGGGGAACCCTGTACCCATATTAAAAAAAGGAAATGCGTGTGGCCCCCAGGCCCTATATACTCAGAACAGCAGTATACAGGCGGTGCAAACAAGACAAGGACTGTTGTGTTAAGTTGAATCTGTTTGTAATTTTCAACTGGTACATTTTTAAAGTGTAGCTCCAGTCAAAAAAACGATTTTTAAGCTTTTTGGAAAACATAGGGAAGGGTTATCACCCCTGTATAATTTGTTTTGTCGTCCATCTTTTTTCATCTCACTTGCTGTTGTCTCTTTCCGTTTGCAAGTAGGAGATGTTTGTAAGTTGGATGTTTGAAAGTAGGGGCCTGCCCTATATGCTCTGCAGAAATGGCGGAACAAGGTGTTGGTTTTGCCACAACATTGTAAGCCCTCAAAGTGACTCTTGGTGGGCGCTGGAGCGCCCTGCTGTGAACGATTATATCAAGAATTGTAATTACATGCCATTGTTGAACAGTGGTAGAAAAATTGACCTTTGGTGGTTGTGGTGCTGGTGCCACAACACTATAAGTCCTCACCGTTACTCTGGGTGGGCACAGGAAGGGGCCCTCCTGTGAAATATTATATCAAGAATTGTAATTACATGTCCCTGTTAAACAGGGGCAGAAAAATTTGGCCTTAGGCACTGCTGCTGGTGCCACCACACTGCAACCTCTTCCATATACTCTAGTTTTTTTGCTGGAATTAGCCCTGCTGCAAAGCATTGCATCAAAAATTGTACTTAAACGCCCCTGTTAAACAGGGGCAGAAAAATTGGGCCTTAGGCACTGGTGCTGGTGCCACCACACTGCAACCTCTGCCATATACTCTAGTTTTATTGCAGGAATTAGCCCTGTTTTATTGCAGGAATTTGCAGGAAATAACCCCAATTGGGCTCAAATTGAGAACAGCTATGTAGGTGGATTATAGCGGTATGTACTGGGTACAGAGCACGCAGACAGCACGCACTATCTCCTAACACTACTGACTGCAAGCTCTATTATTAAAGATAGATCACTAGCTATATAGGTGACGTGAATATCGCAGTGTATACTGCGGTCAGGGCACGCAGACAATAACCAGAAAACAGCAGAGATAAAGGGGTGTATACTGTGCTGTGCTGGAGGCACACACAACTTCCAATAACTCCTGCAGATGGCAATTGGGCTCAAATAGAGAACAGCTATGTAGGTGGATTATAGCGGTATGTACTGGGTACAGAGCACGCAGACAGCACGCACTATCTCCTAACACTACTGACTGCAAGCTCTATTATTAAAGATAGATCACTAGCTATATAGGTGAGGTGAATATAGTGGTGTATACTGCGGTCAGGGCACAGACAATAACCACTACACAACAGCAAGATAGGAAATCAGCCAAAAACGATCGGTGTGTACTGTGTTGAAGGTACACAGAACACCCACTGCTTCAGATGCCAACATACTACACGAGGCCGCCTCAATGACGGCCTTATATAGTGTGGGGCGTGCACTACACAGCCTGAGCTATGATTGGCCACAGGCATCCTGCCTGTGGCCAATCATGGCTCTCCTCGCTGCTGGCGCTGCGATTGGCCAAGCATGCAGGGTCACAGTGCATGCTTGGCCAATCATGAGCCAGCAATGCACTGCGCCATCGCAGTGCATTGTGGGCCGTGAGCGACATGCGAATTTTGACGCGAACGGACCAAGTGTTCGGATTTCGCCGAACGGACGAACAGCCAATGTTCGAGTCGAACGTACGTTCGACTCGAAACACGAAGCTCATCCCTACTGGTAAGGTATAGGGTACTACAGTACATAGGGTTGAGTGAGGTACAGTCTGGTATTCCTTAAGGACTGGTATAGGTCCACAATATATAGGGTTGAGGTGCACTACTGCTGACTGCTGCCCTTCTGCTGCAGCAGTCCTTTATCAGTATAGGGACTGAGGTACAGTCTGCTAATCATTCACAACCTACTAGTTCCACAAAGGTCCTTATAAGGACTGGTAAGGTATAGGGTATTACAGTACATAGGGTTGAGTGAGGTACAGTCTGCTATTCCTTAAGGACTGGTATAGGTTCACAATATATAGGGTTGATGTGCACTACTGCTGACTGCTGCCCATCTGCTGCAGCAGTCCTTTATCAGTATAGGGATTGAGGTACAGTCTGCTAATCATTCACAACCTACTAGTTCCACAAAGGTCCTTATAAGGACTGGTAAGGTATAGGGTACTACAGTACATAGGGTTGAGTGAGGTACAGTCTGCTATTCCTTAAGGACTGGTATAGGTCCACAATATATAGGGTTGAGGTGCACTACTGCTGACTGCTGCCCTATACTGCAGCAGTCCTTTATCAGTATAGGGACTGAGGTATAGTCTGCTAATCATTCACAACCTACTAGTTCCACAAAGGTCCTTATAAGGTCTGGTAAGGTATAGGGTACTACAGTACATAGGGTTGAGCGAGGTACAGTCTGCTATTCCTTAAGGACTGGTATAGGTCCACAATATATAGGGTTGAGGTGCACTACTGCTGACTGCTGCCCTTCTGCTGCAGCAGTCCTTTATCAGTATAGGGACTGAGGTACAGTCTGCTAATCATTCACAATCTACTAGTTCCACAAAGGTCCTTATAAGGACTGGTAAGGTATAGGGTACTAAAGTACATAGGGTTGAGTGAGGTACAGTCTGATATTCCTTAAGGACTGGTATAGGTCCACAATATATAGGGTTGAGGTGCACTACTGCTGACTGCTGCCCTTCTGCTGCAGCAGTCCTTTATCAGTATAGTGACTGAGGTACAGTCTGCTAATCATTCGCAACCTACTAGTTCCACAAAGGTCCTTATAAGGTCTGGTAAGGTATAGGGTACTACAGTACATAGGGTTGAGTGAGGTACAGTCTGCTATCCCTTAAGGACTGGTATAGGTCCACAATATATAGGGTTGAGGTGCACTACTGCTGACTGCTGCCCTATACTGCAGCAGTCCTTTATCAGTATAGGGACTGAGGTACAGTCTGCTAATCATTCACAACCTACTAGTTCCACAAAGGTCCTTATAAGGTCTGGTAAGGTATAGGGTACTACAGTACATAGGGTTGAGTGAGGTACAGTTTGCTATTCCTTAAGGACTGGTATAGGTCCACAATATATAGGGTTGAGGTGCATTACTGCTGACTGCTGCCCTTCTGCTGCAGCAGTCCTTTATCAGTATAGGGACTGAGGTACCGTCTGCTAATCATTCACAACCTACTAGTTCCACAAAGGTCCTTATAAGGTCTGGTAAGGTATAGGGTACTACAGTACATAGGGTTGAGCGAGGTACAGTCTGGTATTCCTTAAGGACTGGTATAGTTCCACAATATATAAGGTTGAGGTGCACTACTACTGACTGCTGCCCTATACTGCAGCAGTCCTTTATTATTATAGGGACTGAGGTACAGTCTGCTAATCATTCACAACCTACTAGTTCCACAAAGGTCCTTATAAGGACTGGTAAGGTATAGGGTACTACAGTACATAGTGTTGAGTGAGGTACAGTCTGCTATTCCTTAAGGACTGGTATAGGTCCACAATATATAGGGTTGAGGTGCACTACTGCTGACTGCTGCCCTATACTGCAGCAGTCCTTTATCAGTATAGGGACTGAGAGTTTTGTCACAGGGTCATTTCAAACATGACAGGCAGAGGAAGAGGCAGGCCCTTCCGCAGGGGTGGTAGGGGTAGGGCAGGAGCAACAGGCTTGAACCAAAGTGGGAAGTTGCAGAAGGTGCGTTCAATTACTTTAAAGGACGCATCAGACTTGGTTGAGTGGCTCACTCAGCCTTACTCTTCTGCACCCTCCTCATCCTCTCGATCTGCACCCTCTTCTTCACTCTCTGCTATGTGCACCCCCAAAGACACTACCACCAACAACACCACCACCACCACCACCACATACCTTCCGCTTGAGTCACAGGAATTATTTTCCGATCCATATTAAGACATTTCTGATGAGCAGCCACTTTTGGATCAGGAAGAGGAGGTAGCAACAACTGCCACTCAGCAGTCTGACGACAGTACCCAGATCCGCCCAAGGAGGAGGTTGGCTCCCGGTTTTGCTGCCTACTCCGAGATCTCTACTTATAGCGGTGGGGAAGGTGACGTCGATGATGACGTGTCTAGTGATGTCACGTGGGTGCCCACAAGAGAGGAAGAGGAGGGGAGTTCAGAGGGAGATATGGACCAGCAGATAGGGAGGAGAAGCAGGAATAACTTACATTGCACAGGAGGGACAAAGCAGACTGCTAATGTATCAGGAGTGAGTCATCGACCATGTACGGTCACTTCTGGCGCTCCCAGAACGCCGGCACATGGCTCCGCAGTTTGAGCTTTTTTTAACGTGTCCGCTGCTGACAATAGCGTTGCCATCTGCAATCTTTGCAGTCAACGCATTAGTCGCGGTAAGCCCAACACTCACCTAGGGACGACCGCCTTAAGAAGGCAAATGAGCAGCCATCACCGAGCCCAGTGGGAGCAACGGAACACACAAAGCCACACTCCAGGCTCTCACCGTCCAGCCTCGTCTTCTACTTCTCCTTCTCCTCTCTCCTCACAATTGTCCTCCACTCCACCTTCCATCACGCCAAGCTCACGTTTTTCTGCAAAAAGGCAGGCTTCCGTGGACCTAATGTTCGAGCGTAAAAAATGATGACGCCGGATAACCCTCTTGCCCAACGGTTGACGGCTGGCTTGTCAGAACTGATAGCCCGCCAACTACTGCCATATAAACTGGTGGACTCGGAGGCCTTTCGAAAATTTGTGGCCATTGGAACACCACAATGGAAGGTCCCAGGAATTAAGTATTTCTCAGAGAAGGGCATCCCAGAGCTATATGGCCATGTTCAGTGGCAAGTGAATGTATCTCTGGCACACAGTGTCGGTGCCAAGATACATCTGACCACAGACACGTGGTCTAGCAAACATGGGCAGGGAAGGTATATCACTTTTACTGCCCACTGAGTGAACCTTCTGACAGCCGTCAAGCATGTAACCCATGGCACCCGTGTAGATTTGGTTTTACCACCACGGATTGCATGCATGCCTGGCTCTTCTTCTCCTCCTCCTCCTACTCAATCCTCCTCCCTCTCCTACTCGGCTGACTCCTCTATTTCCGCTGCTAGCGTCTCTTCCGCTGCGCCGCCCAAGCTCCCCAGACCCTATTCGACATGCCAGGTGAGACATTGCCATGCCGTGCTGCGTCTGTTGTGCCTGGAAGCCAAGAGCCACACTGGCCCGGCACTCCTTTCAGCTTTGCATTCACAGGCAGATCAGTGGCTAACACCGCTCAATTTGACAGTTGGTAAAGTGGTGTGTGACAATGGTGCCAATCTGCGCATTGAAACAGGGCAAAATTACGCACGTGCCATGCATGGCACACGTCTTAAACTTGGTCGTGCAGCAATTCCTTGTCAAATACCCTGGGGTCCAGGACATCTAGCGGCAGGCAAGGAAAATCTCGGCCCATTTCAAAAGATCTTACACGGCCATGGCTCGTTTTGCTGACATTCAGCGGGGACATAATCTGCCGGTCAGACGTCTTATTTGCGATTGCCCGACGCGATGGAACTCAACCTTCTATATGCTTGATAGGCTGCTCCAGCAGAAATGTGCAGTTAACGTCTACCTGTATGAACTCTGCGGCAGAACAGGTTCTGGGGAGCTGGGTTTCTTTTCACCGTGCCAGTGGCTGCTCATGCGCGACGCATGCAGACTTCTGCAGCCATTTGAGGATATCACCAAACTGGTCAGTCGCAGCCATGGTGCCATCAGTGAACTTTATGCCTTCTTTATGGAGCGTGCATTGCGTCGTGTCATTGATCAAGCTGTGGAGGAGCAGAAGCGGGAAGATGAGGAAGTCACAATGCTGGATGAATTCTCAGGGGGGGGCTACTCTATCTGAGACAAGTGAACAACAGGAGTCTGAAGAGGAGGATGGTGCCGGGCGGATGAGGAGGAGCAAGAAGAGCATGCTTTAAACCTTTCTGGGATCCCTGTTGTTGTGCGTGGATGGGGAGAGGAGAATGAAGAGGATGACATTATCCTGGATGATGAGCAGGAGCCAGGCCACCACTCCACTTCCAGTTTTATTGGGGGCCTTCATGCTCCAGTGTTTTTTTTTTGTTTTTTTGTTTTTCAAATAATTTTTATTGAGAAATAGAAAATACAGAGGCTCATATAAAGGCACATTCAATAATGAAAAGATACAAATCCAGAGCAATTCCTGGAAAAACCGTGAGATACAGAAGACGTTCAATAACAGCAAGAACCGTAATAATCAAGTGTGATAAAGACCAGACTGGATGAATGAGTGACTGTTTTGAAACTCAATCTGAGTGGGAGCTATAGACCGGCTCCATGATGTTATTCAAATTTTTTGAGATGCACACACACACTTTACATTGGAGAGAGGATCTTTTCATGCAACATTGAAAATACACAAATCCTTTAAATTATATGCTTTTAAGTGATTGCACATCTTTTTTAAATAATAAACAATTTAAACTTACCTGCTCTGTGCAATGGTTTTGCAGAGTCAACTCATAAACCAATGCACTCATTCAGTGAGCCTAACCCAGTTGCTGTAGTCTACGCACAAGGGGATCTAACCCCTTATGGGTTTTGGGGAGATGTTAAAACACAGGAGTGACTGATGCTTGTGGAATCAAGGCCTGCCCTTCCTGTTTTGAAAAAAACAACCATGACAAGGTAGCCAGATACCTTACTACGCCAATCCATACATGTAAACCCCTTTTATACCTTATATAAAAATGACACAGACACCTGCTGGATGTAAATGGCCTTTTAGGCCTTTATTTAAAACAATAAACCAAACTAAACTTTTTTCTTTAAAACTTCTGTAACCATTTTATTTTACCATCTATTTTCTTGTAACCAAAACCAGCTCATCAGATAAACAGTTGTTGATCCCTGACGACCCCATTTCTTCTTGAGCCTGTAATCCCAACTTTTTATGGCATTCGTCCCCAGCCGCCAACTTGCCTCGGGGACTTACCAATTGACCACAGACCCCCAACGTATTAGCCCGTCAGTCTGGCCAGCCGCCAGACCACCCGGGAGGACTCCATACCTATGATGGGTCCTAACTTTTCCAAAACCTCATTTTGAACAGATAAATTGCATACCAGCCGTCAAGGACCCTACCGCCACCCGTACTCATGTTCACCCCATAGTCACCAACCCTCCCCATTAAGGGCGGGCGGGCGGGAACGTTCCTCCTGACCTGCTGCTCCAGACTGCTGACCTTCCTAGACTCACGTGCCTTCACATCAACTCTACTCCACCCCCTCTTACACCATCCTCCAATCAGGTAAGCCTTGTAACTTTCTTAACCCCTCGTACCATTCCCCTGCGTAAGCCTTGCACCCTGTCATGTATGTCCTACGCTTACGTTGCACTACAGCTACGTACATGTCTTATTTACTGTACAGCTTTTATGGATAGAGTGGTCAAGACACCTTTACATTTTATTGTAGGGTTCGCCTTTAATTTAAAGTATGTATGTCCATCAGACAATTGCCTGTGTGATGTAGTTGTGAGCTGGGCTGCTACTCTGCTGGATAAGTGGATTCCTGTGTTCTGGGCTTACCTGGAGCAGTGGAAATTCATAGTTTCACAGTAGGTAAGGTTGAATAAAGACAATAGTCTATCTAGTTTAGCCAGTGTAGGTGTATGTGTGACTATGCTGATAATAATTTCCCGTATTCTTGTATGCTGTGTTCACTAAGATGCATGTCCAAGAGTCTTTTTAAAAATATAAATGCTCACCAATGACACTACTAATTGTGGAAGAGAGTTCAACATCCTTATTGCCCTGACAGTGAAAAATCCCCTACACAGCTTAAGGTTAAACTGCTTCTCCTCCAATTTTATTTAAAACAAAATTGTAAAATTCCGCACTTAGGATAAGAATTAAAGTTGCAGCCTCCCCTATTGAGTTCCCTCCAGGAGAATTCTAAATATGTGGAAAAAAGGGATGGTTGGGGTCAGTGGCGCTACCTGTAGCCCGAAGAGTGATCTATCAGGTCTCTATTTATATAGCTGTGTGAAACAGAATGCTCGATGGGATCATGTGGTTAAAGAAAAATTCACAATGGTGTAAATTAGCTACTTAAAGAGAAGTAGTATATAAAATCTACCTGTGTGAGGACAGACTCTCTAATGCAGGAATCTAGGAGGGTGTGTGCATAATCATCAATACTAAAAGGTGTAAGTGATGCACCAAATAAAGTGTAAAACTAAAGTTGAACAAGATCAATATTAGATGGTAATTGGGGGATCCACACCTCTCAGATTGCTTAGAAAACTATTAAAGAGGAAGTAAACTGTTCCATTCTGATGTGCTTCTTTTCATTTAGTCCATTATAATAAGTCATTATCAGACTATAGCCACTGTAATCCAGCCCAAATCGCATATTACTTACTGTTTAAAGAAACTTTAAAAAACTTGTTTAAAGGGGTTAGGCCGCACCATCTTAAGTATTGTTTTCTGAGTCCCCAGTGGAGTGTATTTACCAAGCCTCCTTCTCAATCCAAAGTTTCTATTGCAACCCTGCTTCCCTGTTTATAGCTGACTTGTTTATTTCATAGTATTTACTTGTGCCGATGTCTAATGTTTCCCTTTGTCAGACTTATCAGCTTCAGCTGATAAGACTGCAGTAATGGCCAATATTTAGACTATGTGAGGTCACATGGTGTGTAGGAGGAAGCTCTGAGTGATTAGCAGAGTTCAGAGCTGTGCAGTAGGAAGTCCTGATAACAGATAGATAAGACATAGAGAGTGTGCCTCAAATCAGGGGAGAGCTGGGCATGCTCAGTGACTTCATTCTACAGAACAACAAGGATTACAACAATACTAAGCAAGTAAGGAGGTATCTACAAGCAGTGTTCATTTGGGGTTTTTATGCTGATTTACATGGGACAAAGTTGTGGGGGAGGGTTTACAACGACTTTAAGTGATAGTATGGGGTAAGTACATTGCTCAGTGAAAAATTTGTGAAACGAATAGTCCAAAACATATAACATATGTGAGAAGTGTAATATTTAGCAATACCCAATCCATGCAATATTGCTATGAATTGTCTAAAAACAGGCAAATTGCATTAAAAATGCACAAAAAATGCACAAAAAACAAAACAAAAAAACAGCAGTTCCAATGTGAATGGTGTTCGTAGTGGCAGATTTAGCAGGTGACTTTCGTGCTCCCCCTCTTAGGCCCCGCACTCTTGAATGCGCCTGAAAAAAAAGAGAGATAATGGATCCCATGGTGTAGTACCAAAAAGTAATGTTTATTAAAAAAATTATAAAATATGTTTTAAAAATTGTTCCATTCAGCATAGGTGTTAATCTATAGCAAAAACAACACTAGCTGGTGGATGGCAGAGTACCAGAGCTGTGGATTTGCAGCGTGCGCTCCAGCTGCATTCCACCCGAGAGCTCTCGTAACTGGAAGTGGTGTAGTGTGCATGGCGGAGGCGGAGCCACGCACACTACATCACTTCCGGTCTCCTTCAATCTCATTTGTGTGTCCCGTGTCTTTTTACACTCCCTGAGACTGAATTTTTTTTTTCCTATTCTGGAATCACCATTGATGTATTTGTATACCACTATCATCTCTCCTCTCAAGTGTCTCTTCTCCATTGAGAACAAATTCAGTGCTTGCAGCCATTCCTCATAATTAAAGTCCTGCAAATCGCCTACCAATTTAATTGTCCTTCTCTGGACTCTCTCCAGCTCCACCACATCACTCTTGAGGACTGGTGACCCAAACTGGATGGAATACTCCAGATGTAGTAAATTCTGTATTTATACAAGCTAATATTCTGCCGGCTTTGTTTGCTGCAAAATTGACATTGCCTGCTATTGCTCAGTCTGTCTTCTACCAAGACCCCCAGATCTTTCTCCAACCTTGATTCGCTCCAGAGTTTTTGCCCTAGTGAATAGTTTGCATTTATATTGTAAGCCCCCAAGTGCATCACTTTACATTTTGTCATGTACATTACCTCATTTGCCATGTAGTTGCCCACCCCATTATTTCATTCAAGTCTTTATGTAAAATTTCTATATCCTGATGTGAAGTTATTGCTCTGCTTATTTTTGTGTCGTCAGCAAAAACTGAGATTGAGCTATGTATCTCATACTCTATATTAGGGGTGAGCTTAATGTTTGAGTCAAACGTAAGTTCGACTCGAACATCGGGTGTTTGCCCGTTTTCTGAACAACAAACAATGTGGGGTGTTTGCAGGAAATTTGAGCGCCACGGAACTACCCATAATGCACTATGAGATCGCAGTGCATTAGTGCCTTTGCCCAATCAACGCCCCACACTATATAAGGCTGCTTACATAGTGGCCGTGTATAGTATGTGACTGTAGGCAGAGATATATTGAGATAGATTAGGCAGACAGGTTAGTTGGTTAGTTGCAGCATATTTGATATATATATACAAACACACAAACACACACACACAGTACCTCACAAAACTGAGTACACTCCTCACATTTTTGTAAATATTTTATTCTATCTTTTCATGTGACAACACTGAAGAAATGACACTTTGCTACAATGTAAAGTAGTGCATGTTAGACTTGTGCACAACGGAAAATTTTGTTTAGCTTCGGTTCGTTGTCATTCGTAAAATACATAATTGCATTCTGTTATATTCGTTATGTTACGTTAATACGTTTTCTGATAATTCGTTATTATTCATAGAGTGTCGAATTCATTTGTTCGTATTCGTTGAAATTCGCTAGTGGACACTGATGAGCTGGCCGTGATCGGGACTGAAGTCCCTCTCATGGCCGCCGGTGATCTGCTTTTTTTTGGCTCCTCGAGCTGTCAGTGCGAGGAGGAAAAATAGCCGATTACCGGCTCTGTTGTGTCACATGATCAGCTGTCATTGGTTGACAGCTGATCACGTGGTAAGGGGGTCGGGATCGACCCCTTGCTCCGATCCGTGATCAGGCGAGTCTCATAGACTCGCTGATCACAGAGCGCGCCGCGCCCGCCCCTCAGGGGGCGCGCAGGCCGCTTGTGCACGGGATGACGTCAATAGACGTAGTCCCAGCAAAGCAGGTCCGCGCTGTAGCCGTCATTCAGCTATAGCGCGGATCTCTAGTGGTTAAAGAATTACTGAATCATGTAGAATTCATTCAAATTCATTCAAATATTTATTTTGTATTCATTGTTATTCGTTATTTTTTTATTCGGACATTCGGATGCATCCGAATGTGCGAAAGATGCAAAATTCTGCCGAATTTCGATTCGTTACGAAACAATTTGCACAAGCCTAGAGCGTGTACAGCTTGTTTAACAGTGTACATTTGCTGTCCCCTCAAAATAACTCAACACACAGCCATTAATGTCTAAACCACTGGCAACAAAAGTGAGTATACCCCTAAGTGAAAATGTCCAAATTGGGCCCAAAGTTTTCAATATTTTGTGTGGCCACCATTATTTTCCAGCACTGCCTTAACCCTCTTGGGCATGGAGTTCACCAGAGCTTCCCAGTTTGCCACTGGAGTCCTCTTCTACTCCTCCATGATGACATCACAGAGTTGATGGATGTTAGAGGCCTTGCACTCCTCCACCTTCCATTTGAGAATGCCCCACAGATGCGCAATAGGGTTTAGGTCTGGAGACATGCTTGGCCAGTCCATCACCTTTACCCTTAGCTTCTTTAGCAAGGCAGTGGTCATCTTGGGGTCATTTTCATGTTAGAGTACTGCCCGGTGGCCCAATATCCAAAGAGACGGGATCATGCTCTGCTTCAGTATGTCACAGTACATGTTGCCATTCATGGTTCCCTCAGTGAACTGTAGCTCCCCAGTGCTGACAGCACTCATGCAGCCCCAGACCATGACACTGCCACCAACATGCTTGACTGTAGGCTAGACACACTTGTCTTTGTACTCCTCACCTGGTTGCCGCTAAACACACTTGACACCATCTGAGCCAAATACGTTTATCTTGGTCTCATCATGCAAAAGGACATAATTCCAGTAATCCATTTCCTTAGTCTGCTTGTCTTCAGTAAACTGTTTGCAGGGTTTTTGTGCATCATCTTTAGAAGAGGCTTCCTTCTGGGACAACAGCCATGGAGATCAGTTTGATACAGTGTGCGGCGTATGGTCTGAGCACTGACAGGCTGACCCCCCACCCCTTCAACCTCTGCAGCAATGCTGGCAGCACTCATATGTCTATTTCCCAAAGACAAACTATGGATATGACGCTGAACACTGTGTACTCAACTTCTTTAGTCGACCATGGGGAGGCTTGTTCTGAGTGGAACATGTTCTGTTAAATCGCTGTATGGTCTTGGCCACCATGCTGTAGCTCAATTTCAGGGTCTTGGCAATATTCTTATAGCCTAGGCCAGTGATGGCGAACCTTGGCACTCCAGATGTTTTGGAACTACATTTCCCATGATGCTCTGGCACTCTGCAGTGTAGTTGAGCATCATGGGAAATGTAGTTCCAAAACATCTGGGGTGCCAAGGTTCGCCATCACTGGCCTAGGCCATCTTTATATTGAGAAACATTTTTTTTTTAATCCTCAGAGAGTTCTTTGCCATGAGATGTTGAACTTCCAGTGACCAGTATGAGAGAGTGAGAGTGATAACACCAAATTTAGCGCACCTGCTCCCCATTCACACCTAAGACCTTGTAACACTAACGAGTCACATGACACTGGGAGGGAAAATGGCTAATTGGGCCCAATTTGGACATTTTCACTTATGGGGTGTACTCACCTTTGTTGTCAGCGGTTTAGACATTAATGGCTGTATGTTGAGTTATTTTGAGGGGACAGCAAATTTGCACTGTTATACAAGCTGTACACTCACTACTTTACATTGTAGCAAAGTGTAATTTCTTCAGTGTTGTCATATAAAAAGATATAATCAAATATTTACAAAAATATGAGGGGTGTATTCACTTTTGTGAGATACTGTGTATATATATATATATATATATATATATATATATATATATATATATATATATATATATATATATATATATATATACACACACCAGAACTGGGTTTGCTTTTCACAAGAAGCATTGCGTGATGTGAATGATGCCTCGCACAAAAGAGATCCAGAAGACCTACGATTAAGAATCGTTGACTTGCATAAAGCTGGAAAGGGTTATAAAAATATCTCCAAAAGCCTTGCTGTTCATCAGTCCACAGTAAGACAAATTGTCTATAAATGGAGAAAGTTCAGCACTGCTCCTACTCTCCCTAGAAGTGGGCCTCCTGTAAAGATGACTGCAAGAGCACAACGCAGACTGCTCAATGAGGTGAAGAAGAATCCTAGAGTGTCAGCTAAAGACTTTGGCATACAAAAGTCTCTGGCATATGCTAACATGCCTGTTAGCGAATCTATGATATGTAAAACACTAACCAAGAATGGATTTCATGGGAGGATACCACAGAGGAAGCCACTGCTGTCCAAAAAAAATTGCTGCAGGTAGTTTGCACAAGAGCACCTGGATGTTCCACAGCAGTACTGGCAAAATATTCTGTGGACAGATTAAACCAAAGTTGAGTTGTTTGTAAGAAACACTACACACTATGTGTGGAGAAAAAGAGGCACATCACACCAACATCAAAACCTCATCCCAACTGTGAAGTATGGTGGTGGGGGCATCATGGTTTGGGGTGCTTTGCTGCGTCAGAGCCTGGATGGATTGCTATCATTGAAGGAAAAATTAATTCCCAAGTTTTTATTTAAGACATTTTGCAGTAGAACTTAAGGCCATCTGTCCACTAGCTGAAGCTCAACAGAAGATGGTTGTTGCAACAGGACAACGACCCAAAGCATAAAAGTAAATCAACAATAGAATGGCTTAAACAGAAGAAGATACGCCTTCTGGAGTGGCCCAGTCAGAGTCCTGACCTCAACCCGGTTGAGATGCTGTGGCATGACCTCAAGAAAGTCATTCAAACCAGACATCCCAAGAATATTGCTGAACTGAAACAGTTCTGTAAAGAGGAATGGTCAAGAATTACTCCTGACTGTTGTGCACGTCTGATCTGCAACTACAGGAAACGTTTGGTTGAAGTTATTGCTGCCAAAGGAGGTTCAACCAGTTATTATCCAAGGGTTCACATACTTTTTTCACCTGCACTGTGAATGTTTACATGGTGTGTTCAATAAAAACATGGTAACATTTAATTCTTTGTGTGTTATTAGTTTAAGCAGACTGTGATTGTCTATTGTTGTTACTTAGATGAAGATCAGATCACATTTTATGACCAATTTGTGCAGAAATCCATATCATTCCAAAAGGGTTCACATACTTTTTTTTGCAACTGTACTTGACCAGACATATGACAAGCTGCCATGCAGTCTGTTGACAGCAGCACCTGAAAGACCCACATGATAGAAAAAGGCAGACTTCTCCTTGCTCCTCATCTGGGATCTCAAACCATATTATACCTCCAGTCCTCTCAAAAACCTGCACTGAGAGGAATGAAGGCAGGGCTCAAGTCCTGCGGGAACGCATTGGAACAGAGTTCCTGTACTTTTTCCACAACAGGAACTCAGTTCCCGTTAGCAGCCGTGTCCTGCAAGACTTTGAATTATGTGAGCTGTGTGGCAGGTGCTACACCAGCAGCTGCCGACACAGCTCGCAATAGTAAGTGCCGCACACCTGACCATTCAGGCATTGCCAGTAGGGGGCCCCATGACAGCTTCCGCTTCGATCTACTTGTCAATCACAGCTAGCTGACGGGTAGACCAGGTCTAGGTCTAGCTGATGGGTAGATCAGCTATTCTGCTCACAGGACATGCAGGGAGAGAGGTGAGCTGAGGGAGGAACATTAGTTTGGGGTGGTAAGCTGAGCACAATACCTGGCAACGTTTAATGCCAGGAGGGAAGTTTATGTGGAAATATGTGAAGGGTTGGAATAGCAGCGAGTGTGTGTTGGAGCCCTGCAAAGTTTGCAGCCCCCCAAGCTAACATACATCTCCTAAGCAGGAACACATCACTATCTCCCCAAGCATTCTGTCCAGATAATGTGCAGTTAATTTATGACCTTCCATATAACCCTGTGTTATCCAAACTCTGTTCAATGAAAAGTGTAAACTCACCACATAAACATTCTATATAGAAAATAACATTCCCCAATAAAGATCAGAACATGATGTTCACATTTGCATGGAAGCACAATTGAATGCATGCTGATTATTCAGAGAATTACCGTATTTATGTTTATTGAGGATTTTTTTTTATGTACTAACAGTTAAGCTTCATACACACAATACGAAAATTGGATGAAAAATACCACTTTTGAAGTGTTCCTGCATATGAGCGTATCATTTTTTATTTTTTTTTGGTGGGGGAGTGGATCTTGGGTGGGAGTTCCCACACTTTTTTCCCCAGGACTTGACCCCTGAATGAAGGTATAGCAATAGTGTCAGGAAAGGTTCCCTCCGCTGGTAATATCAATCATTTGGCATGCAGTACTGCGATCCACCAGCAGGTGTCTCCTGCTGGAATTATGTCATCTTTGGTCCGCAGTACTGGTGTCCACTAGCGGAGGGATCCTGGCAGTATGGAGCAGGTATTGCCTTCTGCAGTCAGGCGTCACATGACTGACAACAGCCATTATAAATACCCGGCAGGTGCACACACACCTCGCCTTGGTATTGTTCCTTGTGCCCTGACCTGCTGCTTGCGATCCTGATTCTGTACCTATTCCTTGCCCTGAACCTGTGACCCGTGGTTCTTATCCTGTTTCCCTGTCCTGGTCCCTACCCTGTCCCACCTGTTACCATTATCCCTGTCCTGCAGTCTGATCCGTCCATCCTCTCCCTGTCCTGTGTTCCTTACCCCATTTGCTGATCTCCCGTGTATGACCTTGGCCTGGCTTGTGACTCTGATTCTGGACTGCCCTTGTTTATCTGCTGATCTCCCTGTGTATGACCCTGGCCTGCCTATCGTTTACGGTCCTTGCATTTCCCATTTATTTGTACATATCTGTCTGTTGTTGTTTGGGGGTCTTGTTGGTTGGTTTATTGCACTGTGGTTGTATTTATATTATTCACTTTCTTTAATAAATCATATTTCACTTATACACGTTTGGGTTTCCTCTGTTGCAGTCCACACAGTTCTGGTCTTATCTGATACTTAACAGAATACCAAGGCCATCCCTGACCAGAAGTGGCTACACAGAGGAACCATCTTGGTTCAGGTTGCTTACAGAAATGAATTTAGAAGTGATTCGTTATTATGCTTTGTTGGCGTCTGAGAGTGGTGACTATCTCCGCCAGACACTGAAAGAGTGGACCAGTGATCAGCTGATGGAAACCATTCGTTTAGCTCACTCCTGGGTTGATCAGGGCTGTATGTTGTTTGGGGATGTTCAGCCGTTAATTCAAATCTGCACAGAGCTGGCCCTGCCCTGCATCCCAGGGGGCCAGGATGATTTTTCTCCCCCTTTCAGTATTAATCAAGTCACATCACTGGTATGGCTTCTGGAAGATGATTCCCCTTACTTTTTTGAGCATTACACAGCCTGTTCCCAACAGATGATAATAGAATGTGTTGATTCCGTACAATCCCTTGTCAGACAGGCAGTATGTAACCCGCAGTTTGTGCAACCACTACTTTTAGCATGGTCTGGTATTTTGCAATCAGCCACAGCCAGCCCACAACAAACCATCTCTGCTACCAAACACCTGCCTGCCCAAGAGTCTCTTCCTCCATCACCTATGGCAACCTCAGTTTCAGCCCAATATACTCTACTCCCCACCAAATATCAATACCCTGTTTCTTCCTGCTGCACATATCCTGCCTTTAATCCAACTGCCTCTTTCCCATGGCCCACTATCCCTCAAGAACTTCCCCCAGCCACTGTTACCTCTTCCCTGCCATATTCCAACCCTTCTCTCCAGTTTGCTTCATCCCCTACCTAAAGATCTGCAGCTACCTACAGGCCTTCAGTAGCTAAATCTAAAAAGAGACGGAAGTTCTTTCCTACCCATTTGATCCTGCCAGTAATGCAACCTGCCTCCACATCAACCAACCTGCTCCAGCCTGACGCCTTGCAGCCTGATGTCCCGGCCTTCCAGCCAGACGCCTTGCAGCCTGATGTCCCGGCCTTCCAGCCAGACGCCTTGCAGCCTGATGTCCCGGCCTTCCAGCCAGACGCCTTGCAGCCTGATGTCCCGGCCTTCCAGCCAGACGCCTTGCAGCCTGATGTCCCGGCCTTCCAGCCAGACGCCTTGCAGCCTGATGTCCCGGCCTTCCAGCCAGACGCCTTGCAGCCTGATGTCCCGGCCTTCCAGCCAGACGCCTTGCAGCCTGATGTCCCGGCCTTCCAGCCAGACGACCTTACAGCCTGATGTCCCGGCCTTCCAGCCAGACGCCTTGCAGCCTGATGTTCTGGCCTTCCAGCCAGACGCCTTGCAGCCTGATGTCCCGGCCTTCCAGCCAGACGCCTTGCAGCCTGATGTCCCGGCCTTCCAGCCAGACGCCTTGCAGCCTGATGTCCCGGCCTTCCAGCCAGACGCCTTGCAGCCTGATGTCCCGGCCTTCCAGCCAGACACCTTGCAGCCTGATGTCCCGGCCTTCCAGCCAGACGCCTTGCAGCCTGATGTCCCGGCCTTCCAGCCAGACGCCTTGCAGCCTGATGTCCCGGCCTTCCAGCCAGACGCCTTGCAGCCTGATGTCCCGGCCTTCCAGCCAGACGCCTTGCAGCCTGATGTCCCGGCCTTCCAGCCAGACGCCTTGCAGCCTGATGTCCCGGCCTTCCAGCCAGACGCCTTGCAGCCTGATGTCCCGGCCTTCCAGCCAGACGCCTTGCAGCCTGATGTCCCGGCCTTCCAGCCAGACGCCTTGCAGCCTGATGTCCCGGCCTTCCAGCCAGACGCCTTGCAGCCTGATGTCCCGGCCTTCCAGCCAGACGCCTTGCAGCCTGGTGTCCCGGCCTTCCAGCCAGACGCCTTGCAGCCTGGTGTCCCGGCCTTCCAGCCAGACGCCTTGCAGCCTGATGTCCCGGCCTTCCAGCCAGACGCCTTGCAGCCTGATGTCCCGGCCTTCCAGCCTGATGTCTTGCAGTCTGATGTCCCGGCCTTCCAGCCAGACGCCTTCCAGCCTGATGTCCCGGCCTTCCAGCCTGATGTCTTGCAGTCTGATGTCCCGGCCTTCCAGCCAGACGCCTTCCAGTCTGATGTCTTGCAGTCTGATGTCCCGGCCTTCCAGTCTGATGTCTTGCAGTCTGATGTCCCGGCCTTCCAGTCTGATGTCTTGCAGTCTGATGTCCCGGCCTTCCAGTCTGATGTCTTGCAGTCTGATGTCCCGGCCTTCCAGTCTGATGTCTTGCAGTCTGATGTCCCGGCCTTCCAGTCTGATGTCTTGCAGTCTGATGTCCCGGCCTTCCAGTCTGATGTCTTGCAGTCTGATGTCCCGGCCTTCCAGTCTGATGTCTTGCAGTCTGATGTCCCGGCCTTCCAGTTCGATGCCTTCCAGTCTGATGTCCCGGCCTTCCAGTCTGATGTCTTGCAGTCTGATGTCCCGGCCTTCCAGTCTGATGTCTTGCAGTCTGATGCCCAGGCCTTCCAGTCTGATGCCTTCCAGTCTGATGCCCCGGCCTTCCAGTCTGATGCCTTCCAGTCTGATGCCCCGGCCTTCCAGTCTGATGCCCCGGCCTTCCAGTCTGATGCCTTCCAGTCTGATGCCCCGGCCTTCCAGTCTGAGGCCTTCCAGTCTGATGCCTTCCAGTCTGATGCCCTGGCCTTCCAGTCTGATGCCTTCCAGTCTGATGTCCCGGCCTTCCAGTCTGATGCCTTCCAGTCTGATGTCCCGGCCTTCCAGTCTGATGCCTTCCAGTCTGATGTCCCGGCCTTCCAGTCTGATGCCTTCCAGTCTGATGTCCCGGCCTTCCAGTCTGATGCCTTCCAGTCTGATGTCCCGGCCTTCCAGTCTGATGCCTTCCAGTCTGATGTCCCGGCCTTCCAGTCTGATGCCTTCCAGTCTGATGTCCCGGCCTTCCAGTCTGATGTCCCGGCCTTGCAGTCTGATGCTTTGCAGTCTGATGTCCCGGCCTCGCAGTCTGATGTCCCGGCCTCGCAGTCTGATGTCCCGGCCTCGCAGTCTGATGTCCCGCCCTCGCAGTCTGATGTCCCGCCCTCGCAGTCTGATGTCCCGGCCTCGCAGTCTGATGTCCCGGCCTTGCAGTCCGATTCCTTCCAGTCTGATGTCCCGGCCTTGCAGTCCGACGCCTTCAAGTCTGATGTCCCGGCCTTGCAGTCCGACGCCTTCCAGTCTGATGTCCCGGCCTTGCAGTCCGACGCCTTCCAGTCTGATGTCCCGGCCTTGCAGTCCGACGCCTTCCAGTCTGATGTTCTGGCCTTGCAGTCCGACGCCTTCCAGTCTGATGTCCCGGCCTTGCAGTCCGACGCCTTCCAGTCTGATGTCCCGGCCTTGCAGTCCGACGCCTTCCAGTCTGATGTGCCTGACATCCCAGTGCCTGCCTTCCAGCTTGACGTCCCAGTGCCTGCCTTCCAGCCTGACGTCCCAGTGCCTGCCTTCCAGCTTGATGTCCCAGTGCCCGCCTTCCAGCCTGACGTCCCAGTGCCCGCCTTCCAGCCTGACGTCCCAGTGCCCGCCTTCCAGCCTGACGTGCCGCTGCCCGCCTTCCAGCCTGACGTGCCGCTGCCCGCCTTCCAGCCTGACGTGCCGCTGCCCGCCTTCCAGCCTGACGTGCCGCTGCCCGCCTTCCAGCCTGACGTGCCGCTGCTGCCTTCCAGCCTGACGTGCCGCTGCCCGCCTTCCAGCCTGACGTGGCGTTGCCTGCCTTCCAGCCCGATGTGCCAGCTTCCCGGTCCGATGTGCTTCTGTCTGCTGCCCTGCTTGAAGTGCCCGTTACCCAACCTGATGTGACTTTGCTCATAGCCCAGCTTGACGCAATGGACTTTCCCCAGCAACTGCTAGTTGGAGCGTCCGGAGGTCGCTCCTTTGAGGGGGGGTACTGTCAGGAAAGGTTCCCTCCGCTGGTAATATCAATCATTTGGCATGCAGTACTGCAATCCACCAGCAGGTGTCTCCTGCTGGAATTATGTCATCTTTGGTCCGCAGTACTGGTGTCCACCAGCGGAGGGATCCTGGCAGTATGGAGCAGGTATTGCCTTCTGCAGTCAGGCGTCACATGACTGACAACAGCCATTATAAATACCCGGCAGGTGCACACACACCTCGCTTTGGTATTGTTCCTTTTGCCCTGACCTGCTGCTTGCGATCCTGATTCTGTACCTATTCCTTGCCCTGAACCTGTGACCCGTGGTTCTTATCCTGTTTCCCTGTCCTGGTCCCTACCCTGTCCCACCTGTTACCATTATCCCTGTCCTGCAGTCTGATCCGTCCATCCTCTCCCTGTCCTGTGTTCCTTACCCCATTTGCTGATCTCCCATGTATGACCTTGGCCTGGCTTGTGACTCTGATTCTGGACTGCCCTTGTTTATCTGCTGATCTCCCTGTGTATGACCCTGGCCTGCCTATCGTTTACGGTCCTTGCATTTCCCATTTATTTGTACATATCTGTCTGTTGTTGTTTGGGGGTCTTGTTGGTTGGTTTATTGCACTGTGGTTGTATTTATATTATTCACTTTCTTTAATAAATCATATTTCACTTATACACGTTTGGGTTTCCTCTGTTGCAGTCCACACAGTTCTGGTCTTATCTGATACTTAACAAATAGGTGTCACAAGTACTTGCAGCCAATCTGCTGGCAGTACACACCACCAGTTTAATTCAGCAGGCAAATTTCCCTACCCCATATGCTGAACCATAAAAAGAAATTCAGTCCCAGTGCTAGCACTGTAACAGCTGCCTTTTCAGCTGGTAGACTCAGCCCCCTTTGTGAAATGTGCTGTACCACAGTGGCGGGTTCCAAAACGTAATTTATTTTCATGTAAGGCCATTCCGGCACTCTACTAAAATGTGGAAGCCAATGTTTTGGCCTCATTGGACAGGGCAGTTAGCAGTAAGGTTCATATTACCGCTGACTCATCATCCATCAGGTATGGGCAGGGACATTACCTTTCTTTCAGGGCACACTGGATAATTCTGCTGGCAGCTGGGAAGCATGCAGGGGAGGGTTCAGTGTTGGTGCTTGTTCTGCCATCATGATTCCAAAAAGCTAGTGGTGATTCCTCCACAACATCTGTATGCTCCCCTCCCTCCTCTTCTTCCTCTATGGCCTCTTCTGCAAAATTGTCCTGTGAACCAGCAGTGCTCCCTAAACTACACAAGCAGTCAGGCAAAAAGATGTCATGCAGTGCTTGATTTGGTCTGCCTAGGGGACAGGAGCCACACCGGGGCAGAGATTCTGTCAGCTCTGCATGGGCAGGCTCAGAGGTGATTGACGCCATGTCACCTTCAGCCAGGAATGGTTGTATGCGACAATGGCACCAACCTTCTCTCTGCCCTCCGACAGGGACACTTGACCCATGTTCCATGTTTGGCACACATCCTGAATTTGGTGGTTCAGCGTTTCTTGGCCAGGTACCCAGGCTTACAAGATCTCCTGAGGCAGGCCATAAAAGTCTGTGGTAATTTCTGCCAGTCATACAATGCCAGGGCTCGGCTGGCTGACATTAAAAGGGAATGTAACATGCCCATCAACCACCTCATTTGTGACATGCCCACTAGGTGGAACTCGGCGTTGGCAATGTGACAGCAGCTGCACACATAGCAGAGGGTCATCAATGAGTATCTGTGCAAGTATGGCACCAGAGAAGCTTGGCTTCTTTTCACCACACCAGTGGCTTCTAATCAAGAATACATGCACTGTCCTGTCACCAATTGAGGAGGCCACGAGGATGGTGAGCAGTGACAATGCATGCATCAGTGACACTGCCCATCTAGTCTCTGGAGCACACGCTTTGTGGAATCATGGACAGGGCACTTTAGGCAGAACAGAAAGAGGAGGACTTACTTTCCTCTCAAGGCTCCCTTTATCCAAATAGCATTCCTGCTGGTCTACCAAACAGGAAGAAGAGGAGGAGGATTGTGTTAGCATGGATGTCGAGGATAACATGCATCAGTCTTCAAGGCATGGTTTTCAGTCCCCAGAAACCCAAGGAGTTGTACGTGGCTGGGAAGAGGTAGTTACGGATAATGTCATCCTTAGTGACCCAGAGGGCCCAGAATCAAATGCTTTTGCAAATTTATGCTGCATGGCCTCCCTGATTCTGCAAAGCCTGCGAAAAGACCCTAGGATTTGTTTTATTAAGGGGGGGATCATTACTAGTTGGCAACCCTTCTTGATTCACGTTACAAAGGTAAGTTTGCAGAACTCATCCTGCCTTTGCAGTGGGAGCAGAGGATAAAACATCTTCAGGAGGCCTTGAATAAAAGTTTGTGTAATGCATTTCCAGACCCTGGGAGGTTATCATTTCCTGATGCTGGACAACGTGTTTCTGACTCTTTGTTCAGTCAGAAGAAGAGCGGTGGAGAAGGTGTTTAGCTGACCAATGCCTTTAAACAATTTTTCAGTCCTCAGCACCAAGGTCTGATAGGTTCCAGGCCCCAGCGTCTGCATTATATGGTGCAGGAATATCTGGGAGCAAGAGCAGACTTGGAGACCTTTCCAACATAGCATCCACTGGGTTACTGGGTCTTGAGGTTGGACCACTGGCCAGAACTTGCTCAATATACAATTGAGATACTGGCCTGTCCTACGTCCAGCGTGCTTTCTGAATGCAAATTCAGTGCTGAAGTGTTTGTAATCGATCAAAGAGTGCGCCTGTCCACAGACTCTGTTGATAGGCTCACATTTACAAAAAAGAATTAATCCTGGATCAGCAGCTGGCAAGCACCTGATACTGATGTAACTGACTGAATTTGCTATGGATCTGGGATCCCTTGAAGACTGCCTATGTTGCCTATCTGTCACAAACCATGAACCAGACCGAGACTGAAGTACAGTAAAATCACACTTGTTTATTAATAAAAATAAAAAGGTAAATAGAGTAAGCGTAGTCAAAGCATTGCCAGAGTCCAGTAACTGGATCAGGTAGTCAGCTAAGCCAAAGTTCAGTAGCCAGATAGGGTAATCAGCCAAGCCAGAGTTCAGTAACCAGATCGGTTTTCAGCCAGGCCAGAAGTCAGGGATCCAGGTAGAGGGACAGCAAGCAGGATAAGGATCCAGAAGGGATGTCAGCAAAGCCAGTCTTTAAACAGGAATGCAAGAGATGGTTTCTTGTGATGTGACCAAGGCGTAGGCAGGAATGAAGTGAGCTGGAGATCTTTACGTAGGCGGGATTGACGAGCATATCCACAACAGCTGGTTAACTGTGGAGAGAGATGAGAACTGGCAATTAGCTGACAGCTGAGGGGCCAGCTCAAAGAAGGAAGGGCTGAGCCAGCCCTGACAGTACCCCCCTCCTCAATGACCCCTCCCCCAGACCACCAGGCTTGAGGGGAAAATCTCTATGGAAATCACGGAGGAGGGCAGGAGCGTGTACGTCCAAGGATGAGACCCAGGGGCGTTCTTCCAGACTGTACCCCTTCCAATGCGCCAGGTACTGTATGCGCCCATGGAACCTACGGGAGTCAACAATGGATTGTACCTCATACGCCTCATGGTTCTCATCCTGTATAGGGTGAGGACAGGGCACCGAGGTGGTAAAGTGGTTGCAGACCAACGGTTTCAATAAGGTGACATGAAACACATTTTAGATGCGCATACTAGGAGGAAGGTCTAATGCGTAAGCCACTGGGTTAATCCTGTGAAGGATACAGAAAGACCCAATAAACAGAGGTATGAACTTCAGTGAGGGAACACAAAGTCGGAGGTTTGCCAGACCTTGTCCCCAACCTGGTAGGAAGGCGCAGGCAGGCGTCTGCAGTCAGCATGGAGTCTGTACCTATCATTAGCATGATGTAAAGCCTCCTGGACTTGTGCCCAAGTGGAATGAAGACCACGAAGATGCTCCTCTAGCACAGGAATACTCTGTGGAACAAACAAGTCAGGCAACATGGAAGGTTGGAAACCATAATTCGCCATAAACGGGGACAAATCAGAATTCAAGGCACTGTTGTGAGCAAACTCAGCCCATGGTAATAGGTCTGATCAGTTGTTGTGATGGTCAGAAATATAGCAAAGTAAGAATTGCTCCAAGGACTGATTGGCTCATTCTGCAGCCCCATTAGACTGTGGGTGATACGCAGAGGAGAAAGCAAGCTGAGTTCTCAACTGTGCACAAAAGGCTCACCAGAACCTGGAGACAAACTGAGTCCCCCTGTCCGAGACAATCTCCTTGGGTAGCCCATGTAAGCAAAAGATCTCCTGATCAAAAATGGGAATCAGTTCCTTAAAAGTGGGCAGCTTCTCAAGTGGAATACAATGACACATCTTTGAGAACCGGTCAGCCACCATAAGGATAACAGTGTATCCTTGGAAGTTGGGTAACTCCACAATGAAATCCATAGACAGGTGGGTCCAGGGCCTCTCTCCATTGCGTATGGGTTCTAGGAGGCCCACTGGAAGGTGTCGTGGAGTCTTACTCTGAGCACACATGGAACATGCAGCTACGAAGGCAGTAACATCAGCCCGTAGCCTAGGCCACCAGAATTGTTGGGAAATGGCCCAAACAAGTTTATTCTTCCCAGGGTGGCCAGCTGCCTTAGGAGAATGGTAAGCACATCAGTACAGTGACTCACTGGGACAAAGCAGTGGTCATAAGGTTTCCTGGGAGGGGCATCGACCTGAGCAGCAAGAATTTTGTCAACCAAAAGAGAAGTAAGACTAGCCAGAATACGATCAGGAGGAATCACAGGAACCGGAACCAACTCCAACTTGGAAGTGGAGGAAAATTGTCATGAGCAGCCCTTACATTCTTAGTACCGGGTAAGAAAGAGACAATGTAATTAAAACTTGACAAGAAAAGAGCCCATCGCGCCATTCTGGGAGAGAGGTGCTTAGCCTCAGACAAGAATGTGAGATTCTTATGGTCAGTAAGAATGAGAACCACCACAGTGGGAGATTTCTCTGTTCTTTCAGGGCTAAAATGATGGGCAACTGCTCTGTCACCAATCTCGTAATTACACTCTGCAGGTAACAATTTCTTGGAAAAGTAGCCACACGGACATATAGCGCTCTTAGAGTTAGGACGTTGAGACAGATGGGTGCCAACTTCAGTCTCAGAAGCATCAACTTCTAGGATAAAAGGCAGCATGGATGTGACAACACAGGAGCAGAAACAAAGGCAGCCTTGAGACTCTCAAAGGGCTTAATGGACTCCGTGGGTTACCATCCTTTCTGGTCATATCAGTCAGGGGCTTGACCAGAGATGAGAAGTTATAAATAAACTTCCGATAATAGTTGGCAAAGCCCAGGAAACACTGCAGAGGATGTAAATCCACAGGTCGGGGCCACTGTAGGATTGCCAAAAGTTTCTCTGGGTCCATCGAAAAACCAGCAATGGAAATTACATAGCCCAGGAATTTAACCTGTTCACAATGGAACTCGCACTTCTCCAGTTTACAATAGAGATTGTTTTCTCTTAGTTTCTGAAGCACATGACAGACATCAGTGTGGTGGCTCTCCAGAGACTTGGAAAATATGAGGATATCATTGAGATAAATCACCACATATAACTGCAACAAATCTCGGAGGACATCGTTAATAAATTCCTGGAAAACTGCCGGGGTGTTAAAAAGGCCAAAAGGCATTAAGAGGTACTCATAATGCAAAGTGAGTAGTGCTTCAAAAATCGAAAATAAATAAATAAACCAAATATATGTATAAAACACAAATGTAAACCAAAGTGTAAAAAATATATATAAATATGTAAAAAACATATAACAGTAATACTTCAGCACTTCAAGATAATTAAGTGACAAGTGCTTAGTGCTGCGTGACTCAATCCCTAAAAATGTATATATATATATATATATATATATATATATATATATATATATATATATATATATATATATATATATATATGTGTGTATTAATAAACACAAATAAACATGTTGAGAAACAAACCAAAAAATGTTTTCCGTGTGCTGCTCCTGTACACAAACCCTATGTATGATAAAGTGCTAATTGTGGAGTGATAAGTCCCAAAAAAAATATAATCGAGGTAGAGTATTGGAAGTAGGGAGGTGACAACTGCTGGCGGAGTGAAGGAGTGAATACAAGGCTCATCTTTTCGATACATATGTGGATGCTTGTAGCTGGGGATTCCTAAACCACTTTGGTGAGGTGGATTGCACCTGTGCGAACCAGAGGGATACCTCATTAAATGGGAACACCGCCATTGGGATACAGCTATTATCCTGCAGGGGTGAGGAGTTCTGGTGAGTGCAGGCACAAGAGGGTAATGCGGATGGAAGAGGGGAGCACTGGAGAGTCACCTTTATTTTACTTGTGCAAGGATCATTGTTTACAGACTGCTAATTAATAGTGTATAATCATATACACATACAGATTATATATTTTTTGGGACTTATCACTCTGGAATTAGCACTTGTCACTTTATCATAAATAGGGTTTGTGTGCAGAAGCAACAAACGGAAAACATTTTTTGGATGTGTTGTTTTTTTCAACATGTTTATTTGTGTTTATTAATACACATATATATACATTTATAGGGATTGAGTCATGCAGCACTAAGCACTTGTCACTTTATTATATTGAAGTACTGAAGTATTACTGTTATATATTTTTTACACTTTTATATATATTTTTTACACTTTGGTTTACATTTGTGTTTTATACATATATTTGGTTTATTTTACATTTTTTTTTTTGTATTTCAATATTTTTATTGAATGTTCAATCTTAACAAGCATGTAGTATATCAAATACACAGTATTTACACACAGTTCTGAGGCTATACTTGCATCAATACCAATATCACATTTATATATTTATTTATTTTTGATTGAAGCACTACTCACTTTACATGGAGTGTTGGCAATACTCACATTAGTAGACTCTATTTATTTGAATTTACACATAGTTTTTTTCTAACAAAATTTTTTTTTGAACAGCGCCATTTTCCCTTTTGTAGAGCTTTAGTATTTGAAGACTCCACCTAGGTGGTGTTCCCAATTAGGGAGGCTGCAGTTCTTTCTTCCTAAGCGCTGATATCTGATGTTTTTATAATTTTGGTACTCATAATGGCCTGTTCTGGTATTAAATGCAGTTTTCCACTTGTCGCCCTCCTTAATCCACATGAGATTGTATGCCCCTCCCAAATCAAGTTTTGTGAAAACCGTTGCTCCCTTGAGGCGGTCAAATAACTCTGTAATCAACTGGATTGGGTAGGCATTCTTAATAATGAAACTATTGAGACCCATATAATCAATACAAGGTCTCAGTTCACCACTGTTCTTCTTCACAAAGAAGAAACCAGCACCAGCAGGAGATGAGGATTTAAGATGAGGATGCAACCTCAAGAAAGTGCGTCTGCAACATACTCCTCCATAGACATCACTAAAATCGCGGTACTCCTCCAGAAGGGAAGAGGTACACAGAACCTTGGCTACATTCTGGAAGCCTTTCTCACTGCATTGTGGTGACCAGGAGAGAACCTCAGCATGGAGCCAATAAAAAGAGGGATTGTGCTTCTGTAACCAAGGATAACCAATAAACAATGGAAACCTAGTGTCAGGGCTGGCTTAGCCCTTCCTCCTTGGGGCTGGCCGCTCAGCTGTCGGCTAATTGCCAGCTCTCTTCTCTTTCCACAGTTACCAACTGTTCCCGATAATGCTCGTCTGACCTGCCTATTTAAAGCCTTCCATCTCCCTTTTGCTTTGCCTTCACGTTGGTCACATCACAGGGAACCATCTCCTGCTGTTTGTTTCAAGACTGGCTTGCTGACATCCTACCTGGCTTCTTATCGTGCTTGCTGTTGCTCTCCTAGGATCCCTGACTTCCGGCCTGGCTGATCACCCGATCTGGTTTATGACTTTGGACTGGCTGACTACCCGATCTGGCTACTGGACTCTGGCTATTCTTGACTACGCTTTTTTCCATTTACCTTTTTATTTTTATTAATAAACAAGTGTGATTTGATTGTACTTCTGTCTCAATCTGTTTCATGGTTCCTGACAGTACGTGAAGGCCATGAATTCAGAAGATACAGTCAATCCACTTGTTGGTAATATTTTTTCCAGACTGGATGAGCAAGATCACCGGATGGATCAGTTTGCCTTGGCGTTACAAACGCTCCTGAATCGCACGGCTCACCTGGAATCCCACACAGTGGCTGCTTTGGTACAACCTGAGTCGCAGGCCGTCCCTACTGCTGCTCCAGTCCATGTGCAGGCACCCCGCCTCGAGTATTACCTCTATAAGAGGTATGTCTGGTTCTGCTCCGCTTCTCCAGCGATTTGGGGGCGATCCAGTTCAATGCAGAGGGTTCCTCAATCAGGTTGAGATATACTTCGAAATGCTGCCCCAGTCGTTTTCCACCGACAGAAGCAAAGTAGGTTTCATGATATCTTTGCTTTCTGAGTATCAGGGAAATAATTTGTATCAAACTCACCATCTCCCTGCACAAAGACGCACACAAATTTGCCATGGATCGGCGCTCTGGCGCACACACATTCGAAGCCCTACTGAGAGGCGTGTGCGAGTGCGCACAAGCACACGCATAACGTGAATTCCCTGACCAGCCTATAAAAGGATCCTTAGCACACAGACAAGTTGCTGGTTTGTCTCAGCTCACCTGTGTTTCTCTGCTTCCTGTTTGCCACTTCCCGTTGTGACCCGGATTGCCTGAAGACTGTGCTGATTCTCTCCTGACCTGACCCCTGGCTTTTTTAACGGACTTCCTGCTCTTAGCCTTGCTGCACACTGGACTGATACCTGTGTTTGACCCTCAGCCTGCCTCTGGATTATACTCTGCTGCACTTAGCCTTGCTGGCTCTCGGACTGATACCTGTGTTTGACCCTCGGCCTGCCTCAGGATTATCCTCTGCACTCAGCCTTGCTGGCTCCAGGAATGATTACTTGTGTTTGACCCTCGGCCTGTTTCTGCACTTTCTTTACCTGTTTTACAGACCTGTTGGCTACTTACCTTCTGGTCCAGTCCATCCTGCACAAGCCCTCTTCCAGACCTTCACACAAGTCAGGTATCCCGCTGGGGGCTTGTGCCTCTTGGTGCAACCCACTCCCTGTATCACCTCCAGGGTTGGTGTGTGCTGAGTCGTAACAGCCACCGCTCTCTGCATCTTGGCCTCAGTGAGTACCTCTTTGCTGATACTGAGAGAGCCTTGGCCTGGGCTAACCCTCTATGTGAGATGCAAAAACCTGTTGTCTTGAGTTACCCTCAGTTTGTGGCCTCCTTTAAAAGGGTCTTTGACGTTCCCGCAGGCTCCGCTTCTGCTGCCAAGTGCCTCATGGCCATCAAACAGAGTATGAGAACTGTTGCCGACTACGCCATTGAATTCCGTACTCTAGCAGCAGAGGTTGCTCGGAACAATGAGGCCCTCGTGGCTGCTTTTTCTCATGGTGTCTCAGATTCCATCAAGGATGAGATAGCAGCCCGAGATATACCCACTGAGCTGGAGAGCTTGATCTCGTTTGCCTTCCTTATTGACTCCAGACTCAGAAAAAGACTTTCTCTTAAGGAGCGCTTGCTGAAGCCTCCTGTACCTTTGCCTCCAAGCTTTGTAGTCCCACCCATGCCTCCCTCACCTTCCATGCCTCCTGGTACCAAGTTGGCCAATGAAGATGAACCCATGCACCTGGGCTTCACGCGCCTCTCTGCGGATGAGAGAGCCTTTAGGAGGAGGGAGAGATTGTGCAGGCAGGTCACTTTTTGAAGTCTTGTCCTACCCGTCCAGGGAACGCCCAAACCTTGAGGTCCTGTCATGGACAGACCTTAGGTGGCATTGTTTCGTCCCCAGTTATCCAGAAGGATAAGCCGCTGGTTTTGGTCACCCTTTCTTGGGCTGAGTCGTCCATCGAGATACAGGCTCTAATCGACTCTGGGGCTGCAGGCCTGTTCATTGATGCTGCATTTGTTTTGCAGTACACGATTCTGCTGCAGCTGCATGACACTCCACTTGCCATTGAGGCTCTTGAAGGGAGACCTTTACAGCCTCCCCATGTGACTCATGAGACGGTTCCATTGTCCATGGCCGTAGGGGCGCTTCACCATGAGATAATCCAATTCCAAGTTATTTCCTCACCCAGATTTCCGCTGGTTATTGGTTATCCTTCGTTACAGAAGCACAACCCCTCTTTTGATTGGCTCCGTGCTGAGGTTCTCTCCTGGTCACCACAATGCAGTGAGACATGCTTTCTGAAGGTATCCAAGGTCCTGTGCACCGCTTCACTCCTCTCCCTGCCGGAGGAGTACCGTAATTTTGGCGATGTCTTTGATAAAGGTCAAGCCGGTAGTTTGCCTCCACACCGGTCTTATGATTGCGCAATTGACCTTCAACCTGGTGCCATACCTCCTCGTGGCCGGGTTTACCCTTTGTCGGTCTTGGAGGATAAGGCCATGGAGGAGTATGTTGCTGATGCACTTTCTCAAGGTTTCATCCGCAAGTCCTCGTCTCCTGCTGGTGCTAGTTTCTTCTTTGTGAAAAAGAAGAGCGGTGAACTGAGACCTTGTATAGATTATAGGGGTCTCAATCGTGTCACAATTAAGAATGCCTACCCAATTTCATTGATTACAGAGCTATTTGACCGCCTCAAGGGAGCAACGGTTTTCACAAAGCTTGACCTGAGAAGGGCATAAATCTCGTGTGCATTAAGGAGGGCGACGAGTGGAAAACTGCATTTAATACCAGAACAGGCCATTATGAATACCTGGCAATGCCTTTTGGCCTTTGTAACGTCCCGGCAGTTTTCCAAGAATTTATTAACAATGTCCTCTGAGATTTGTTGCAATTGTGTGTGGTGGTTTATCTCGATGATATCTTCATATTTTCCAAGTCCCTGGAGAGCCACCACACAGATGTCTGTCATGTACTTCAGAAACTAAGAGAGAACAACATCCCAAACACGACACTATCTGCCAGGAGTTTGCATGTTCTCCCTGTGCCTTTGTGGGTTTCCTCCGGGTACGCCGGTTTCCTCCCACACTCCAAAGACATGCAGGTAGGTTAATTGGCTTCTGTCAAAAATTGGCACTAGTATATGAATGGGGACCTTAGATTGTGGGCTCCTTGAGGGTAGGGACCAATGTGAGTGTGCAATGTACAGGAATAGGCATAGACACTCACTCAGGTTGAACTGGATGGACTGGTGTCTTTATTCAACCTTACTAACTATGAAACTATGAAAATATGAAACTATGAGAACAATCTCTATTGTAAAATGGAGAAGTGCGAGTTCCATCATGAACAGGTTACATTCCTGGGCTATGTCATTTCCACTGCTAGTTTTTCGATGGACCCAGAGAAACTGTCGGCAGTCCTACAGTGGCCTCGACCCATGGGTTTACGTCCTCTGCAGCGTTTCCTGGGCTTTGCCAAAAACTATTGGAAGTTTATTCATAACTTCTCGTCCCTGGTCAAGCCCCCTGACTGATATGACCAGAAAGTACGGTAATCCACAGAGTTGGTCTTTGGTGTCCATTAAGGCCTTTGAGACTCTCAAGGCTGCCTTTGTTTCTGCTCCTGTGTTGGCACATCCTGATCCTACTTTGCCTTTTATCCTAGAAGTTGATGCTTCTGAGACTGGAGTTGGCGCCCTTCTGTCGCAACGTCCTAACTCTAAGAGCACTATGCATCCGTGTGGCTACTTTTCCAAGAAATTGTCACCTGCTGAGTGCAATTATGAGATTGGTAACAGAGAGCTGTTGGCGATCATTTTAGCCCTGAAAGAATGGAGACATCTCCTTGAAGGTACCACTGTGCCTGTTCTTATTCTTACCGACCATAAGAATCTTACATTCTTGTCTGAGGCTAAGCGACTCTCTCCCAGAAGGGCGCGATGGGCTCTTTTCTTGTCGAGCTTTAATTACATTGACTCATTCTTACCCGGTACTAAGAATGTAAGGGCTGATGCCTTGTCACGACAGCTTTCCTCCACTTCCAAGTCGGAGTCAGTTCCGGTTCCTATGATTCCTCCTGATCGTATCTTGGCTATGGTTCACACCAGTCTTACTTCTCCTTTGGATGACAAAATTCTTGCTGCTCAGGTCCATGTTCCTCCTGATAAACCTTGTGACCGCTGCTTTGTCCCAGAGAGTCTCCGTACTGCAGTGCTCCAGACTTACCATTCTCCCAAGGCAGCTGGCCATCCTGGGAAGAATCAACAAATTTGGGCCATCTCCCTACAATTCTGGTGGCCTAGTGTCACATACCTGGTAGGAGAGCCCAGAATGCAGGGAGCGGCTCCTCGTAAGCCTCCGGCTCGAGAGCCCCTGGAAGTGGAGACAGGGATTCAAGAGTTCGGAGGGCACAAGTGCCAAGCCGGGGTATGCAGCAGCAGAGATCCACGAAGGCCCAAGAGGGTAGATACCCGATGGCAGGCGGGGATGCGGTCACAACGTAGGCACAGGTGGATGACTGGAACAGCCGGCAGAGGTCCGTGAGAACAGCAGGCACAGGTGGTCAGGCTGGAACAGCGGGTAGCAGTCAGCGGGTACAGCAGGCACTGGCAATCAGGCAGGAACAGCGGGTAGCAGTCAGCGGGTACAGCAGGCACTAGCAATCAGGCAGGAACAGCGGGTGGCAGCAGACGAGGTCGGGAACAAGCCGGGTCGGTATTAGGTGGGCAGCAGAAGTACACAGGAGAAGGCGGAGACGTAGTCAGGCAGGCAGGAGGTCGGTGGCAGGCAGCAATCAAACGAAGTCAGGAATAGGCCGGGTACGGTAATCAGGAACAAGCAGAAACAGATAGCAGGAGTCACAGGAAACGCTGTAGACAGGACAGCAAGAAGGAACAGAAGCTGATTCCTTAAGTAGCCCTTTGGGCGCCAAGAACGGTCGCACGGCGAGTCTGCGTGCCCCCGCGGGTAACCGTGCTCCCGTTCGTGACCCCGCGCACCCGCGTACGCCCGTTCGCATCGTCGCGCACCCGCGTGCGCTCGTTCGTTAGAATCTACATGCACTCGCGTACGTTCGTTCGCGCTAATGCGCGTCTGAGGATACCGACAAGCTCTCCGTAAAGGAAACCTGCGGGCAGGTTTCCTATGTACGACCGGGACAACAGATCGACCGTGACACCTAGTCTACGGGCTGATGTTACTGCCTTCGTAGCTGCCTGTCCCATGTGTGCTCAGAGTAAGACTCCATGACACCTTCCAGTGGGCCTACTACAACCCATACCCAATGGAGAGAGGCCCTGGACTCACCTGTCTATGGATTTCATTGTGGAATTGCCCAACTCCCAAGGTAACATTGTTATCCTTATGGTGGTTGACCGGTTCTCAAAGATGTGTCATTGTATTCCACTTAAGAAGTTGCCCACCTCTAAGGAACTGGCTTCCATTTTTGCTCGGGAGATCTTTCGCTTACATGAGCTACCCAAGGTGATTGTCTCGGATAGGGGCAGTCAGTTTGTCTCCTGGTTCTGACGAGCCTTTTGTGCACAGTTGGGAATCCAGCTTGCGTTCTCTTCTGCTAATAACCCGCAGTCTAATGGGGCCGCAGAACGAGCCAATCAGTCCTTGGAGCAATTCCTACGTTGCTATATTTCTGACCATCATAACAACTGGTCTGACCTTTTACTTCGGGCAGAGTTTGCTCACAACAGTGCCTTGAATTCTGCCTCCCGATTGTCTCCATTTATGGGAATTATGGTTTCCAACCTTCCATGTTGCCTGACTCGTTTGTTCCACAGAGAATTCCTGTGTTAGAGGAGCATCTCCGTGGTCTTTTTTCTGCTTGGGTACAAGTCCAGGAGGCTTTGCGTCATGCTAATGATAGCTACAGATTCCATGCTGACCGCAGACGCCTGCCTGCGCCTTCCTACCAGGTTGGGGACAGGGTCTGGCTGTCATCTCGCAACCTCCGGCTTCGTATTCCCTCACTGAAGTTTGCACCTAAGTTTATTGGGCCTTTCCGTATCCTTCGCAGGATTAACCCAGTAGCTTACGTGTTGGACCTTCCTCCTAGTATGCACATCTCAAATGTGTTTCATGTCTCTTTATTGAAACCGTTGGTCTGTAACCGATTTACCACCTCTGTGCCATGTCCTTACCCTATTCAGGTTGAGAACCATGAGGAGTATGAGATAAAATCCATTGTTGACTCCCATAGGTTCCATGGACGCATACAGTACCTGGTGCATTGGAAGGGGTACGGTCCGGGTTTCATCCTCTAACGTACATGCCCCTGTCCTCCTCCGCGAGTTCCATAGACGGTTTCCCCTCAAGCCTGGTGGAGAGGGGTCATTGAGGGGGGATACTGTCAGGGCTGGCTTAGCCCTTCCTCCTCTGGGCTGGCCGCTCAGCTGTCGGCTAATTGCCAGCTCTCTTCTCTTTCCACAGTTACCAGCTGTTCCCGATGATGCTCGTCTGACCTACCTATTTAAAGCCTTCCATCTTACTTTTGCTTTGCCTTCACGTTGGTCACATCACAGGGAACCATCTCCTGCTGTTTGTTTCAAGACTGGCTTGCTGACATCCTACCTGGCTTCTTATCGTGCTTGCTGTTGCTCTCCTAGGATCCCTGACTTCTGGCCTGGCTGATTACCCGATCTGGTTTATGACTTTGGACTGGCTGACTACCCGATCTGGCTACAGGACTCTGGCTATGCTTGTCTAGGCTTTTTTCTATTTACCTTTTTACTTTTATTAATAAACAAGTGTGATTTGATTGTACTTCTGACTCAGTCTGTTTCATGGTTTCTGATACCAAGGTGAGGAAATAACTTGGAATTGGATCATCTCATGGTAAAGAACCCTTACGGCCATGCACAACGGAACCATCTCATGAGTCACATGGGCAGTCTGTAGAGATCTCCTGTCAAGAGCTTTAATGGCAAGTGGAGTGTCACGCAGCTGCAGCGGAATCGAGTGCTGCGATACAAAGGCAGCATCAATGAACGAGCCTGCAGCCCCAGAGTCAATTAGAGCCTATATCTCGATGGATGACTCAGCCCAAGAAAGGGTGACCAAAACCAGGGCTTATCCTTCTGGATAACTGGGGATGAAACAACTCAGCCTAAGGTCTGTCCATGACAGGACCTCAAGGTTCAGGTGTTCCCTTGACATGTAGGACAAGACTTCAAAAAGTGACCTGCCTAGCCACAATAAAGGCACAATCTCTCCCTCCTCCTAAAGGCTCTCTCATCCGAAGAGAAACGCGTGGAGCCCAAGTGCATGGGTTCATCTTAACTGACCGACTCGGTACAGGAGGCATGGGAGGTGAGGGAGGCATGGGTGGGACTGCAAAGCTCGGAGGCAAACGTACCGGAGGCTTCCACAAGCACTCCTTAAAAGAAAGTCTTTCTCTGAGTCTGGAGTCAAGGGTATATCTCGGGCTGCTCTCTCATCCTTGATGGAATCCGAGAGACCATGAGAAAAAACAGCCACAAGGGCCTCATTGTTCCAAGCAACCTCTGCTGCCAGAGTATGGAACTCAATGGCATAGTTGGCAACCATTTTTGTACCCTGTTTGATGGACATGAGGCACTTGGCAGCAGAAGAAGAGTGTGCGAGTTTGCCCAGGCCAAGGCTCTCTCAAAAAGCATAGATATCACAAAACCTACTTTGCTTCTGTCCATGGGAAACGCAGCGGGCAGCATCTCAAAGTAAATCTCAACCTGGTTCAGAAACCCTCTGCATTGAACTGGATCGCCCCCAAATGGGGAAGCAGGGCGGGACCAGACATACCTCTTATAGACGGGTGCCTGCACAGAGACTGGCACAGCAGCAGGGACTGCTGGCAACTCAGGTTGTACCAGAGCAGCCACAGTGGGGGATTCCAGGTGATCTGTGCAATTCAGGAGTGTTTGTAATGCCATGGCATACTGATCCATGCAGTGATCTTGCTCATCCAATCTGGAAAAAATATTAGCAATAAGTGGATTGACTGTATCTTCTGAATTCACGGCCTTCACCTACTGTCAGAAACCATGAACCAGACCGAGACAGAAGTACAGTAAAATCACACTTGTTTATTAATAAAAATAAAAAGGTAAATAGAGTAAGCGTAGTCAAAGCATAGCCAGAGTCCAGTAACTGGATCGGGTAGTCAGCCAAGCCAAAGTTCAGTAGCAAGGTCGGATAACCGGCCAAGCCAGAGTTCAGTAACCAGATCGGGTAATCAGCCAGGCCAGAAGTCAGGGATCCAGGTAGAGGAACAGCAAGCAGGATAAGGAGCCAGAAGGGATGTCAGCAAAGCCAGTCTTTAAACAGGAATGCAGAGATGTTTTTTTTGTGATGTGACCAAGGCGAAAGCAGGAATGCAGTGAGCTGGAGATCTTTATGCAGACGGGACTGACAAGTAGATCCACAACAGCTGGTTAACTGTGGAGAGAGATAAGAACTGCCAATTAGCAGCCAGCTGAGAGAACGAAGGGCTGAGCTAGCCCTGACACTATCCTATTCCTCCTCAATCATGATGATGCTAGCTTCCAACAATATTTTTGGTTTAGGCCACCACCACCACCCAAGCCCCTATTTATCTGCCCCTGTTTTAAGAGGGGCATATAATTGCAATTTTTTAAATTATATTCACAAGCAGGGCCTGTTCCTGCGCCCAACAAGAGTAACTGTGAGCGGTTACTGTGTTCTGGCACCACCAACATCTAAGGCTCAATATTTCTAACCGGTTTAACAGAGGCATGTAATTACAATTTTTGAAATAATATTTAACAGCAGGGACTATTCCTGAGCCTAACAAGAGTAACTGTGAGAGGTTACAGTGTTGTGACACCATCAACACCTAAGGCCTCAGCAGAGTATCTAGTGCAGTCCGTATAGTATATATATATATACTGCAGTTCAGAGTATATAGGGCAATCAGTGCAGCATATATAATACAGGGCAGGGTGTATAGTGCAGTGTACAATATATAATATAGTGTATTGAAGTGGTTAATGGGAGCCCTATGACAGAATTAAGAAAAAAACGTCATGGGTTTCCCATCCATAGTCCCTTTATGTCTGGTATGGATTTTGGGGGGGCTGCTCCTCCTTAGCAATTTTGAATTCAATTTTTTGCTTTAGAAAAGTCATTTTACTGTGGTACTGTTCTAAACATGGAAAAAATGCGCTACTTTACAGGCAGACTATGGGGGCCCCCCAGGCACGATATTTAAAAGGAATATTGAATTTTTATCGTTTCACTTTAAGCTTTCTTAAAATCCCTGCTCCTGAAAAAACAGTTATTTTAAAAACTTTTTTTGCATTGATATAAGGCTTTAAAATTAGCACTTTTGATTTTTCACGTTCGTGTGCCATAGACTTGGACTGTGTGTCTGTTTAAAGAAAGTGCCGCGATGTTCATCCACGTTCAATCATGTCATCCACTGAAACCGAAAAATAAAAAAAAATCTAAAAATCTCACCTTCCATGGGAGGCCTCCTGGAGACTGCTGTATTTTGGCTTTGATAGCTGTTATATAGGCAAGGGCAGAGCCACCCGGGGACGTAACTGAGTGGCTCTGCCCCCTTCTGACATGTGGCATCAGAGGGAGGCAGGGTCATCCAATTACGTCTGCGGATGGCCCTGCCTTTGCCTAAGAGCTGTCAAAGCGAAAATACAGCAGTCGCCAGAGGCCTCCCACGGAGGCAGAGTTTTATCATTTTTTCTACTTTTTGTTTCTACTTCTTGATTGAAGATGGATGGACATTGCGGGACACTTTCTTTTTTAATAAAGGAATTCTAAAAAAAACTCTCTTGTGGTTTTTACTTTTTGACACTTTTTTGGGGGGTGGTTTGGAATCTTTGGGCCCCCTTGGTAACTACTTGCCGATCAGCCGCTATCGTTATACGACGGCAGGTTGGCTCCCTTGCCCGAATCACTGAAGCTGTACGGTGGCCACTTTAACGGGTATAGGGGTGTCCCATAGTCAGTGGGATTGACTCTGTTACATCCCGGGATGGGCAAGTATATCGACTTTTTCTTGCAACCATTGGTTCGCGCAATGCCATCGTATGTGAAAGATACTCGGGACATTATTAATCTTTTGTCCAATTACAAACCCAAGGGGGGGATGTGGTTGGTAACGGCTGACGTTACCTCACTTTATACAGTGACCCCCCACCATTTAGGGCTAGAAGCTGTTTTATTCTACCTGAACAAGTGTTCTAACTTACCTCAGGAACAGATTGATTTTATTATGGTTTTGTTTGAATATGCAGTGACCCGTAACTTTTTTTGGTTCAATGACCACTATTATCGTCAGGATAGAGGGGTAGCTATGGGGGCTAAGTATGCCCCCAGTTTGGCAAACCTTTTTATGGCCAAGTGGGAGGAGGACGTTGTCTATGCCGAACCAAGGTCAGAGGTCATCCTCTGGGTTCGTTACATAGACAACGTCCTCCTCCTCTGGGATGGCAGTGAGTCCGATTTATCGGACTATATGACATTTTTGAATGCCAACAATAGGGGCATACATTTAAATCACGAGGCTAGTTTAGAGCAGATCCATTTTTTGGATCTTACGATTTCTGTCGGTGTGGATAGGTTTGTCACCACAGATCTTGGCTCAAATCGATACCTAAGAGTCAATTTCTTAGGATAAAACGCAACTGTTCAGATAATGATACCTTCATAGCTCAAGCACAGGTTCTCAAGAAATGTTTTGAGGCTAAAGGCTACACTTCCACATTTTTTCCGATAATTTTTTCTCTGAGCTCACAGGGTATTATCAGTGTAGAAGGTGTCAGGTGTGCCAGTTAAACCGATGCAGGACGAGAAGGACCACTAGCTTTTCCTCCACCTGTACTTCAAAAACTTTTTCTATTGAACCCTTTATCACATGATCAAGTGTCAGGTTGTTTATATGCTCCAGTGTCCATGTGGCCTGCAGTATGTGGGTCGGACTAAGAGACCCCTACAGGTCCGCCTTAACGAGCATATAAACAATATCCGAAGAGGTTTCACCAAGCATTCTGTCTCTAAACGCTACTTGGTTGCTCATAATAGGGACTCCTCCAACACAGTTTTTTTAGGGATTGACAAATTCAAACCTAATTAGAGGGGTAGCTGTTTGGTCAGGAGCATCTCCAGGCTAGAGATGGCCTGGGTGTATAAGTTAAAAAGTTATGTTCCTTTTGGTTTAAACATTGATGTAGATGTTAATTGCTTTTTTGAGAACTCCTAGTAACATTGTGTCATCTGTATTTTTTATTTAACAATTATCTCTATGTAAATTTTTGACCTACCAGTTCAATTTCCGGTAGGGTATGGATCACTAGATTGGTTATTTTTATCTTTTTTAGTTTCATAATTGATTTATTTATTTATAACAATATTTTCATTTTTTTCTCTCATTATATTTTTTCTTTTTTTTCTTTTTTTAACAAAACATTTGTAACGAGTTCCTTGAAGGAACCGACCTTTAAGGATTGGCCATCTGTTGATCCCCTGTATGAATCTATTTAGACCCGCTATACTGACTATTTATATATTTTTTGCTGCTACAAGATATTTGGTATACCTGCCATCCATATTTGAATGTGCATATTTTGTAAGTGCAGTATTTTTCTCGTTTTGAGATTTTATTTAGATGTATTCATTAGGTTATTTCCTATTTTGTAATTGGTCTTTTTCCCACAACCAAGATGGTGTCTTCCATTTCACTTCTGGAGGTCGAACTGAGTTGCTGGCATTGTTTGGTTATTTAAGCGGTGCATCAGGACGCCGCCCGGTCCCCGAGACGACGTCCTGTTAATGACGAAACGCATAGGGAGTGGGGCAATGCACTGATGTCACCGCTCACGCAGATGTCCCAGAAGTATCGGGCGTTTATCGAGTCCGGACGGCTTTATTGATACTAGCTGTTTTACATTGGCTTGATGTAGGTGCGCAATCTGTTTTTTATTTATTATTAAACTTTATGGTTTTACACTATGGCGAGTTCTATTTTTTATATATGCTGACGCTTGGGATCTATGCTTGGTCTGAACTGGGGGAGGCTGATCGCATTATTCCACTGTTCCAAGAACCCAGGCTGGGGGAGATAGCCATCCGTGCTTTTTGGTTCTCTGTAACAAGGAACCACTGGCTTCTGGTAAGCGGCAGTGTGTATTGTGGTGGAGGCGTTCACAACCCACACTTTTTGGATTTATTTCACAATTTTCTTCACTGTGGGAGTTATTATTACCTCTCTTTGGGACTTTTTTCTATTGGACTTTTCAACACAGTTGCTATGGATTAATTATGATTTAAGCTGACGGACTTATTTATTTATTTATCTTTATCACTTATACATTTATCGTTTACGCATATTTGGGTATATGTGTTCAGATTAGGTATTTGGGTTCATGTCTATATGTGTATGAATTTTTTGCTTTTATTTGTACAATTTTCCTTTGCAATATTGGTGAAATTATTTATTAACTGATTTTTTGCACATTTTTCCTTTTTTAGCATTGGGGAAAGTATTCATATATGAATAGTTTTTTGCACATTTTTCAGTATTGGGAGATTATCAATAATTCGTTCTGGTTTTCACATTTCTTATGTTTAAGGTATTACTTTATTGATTGAATACTTCATCACATTTTTTAGCGCAGCCCACTCTCTTTTTTCTTTTCTGTGAATGTAGTATAACATTTGGGCATTGCTGCTTGTTTTGGTTTTGTTTTGCTTGATTTGGTTAGCGCAGTTTTTTCTTTTTTCTATAGGGGATGTTGGAGCCGATGAGAAAGGCTGGTGGCTGCTATGTCCGCCGGCAACCCACAATCACTCCTTAGAGAGGCAGAACGGGGATCTGTCAATGTAAACAGACAGATCCTCATTTCCTAGTAATCAGGAACAGCGATCTCTCTCTCTAATCCCTGTCAGTACACTACCCCCACAGTTAGAAGCACCTCCTTAGGGAATACTTAACCTTTTGATCACCCCCTAGTGTTAACCGATCTCCTGCCAGTGACATTTATACAGTAATCAATGGCTATCGTCAATGGTGTCCGATCTGTCTGCCACAATGTCAAAGTCCACAATGTCAAAGTAACCCTAAAAATCACAGATCAATACCATTACTAGTAAAAAATAAAAAAAAAATTCCATAAATCTATTCCCTATTTTGTAGATGCTATAACTTTTGTGCAAACCAATCAATATACGCTTATTGCATATTTAGTTTTTTGGATATTTATTATAACGAAAAGTAAAAAATATATATTTTTTAAAAATTGTCGGTCTGTTTTTGTTTTTCGCGCAAAAAATGAAAAACGCAGAGGTGCTCAAATACCACCAAAAGAAAGCTCTATTTGTGGGAAAAAGGGACATTCATTTTGTTTGGGTACAATGTCGCACCACTGTGCAGTTGCTAGTAAAAGCTCCACAGTGCTGTATCATAAAAAATGGCCTAGCCATAAGGGGGCAAATCTTCAGGTCCTTAAGTGGTTAAAGGGGCTTCCAGATTCAGATAAGCCCCCTGCTTGCAGACCCCGACAAACAATGGCCAGGCTTGTCAGGAAGAGGCCCTTTTTCCCATTAACATGGCACCCATCCCCCATGTGGAGGGCAGGAGGGGGGTGTTCACTCATCCCCCCTATCCTGACCTCCAGGCTGCTTGCTCGGATAAGGGTCTGGTATGGATTTGGGGGGGGGCACACCAATTTTTTAAAAATTTTGACATGAAGTCCCCCTTAAAATTCATTGGAGCTGGCAATACATTACAGCCGCTAGCAAGTTTTCATGACATTTTTTCCTTTAGAAATGTCGTTATTGCTGCGGCACTGTTCTACACATTGTACAGATGTGCCACTTTACAGGCAAACTAAAGTGACCCCCCAAGCACGATTTTTAAAGGAATTTTTTTCATTTTTATTGCTTCACTTTAAACATTATAAAAATCACTGCTCCTGAAAAAGCTATTGTTTTAAAAACTTTTTTTTTTGCATTGATACATGTCCCCTAGGGCAGTACCCGGGTCCCCATATACTTTTTATGGCAATAACATGCCTTTCAAATTAGGACTTTTGATTTTTCATGTTTGTGTCCCATAGACCTTAATAGAACTTTTTGCCTGTTCGAGGTGTTCTGGTGCGAACTGAACCGGGGGGGGGGGGGGGGTATTATCATCCCTAGTGGCCAATTGTTATGTGTTCTGACCTTGCTATTTTACAGTCAATATATCTAAAAAAAAAAATTGGGATTTTTTAACTCTCCTCCGCTATTTGTCTCTCATAGGCTTCTTTAGCCGCCCTGATTATGTTCTTACACTTCTTATTGCATTCCTTGTAGTGTTGAAATGCTGAAGATGACCCCTCCCCTTTATATTTTTAAAGGCAATTTCTTTCTCTTTAATAAGACTTTTTACATTACAGTTAGTTTAGCTACCCAGGAATAGCCCTAGCTCTTCTATATGTATTATCCATTGGAATGCACCGTGTGATACCTTTGTTTAATATGTTCCTAAAGCAGTACCATTTTTTCTTAGTGTTCAATTTTTCAAGGATTTGTCCCGATTGACATCCTGTAGTATTGAGCGCAGTTCAGAAAAATTTGCTTGTTTGAAAAGTAATGTTTTTGTACAACCCTCATGCCTCCTTTTCCTATGGTTTACCCTGAATGTGATCATCCTGTGATCGCTAGAGCCCAACCTGTCCTGTATTTTCACATCTGTTATCAGATTGGGATCATTTGTAATTAATAGATCTAGTATTGAATTTTTTCCAGTTGGGGAATCTACCAATTGGGAAATTAAGTTGTCCTGTAAGACATTTAATACATGAATTTACAGTTTTTATTTGATAAGAATGCTTTAAGCTGTTTTCATAACTGTTTTAGCTTTTGGAAATGTCTAATTTGTCTCTAAGTGGGAAACTCCTGGGAAAGGAGCTGCTACAAAGAAAGTATGTGCAGTCCTGGTTTCTAACCAGTACTGTAATGTTACTAAATATGCCTTAAGTTAACTAGCATCAGATTTGTTTGCCTATGTGCATTCAATAGAGATATTTAAGTATAAACACCACATATAGATGGTCAGATTTATCCGTTATGCACTCCCTATGAAGTTCTAAGTAATATGTCACCGCACATAAAGGATAACAATGGTTTGGCAGGGGGTTTGTGTTACTCAGTATGTTCGTTTTATTATGCTTTAGACTGTTACATTATACGGTGTATCTTTTTTCTGTAACATATGCTTTGTAACCTACCTCCCACCAGTCCTATTTAGACTAAAATAATAAGTGCAATGAAGTGGATTAAAATGCCAGGTCATATGACATTTCCTGTTCATATTGTTTCTTTGAGATTATATCTGTTAACAGTATAAATGTCACAAAGAAAGCATGTGTCAATTCTATGTGCTAAAGTGCATGAAAACAACGCATGTGTAGGAAGGTTTCAATTTTAACATTTATTTTAATTTTGAAACTTATTTTTTTTATTGTTGTCTGCTTCCCAACTGGGGCAAAATGTAAAAAAAAAAGATAAAAGATGATATTTGAAATCGGAAATCAGACAGCAGTACACTTTATGTAGAGGAAAGATTAGGAGCTCTGCTAGGTTTTAATGCTGTGTCCCAGTTGATGATATTTGCCTTTGCCTTTATTTCTTATGTGGTCAACAGAACAGGAAGTGAGGAAAATTTCCCAAGACACAGAGGGTAAAAAAAAATGGAAAATTGTATACTTACCTGATGGTAATTTTCTTTTCATTTGCTGAAGCATGATAGCATATACTCATTGGTGGGCTCCAACCCACCACCCATTTCCAGGACCGATTATATTATATAGATGAGTCATCTCCCACCAGGCAACATCCTTCTCACTTATCATCAATGCAAAGCTCTTAGCCCTTGTACACACGGTCGGACATTCTGACAACCAAATCCGTCGTCTGAACCATACCAGGCCACATGCCCTCAACATGAGGAGGGTACTTTGGTGTAGCCCCCAAACCACCTTGTTTCCATCTTGAAGGGTCTCATCCCCACAACCCTTGCCCGGTGGTTGTGGTGGTCTGCGGGTGGGGGGCTTATGGGAATCTGGAAGCCCCCTTTAACAAAGGGACCCCCATATCCCAGCCTCCCCCCCTGTGTGAAGTGGTAACGGGGTAACGGGGTACAAATGTACCCCTACTATTTCACAAAAAAGTGTCAAAATTGTAGAAATGACAAGCCACGGCTTGGGACAAGTCCCTTTTTAAAAAAATTATTGGGAGGGAGGGGGCGGTGCTTATAAGAAAATTTAAAGAAGAAGTTGAAATCTGCACGTAGATGCACTTTACTCAATGTAAAGAGGTGTTTGGTGCATTTTAATTTGAGTACTCACACTACACAGACACATTCCACAAATACATTATGATATACTGCAATATAATGTGCCAAATGTACAGTGACACACAGAACTTTATGGCATTAAACTGATAGTAAAGCACACAAAAGTAAATGGCGTTAAACTGGCAGTAACACACAAACCGATGTGGCGTTAAACTGGCAGTAACACACACAGAAGTAAATTGCATTAAACTGGCAGTAACAAAATCAAATAGACTGTGTTCAACTGTCACTACACTGACGCTATTTGAATTGTCCCTACTCTAGCTTTACAATAATGTAAAGATTACTGACACAGTCTCACTACACTAAAGTGAAACTATCTGAGCTGTCCCTACATATATGTAACAACAAGAAAGGAAATAAAACCCATATTAGAATAGAAAATAGGTGAAGACCAACATCGATGAGTAAATATAACAGATAAACCAGCAGCGACACATATTAAATTCATAAACTAAAGATAAAGGTTAATACGGATTATGAATTAATACACCACCCTACGACTCAAATAGGGTCATATAACCTCAAAGTATACCTAATATATGAATATTACATCAACTATTAACCAATGGTACATTACGTTTATATCGCTGCTTAAAATCTTCCTTTGTTATACCTTGCATTATCTACTTTAGGATTGAAGAAACCTTTCTCCTGACCCTGACATTTGAGGGTCAGGAGACAAAATCTACTAGAAAGAACAACTATAAAACAAACAGATTAAAAGAAAAAAAAAACTACTAACTAGCTCAAACTCAAAACCTTCACTGCTACTGTCACCCTAACCCCCTCAAGTTATCCCATCAAACCCAGCCTGCCATTATAGATCTTCATTCCTAACCTAGACGGGGAAGCAATCAACATACTGGGGTGTACAGACAAAGGTCGTCCATGGCCGCCAGGTATCCCTACATTCATCTTCTCTACCGTAGAAAGACGCTGTCATATATTCCACAGTCCTTATTTCATCTATTCTAGAGAACCAACGTTTCAAACAAGGTGTGATAGTAGACTTTCACAAATCTGGGATACATGCCTGGGCAGCATTCAGCATATGTGCTATCAATTACTTTTTATACTGATGAAGGGGCAACTCATTTTGATGCAGGAGATATCCCAAAGGGTCCGAACCAAGGTCAACTAATGTCAATTGTTTAATAGTGTTCCCCACTTCCTTCAAAAATGATGTAATTAAAGGGCACAGCCAAAATATGTGTAATAGTGTCCCTGTCTCTTTATTGCTACGCCAGAATAGCTTAGAGGTTTGTGGATAAAGTTTATTAAGTAGGACCGGAACCCTATACCACCTGACCAGTAGCTTATATCCCTGTTCTTGAAAGAGGTTTGCTATGGAAGATTTGTGAGCCAGTGAAATGATCTTGTTAATTTGCGGTCTTGTAAAAATAAACTAAAGGTCTGCCTCCCAGCGACGTATATACAAAGGGGTATGGTCTGCTGAAGGCTCAATAATCTGTTTATAGAGAAGTGACAGCATGTACGGTACACGTTTCCCCTCCGCGCATAGACACTCAAAGGATGTCAGTGGCCTAACATATAATTCCGCATCCGATATAGACCTTAAATAATGTGACAATTGAAAGGTAGACCAAGAGCTCAGGGGAGGCTGTGAAAGGGTAGGAAGATCTTGCATAGACACCCAGCTCTGCAGGGCAGCAAAATGCATGCATCTAGTTATACCTAATCCTATCAACCCCCGGAGATGTTTATTGTCAAGTCTGGGCATGAAGTCTGCATTTTGAATCACCGATGTTAATGAGGATGGGTAAGGAGAGAGGCCTTTTGATGAGAATGTGTTGGTAAGAACTGCAATAGTAGCCCTGATTGTAGGATGCCTCTTCAATCCCCAATAATATTTATGAGCGATGGGAGTGCAGACAAAATGATCAATGAAGCTTGTTTTTTTTTTTTTATTGAAAAAGCCCATGGCGTGCAAACACACCCAAAAAACTTCCACCCGGTGCATAAAAAAAGTGCACACACATAAAGAGTGACACACTAAAAAGTGCAGACGGGTGCCTGATGTCCTCCAAAAGAAGGACCATACCCTGATCCCCCGGGGCGTTAGGCTCCAGACAGGGACTGAGGTACCAGACTCAACAAGTGGGCCCCGGACGAAACCGGAAGCCCTCCTTTCCCCGGGAGGACTGCCGAAACAGAGCCTCCTAGGTACTTGGTACTGTGGGGGCTTCCCCAAAGGTAGGCCCCCCTCATGCAGATTGGACCAAGCCAGAAGGCCTATGTCCGCTCTCCCACAAGACGTTCAGGATTGGTCCGAGGACCGACACCCTACTAATCAAACGTGAAGTGACAAACAGTGACAAACACACACAAATAAAATAAATAAAAAGTGAGGAAGGGATAGTGAAGAGGAGAGTGAAAAGTGACCATTGTGCAATACAATGGCCGGCCCTCCGGCCAGGAATCAAAAATTCCTCTGGTCCTAGCCAAAAGGCCGGGCCCTAGAGGCAGGTGTGAAAAAGCGTGTTAATGGTGACGTGACCTAGGTGCCTAAATCAAAGTGCGGGACGCACAGTGAAAGAAGGCACCCCTGGACTGCCACTCCAGGGGCACATCACCATGGGCTTTCCAACAAAAGCATCCCTGGCCCCCCAGCCCAGACCACAACAGCCCCCACCCTAATCAGGAAGGTATGGAGATCCAGGAGCTTAGTGAGACCCTCACTCCCATCACTCCCACCTAATTACATCCAGGACGTACTGGCCGCTCCCCCCACACTCCAAAAGGGGAACAAGCGTTCCAGTCCCGAAAAACTGACCGGGGCTAAAGCTGCCACAATCCAGGCCAAAAGGCCAGGGTCCCCTCCCCTGGCTTCGACCAGTGGTTCTCCATCCCCATCAGGAGGCTTCCCGAACCGGCTACAAACCAGTCCGGGTCACCTTTACACCAACAGGCTTTGCATAGCAACCGCCACCCCTGCTCCACCTCGCCGTAGAGCAGGGACGGTAAACAAGCGCCACCTATTGGCAACTGATAAGAACAGATACTACACTTGATCTTAGCCAAAAGGCCGAGAAGCGATTAAACAGGACTTTTTGTCCTGAGGCAGGCCAGGAAAGTATGTGTGCATTTCCGCCGATCATATAATGCCAGTGCTTGGCTGACTGGAATTGAACCTGCCCTGCCCAGACAATTTTTTAGTCCGCAGCCCAAAGGTATGATCAGTTCCAGCAACCATCGCCAGCCTCTGATTTACACACGTGCAGGAATACCTAGGGGCAAGATCAGACATGGACACGTTTCCCACAGAAAATCCTCTGGGTTACTGGGTCTTGAGGATGGATCACTGGCCAGAGCTTGCACAGTATGCAATTGAGCTACTGGCCTGTCCTGCATCCAGCGTTCTTTCAGAACACACATTCAGTGCTGCTGGAGGCTTTGTAACCAATCACAGGGTGCGCCTGTCCACCGACTCGGTTGATCGACTGACCTTCATAAAGATGAATCAGTCTTAGATCACCACCAGCTACCAAGTGACTATCCTGTTATGCTGACTGACTATCCTCTTCCTCCTCAATGATCCTGCTGATAGCTTGGAAGAACATTTTTGGTTCTGGGCACCGCCACCAGTGGCTAAGGCCCAATTTTTGCAGCCCCTGTTTAACAGGGGCATGTAATTACAATTTTTGATGCAATACTTTGCAGCAGGGCTCATTCCTGCACTCAAACTAGAGTATCTGTGAGGGGTTTCAGTGTCGTGGCACTAGCACCAGTAGCTAAGGCCCAATTTTTCAGCCCATGTTTAACAGGGGCGGGTAATTACAATTTTTGATGCAACATTTTGCAGGAGGGTTTGTTGCTGCACTCAACTACAATATTTGTGAGTGGTTGCAGGGCTCATTCCTGCACTCAAACTAGAGTATCTGTGAGGGGTTGCAGTGTCGTGGCACCAGCACCAGTTGCTAAGGCCCAATTTTAAGCCCCTGTTTAACAGGGGCATGTAATTCCAATTTTTGATGCAATGCTTTGCAGCAGGGCTCATTCCTGCACTCCAACTAGAGTATCTGGTAGAGTTTGCAGTGTCGTGGCACCAGCACCAGTGCCTAAGGCCCAATTTTTCAGCCCCTGTTTAACAGGTGCATGTAATTACAATTCTTGATACAATATTTCACAGCAGGGCCCATTCCAGTGCCCACCAAGAGTAACTGTGAGGACTTACAGTGTTGTGGCACCAGCACCACCACAACCACCAAAGGCCCAATTTTTCTACCACTGTTCAACAATGGCATGTAATTACAATTCTTTATAGAATAGTTCACAGTGCACTCCAGCGCCCAATAAGAATCACTGTGAGGGCTTACAATGTTAACTTGTGGCAACATCAACATTAGGCCCACATTTTTGCAGAGCATATAGGGCAGGCCCCTACTTTCAAACATCCAACTTACAAACGTCTCCTACTTGCAAACGGAAGGAGACAACAGGAAGTGAGATGAAATCTACCACTAGGTTTCTCTTCTGCCCTTGTACACACGGTCGGACATTATGATGGACAATGTCCAATAGGACCGTGTTGTCGGATAATCCGACAGTGTGTGGGCTCCATCAGACTGTTTCCGTCGGAATATCTGACGGACCAAGTTTGAGAGCTTGGCTATACAATTTTCCTTGTTTTCTTTTTTAATCTAGAGGAGGTTGTTGGTGTTGGTGCCCTTTGTTATTAATTTGACTTTGTATTTTTGAAATGTACCTGCCTACTCACAAATAAACTGTCCTTTTTGACGTAAAACACATAGGCAAGTATTTCTTCAACCAAAAAAAAAACCTTTATTTAGGTGTCAGTAACAAATAAACAGGAAGGCAACGCTGGAAAAACTGGTCAATTTGGCGAAGCCTTTGGCCCCCAGGGCAGACATGAACTAATTTGAAAAAGCAAAATTGGTGGCCTGAGGAGTACATATCTCAGGGAGAGCAGTCTGGTCCAGAAGTCCAAGAGATCAGGAAGAGCAGATGACATCTATGTCCCCAGGCTGTGGTCCTTCAAGAGGAGGCATCTTCTGTCAGACCAGACTGAACCCAGGCCATCACTCTCTGGTCTTCCTTGGGTACTTCCCTCCAGTCTTCCTTCCAGGCTGTGGCTCGGCTCCTGTAGTTGTGGCAGGAGGAGGAGGAGGAGGGCGATGGTCGACCTCCCAGCTGCCACTTGCCACAGCCTCCTCCCGGCTGAGGTCTTCCTGTGTATGAAAATAGGACATAGTTTTAGTTTTTTGGTCATCAATCACACAATTTTGTGCTCATGACTGTTGCAAATTGAATGTTACCAAATAGAACAGACTATTATTCTGAGCCCAGCATTTTTCATTCTTGTCCCAATCATTTTTGGTCACTACTGTCTATTGAAATGTAAACCACTTTGTTAAATCACAACTTACTGATCAATAATAACATCTAGTTAACATCATTAAATGTACAACAAGAAATATGTTCAACAATGCTATACCTGTCTCAAGCTGGGCTCCTCCACATGTTGCCTGGAAGGCCCAGGTTGGACATCGGAAGCCCCAGCTGGGGGTGAAGGAAGCCTTGAAGGAAGACTGTAGAGTGGTGGCCTGGGTTCCACCTGGTCTGCCAGAAAATGCAGCCTCTCGTAGTACAACATCCTGGGGAAATAAATGTCATCTGGATCTCCTGATCTCAGGGAGTTCTGGTGCTTTTGCGCTCCCTGAGATATATACTCCTCAGGGCACAAATTTAGCCCTTGACATAGGTCATGTCTGCCGTGGGGACCATGATCTTCACCAAAGCAAGCAGTTTCTCCAGCACTGCCTTCCTCTTTCTTAGGTCATTATAAAAGGGGTTGTTCTTCTGCCACAGGCAGGGCACCTCCCTGAGCAGATTAATGAATAGCCCCATAAAATTTGATTGCGTGAAGGGATCCATCTTGTCTGCAAAACACAACACAAGACAAACCCTAATAATAATGCCATGCCAAACTCTTCGAATCTTGTCCCAACATAGGCTTATATAGAAGCAGTATAGGCTAGGGATGTACCAAGTTATAAATTGTACCTTCACACGCACAATTGGCGCGTCAGATCCTCACTCTGCTCACAGATCGTATGTATGACACACGTGTGTTATGTTTTATACACAGTGTGCATGCGTGAAACTCCACCCGCCCCTGACGTTATTTCTAGACTATTCCCCGCCCCTTCTCTTTTGGCGCAGTGGGGAGAGCACATGGCGGAGACACAGCAGGTGCACAATAATAGTTCCACTAACGAGGAGAAGGGCGAGGAAAGCCCGGAGCCTGAAACATCCCGATCCTGGAGGAGAAGATTTAAGGCCTCAAATATGTCTTTTGGAGAGATGTTGGAGATGGTGGACATATTGAAGAGGAACGACTATGATGGGAAGTATGGACCTTACCCAAATCCAAATATCAGACAGGCCAAGATCATGAATAAAGTTGTGAAGAGTCTTCAGAAGAATTTTGGGGTATGACAATACAAGGATTAACTGAGAAAACGCTGGTCAGACCTGAAACTGAGGGAGCACGATTAGTACAGAAGGATCAAGCGAGTTCTTCAAAAAAGTAAGTAGTTGTCATGTGTTCATATTATTATTATTGCTTGCATACTGCTCCATGTGCTTTGATTTAATGTTGTACATTTTAAAATGGCCACTTTCATGTTCATGGGTTCAATAGTTCGTACTAAACATCGTTCGTTAGCCCACTCCAAAAACGATGTTTTGCCAAATTGCACTTGACTACATTTGTTCACACTACAGGTAAGTATTGCAGCTTTCGAAAGTGTCAAAAATAATATTTTCACCTTTGAACAAAAAACACAATTGTACGACAGAAATATTCCTATTTCTGCCCTCTGTGTGCTAAGTATTCCTTTTTTACATTCTTATAGGGGAGAGAAGACTCGGGACGTCTGAGGACACCAGGGACCCCACACCTCCCAAAGAAGGGGAAATACCAACACCAGAAGCAGAGGAGGAGGAGGAGGAAGGAGAGATTGTTGAAGTTGGCCAAATTGTCACCACAAGCTAATCAATGTATGTCTGCATATTTATAATACATGGTGTGTTTTTTTTTTTTTTAGGTGATGTGGAAGAAGAATCACATTTTACCAGTGAAAGTGCCCAGATCCTCATTGGGGAGATAATGGGGTGCAATCGCGATTTAGAGAATATACAGAAAAACATCAATGATATTCAACAAAAAATGAAGAACATCATTGATGTTTTGGGGAGAGTCTGAAACACCCCAAACTAGCTAGCATCGTTTTTAAATTTACAAAAACACTTTTATATTTTTAAAAAAGCCAAATCTGGAAGATGCACACACTGTGTCAACATGTACTATCTCCCTTCACGGGGGATCAATGTACGTGTTTTGTGGGTGCAACCCCTTCCTTGCTACTAAAGTGGCTGAGATGAAGGTATTGCACCCCCAAAACATGTACATTGATACCCCATTATGGGAGATAGCACATGTTGACATTAGGCATGGGATCAGGAGAAAACTGGCCACTTTTCGATTCTCAATTTGTGTGCATCTTCCAAATTTGGCTTTTCCAGGGGTGACACCCCATCTGATCCATGCTGGAGCAACCAATTATTGGTCCACAAACTCCTCCTCATCCTGTTCATGGACTGGGCTTGTGTCAAAGCTAAAAGCCCAACACCAAGCCCCTGCACAGCACAAACTCTAGGACGAGTACGTACACGAAACATGGCTTGAAAACGGTCGGCTGGTCAGAACGGACAACAGAAAGCACCGATAAACAGCAATGCCTGAAAGAACAACCTGAAAACCAGAAACAAGCAGACAATAAGCAATGAAAATCAAAGCGTACTATATACCAAGATATAGTCCACAATGAACAACAAATGCTAACTGACTACATGCACTGATGAACAGATACGCACCCACAAGCACAAACTGAAGAGCAGTAATGAACTGAAGCACAAATCTGAAAAGCGTGTATCGTCTCTAACCAAACTTCTACTAACACGCGTTAAACATGAGATCAGCAGAAGGAGCCCAAAGGGTGCCGGACGTGGTGCTGAACTTCCCTTTTTCTAGTGCCGTCGTACGTGGCTTACATCACCGCACTCTTGGCATCCGGAAATTCCGACAACTTAGTCCAACCGTGTGTATGCAACACCACTTCCGGACCACTTCCGGACTAAATCCATCGGAATTTATCCGACGGATTTGGTTCTCGGAATGTCCGACCGTGTGTACAAGGGCTAAGATATGGCAAAAACTTGCCTCCTCTCCACTGATGCTTTATCCCAATCCTTGTTTTACTAAAAATACCAAAAAGCACCGGTCAATGGGACAGAAAGTGAGGTGAAATCTTCTGAAGAGGTGCACAGATGGAAAAAAAAATGTTACAGGGGTGATAACCCTTCCCTATGTTTTCAAAAAAGCTTAAAAATAGATTTTTTGACTGGAGCTACACTTTAAAAATGTACCAGTTCAAAATTACAAACAGTTTCTACTTAACAACAAACCTACACAGACCCTGTCTTGTTTGCACCTCCTGTATACTGCTGTTCTGAGTATATAGGGCCTGGGGGCCCCACACCTTTCCTTTTTTTAATTTGGGTACGGGGTTCCTCTTAATATCCGTACAAGACCCAAAGGGGCTAGTAATGGGCAGAGGGGGCTACCCATGCCATTTTTCTCAATGATTTTCATCCATGTTGCTGGAACCAGACATTACATTAAAACCGCCAAGCAGTTTTAAATGACTTTTTTTGCCATTAGAAAAGTAATTTTGTGCAGGGACTGTTCTAAACACAGGAAACAAGGGCCACTTCACAAGCATACTATGTACACCCCCAGGCATGATATTTAAAGGATTATTTCACTTTTTATTTCACTTTAAGCATCATTAAAATCAGTACTCCCGAAAAAACTGCAGTTTTTAAAACTTTTTTTTGCATTGATACATGTTCCCTGGGGCAGGAGCCAGGTCCCCAAACCCTTTTTAGGACAATAACTTGCATATTAGCCTTTAAAATTAGCATTTTTGATTTTGAACGTTTGAGTCCCATAGAATTTAATAGGGTTCTAAAGTTTGCGCAAATTTTCTGTCCGTTCGCAGGTTCTGGTGCGAACTGAACTGGGGGGGTATTCAGCTCATCCCTACTTGCTACTGGTTCATCTGGACAGTTTTTGGCTGCTGGGGTGCTACTGGCAAGAGGAATTTTATGTGGATCACTGCCTGCCAATGGGCTGCTCCATTTCATGCACCATGTTTGAAATGTTCAGCTCATTTTTAGAATGTGTGGTTAGAGATATGTTGGGCATGGATTCGGTCATCTATTATTTGGATAATTTCTTTTGTGTGGGGCCACCTTCATCCAATGTGTGTGTGATTCTCCAGTCTATGTTGCAGCACGTTGTGGGTAGGTTGGGTACTCTGTTGGCGGCGGAAAAGACTGAGGACCACAGCACTTAGTTTCTTAGGTATAGTGCTAGATTCTGATGCTATGGAATGCCGCTTGCCTGAGGACAAATTAGGGGCGCTTAATTTGGAAATTCAAGGGATCATGGGGCAATGGAAGGTGCAGCGTCAGACACTCATTATTGGGGAAGCTGAATTTTGCCAGTCGCATTATCCCAATGAGGAGCGTTTTCTGCCGGAGGGTGGCTGTGGCAACAGCTGGGATTAAGCTCCTGACCCATTTTATTAGGCTGAATATGGAGCATCGTGAGGATTTAAAAGTATGGCACACGCTCTTGGAAGCATACAACGGTCGATCGGTCTGAATGCCTGACCCAGTGAGTAAATTTGATTTGGAGTTAGCTACAGACGTGGCTAGGTCTACCGGGTATGGGGCATTTTTTAAGGGACAATGGAGTGCAGGACCTTGGCCTAGGTCATGGGTGGAATCTGGTTTGACTCGAAACATGGTGCTTTTGGAACTTTTTCCAGTGGTGCTGGTTATGGAGGGAGTCTTGTAGGAACCTGAAGATTACTTTGATTTGTGACAACGTGGGAGTGGTGCAGGTCATCAACCACATCTCAGTGTCGTCACAACCAGTGATAAGTCTGCTGCGCCACTTGGTGCCACAATGCCTGCAATTTAACATCCTTCTATATGCTGTTCATCTACCAGGTGTTAAGAACACTCTGGCTGATGCCTTATCTTGGTTACAGTGGGACAGGTGCAGAGAGTTTGCTCCTTCGGCAGAGAAGGTAGGGATTCCTTGCACGGGTTGGCTGTGGGAGATTGCCTTGGAATTGCTGCGGGATGGATCAGAAGTGAGCGAATCCACATGGAATGCATACATCGAGGTATAGCAGGAATGGTTGGTTTTGGTTCAGCAGTCAGAGGGGGAACAAGGTGATGTAGTGGTGAAACTGCTAGTTCTATATTTTGTGTCACGCAACATGGAACGCAAGGGATCTGTGTCTGCCATTGAATGGAAGTTAGCGAGTCTGCCCTTTTTCTTCAAGTCACAGGGCATGGCGGATTACACAAAGGATTTTTGGGTATGTCAGGCGGTCAAGGGTTATAGGAAGGTGCATAGGCATAAGAACACTAGGCGTGCAGTGTAATTTGCTAACCTTCAGGCAATTTGTGGCCAGTTAGGATCACTGTGTACATCAGAGTATGAGGTCTCTTTATTTCGGGTGTCGTTTTGGTTGACGTTCTTTGGGGAATTTCGCGTTGGGGAATTGGTAAACTGGTGTAAGGGAGTAACAGGTGGATTTATAGCCCTGGATGGGAATTGAGTGGAGGAAAGGATCCTGTTACAGCTTCGTAGATTGAAGACGGACCAAAAGGGAAAAGGAGTGAGTGTGCAGGCAGTTCACCCTGAACTAGAAGGGCTAGTCTTGGTACACGGGGATGAGGCATATTGGTCGAAGTTTCAGTTTGTTTCAGTTTTTCAGAAAAGCCTTCGGGCAGTGGGTTTTGGATGAAATTTCAGCGGGTTTACTACTGCTTTAAGAGGCGATAGGGTTCACCTCTCAGCAGTGGGGATTGACCTGTGGGTGCTGGGTCTGCAAGATGAGATTCAGCAGGCCCTGAGGGTGTGGAGGGGCCCTTAAGGTTAAGGTATTATCCTTGCGGGCTGTGGTGGTGTTTTTGGTCTTTGATGGTGTCAGAAAACATGCGAGTGGAAGTGTTGGGGGGCTCATCAGTAGTATGCGCCCCCCAGGTGTATTCCAGTGGAAAGGTTAGCTGGAATACAGCAATGGTTGCACTGCGGGAAGGGGATTGTCTTCGAACTGGTGGTACGGCTGGAGGCCTATCATGGAAAAAGTTCCCCCAGTGTAGTGATGGAAGAAGTTTGAAGTTCAGGGTGCTGTCAAAGACCAACAAACCGAGAGTGAAAAGTTGTCGTTACAGATGTTATGTTTAAAAGTTTGAGTTATTTTGATATTTTGTTAATAAAAGGCTGCTATGGCCAGTTATACTCCAAATTCAGGTGTGATCTTGTTCATTTAGAATGGTAAGGGGTGTTGGTGGAGTATGAGTGGTTGGGCAGTCTAAGCCCACGTACACACGGTCGGAGATTTTGCCAACCAAATCCGTCGGATTTTGCCCGTCAGATTTAGTCCGACGGATTGTGTCCGAAACTGTTGCATGTACACGGTTGGGCCAAGTTGGCGAAAAATCCGATCTTTCAGAACGTGATGATGTAATTTCTTTACGATGGGACTACATTCAGGCTAGTAGCCAATAGCTTTGAAGTAGAAATTTGATCTGAGCATGCGTGGCACTTGGTCCGATCAAAATGCTCTACACATGATCGGATTAGGTCCGTCCGGCCCAGTTGGTCGGGAAATATTTCCAACATGTTGGATAATTGGGTCGGACGGAGATTCGGACGGAATCAGTCCGATGTATACCACACACAGTCGGATTATCTGACGACACGGTCCGATAAGACTCATTCCGACAGATTCTCCGACCGTGTGTACAAGGGCTTAGAAGGTTGGACTACACTGGTCAAGTGTTTTTATCTTACCTGCATGTGTTTGTTGCTTACAGCTAACATTAAATTAAATAATGTTATGGTCACTGCTACCCAGATGCTCTTTTATATGAATATTTATAATAAGCTCTGCATGGTTTGAGATTACCAGGTCCAAAGCTGGCCCTTTAAAAAAAAAATATATATATATATATATATATATATATATATATATATTTTTTTTTTTTAAAGCTAGTCCTTTAAAAAAAAAAAGTCCAAAAAAAAAATTGCACTGTGTTCTGACACCGGACATATTGCACCTATGGGAAGCGCCACGTCTATACAATTACGAGATCGCAGATGTGGGCATTTAGCCCACCTTTTGGCACTTTATGAAGCGCCGAGTAGCTTCCACCCGTTCATAGTATATATTACTACGGCCGGGCGGTTTGATTGACATCTGAGATGATGTCACTTCCTGTTTTCTCTCTCCAATTGCGCCCAAGAGAGAGGAACCAGGAAGTATGAGGAGACATTGCTGGAGAGGACAACACACTGCAAGGTAAGTAGGGGGGGGGGGTTTGATGTGAGGCCGCTGAAACTTGGTGACACATTCTGCTGCAACTTGGTGACACATTCTGCTGCAACTTGGTGACACATGCTGCTCTAACTTGGTGACACATTCTGCTGCAACTTGGTGACACATTCTGCTTTAACTTGGTGACACATGCTGCTCTAACTTGGTGACACATTCTGCTGCAACTTGGTGACACAGGCTGCTTTAACCTGGTGACACATTCTGCTGCAACTTGGTGACACATGCTGCTCTAACTTGGTGATACATGCTGCTCTAGCTTGGTGACACATTCTGCTCCAACTTGGTGACACATTTTGCTGCAACTTGTTGACACAGGCTATTCTAACTTGGTGAAACACGATGCTCTAACTTGGTGACACATTCTGCTGCAACTTGGTGACACATTTTGCTGCAATTTGGTGACACAGGCTGCTCTAACTTGGTGTCACATTCTGCTGCAACTTGGTGTCACATTCTGCTGCAACTTGGTGACACATTCTGCTGCAACTTGATGACACATTCTGCTCTAACTTAGTGACACATTCTGCTGCAACTTGGTGACACATTCTGCTGCAACAGCAACTTGTTGACACATTCTGCTGCAACTTGGTGACACATGCTGCTGCAACTTGGTGACACATGCTGCTCTAACTTGGTGACACATGCTGCTCTAACATGATGACACATTCTGCTGCAACTTGGAGACACATGCTGCTCTAACTTGGTGACACATTCTGCTGCAACTTGGTGACACAGGCTGCTCTAACTTGGTGACACAGTCTGCTGCAACTTGGTGACACATTCTGCTGCAACTCGGTGACACATGCTGCTGCAACTTGGTGGGACACATGCTGCTGCAACTTGGTAACACATTCTGCTGCAACTTGGTGACACATTCTGCTGCAACTTGGTGACACATGCTACTGCAACTTGGTGGGACACATGCTGCTGCAATTTGGTGGGACCCATGCTGCTGAATTTTGGTGAGATGCATGCTGCTGCAATTGATGATAACACATGCTGCTGCAATTTGATGGTGACACATGCTGCTGCAATTTGATGGTGACACATGCTGCTGCAATTTGAAGGTGACACATGCTGCTGCAATTTGGTGGTGACACATGCTGCTGCAATTTGGTGGTGACACATGCTGCTGCTGCAATTTGGTGGTGACACATGCTGCTGCAATTTGGTGGGACGCATGCTGCTGCAATTGATGGTGACATATGCTGCTGCAATTTGATGGTGACACACGCTGCTGAAATTTGATGGTGACACACGCTGCTGCAATTTGGTGGGACACATGCTGCTGCAATTTGGTGGTGACACGTGCTGCTGCAATTGATGGTGATACATGCTGCTGAAATTTGATGGTAACACATGCTGCTGTAATTTGGTGGTGACACACGCTGCTGCAATTTGGTGGGCCACATGCTGCTGCAATTTGGTGGTGACACATGCTGCTGCAATTTGGTGGTGACACATGCTGCTGCAATTGATGGTGACACATACTGCTGCAATTTGGTGGTGACACATACTGCTGCATTGATGGTGACAAAGGCTGCATTTGGTGGGACGCAGGCTGCATGTAAGGAGGCAAAAACAACCAGCAGGAGACAGCGCACTAATGAAACCTTGGTATGAGAAAACATAAAAGTAATTTATTGAAAGATATATAAAAAAAAAGACATCCGATCCCTCCTGGGATCTAAACAGCAAAAGTCAGTCTATTGTAACAAAAAGCTTTGAGAAAGTGCATGCGCGTGAAACATGTAAGCTGATAGTCGGCATGGCAACCCCCTCCAGCACAAAGCTGTCTATGTAGTGATTGGCTGCACAGGCCAGCGGCGTCACGTGCGGGCTCGAGCGTTGCGCTCTGAGCCTCTCTTCACTCAGAGCTAGTGTCATCTTGTGTCCCCCAGCTGGACTCCATCCCCAGCCTGCACCACACCGCTCATTCAGAGCCCAAACCACCGGATTGACACGCATGAGCAGGACACCCCCACAGGCTACAGAGTGGCAGCGATCTGTCTCCTCCCCCTCTCCACTGACAGTGAGTGTTTCTAGGAACAGAGTTCCTTTCATCTGCATTTTATGAATTGTTTTTCCATCAAGCCCTGCTAAACCTCCCTCTCTAGATGAGGACACTATGTAATTATAAACTTCCTGACCCTCAGTAGGTTGGCGGCAGTGCAGATGTGTTGCTTCACAAACACATACTACAGGCGAGGATTGATTGCTAAAAGTCTGCCTATCCATACTGTGATTTTTTGTTACAATAGACTCACTTTTGCTGTTTAGATCCCAGGAGGGATTGGATGTCTTTGTCACTTTTTTTTTTATATATATATCGTTAAATAAATGACTTTTATGTTTTCTCATACCAAGGTTTCATTAGTGCGCTGTCTCCTGCTGGTTGTTTTTGCACATGAACACAGAATAATGGACATCAACATAAACTGTTAGTAGTTTGTCATATAAACAACTAATTTTAAAAAGAAGGAAAGTTCATTTGTGCGCCTAAGATTATTTTGTTATACTCTGCATGTAAGGAGGGACTCCGCTGGGGACAACTGATGGCATCTGGTGGCAGGCTAGTGACACGCTCAGGGCTCCCACTGAATCTGCATTATGGTGAATAGTGATGGACGAACTTCCGACGGGACGTTTCGCGAACGCGAAACGCGAACGGGCACAAACGTTCGCGAAAACGACCGTTCGCCGCGGGCTCCATTGACTTCAATGGGAGGCGAATTTCGCAAACCTTTAGGTCGAATTTGCGGCCACGGGGTAATTATTAGGGGGTAGCACGTAGTCCCACCACCTGGACAATAGCATAATACATGTGTGAGGTGAATTTGGGATCGATAACTACAAGCATTTTTTTTTTATTTGGGAAATTGTTCTGACAATTCAGGACTATGGAGCTAATGAAGGCAATGGAGGAGAGGGAAGGTCAGGGACCAGGGTAGGCAAACAAGAGGGTGCAGGAGATACAGAGCACTGACAGCAGCACCGTAATACAGAGCACTGACATCAGCACCGTGACATACAGCGCTGACAGCAGCTCCGTGACATACAGCGCTGACAGCAGCTCCGTGACATACAGCGCTGACAGCAGCTCCGTGACATACAGCGCTGACAGCAGCTCCGTGACATACAGCGCTGACAGCAGCTCCGTGACATACAGCGCTGACAGCAGCACCGTGACATACAGCGCTGACAGCAGCTCCGTGACATACAGCGCTGACAGCAGCTCCGTGACATACAGCGCTGACAGCAGCTCCGTGACATACAGCACTGACAGCAGCTCCGTGACATACAGCGCTGACAGCAGCTCCGTGACATACAGCGCTGACAGCAGCACCGTGACATACAGCGCTGACAGCAGCTCCGTGACATACAGCGCTGACAGCAGCTCCGTGACATACAGCGCTGACAGCAGCTCCGTGACATACAGCACTGACAGCAGCTCCGTGACATACAGCGCTGACAGCAGCTCCGTGACATACAGCGCTGACAGCAGCACCGTGACATACAGCGCTGACAGCAGCTCCGTGACATACAGCGCTGACAGCAGCTCCGTGACATACAGCGCTGACAGCAGCTCCGTGACATACAGCGCTGACAGCAGCTCCGTGACATACAGCGCTGACAGCAGCTCCGTGACATACAGCGCTGACAGCAGCTCCGTGACATACAGCGCTGACAGCAGCTCCGTGACATACAGCGCTGACAGCAGCACCGTAAGCAGCCCCAGGAGGAAGTCAGCACAGCACAGGGATGGTGTGATCCCCTCATAATAAGAACCCCCAGGAGGAAGTCAGCACAGCACAGGGATGGTGGGAGCCCCTCATAATAAGAACACCCAGGAGGAAGTCAGCACAGCACAGGGATGGTGGGAACCCCTCATAATAAGCAGCCCCAGTAGAAATATGACACCGCTCAACCTCTTCAAAGAGGAGGGTAGGGGCATATAGTACGGTGTGCTTTTTTGGGTCAGGGAAGTGAGCCAAATGAATTAAGAAGGTCTGTGTGCTTGATTCCAAAAATTGTTTATAGACATATACATGGTCTACTGATCACATGTGTTGAATTCCTCCGAGATCCATGCCTCATTCATTTTTAGAAATGTGAGGTAGTTAACACTGTGGTGAGCTAGGCGAGTACGCTTATCGGTCACAATCCCCCCTGCTGCGCTGAACGTCCTTTCGGACAGGACACTGGATGAGGGGCAAGCCAACAGTTCGATTGCAAATTGGGCAAGCTCTGGCCAGAGGTCAAGCCTGCCCACCCAGTAGTCTAGGGGTTCATCACTCCTCAGAGCGTCCACATCGGCCGTTAACCCAATGTAGTCGGACACCTGACGGTCTAGGCGTTCCCTGATGCTGGATCCGGATGACACCTGTCGATGGGTCGGCTGAAAGAATGACCTCATATCCGAAGTCACCAACACATCTTCAAACCGGCCTCTTCTTGCAGGCGCTGTTGGATTGGTACCCGCAAATCCTTCTCTGGGAGTGGGAATTGCTCCTCTGCCAGCGCACGCAAAAGCAGAATGCAGCATTTCTCGAAGCAAGGCCTGGAAGTGCTGCATTCTGACAGCCCTCTGCGACGGCGGTAACATTTCCGCCATTTTGTGTTTGTACCGGGGGTCTAAGTACGTTGCCACCCAGTACTGGTCCTTGACCCTCATGCTTTTTATACGGGGGTCCCTATTAAAACACTGGAGCATGAAGGCCCCCATTTGCACTAAAGTGGAAGCGGTGTGGTGGCCTGGCTCCTGCTCATCATCCAGGATAATGTCGTCCTCTTCATTCTCCTCTCCCCATCCTCGCACAACAGGGATCCCAGAAAGGTTTAAAGCATGCTCTTCTTGCTCCTGCTCATCCGCCCCGGCACCATCCTCCTCTGACTCCTCATCAGACTCCTGTTGTTGACTTGTCTCAGATAGAGTAGCCCCCCCTGGGAATTCATCCAGCATTGCGACTTCCTCATCTTCCCGCTCCTGCTCCTCCACAGCCTGATCAATGACACGACGCAATGCACGCTCCAGAAAGAAGGCATAAGGTACCATGTCACTGATGGCGCCATGGCTGCGACTGACCAGTTTGGTGATCTCCTCAAATGGCCGCAGAAGTCTGCATGTGTCGCGCATGAGCAGCCACTGGCGCGGTGAAAAAAAACCCAGCTCCCCAGAACCGTTTCTTTCGCAGAGTTCATACAGGTAGACGTTAACTGCACGTTTCTGCTGGAGCAGCCTATCAAGCATATAGAAGGTTGAGTTCCATCGCGTCGGGCAATCGCAAATAAGACGTCTGACCGGCAGATGGTGTCGCCGCTGAATGTCAGCAAGGCGAGCCATGGCCGTGTAAGATCTTCTGAAATGGGCCGAGATTTTCCTTGCCTGCCGCAAGATGTCCTGGACCCCAGGGTATTTGACAAGGAATCGCTGCACGACCAAGTTTAAGACGTGTGCCATGCACGGCACGTGCGTGATTTTGCCCTGTTTCAATGCGCTAAGCAGATTGGCACCGTTGTCACACACCACTTTACCAACTGTCAAATTGAGCGGTGTTAGCCACTCATCTGCCTGTGAACGCAAAGCTGAAAGGAGTGCCGGGCCAGTGTGGCTCTTTGCTTCCAGGCACAACAGACGCAGCACGGCATGGCAACGTCTCACCTGGCATGTGGAATAGGTTCTGGGGAGCTTGGGCGGTGCAGTGGAAGAGACGCTAGCAGCGGAAAAGGAGGAGGCAGCTGAGGAGGAGAGGGAGGAGGATGGAGTAGGAGGAGGAGAAGAAGAGTCAGGCCTGCATGCAATCCGTGGCGGTAAAACCAAATCTACACGGGTGCCACGGGTTACATGCTTGACGGCCGTCAGAAGGTTCACCCAGTGGGCAGTAAAACTGATATACCTTCCCTGCCCGTGTTTGCTAGACCACGTGTCTGTGGTCAGATGTATCTTGGCACCGACACTGTGTGCCAGAGATACATTCACTTGCCGCTGAACATGGCCATATAGCTCTGGGATGCCCTTCTCTGAGAAATACTTCCTTCCTGGGACCTTCCATTGTGGTGTTCCAATGGCCACAAATTTGCGAAAGGCCTCCGAGTCCACCAGTTTATATGGCAGTAGTTGGCGGGCTATGAGTTCTGACAAGCCAGCCGCCAACCGTTGGGCAAGAGGGTTATCCGGCGTCATCATTTTTTTACGCTCAAACATTAGGCCCACGGAAGCCTGCCTTTTTGCAGAAAAATGTGAGCTTGGCGTGATGGAAGGTGGAGTGGAGGACAATTGTGAGGAGAGAGGAGAAGGAGAAGTAGAAGACGAGGCTGGACGGTGAGAGCCTGCAGTGTGGCTTTGTGTGTTCCGTTGCTCCCACTGGGCTCGGTGATGGCTGCTCATGTGCCTTCTTAAGGCGGTCGTCCCTAGGTGAGTATTGGGCTTACCGCGACTAACGCGTTGACTGCAAAGATTGCAGATGGCAACGCTATTGTCAGCAGCGGACACGTTAAAAAAAGCCCACACTGCGGAGCCATGTGCCGGTGTCCTGGGAGCGCCAGATGTGACCGTACATGGTCGATGACTCGCTCCTGATACATTTGCAGTCTGCTTTGTCCCTGCTGTGCAATGTAAGTCATTGCTGCTTCTCCTCCCTATCTGCTGGTCCATATCTCCCTCTGAACTCCCCTCCTCTTCCTCTCTTGTGGGCACCCACGTGACATCACTAGACACGTCATCATCAACGTCACCTTCCCCACCGCTATAAGTAGAGTAGGCAGCAACACCGGGGACCAACCTCCTCCTTGGGCTGATCTGGGTACTGGCGTCAGACTGCTGAGTAGCGCTTGTTGCTACCTCCTCTTCCTGATCCAATACCAAGAGTGGCTGCGCATCAGAAATGTCCTCTTGATATGGATCGGAAAATAATTCCAGTGACTCAAGCGGAAGGTATGTGGTGGTGGTGGTGGTGGTCGTGTTGTTGGTGGTAGTGTCTTTGGGGGTGCACATAGCAGAGAGTGAAGAAGAGGGTGCAGATCGAGAGGATGAGGAGGGTGCAGAAGAGTAAGGCTGAGCGAGCCACTCAACCAAGTCTGGTGCATCCTTTAAAGTAATTGAACGCACCTTCTGCAACTTCCCACTTTGGCTCAAGCCTGTTGCTCCTGCCCTACCCCTACCACCCCTGCGGAAGGGCCTGCCTCTTCCTCTGCATGTCATTTTTTAAATGACCCTGTGACAAAACTCTTAGTCCCTATACCGCTGAAGGACTGCTGCAGTATAGGTGAGCGGTCAGCAGTGGTGCACGTCAACCCTATCTATTGTGGACCTATAGCGGTCCTTACAGAACAGCAGACTGTACCGCACTCAAGCCTATGTACCGTAGCACCCTATACCAAGTTACCAGTCCTTATAAGAACTTTTGTGGACCAAGCAGGTTGTGTATTAGTGTTTAGCAGACTGTACGTCAGTCCCTATACCGCTGAAGGACTGCTGCAGTATAGGGCAGCGGTCAGCAGTGGTGCACGTCAACCCTATCTATTGTGGACCTATAGCGGTCCTTACAGAACAGCAGACTGTACCGCACTCAAGCCTATGTACCGTAGCACCCTATACCAAGTTACCAGTCCTTATAAGAACTTTTGTGGACCAAGCAGGTTGTGTATTAGTGTTTAGCAGACTGTACGTCAGTCCCTATACCGCTGAAGGACTGCTGCAGTATAGGGCAGCGGTCAGCAGTGGTGCACGTCAACCCTATCTATTGTGGACCGATAGCGGTCCTTACAGAACAGCAGACTGTACCGCACTCAAGCCTATGTACCGTAGCACCCTATACCAAGTTACCAGTCCTTATAAAAACTTTTGTGGACCAAGCAGGTTGTGTGTTAGTGATTAGCAGACTGTACGTCAGTCCCTATACCAATGAAGGACTGCTGCAGTATAGGGCAGCGGTCAGCAGTAGTGCACGGCAACCCTATGTATTGTGGACCGATAGCGGTCCTTACAGAACAGCAGACTGTAACGCACTCAGGCCTATGTACCGTAGCACCCTATACCAAGTTACCAGTCCTTATAAGAACTTTTGTGGACCAAGCAGGTTGTGTGTTAGTGATTAGCAGACTGTACGTCAGTCCCTATACCAATGAAGGACTGCTGCAGTATAGGGCAGCGGTCAGCAGTAGTGCACGTCAACCCTATGTATTGTGGACCGATAGCGGTCCTTACAGAACAGCAGACTGTACTGCACTCAGGCCTATGTACCGTAGCACCCTATACCAAGTTACCAGTCCTTATAAAAACTTTTGTGGACCAAGCAGGTTGTGTGTTAGTGATTAGCAGACTGTACGTCAGTCCCTATACCAATGAAGGACTGCTGCAGTATAGGGCAGCGGTCAGCAGTAGTGCACGGCAACCCTATGTATTGTGGACCGATAGCGGTCCTTACAGAACAGCAGACTGTAACGCACTCAGGCCTATGTACCGTAGCACCCTATACCAAGTTACCAGTCCTTATAAGAACTTTTGTGGACCAAGCAGGTTGTGTGTTAGTGATTAGCAGACTGTACGTCAGTCCCTATACCAATGAAGGACTGCTGCAGTATAGGGCAGCGGTCAGCAGTAGTGCACGGCAACCCTATGTATTGTGGACCGATAGCGGTCCTTACAGAACAGCAGACTGTACTGCACTCAGGCCTATGTACCGTAGCACCCTATACCAAGTTACCAGTCCTTATAAGAACTTTTGTGGACCAAGCAGGTTGTGTGTTAGTGTTTAGCAGACTGTGCGTCAGTCCCTATACCGCTGAAGGACTGCTGCAGTATAGGGCAGCGGTCAGCAGTAGTGCACGGCAACCCTATGTATTGTGGACCGATAGCGGTCCTTACAGAACAGCAGACTGTAACGCACTCAGGCCTATGTACCGTAGCACCCTATACCAAGTTACCAGTCCTTATAAGAACTTTTGTGGACCAAGCAGGTTGTGTGTTAGTGATTAGCAGACTGTACGTCAGTCCCTATACCAATGAAGGACTGCTGCAGTATAGGGCAGCGGTCAGCAGTAGTGCACGGCAACCCTATGTATTGTGGACCGATAGCGGTCCTTACAGAACAGCAGACTGTAACGCACTCAGGCCTATGTACCGTAGCACCCTATACCAAGTTACCAGTCCTTATAAGAACTTTTGTGGACCAAGCAGGTTGTGTGTTAGTGATTAGCAGACTGTACGTCAGTCCCTATACCAATGAAGGACTGCTGCAGTATAGGGCAGCGGTCAGCAGTAGTGCACGTCAACCCTATGTATTGTGGACCGATAGCGGTCCTTACAGAACAGCAGACTGTACTGCACTCAGGCCTATGTACCGTAGCACCCTATACCAAGTTACCAGTCCTTATAAAAACTTTTGTGGACCAAGCAGGTTGTGTGTTAGTGATTAGCAGACTGTACGTCAGTCCCTATACCAATGAAGGACTGCTGCAGTATAGGGCAGCGGTCAGCAGTAGTGCACGGCAACCCTATGTATTGTGGACCGATAGCGGTCCTTACAGAACAGCAGACTGTAACGCACTCAGGCCTATGTACCGTAGCACCCTATACCAAGTTACCAGTCCTTATAAGAACTTTTGTGGACCAAGCAGGTTGTGTGTTAGTGATTAGCAGACTGTACGTCAGTCCCTATACCAATGAAGGACTGCTGCAGTATAGGGCAGCGGTCAGCAGTAGTGCACGGCAACCCTATGTATTGTGGACCGATAGCGGTCCTTACAGAACAGCAGACTGTACTGCACTCAGGCCTATGTACCGTAGCACCCTATACCAAGTTACCAGTCCTTATAAGAACTTTTGTGGACCAAGCAGGTTGTGTGTTAGTGTTTAGCAGACTGTGCGTCAGTCCCTATACCGCTGAAGGACTGCTGCAGTATAGGGCAGCGGTCAGCAGTAGTGCACGGCAACCCTATGTATTGTGGACCGATAGCGGTCCTTACAGAACAGCAGACTGTAACGCACTCAGGCCTATGTACCGTAGCACCCTATACCAAGTTACCAGTCCTTATAAGAACTTTTGTGGACCAAGCAGGTTGTGTGTTAGTGATTAGCAGACTGTACGTCAGTCCCTATACCAATGAAGGACTGCTGCAGTATAGGGCAGCGGTCAGCAGTAGTGCACGGCAACCCTATGTATTGTGGACCGATAGCGGTCCTTACAGAACAGCAGACTGTAACGCACTCAGGCCTATGTACCGTAGCACCCTATACCAAGTTACCAGTCCTTATAAGAACTTTTGTGGACCAAGCAGGTTGTGTGTTAGTGATTAGCAGACTGTACGTCAGTCCCTATACCAATGAAGGACTGCTGCAGTATAGGGCAGCGGTCAGCAGTAGTGCACGGCAACCCTATGTATTGTGGACCGATAGCGGTCCTTACAGAACAGCAGACTGTAACGCACTCAGGCCTATGTACCGTAGCACCCTATACCAAGTTACCAGTCCTTATAAGAACTTTTGTGGACCAAGCAGGTTGTGTGTTAGTGTTTAGCAGACTGTGCGTCAGTCCCTATACCGCTGAAGGACTGCTGCAGTATAGGGCAGCGGTCAGCAGTAGTGCACGTCAACCCTATGTATTGTGGACCGATAGCGGTCCTTACAGAACAGCAGACTGTAACGCACTCAGGCCTATGTACCGTAGCACCCTATACCAAGTTACCAGTCCTTATAAGAACTTTTGTGGACCAAGCAGGTTGTGTATTAGTGTTTAGCAGACTGTGCGTCAGTCCCTATACCGCTGAAGGACTGCTGCAGTATAGGGCAGCGGTCAGCAGTAGTGCACGGCAACCCTATCTATTGTGGACCGATAGCGGTCCTTACAGAACAGCAGACTGTACCGCACCCAAGCCTATGTACCGTAGCACCCTAGACAGACCAAGTTACCAGTCCTTATAAGAACTTTTGTGGAACAAGTGAGTTGTGAATGATTAGCAGACTGCAGCAGAAGGGCAGCAGTCAAGTATAATATTCTTTCTATATTTGGAAGAAAGAATATTATACGTGTACAAGCCTATTACCGTACCACTGATACCAGTCCTGAAAAGAACCTTTGTGGAACTAATAGTAACAGCAAGTCTTTAAAATTATCCTCACTGCCTGACACACTGCTTCCTGCCTGTCCCTATACAAATTGGCAAAAAAGAGTAGGCTGGAACGATTAGCTGGAACAGCTCTTTTGTGGACCTGATAGTAACAGCTAATGATGATGATGATGATGATGATGAAGAAAGACTAATCTGGCTGAGCTGTCCCTAAAATAGCAGCATACAGCGCTCTGTCCCTTTATCTAAACTGACAAAAGAAACTCAGGCTGCTGACCTAACACCTATACCAGTCCTGAAAAGAACTTTTGTGTACCAAATAGCTAGCGTTTTCTCTGTCCCTACTCCACACAGGATCCTTTCCCTACAGTGACAGAAGAAAGAATGTAAAATGGCCACCGGATCGGGTGTATTTATAGGTTAGGGGGAATGTCCAAGTGTCCATGAGCTGTCATGTCTCAATTGGTTGTCCTGTAACACATGATAAACGTGTCACGAAAGGTTAAAGTTCTTGTATACATTAAACACGTAAGTCCGCCGGGGCGAACGACGGAAAAAGGCGTTCGAACCCGCGGACGGCGAAAGTCGGAAATTCGCCGCGAAACGACCGCCGGGCGAACCGTTCGGCCATCACTAATGGTGAATTGAATGATTTAATTTTATATTACAATGTTATAATAGAAATAATGCACTTCAATCATCCTGACACCATAACATCCATGCTGCCGGGATGATTGAAGTGCTACCACCATGTGTTTGAAATATCTTTATCTGCTGATTGTTAAACTTTCTAGAATACACATATTTCTATTGTTGTGTAGGATCTGTCTCTGCCGTCCCTCCATCCCTCTCTCCCTCTCCCTCCTATCAGATCCTGTAGCTGGCATTAAAGCTTTCATTTGAGTGCGCTGTCTGTTATCTGTGGCACTGGCCGATTCCCCCATGTGGTCATGCAGTGCCACTGCAGCTCTTCTTGACACTCAAGCACCCTCTGCAAAAAAAATGGGCTAGGGGTAACTGCAGCTGTGTACTTCTAAGGAACATGCTGTCTTTTCTCCATTACCATGGGATACAGCTCTTGATCACATGCTTTTTGCTGGCTACTCCGGATTATTTGATCCCTCTCTCTGAGATGTCACTGGTAACATTCTTTGGCAGGGGAGTTCCAGGATTCATCAACCTCCCGTCTAGCTTGGTTACTCCCCAAACCTTTCTGTGACAAGGGGCACTGGGCAACAGCAATGTGACCATTCGCTACATTGCATGCAGCACAGAAGCCTCCTTGCCCCATGCTGTGGCCCCTTTGGATTCAGGTTGCCAGGAACAATGTCCTTCACTTCTGCTTTAACTGGGGGTGAGACAACCAATTTACACTAGTCCACAGCTGGATTCATACATTGATTCATTTTCTGGCTTGGCTGGAGCATGTGGTGAAATACCCTCCGGTCATAGTAGCCTTTTCCCTTGCCTCAGCAAGGATTGCCTCCTTTTTTCTGCTTTGACCGCCCCATCCTTGCAGTCATGCACACAGCAACTTGTAACAGTTCACAGCAGAAAAAATGTTGACTCTCCTTTTACAGGTACAGCACCTGCACGCAATGATTATTACCGGGCTGCACTTCCACACACAGCCAACAGTTTCTGACATGAACTCACTGGGCGTTATTTACGAAAGGCAAATCCACTTTGTACTGCAAGTGCACTTGGAAGTGCAGTCGCTCTAAATCTAAGGGGTAGATCTGAAATGAGTGGAAGCTCTGCTGATTTTATCATCCAATCATGTGCAAGCTAAAATGCTGTTTTTTATTTTCCTTGCATGTCCCCCTCGGATCTACAGTGACTTTACTTCCAAGTGCACTTTCAGTGCAAAGTGGATTTTCATTTAGTAAATAACCCCCCACTATGAAGCAAGGGCCTAGATTCCACTGTCTTGTGCCAGCAACCAACAACCATTTGTAACATGGTGGGATCATTAGCTATAGTGGTAGATGCATTTTCAAGTGATTCACGTCAGTCAGCACTTCAGTTTTAAGTCATGGAAGCCCATTTTTATTAAAAGCAAATGGAAAAAGTTGATAATATATAGGGTTTTCACGCAGATGTTTTTCTCCAGTAAATACAAATACACAGAAAATGGATCTTAAGCTCTCACTCAGCTTTAGTTGCACTACCTCTGCTTTTTACTCCAGTGCCCACAGCTCTGCTCTGGCCTTAGTCCTCAGGCCATTACCTGTCTCTGAAAGAAACATATATGCTCTGGCTGTCCCCTGTAGCCTCTCTGACTCCTGGAGAGGACTGATATCCTACTTACTCCCATGCACAGACCTCTTGTCTACAGGGTAGAGCAGTCTCCAACTGTGAGCCCTGAGTTATTCCTATACCCTCATTATAAGGGCTGTGTACACCTGAGCACACACCCTGATGGTCCTCCACAAAACCTGAACACAGGGTTGGAGATTCTATCCCACCCAAGACACTATGGAATCTCCAAACTACAGAGCCCCATCCAGGAATACCAAAACCCGGAGAAAGCCAAAAAAGCAGTTTTCTCCACTCCACATCTATGCTCTGCAGTCATGCACTGAGCCCATGTGGACACTCTGGGGGTTATTTACAAAAGGCAAATCCACTTTGCACTGCAAGTGCACTTGAAAATGCATTGAAAGTGCACTTGGAATTGCAGTCGCCCCAAATCTAAGGGGTAGATCTGAAATGAGTGGAAGCTGTGCTGATTTTATCATCCAATCATGTGCAAGCTAAAATGCTGTTTTTTTATTTTCCTTGCGTGTCCCCCTCGGATCTACAGTGACTTTACTTTAAAGTGCACTTTCAGTGCACTTTCAAGTACACTTGCAGTGCAAAGTGGATTTTCCTTTCCTCATCCTGTCACAATATATAAATATTTATATACTGCATATACATTATAATGCACATTGGAGAGAGAATATTTCATGCGATATTGAAAATACACAAACCTTTTAAATTGCAGGAAGTGATTGAATTTTTTTATAACACACTTTTTTTACTTACCTGCTCTGTGCAATGTTTTTGCACAGAATGACCCTGCTCCTTCCTCTTCTTGGGGTCCCCTATCGGTGCTCTTGGTGCCTCTTCCCTTTCAAGTGCCCCCATAGCAAGCTGCATGCTATGAGGGTACTCACGCTGGCAATCCTAGGCACACACAGTGCGACTCAATCCTGCCCCTAGCTCCCTCCTCATTGGAAGCTGCTGCTCTTAGGCACTGTGCTGGAGATCATGTTCAGGCAAGAACCCCTTTAAAGCTGCATGTGGTGCTACAGAACAGCTGCCTCAGTGACAGCTTACACTGGCAGTGCATATTTGTGTATCACCCTGGGGTTTATTAAGGGACGCTCCTCACAAATTTACTTGCCAAGAGTAGTTACCCTGGTCAATTGTTAGAGATCCATTGATTTCTCCCTAAGCTTGGCCTGGTTGTACTTTTCTCTTCTACCACTAGGTGGCTGGGCACCTGGTGGTATTACATATTAGAAGGACAAATCAAGGTCAGGTTATGGGTATATGGGGTATCTCAGCCAATGGGCAGGGGTTTTCTTGAATCCCTTGGCCTGCTGGGAGAGCCTATATATTTGGTGGAGTCAGGTGATCTAGGTTCTCTGCCACCTGGATGGCTGTCTGGGTGGACATGTGTCATGTGCCTATTGTGGGGCATCTGGCTGCTAGGCTGTGTGAGGGCCTATCCAGATGTAAGAGAGCAGTGCAGGGTTGGGCTTGCGGCTTGCAGTCCAACCAGAAGTGACAGTTCTGCCGGCTGGAGAACCTGTCAGTGGTCAGAGGTAAAATGGAAGCTGTCACCACAAAGGGGCCAACTACCTTGTTACCAGGGACCACAGTGAATAACTGAAGCAAGTATCCGAGCAGTATTCCTCCCGAATGGGCACCGTGGAGAATTGGGAAACTTCAGGCGGTAATCAAGCCAGGGACCCAATGAGCAGAGCAGCCTTGTGATTCAAGCCAGGGACCAAGCCGGTCAGCAGGGGTGAAGCTTGAGAAGTATCTGGAGTGCCAAGCTAAGGAATTAGCAAGGTAGCATGGGTGTTGCTTGAGGGAGATACCACCACAAAGATTGGAGAAGCTCTGGGGATTCAGAGTCAGTGAATCAGAGGGTCTAGTGAGAGACGGGAGCTCAAGTGTTGAAGAAGCAAGAGGCAGTTGTAATGAAGCCAAAGGAACTGTTACATTTGAGTTATAAACTGTTAAAAACTGTTGCCTTAGAAGACAGCATTCCTGCATGTGCAGATATGGCACCTTGCTGGGGCCTTTCCCTGCATGGCTGTCCTCCTATTGAAGTCTCGGAGTCTGCCAATTGAATCTACAACTACTTAAGGGTGTCCTAGCCATAACCCTCCTTCCCTCTGTGTTCCAAAGGGCAGAAGTCCCCGACCACTGTCATCACTTCCGCCAAAAAGGTGTGACATCATGACACGGCACGCACCAGCGTGAGCACCGTGTGTGTGCGCAGCGCAGGATGTCTGGAAATGATTGGGAATGCCACCAGCAAGGTGTTAATTGGTGTAACCGATAGAGGGAGGTCACACACATAAAAAGGGAGCCCAGTTCTTGAAGCTCCTGCCCCCCTTGCTGGGAAGGTGCACAGAGCGTTAAAGATCCCCCACCAAGGGAGCCCAGCCAAGTCAGCCACTATGTCGTGATTTAAAGATGGTGTACCTGTACGCCCATTTGCCCTGCCGTGCCATTGTGCCAACGTATATCGTTGCAGTTAGAGGTGGATTTTGAAATAAGCATATATTATTACCATTAAGCACATAAACAATGAATCAGTTGCAGTTGCAGTTAGAGGTAGATTTTGAAGTCGGGGGGGGGGGGGGTCGGGGATGTCAGCACCAGTATCTTGACTTCTGGTTCCGGCACCATATGAGCAGCAGAGCTTAGCCACGGCTCAGAGAAAACAGCATATAAGATTGGCCTGAATAGCCAGAGGGCAACCCCTGCCTTGCCATCTTTCAGCTTCCTGATAGTGCCGCCCTGTATGGATTGCTATCTGATTAAGTACACCAACAATTACAGGGGTTTTCTTAAATCCATTGGCCTGCTGGGAGAGCCTATATATAAATGTTTGCTATTTAAAAAAAAAAGAAGGAGACTTTATTATCATTTTAAAGAAACCTTACCCCCATGAGGGTTCTGTTACATCTCTGCATGGCAGAAAGTGTCACATTTCTGAAAGTAGTATTAAACCCAAAAGCAAACGTTTATTATTTTGCAGCTTACCAATCCATAGATGTGACGGCTGAATTTTTTTTTTTTTTTAGGATTTCTTTCTTTTATTCTCACTTAATGATTTGGTCGGTTAATCTGTTGTTTTTCAACATAACAAGCTGTTCTACAGATGTAGTAGCTAGAGGATTGAGAAAAAAAACACTTAACATTGACAGAGGTGCTTGCAATGATCAGCTTTTATTTGTTTATATGAAATCTTTATTCCAAAATGAGCAAAACTGTTGTTGTAACAGCTTAAAACACATTAACTGAAGTTTTTTTTCTATTTGTTAGTGTATTTAAACATGTTAGTGCATTTAACACTCCCCTCCAACCAGACTGAAATTTCTACTGTTCAAAGGTGTCTCTTGCTCCTTCATCCAGAGTATAGGCACCTGTGATATGAGGTAGCCTGGGAACATGAGCCAGCTGAGTTGATAAATGCAAGCAATCCTCTCACTGGTATCTTTAAAGCAAGCAAATGTAAAGAGCTTTCTTCAGATGTAAACGTAAAGCAAAGCAGTGAGCAGTTTTTGTGCAAAAAAGGAAGCACACCACAGGCTCACTGCCAATCTCTCAGTCCCATACTAGCTTCCTTTGTGTATCAGAGAGCCAGACAGGCAGCAGGTGTTCAGCAACAAGTGTCTCAATTGCAATATATACAAATTTTCATTTTGGAATTACTACATAATTGCTACAGCAGATGCTGAGATTACTGCTTGTTTATGTTAAAACATTTGGTGGCTGCTACAATTGTATGAGTAGTTAGGGGCTAACTGCAGAGTTAACCTGCCCCAGTGATGCCCACTGTCTGCTGATGCTTAGATTGTGCATGCTGTTCTTCCTCTTTTCCCATAAAAAAAAAAAGCCTCTGCCCCACAACTACCGATGATAACTATTCCCTGCAGCCAAGAATAGAAATCATGTGGACCAACTATGTGAGTTCACTCTGCCTTACTAACGCATGTCCAGACCTGTTGGAGGTCTGGGACTTGGTTAGTCTACTTTGGATGTGGGAGAAATGTGGCAGGCCCAACCAGGACAGGGGCTTTTGGAGGGGACTGCAGGGTTTCTTGTTTTGCATTGCATAGTTTGCTGAGAAGGTTGTAGCAGTATGTAGAGGGTCTATCCATATTTTGTAATGTTACCATGTGGTCACACCCCTTTAGCACCTGATGGTTTATATTTACAAGCTTTTGGAATCTGAGCACAGGTATATCTTTTTTCTGTTGAAACACAGGCCAGTGGCTAGATCTGAACCTACTAACTCTCCCCCACTTGTCTTTATGCCCCATGTTGACATGGTGTCCACCATAGCATTTGCAGTGGAAAGGCCGTGTAGGACTGACCAGAAGAGTGATTAATTTGACACAGTTGGTCAGCTTAAACATGTATTGCAATATACTGTATGTGAACTAAATATCCCTGTTTTTCATTGAATAGTTTGCTTGGAAGGATGTAGCAGTGTGTAGAGGGTCTATACAGATTTTGTAGTGATAATGTATGTGACACATTTGTGGAGCATGCACTCCTTCTTAAGGCCTACACCTAAATGCCTACATTATTACATCACATTCGGAAGTGACATCATCAGCTGCTCCCTGTGTGTTCCACGGTTCCACGCAGCACCTGAATCTGCCAGCCTCATCCTTCAGAGTTCTACCATCACAGCGGCAACCCTGACACCCACTCTGTAGATGTTGCTACACCTCAATGCACAATGCTAATTACGTTTTAACACTTGTGAGCACTTTTTATCCCCATTAAACTACTATATATGCTACACTAAGTTTGGCACATGTGCTTTCTCCCCAGTTGTCTCCTAGGCTGCTTCTTGCTTCCCACTGAGCTGACCCACTGATCCATTCAATTAAAGCCTATGTATGGACTACAGATGGACTTTATGCACTAATTATTGATCTTTATTGATCTCATTTGAGTACCGTAGGCTCATTCCAGCACTTGTACCTTTGTGCCAATCCTCCTCCTGTTAGGTACATAGTTGGCCAGCTTGAGCACAGAATGCAATATACAGTAGGCTACTTATGAATTTCTGTTTTTGTGCAACAATTGCTATAAGTGTGTGAATATGTACAGCACTGTGCAGAAGGTTAATCGAAAATCTTATTGATGTCTAAGAGCAACTCTGGCAGCATTTAGTATGTAGTGTCCTGGCAAATCCTGATTAAGGTACATGCCCAAAACGAGCTGTCCACCACAGTTCACATTGCTAAAGTCACTGTAACAAGAATTCCATAGATAAGCACAATGATAGTCTCCACCTGTAGATGGTCCACTCTGACCTGTTTCACACAATGGAGCTCAGTCATAAATGTAGGGTAGCCAGGAAGTATATTTCTTATATATACAGAGGTTAGAGGGATGAGAGCAGGGGGTTTAGGGGCAAGGGGTAAAGGGTAGGGGGAGGTGAGGGTTAAGGGGAATAGGGCAAAAGGACTAAGAAACATAGAAAAAGGGAGAAGGGGTGTGGGAGGTGGGGAGGGGGGAGGAGAGAAAATGTAAAGTGGTGAAAAAGGACAAAAAGAATAGAAAGAAAAATATCACTCATAAAAATGTGTCACATCCCATTCACTGTCCATGCATCTGGGATTGCCCATATTGAAGATACAAAAGACCTTTCTCCTATTTAAGAAGAAGAAACAAACCCCACCCTTTCCAACTCTCTATTTTTTAACTTAAAAGTAGTGACAATAATAGAAAAATCCCCCTTATACCCTCTTTCCTTTCCCTGTATCACCTAACGATCATGTCCAAACACATAAGTCTAAGCCCTTGTACACACGGTTGGAGAATCCGTCAGAATGTGTCCTATCGAGCCTTGTCGTCGGATAATCCGACTGTGTGTGGTATGCATCGGACTGATTCTGTCGGAATATCCGTCGGACCATATTTTCCAACATGTTGGAAATATTTCCCGACCAACTGGGCCGGTCGGACATACTCCGATCATGTGTAGCGAATTTTGATCGGACCAAGAGCCACGCATGCTCAGATCAAATTCCTACATCAAAGCTATTGGCTACTAACCTGAATGTAGTCCCATCGTCATCACGTTCTGAAAGATAGGATTTTTCGACAACTTAGTCCGACCGTGTGTATGCAACAGTTTCGGACAAGATCCGACGGAGAAAATCCGACGGAGAAAATCCGACAGATTTGGTTGTCGAAATCTCCGACCGTGTGTACAGGGGCTAAGAAGAAGATTGTAAGTATAAGTAAATGATCAAGTATGGCTAGGCATCTGCCAGCCCATACTTAACAACATGTGGACCAGGCAATGGGTTGCGCCAAGTCCTGCAATGTAGGAGGCAAATATTGTGTCTATTTGTTCCCCCTTTCCGTGGTTGACCTAAACTTCAGATGATTAGAGTATGAGCAGATATAAATAGGATCAGAGCGCTATAGCGTACAGCCTAAAGGCTGACTTTAGTTTGTGAAGCATTTTTGAAGGGAAAAGAATGTAGTTTGAAGTTTGAATTAGAAATTATAGAGCTCTGTACATTCAAACAGACCTCATTCTTATGCCACACTGATCTCAAATAAATCCAGCTCTTGCCTGAAATGCCTGGCACCTTGGTTAAAACAACATTAAATTGAGTGACAATAATGAGGTTAACAAAACTGTGTATAGGAACTGAAGAAATCATACTGAGCACACAATCACCCTCATTTCTCCAAAATAAACAGGTCAGTACTGAAACGGTCATATACAATCTGTTAAAAACCAAACACACCTATGTTACAAGGTGCAGAAGGCAGATGGGGCACATCAGATCTCTTAAGGAGAATATGCAGAAGATCAATATTATTTTGGTGTTTATCAAATTGTAATTACATGGTTGCAATCTTGGAACACCCAATAAGAGGATAATATGTGACCGGTCTATACTACGTAGTTCACCAATGCCAGGAGCCTGGCAGACAAGATGGGTGAACTAGAGATACTATTGTACGAGGAGGATTTCGATTTTGTGGGAATTTCAGAGACCTGATTTAACAGCTCTCATGATTGGCTGGCAAACATTCAAAGGTATACCCTTTATCGCAAGGATAAAGAGGGTTAAAAAGGGGGAGGGCATGCCTATATATCAAGAATAATGTACAAGTGAATGTGAGAGGTAACATCACTAAGGGAGCTAGGGAGGAGGTGGAATCCTTATGGCAAGAGCTCCAAAGGGATGGAACTAAGGGGGAAATAATACTGGGAGTATGCTATAGGCCCCCTAACCTGAAGTTAGGAAGAGGAGACTGGTCTGCTATCACAATAGAACATGAAAGACACATAGCGGAGGAGAGCAAAAAAGCAATTTAAGTATGTAAATAGTAAAAATGGGAGGACAAACCATATTGGCCCCATAAAGAATGAGGAATGCCATCTGGTTACAAAGGATGGGGAGATGGCAAAGGTATTGAATTTATTCTTCTCCTCAGTCTTCACGAGGGAATTGGGGGGCTTCAGTAACCAAAACTGCAGTGTTTATCCTCAAGACACATCACAGGAAGCACCTCCATGGTTAAGAGAGGACAAAATTAAAATTAGACTTGGGAAACTTAACAGTAATAAATCACTGGGACCAGATGGCTTGCACCTGGTTGCCTGCACTTAGGGAACTCAGTCAAGTAATTGCCAGACCATTGTCCCTAATTTTTACTGACAGTCTATTGACTGGAATGGTACCAGCTGATTGGAGAAAAGCCAATGTAGCACCGATATATAAAAAGGGCCCAAAATACATCCCTGGGAATTACAGACCAGTTAGCCTAACATCAATAGTATGTAAACTCTTGGAGGGGATGATAAGGAACTATATACAAGATTTTAGTAATGAGAATGGTATCATTAGCAGTAATCAGCGTGGATTCATGAAGAATCGGTCTTGCCAAACCAATCTACTAACCTTCTATGAGGAAGTGAGTTCCCAGCTAGATAAAGGAAGTCCCATAGAAGTAGTGTATCTGGATTTTGCAAAAGCATTTAAAATTGATACAGTTCCCCATAAACATTTAGGCCGCGTACACACGGGCGGACTGTCCGCCCAACTAGGTTCGTCAAACAGTTTGACAAACAGTCCGTTCAAAATTAGCATGAACGGACTTGACCACACACGACGAACGAACAGTCCGCTGAAAACTTGCGCGATGACGTGAACGGCACGTACGACGGGACGAGAAATTCGGCGTCCGATACACTGCAATGCAACCTTCGCCGTGTAAAATCTTTCTGAGCATGCGCGAGACTTAGTTTGCCGAACAAGCCTACACACGAGCGGACTGTCCGCTCAAACCAAGTTTCAGCGGACAGTCTTACGGAAATTCCGAAAAACTTTGTTCGTCAGACTGTCCGCTGAAACTGTCCGCTGAAGCCCACACAAGAGCGGACTGTCCGCTGAAACACTGTTCAGCGGACAAAGTTGGACGAACAGTCCGCCCGTGTGTACGCGGCCTTACTGTAAAAATAAGGTCCGTTGGCATGGACCATAAGGTGAGTACATGGATTGAAAACTAGCTACAAGGGCGAGTTCAGAGGGTGGTGATTAATGGTGAGTACTTGGAATGGTCAGGGGTGGGTAGTGGGGTCTCTCAGGGTTCTGTGCTGGGACCAATCCTAATTAATTTGTTCATAAACAACCTGGAGGATGGGGTAAACAGTTAAATCTCTGTATTTGCAGATGATACTAAGCAAAGCAGGGTAATAACTTTTCCTCAGAAGGGAAAAACCTGGAAACCTTGCAAAAAGATCTGAACAAATTAATGGGGTGGCAACTACATGGCAAATGAGGTTCAATGTAGAAAAATGTAAAATAATGCATTTGGGTGGCAAAAATAAAAATGCAATCTATACACAGTGGGGAGAACCTCTGGGGGAATCTAGGATGGAAAAGGACCTGGGGGTCCTAGTAGATGATAGGCTCAAAATGGCATGCAATGCCAAGCTACTGCTAACAAAGCAAACAGAATATTGGCATGCATTAAAAAGGGATCAACTCCAGAGAAAAACTGATAATTCTCCTGCTCTACAAGACTCTGGTCCGGCCACACCTGGAGTATGCTGTCCAGTTCTAGGCACCAGTCCTCAGGAAGGATGTACTGGAAATAGAGCGAGTACAAAGAAAGGCAACAGGGCTGATAAAGGGTCTGGAGGATATTAGTTATGTGGAAAGGTTGCGAGCACTGAACTTATTCTCTCTGGAGAAGAGACGCCTGATAGGGGATATGCTTTCAATATAAAAATACCATACTGGTGACCCCACAATAGGGATAAAACTTTTTTGCAAAAGGGAGTTTAACAAGACTTGTGGCCACTCATTAAAATTAGAAGAAAAGAGGTTTAACCTTAAACTACGTAGAGGGTTCTTTACTGTAAGAGCGGCAAGGATGTGGAATTCCCTTTCACAGGTGGTGGTCTCAGCGAGGGGCATTGATAGTTTCAAGAAACTATTAGATACGCACCTGAACGACCACAACATACAGGGATATACAATGTAATACTGTCAAGAAAGACATAATGGTAATCCAGCTGCTTGTGGAAGATCTTTGCGCAGAATTCCTGTCTGAAGAGCCAACCGGCGCACGTGGGTGCGCAATAGTGCGAACGGGCGAATGCGTGTGGGCAATCGGGCACGTGAATGTGCACGGGCACACGCGAGTGTATGCGGGGGCTCATGGGTGTGCGCAGGGGCACGCAGACGCGCAGTGTGACAGCACTTGGTGCCAAGAAGCTTATTTAAAGGAGACTGTCACCATGCCTTCTTGCTGTCTGTTCTTCAGCGTTATCTGAGACCCTTGCTACTTGTTATCTACTTACCTGATTCCTGTCTACCCGGCCTGTTCCTGACTACTCCTGTTTTCTGTCAGTCTCCGACCCCAGTCTGTCCCAACTACTCTTCTGTCTCTCCCTTTGGCTTGATCATTGCCCGCTTGTTACTGACCCGACCTGCACCCCAACTACTCTACTGCTTCCGTCTGGTACCTGCTCTGCTCGCCAGTGTTGACTTGGCCTGTCTGACTTCCAGTGTCTCTGCGGAACTACAGGCCACCTCCTCACTATCTGCTGTTCCAGAGTCCCTGCCAAGCTACAGTGCATCTCCTTGCAGCCTGCTTTTCCAGTGTTCCTGCCAAGCTACAGTGCACCTCCTTGCAGCGTGCTGTTCCAGTTTTCCTGACGATCTACAGAACACCTCCGTGCTACCTGTTGCTTCGGCTGTGCTACAGAACTCTTCTCAGCTGTCTGCTGTGTTCCAGTCATCTGTTCCAGCCCGCTGTTCCTGTCAGTCCCACTTCATCCATTTCAGAGGTTGGCCCCAGCACCTGCCACCTGTCAGGCATTTATGCTCCTTGGCACTCTTGAGTCCCTGTCTCCTCTACCAGGGACTCTTGAGCCAGAGGCATACGAGAGGCCGATCCCTGCATTCTGGGCTCCATCACCAGGTATGTGACAAATACTGACATATAATCACACACATGGGTTGGACTTGATGGACTTGTGTCTTTTTTCATCCTCACCTAATATGTAACTATGGTATGAGACTCCGGAGCCCAAAATGCCAACATTAGTAAACAATAAATAAGAACACAATTAATTGTTTATTGGTTTTAAATGGCCAGTGAGTTTATTTTGGAGTAACCCAATACATAAAAGAATACAACATTCTTGCACAAAACTTAATTAAACAAATAACCTAGCCAAATTACATTAACTTTGTTCGGAGTCTATGTTGACCTATATAGAGGACACAATATTTAGAGCCAGAGGGCTATCTGATCATTCCCCGTTTAATGTTAAACTAACTACAGTTTCCCTCTGTGGAAAGTAAATCCTGAATGATTGAAAGTAATATCTTCCACAGATCGGATTGAAAATGGAATTGCAGGAGTTCTTTCTCTTTAATGAGGACTCGTCTTTTACATTGGTGCTATGAAGGTTTTTTTGCATGGAGTTCTTTTTAAGGAAATTAGTGGCTATAAAAGAAAAAAACAAAACAAGGGGACCTGGGAAGTAACTTTACAGAAAGATGTCATGCACACTAAATCAATATAACTTACCGATCCCACCCCCATCATTTACAGTTGTGGAAAGATGCCCAACAATTGTACAGACTTACTGTACAATGTGTGTCTATTAAGTAACGAGACTGATTAAATAACTCATCTTTATTTATATATAATACAAATATAATGCTTTTCCCCATTAATATATTCCCCATTTTCACTAATACATTTCTGCAGTCTTGTTTTCCACTGCTCGAAGGCATGGAGAAAAATAATTTCTGTCAGCTGTTTCAACACATCCACCGTTTTCTTCTTTACAGCATCAACTGACTAAAAACTTGTCCCTTTAAGCACTGATTTAACTTTTGGGAAAAGAAAAACATTTCATGGTGCTAAATCGGACAAATATGGAGGTTGTTCAAGTGTAGTAATGTGCTTGTCGGTCAAAAACTGCTTCACAGAAAGTGCTGTGTGAGTAGGAGCATAGTCCTGGTGAAGAATTAAACCATTTTCCCACAGTTGCGGCTGTTTTTTTCTCACTCTTCCTCTCAGCTTTATCAAAACTTCCTTATAATAATGCTGCTTAATGTTGCTTAACTGTTTTGCCTTCTGGAACCCATTTTTCCAAAATTATACCCTTGATATCGAAAAACACAATGAGCATGGATTCAGCTATCATTCAAACACTGAGTTGGAGGTCTTTACGAACAATCCATTTTTTTCTACATTTTCTTTGGTTCCTGAAATGCAAGGTCAGCTAGGGTGTTCATCCTTCACATTCTGACGTCCCTCGCTGAATTTTTTGTGCCACTCATACACGCGCACGAGACAGGCCGTCATTCCCATAAGCTGTAGTAAGCATTTGGAAACATTCTGTTGGTGTTTTGCGCAATTTTATCAAAAATTTCAAATTGACACATTGTTCAACTTTTAAACTGAGCTTTTTTCAGCACACTACAGAAAACACAACCAAACTAAATGGCGACTCACAATCAACTGAACGTCATAGAGTGTTGCTGTTGTCATGCAGGTTCAAACATGTTCAAGATCATCACACATGCAGTTATAACCGGTTATGACTGCTTTGTTTACTAGGTGGAATCACAGTCTCCTTATTTAATAGACATACCTCTTATTTCTGTTACCAAAGCTGAAAAATATGGTTATTTACTAAAAAATAAATATTACAAGGAAAGTCAAGGCTCAGAGGACTCCCACATGTGTAGGGCCGAACACTACCATGAAAGGCCAGGTCTGTCATAATTCTAAGACTATAGCAGATACTTTTTACAAACTCTATCAAACCTTATACGATATTAAAGTTAATTACAACCATAAGATGCTTCCTCAATTTGTTGGCCACCTACAACTCCCCAGTCTTAAAAATGCAGATAAAAACTTACTGAGCAGTCTGTTCACTCTAGAAGACTTACAAGTGGTGTTAACTAATGCCTCCAACAGTAAAGCAACAGGGGAGAATGGCCTCTCCTCTGAGGTGTATAAGCAATTCAGCAATATACTTATGTTCCTTGAAATATTTAATACAGCATTTGAAGTACGCTCCTTCCCGAGTCCATTAATGAGGCAATAATTATAGCCCTCTCAAAACTTTGTTCCTCCAGTATTAAGCTGGATGGACAACTCCTTTAACAAACATGACAACACTGATCATATTGGGAGGTAGGGAGGTAGGGAGGGAGTGCTTTCTGCTGTTCCTGACAGCACTGCAACACAGGTAGGTTGGCAGCGGCTGTCTGAGCCACTTGAATCTTCTGTCCACAAGTGGATGCAAAAACCAGTACAATTGGTAGCCAACAGCCCAAAGAGGGCTTTGTTTTTACTACAGCCCATTCTATTCTGTTTAATAAAATGTAGGTTGTCAAATTATAAAACCTGTGTCTGAATATATAATTATCATTAGAATAGCTGGCACTAAGGGTGTGTCTGTTGAGCATCATAAAACACTTTAACACACCTTCAGCACACCCCTCAGACCGTCTGTAGATTTATGTCTGGGACAGTGGCAACCCTGGTATTTTCAGATGTGGAAGATGTTCATTCTACCCATTGGTACTAGAGTGTTCTTCTTTCAGATTACCCAATGGCAGGACATGAGAGGTTAGACATCATATTACATGTCAAACGCATGGTGTGGTCTATATTATGTTTTGCCCATTTTACGTGGACAAGGCTATTAGACTGTTCTGGAAGAGAACCTCTGACCGTATCTCCTATATCAGAAATGTCTTACTAAACACGCCTATTGGGGGTCATATTGGTATTCAACATATCTGTAACTACTGTATGATGAGTCCTTAATAAAATTAGCCATTCTAGAAAAATCCTCTGAAAATCCACAGGGGTGGGGGATTTGGATAAAAAGGTTCTATGCAGGGAGATCAGATGGATTTATAACCTCAAAGCCACTACAACCCTAGGACTCAAATGACATACTGCGCTTCAAACCATTTCTCTAAGGCTCCACATGCTTTAAGTAATTATCTGGGACTGACATTTGACCACAACATACAGGGATATAAAATGTAATACTGACATATAATCACACACATAAGTTGGACTTGATGGACTTGTGTCTTTTCTCAACCTCACCTACTATATACTGTATGTTTTGTTCAACAATCAGAGGAAGTCAGCACAGCACAGGGATGGTGGGAACCCCGCATAATGGGCACAGCGGGTGTACACTCATAAATGGGAACTCAGCACAGGGATGGCGGGAACCCCTCATAATGGGCACAGTGGGTGTACAGGCCTGGGAACTCAGCACAGGGATTGTGGGAACCCCTCATAACGGACACATAGCAGGTGTGCAGACCTTGGAACTCAGCACAGGGATGGTGGGAACCCCTCATAATGGGCACAGCGGGTGTACAGACCTGGGAACTCAGCACAGGGATGTTGGGAACCCCTCATAATGGACAAACAGCAGGTGTACAGACCTGGGAACTCAGCACAGGGAGGGTGGGAACCCTATGGGAATTTCTATGCTTACGAATTTCATACAAAATACGAAATTTCGTTAACGAATTTCAGATCCAAATTAACAGAAACATGACTGGTGCTTTGTTCACCAATCAGAGGAAGCTATCACAGCACAGGGATGGTGGGAACCCCTCATAATGAGCACAGCGGGCGTACACTCAGAAATGGGAACTCAACACAGGGATGGTGGGAACCCCTCATAATGGACACACAGCAGGTGTACAAACCTGGGAACTCAGCACAGGGATGGTGGGAACCCCTCATAATGGACACACAGCAGGTGTACAGACCTGGGAACTCAGCACAGGGATGGTGGGAACTCCTCATAATGGGCACAGCGGGTGTACAGACATGGGAACTCAGTGCAGGGATGGTGGGAATCCTGTGGGAATTTCTATGCTTACTAATTTCATACAAAATACGAAATTTCATTAACGAATTTCCAATCCAAATTAACAGAAACATGACTGGTGTTTTGTTCACCAATCAGAGGAAGTCAGCACAACACAGGGATGATGGGAAACCCTCATAACGATAAATTCATCATAACGAACTTTCGTTTTTTTACAAAAAGTTACTGAAAATAAAGGTTAAAACCCCAGGAAGTCAGAACAGCACAGGGATGGTGGGACCCCCCCCCCCCCATAATGATAAATTCATCATAAGGAACTTTTGTTATTTTAACGAAAAGTCAACGTAACTAAAGTTTAAAAACCCAGGAAGTCAGCACAGCACAGGGATGGTGGGGACCCCTCATAATAGGCACAGCAGGTGTACACTCAGATCCGGGAACTCAGCACAGGGATGGTGGGAACCTCTCATAATGGACACACAGCTGATGTACAGACCTGGGAACTCAGCACAGGGATGGTGGGAACCCTATGGGAATTTCTATGCTTACGAATTTCATACAAAATATGACAATTCGTTAGCGAATTTCGGATCCAAATTAACAGAAACATGACTGGTGCTTTGTTCACCAATCAGAGAAAGTCAGCACAGCACAAGGATGGTGGAAACCCCTCATAATGATAAATTCATCATAACAAACATTCGGATATGTTACAAAAAGTTAACAAACCTAAAAGTTAAAAATCCAGGAAATCAGCACAGCGCAGGGATGGTGGGAACCCCTCATAATGATAAATTCATCATAACGAACTTTCGTTATTTTTACGAAAAGTTAACAAAACTAAAGGTTAAAAACTCAGGAAGTCAGCACAGCACAGGGATGGTGGGAGCCCCTCATAATGATAAATTCATCATAACTAACTTTCGTTATTTAAAGAAAAGTTTACGAATCTAGCAAAAAATCATATTTCGTAGGAATCTGAATTGCATTTTGTACACGAATTCCGAAATACGGAATGAAACGGAATGAAACAAAACAATTTTTTGATAGCGCCCATGTCTAATGGTCTGCGTGTCTGGGAAGTTAGTTACACCTGGCCCAATACTAAGAGACCTCTACACTATATAATGAGTTTATGCCTTCCCTCCTCTTGTCTGTGTCAACTGCCTGATTATCTCTGTTTTGATCCATATGTAGCTAATAGATCTTCTTTAGACCATGTGTTCCTATTTGGCCAGTTTGGATGTATATTTATGTATGTACAGAGACATATGGATATACTCACTACTGGTTATAAATTGCAATTGTAGTTGTCTGCTTCTCAAGTCTCCCAGCCATAGATGGCCCTTCAACAGGTCCTTTAATTGGACTGGCCTTATTTAGGTAATATAACTTCTTAATCCTCGACCAGCTTACTGACAAGCCGTTAGAATAATGGCTCTTTTTATAGCCAAAGTATAGTTTATTTGACGTTGTTCTTTTCTTAGATACAGATTATATCTTTTGACCAGGGCCTCTTCCGATTTCTGACTCGTGGGGTCGGCTACCTAGGAAGTTCTGTTGAGGTATTCATCACCCACGTCCTATTTCTTAATGGGTGTTGTGTTGTTATTGTGTATGTAACATAAATCCTTATGGGATTCTATATTGTTTTTGATGTAGACCTACCTTGTGCTCCCGTGTCTCGGTGGGTTTACCTCCTTTTAGCTCTGGTACCTGTCCAGGGGACTCTCTGCATGTTATGCCGCGTACACACGATAGGACTTGCTGGCAGACTTGGTCCAGCGGACCAGAATCTGTCGGACAATTTGATCGTGTGTGGGCTCCAGCTGACTTTTTTTCCCCAAAAGTCAGACGGATCTAGAAATAAAACATGTTTCAAATCTATCCGACGGGCTCAAGGCCGACAGACTAAAAATCGGGAAAACCGTTCTGTGTGCTAGTCCGACAGACCAAATACAATGCAAAGGCAGCTATTGGCTACTGGCTATTGAACCTCCTTGTTTAGTCCTGCTTACGTCATCATGTTCAAAGTCCGTCTGACCTCTGCCGAAAGTCTGTCGGGAAGACCGTCAGACTTAGTCCGTCGAAAAGTTTGGTCGTGTGTACGCGGCATTACTGCTAAGGTGCTGAGGTATGTCCCATTCAACATAAATCCTTATGGGATTCTATATTCTTTTTGATGTAGACCTACCTTGTGCTCCCATGTCTCGGTGGGTTTACCTCCTTTTAGCTCCGGTACCTGTCCAGGGGACTCTCTGCATGTTATGCCGCGTACACATGATAGGACTTTTCGGCAGACTTGGTCCGGCAGACCCGTAATCGGTCAGACAATTCGATCATGTGTGGGCTCAGCGGACTTTTTTCCCCCAAAAGTCCAACGGACCTAGAAATAAAACATGTTTCAAATCTATCTGACAGACTCAAGTCCAACGGACTAAAAATCAGGAAAAACCGTTGCGTGTGCTAGTCCGACGGACCAAATACGACACAAAAGGCAGCTATTGGCTACTAGCTATTGTACTTCCTTGTTTAGTCCCGCTTACGACATCACGTTCAAAGTCCGTCGGACCTCTGCCAAAAGTCCGTCCCACAGAGCAGTGGTGCTTGCACACCTATAGCTGGCAGATCTTTCCTAGTGCTGTCACACAGCTCAGAGAAATGGGAGTGAATTTAGTTTGTTTTTAGGATGTTTTTTTAATAAATGGAATTACGCTATGTCAGTTTTTGTGATCATCTTTCCTTTCATGTTCTGGAGTGCATAAGAGGATTCCCAAGCCATCGGGTAGACACACATCCATTTTAAAGCTTTGTTGACCCACCTTGACAAAAGCCCAAAGAGGTTCACACCCGAGGGTGAGTACACACTCTAGTGAGAGTCTACACATTGGGTGTTGAAGGATTTGCACAAGCACGGAGCACCTTACAATTCAAAATTGGATGAACTTAATATGCACTTTTTATTGATGCTTATTTATGCATGGCTTTCACTGGCAACATGCTTTTCTATAAACTATGGACTGCACATATAGGATTTTTATTTTATTTCATATACATGTTTTTTGCACTGATGCATCATTTGGTTGACCACTTTGGTTGATTTTGGATACTGATGAGGTTTTATATGTTTTTTTAATGCACAGATTTATTCATGTATTATTTGGAGCACAGCACATTAGCACTTTATTTTTCATATAAGTAGGAAGAGCAGCAGTTCACCATTTTAATCCATCCCATGAAGCTATTGTATTCCGATAGCCAGAAGAGTTCCTCGCCATTAGTATACAATGATCAGTGTTGTCTGCTCTCTAGCAGATGGCACTGATCGAGCAAGAAAAAAAACCCGTTAGGCTGGTTGTACAGAAGTTGATCGAGAGATTAACTTCTGTACAACCAGTCTGCCCATAGATGGATAGATAGATGAAAATTTAGACTGTCCCTGCCTAACCAGCCACATTTTAATCTATTTCATTTCTGTGTAAATTCTGAGTAAATTCTGTGTCACAAAGGAAAACCAACTAACCACCACTATTCACAATTGTTGTCACTAAACAAAGTGATTTCAAATTCAACCAATATATGAGATCGTGCTACAATTTAAAAATGCTTGAATAAATTAATAAACTATACAAGTAAAAATTACTAAAAGTACAAAATATATATATCAATACAATGTGTAACACAATATATATACTGTATATACAGTACCTTGAAAAAGTATTCATACCTCTTGAAATTTCCCAAATTTTGTCATGTTACAACCAAAACCATAAATTTATTTTATTGGGATTTTATGTGATAGACCAACACAAAGTGGTACATAATTGTGAAGTGGAAGGAAAATTATAAATGGTTTCCATTTTTTTTTTTTACAAATAAATATCTGAAAAGTGTGGCGTGCATTTGTTTTCAGCCCCTCTGAGTCCATACTTTGTGGAACCACCTTTCGCTGCAATTACAGCTGCAAGTCTTTTTGGGGATGTCTTTACCAGCTTTGCACATCTGCTGAACCAGCCGAGATTTAAACCGTGCATGGCAGACCTTAGTGTTCAAAGGACTGGACTCTGCATGAAACAAAAGTCTAACCAGGCTAACATTTTTCACCTATATTCCTGTTTATTTTACTGTTGCCTGAACTGACCACCAACACAAGGGAGCATTTCACCACTTATCTCAAATGTAATTGAGGAACAATTGTCCACAGACCAACAATTTAAAACAGCACGGGGGAAACTGACCATGCAGCACAGTTTATAACTCAGAAATACAGTACTTCTAATTGCTGTACTTTGTAAGCTGTTGTGTACATTACCTATTCCTGGCTAAATTGGTATGTCTTGATAGTAGTCCCCAACTATTTTAACCGCTTCAGCCCCAGAAGATTTGGCTGCTCAATGACCAGGCCAATGTTTGCGATTCGGCACTCTGTTGATTTAATTGACAATTGCACGGTAGTTCAACGCTGTACCCAAACAAAATTGAAGTCCTTTTTTAAAAAATAGAGCTTTCTTTTGGTGGTATTTGATCGCCGCTGCGATTAGATATTTTTGCGCTATAAACCAAAGAAGAGTGACAATTTTGAAAAAAACACAATGGGGGTTATTTACTAAAGATGATAGTTACATAGTTAGTAAGTTTGACACCAGTCCATCAAGTTCAACCTAAGTGAGTGTCTACAATTGTCCCTATCCCTGTACATTGTACACTCACATTGTTCCTTCATATACTAGGGCAAATTTTGGACAGAAGCCAATTAACCTACCGGCATTTCTTTGGAGTGTGGGAGGAAACTGGAGTACCTGGAGGAAACCCACGCAGGCACAGGGAGAACATGCAAACTCCTGGCAGGTTGTGTCGTGATTGGGATTCTAACCCACAGCTCTTTTTTTTTACTGCTAGGTGAGAGTGATAACCACTACACCACTGTGCCGTCCCAAGGAAAATCCACTTTACACTGCAAGTGCACTTGGAAGTAAAGTCACTGTAGATCCGAGGGGGACATGCAAGGAAAATAAAAAAACAGCATTTTAGCTTTCACATGATTGGATGATAAAATCAGCAGAGCTTCCACTCATTTAAGATCTACCCCTGATGCTGCGTACACACGACCGGATTTTCAGGCAGACAATCCGATCGTGTGGGGGGTAATTCGATCGTTTTTCATTTAAAAAATCAGACGGACCTAGAAATAGAACATGTTTCAAACCTGTCTGACGGACTCAATTCCTATCACGAAAACCGTTTGTCTGTATACTGGTCCGACGGACCAAACACGACAAAGCTATTGGCTACTGGCTATTGACCCTTTTAAGTCCCATCTTACGTCATCACATTTAAAAACAACCAGACCTTCGAATGGACTTAGTCCGTTTGTGTGTGGGCAAGTCCATTCGTTCGGAAGTCCACCGGAACTCCGCTGATAATGACCGTTGGGAAGACCGTCGGACCTAGTCTGCCGGAAAGTCTGGTCATTTGTATGCGGCATCAGATTTAGAGCGACTGCACTTCCAAGTGCACTTGCAGTGCAAAGTGGATTTGCCTTTCATAAATAACCCCCAATATCTTTTACATTTTGCTATAATAAATATCCCACATTTTTTATCAGCAAAAATCTTTTTTCCTCAGTTTAGGCCGGTATGTATTCTTTGACATATTTTTGGTAAAAAAAAAAAAAAAATCAATGATGATATATTGATTGGTTTTTCGCAAAAGTTATAGTGTCTACAAGATAGGGGATAGATTTATGCCATTTTTATTATTATTATTTTTTTACTAGTAATGGCGGGATCTGCGGTTTTTATCAGGACTGCGACATTATGACGGACACATCGGACACTTTTGACACATTTTGAAACCATTGACAATTATACACCAATCAGTGCTATAAAAATTCACTGATTACTGTGTAAATGTCACTGGCAGGGAAGGGATTAACACTAGGGGTGATCAAGAGGTTAACTATGTTCCCTATATGTGTTGGGGGATGGTACTGTCTAGGAGGAGAGAGAGAGATCGGTGTTCATACATAGTATGAACACACGATCTGTCTCTTCTCCCCTGAAAGAACCAGGATCTGTGACCGGGATCTTGGCCAAAAAGGCGAAGCAAAGTAAGGTAACGTTGTTTCGCCCAGCCGTGCCATTCTGCTGCAGTAAAACTGCGGTGGCTGGTTGGCAAGCGGTTAATGCATTTCTTTTTATGGAAGGCTCAAAGAGAGTGTTAGGTCTATGTCTTAATTCTGTCTGCTTAAAGGCTTATGTGAGCTAAGAATTTTTATTTTTTTAATGGTCCATTGTTTTGAGCAAACCATAAGTACTACTGGTTCTAATGTTCAGCACAATATGTCTACACCTACTGTTTGCTGTGTTGCACTTGACAACTACTTTTAGTATGCTAAAGAGTACAATGAATCTTTCACAGTCCTAGCAATGCCTCTCTTTCAAATGTCCACATATTCTAACACTATGACAGTGTTACCTTAATTAGTGGTTTCCATGATCCCATTCTATTATTTTTCACATCCCTGCAGTCTCCTTCTGTGTTGGAAATCAAGACACATACACTGCAGCAATCAATGGGCTCCTAGGTGGCCACCATATTTTTTTCTGGGAAGTGTTTCTATCACTTAATAATATTGATAGGTGCTGATATACCAGATAGTGCATTACAGAGGGCTATCATTCACACATGCACAAACTGATCACTTCCAGGCAAAACCATGGAAAGAGTGCTGCAGAGTGCTCCATATATTTGAGAGTGGCCTTCCCAACCTCTCTTATCACCTGTTCCCAAGTTTCATCATCAAGGGTCAAGTTGAGTTACTACAGCCACAACATAATTGTACCCACTGGCTATTTTCAACTGAGTCTGAGTCATCCCATTATTTTAAGTAGCTTTACAGATAAACATGACCACTGACTAGGACATGGAAATATACATGTTTAAGCAGGGAAAGAGAGTTGCCTGAAATACATAGATGAGGTCTGTGCCAGTTGGTAACAAGTTCTATAAGAGCAATCATATTCGTCCAGATACAGGGAACTATTTAGACATATACCAGGAGCAATTAATAAGTACAATTAATTAAAAAAAACACTGTGTGTATGTATTCCACACACAAAATTGTAATTTAATTGAAAAACTCTTTAAATGAAAACTTGCTAAATATATATGTCAAGTGCAAGACAATTCCTATATAATCAAAGGTTCATATGAGCACATGCAAGACTGCATAAATTAAATTGTCCAAATACGTGTTGAAAGTTGTTCCAATATCTTGAGCTGATATAAAAATCTTATCAAGCGTCTTCTATCGTCTACCACACTACTAAGTGAATCCATCACCAGCTGGAATAAACAAATTCCCAAGAGGTACTGTATATGCTGGCAATGTTATAAACCAACCAGTAAAGCATTCCCCTCTGGGAGTAAAAACCTGCAGTATCTATAATTATCGCCTTTCCATACTCATAAAGGTGTCATAAAGTACATCCATCCACATGTTGGGAGAGAAGAGTAACCTTTGCATAAAAAAAATGTAAAACATGTTTCTAAGTTCAATAGACTCATCCACATTGTGGTGTCTCCACTGAGACAAGTTAAATCATATGGTCTCTTAAAATGGGGTTAGCTCTGGCTGCAATTTCTGGCCGTGAGCTGCAAACCATCGTTCACATCCAAATCCCTGTCCTATGCATTTCATCATCTGACATGCACCAGGGGCGGTAGCTATGGGAACTCTTCTTTCTTCTACCCCAACACATGGATGGATGGACTGGTGGCTTTATGAGTATGGGAATGTGATAATTGCAGATACTGCAGATTATTACTTCCAGAGGGGAATGCTTTACTGGCTGGTTTATAACTTTACAAACATATACCTCTGGGGAGTTCATTTAATTTAACCGGTGGTGGATTCACATGGGGGAGTAGTGGATGATAGAAGACCTTATAAGATTTTTGTGTTGGCTCAAGATATTGGAACAACTGTCAACACATATTTGAACAATTTAATTCATGCAGTCTTGCATGTGCTTATATGAACTTTTGATTACACAGGAATTGTCTTGCACTTTACATTTATATTTAGCACAATTAATTTATAGAGTTTTTCAATTAAATTATAAGTTTGTAAATTAGTAAATCCGTTTGTAAATTAAATGGGCAAATTAAGTGGGTGCAATATATACACACTTTGTGTTTTGAATAAATTGCACTTATTAATTGGTACTCATGCTGTTCTCTTGCACATTTACATATTATGGATGATTTTATATCAATTAGATGGCAGCTGTGCATTTAATGATTTTTATTTTTCACATTAGTGATTCAGTTCTGTAATTTCCTTTATATACCAGGAACAGCATCATAAGGTATATAATATGAGTTCAGTTTGATTGATTGTGCTGTTTTCTCATTGTCAGCAAGCTTCTTTTTTTTTTTTTTTTTTTTTTAACATTTATGCTCTACGTACCTCCAATAGCTTATTCTTTTTTTAATGACCATTGCACAATGTATTTTGAAGCCTGTGTGTCAGAAAAATGCATGAGAAATTGCTGACCCCTATCCACAATTAGGATTCCTTTCTGTGTGAACTGGGAAAACTTGTATAGCTACTTGTATGATGACTATGTCAATGGCTACCTAAAGACAGGTAATGCCACATTTATAGCCCAGAGGACAATCTTTAGCAGTGACTAACACATATCCTACCTGCTGCATTTGTATTTTAAACTAATTAAAATTTAATAATTTATCATGTTATCCTTCTAGGGAAGGAAGCTCAAAACACACCATAGTTCAAAAATGTAAAAACTGACCAAACTGATTCATCGCAAAAAAAACTTTAATGTGACATTAAAAAAATAGATTTTAACAAATAATAGTCAACCAGAAAAATAAACCTGTAGATTGGAAATGTACATCGGGAATCACTATAGCTGTACAAGAGAGAGATTTCCAATGGAACAATGTCAAGGAATTGTAGCTTAATTTGGATTCTTTACAATGGCACCATCTGAATTGGTGCGGCACTGCACAGATTCCCAAAAGTAGTTCCTGTAGACATCTGTGCATGAACTCTTACAGATGTCTCTCAAATCACCCTGAAGTCTGACTGCATTGTCGGTTTGGAATCGTGCGAGTTCATCTGAACTCACACGATTTCTAACCCACAGCAGTGTGAACTTATACTTATAGTCAAAGTTTCATTGAAAAAGCTGAAGTTAAAAACTGATTGACTACCATGCAAAGCTGCACTAGATTCTGAGTGCTCCAGTTTTAGTAAATCTCTTTAATGTGACATTAAGAAAAAATCAATTTTAACAAATAATAGTCAACCAGAAAAATAGACCTGTATATTGGAAATGTACATTGGAAATTACTATCGCTGTACAAGAGAGAGATTTCTAACTGAACAATGTCAAGCAATTGTAGCCTAATTTGGGTTCTTTACAATCCATGAAAGCCAGAATTTAGAGAGCACCCGTGTAAATTCTCTTTTTCTTTTTGAATTACCATTCTCCCAAAAACATCCAAGGTTCTTCAGAGAGACACAGTGGGGGAGGGGGGGGGGGGGGGAGTTGGAGGAAGTTTCAATAAAACTGGAGAGTGCAAAATCAGTCCAGTTTTAGCCCACGTTCACATTGGGCCGATTTGGCATGCGATTTGACATGTCAAATCACATGCCTAATATGTGGCTATTTCCGGCAATGGCACGAACTCACACAGATGTCTGTCAAATCACCCCAAAGTCTGTCTGCATTGTCGGTTTGAAAACGATTTCTAACCTGCAGCAGTGTGAACCTAGGTTTATAGTCAAAGTTTCATTGAACAAGCTGAAGTTAGAAACTGATTGCCTACCATGCACAGCTGTACTAGATTCTGAGTGCTCCAGTTTTAGTAAATCTATTGCATTTGGTGATAACTTTTTTTGTTTGTTTTTACAGCAGGCTTTCTGTATGTGAGAGACAACAAGATGCCTTCAGTGGATGTGTTTGGGAATGGAGCTCATGTATCAGCAGGGGTTCATAGATCCTTATATTACTGACACAAGGAATTAGGGTGGCCCTCATGTAACACAGAAATAATTGGATGAAAAGCCAAAGTACAGAGTATGTAGTTGAGGCTTCCTGTATGCCTCATAAGGCTTAATTTCCTTTTTTACTTGGATGTTACTTACTGTTAATGTTTTTCTTTTTTTCTTGAAGTTAGATTTGCAGCGACCCACTGTTTGTGGGTTCTGCCACATGATTCCATGTGTAATTGTCTTCTAATGTCCCAGTACAATACACCTTGGCAGAGGCTATGGTTGGGTCAGAAAAAAGTAGTGTTATCACTTGTAAAAAACACTGCATGTTTTATAAATTCAGGTTCAGAGTCATTCATAAGTAGGTGTTTAGCAAACAGAACAGCTGAATGCAGAAAATAAATGGCAAGACTTCGTATTGTAGACTGTGTCCCTTTTGTCTAACTCAGCTGGAAATATCTAAGTATGTGTTAGGGGGTGGGGGGGTTAGCAAATGTTGAGTGTAAATTAAATTTCTCTTTGGGGTCCATTTCTTAAGGCCGTAAGGATTCAAACATAGTTACATAGTTACATAGTTAGTAAGGTTGAATAAAGATACCAGTTCATCCAGTTTAATCTGAGTGAGTGTCTACAATTGTCCCTATCCCTGTACATTGCACACTCACATCGGCCCCTACCCTCAAGGAGCCCACAATCCAAGGTCCCCATTTATATACTAGGACCAATTTGGGACAGAAGCCAATTAACCTACCTGCATGTCTTTGGAGTGTGGGAGGAAACCAGAGTACCCAGAGGAAACCCACGCAGGCACAGGGAGAACATGCAAACTCCAGGCAGGTAGTGTCGTGGTTGGGATTCAAACCAGCGACCCTTACTGCTAGGTGAGAGTGCTAACCACTACACCACTGTGTTGCCCAAACTACATATAAATGGCAAGGCTAGGAGGGTGGGACTGTGAAAATAACTGATGATGGGTGGGAGCTGGCTGTGTAATAGGCATAATGTGTGCTGATTTTACTAAGCAATGTGACTGTATTATCATATATTACATGTATGTGATCTAGCGTAGCAGGGAGTGCTCTGCCACAGTAAATATACAGTAGGTGGTCCTTGAATGGTTAAAATAAGCAGTGAGACCGATTGTGCAACAGATTTACTACATGATTACAGCATTAACCAATTGAGGTTCGCGACTTCGCGCTATAGCCGAATGACGGCCACAGCGTGGACCTGAATTTCCGGGAGGCCGTCATAGGATGACCTCCCCTTTGAATGCTCCCCGCATGTCCCCTGCAGGGCATGCGCGGTGGGTGCTGTGATCACTAAGTCACAGAGACTCGGGTGATCACCGATCCGAGTAAGGGGCCAATCCCGGCACCCCATACCACGTGATCAGCTGTCAGCCAATGAGCCGTGTGTAAACAAAAGCTCAGTAATCAGCTTTTTTTTCTCCTCACGCAAAAAAAAAGCTGATCACTTGCTTATGCTCAAGGGACATTGGTCCCAAAGTGGAAGGAGGCACATCTGTGCCTGCAAGTGCCACCTTCCATTGCCCACAGTGCCCACCACTACCAGCTATCAATGCCCATGAGTGCCAACCTATCAATGCCCACAAGTGCCACCTATCAGTGCCCACCAGTGGTGCCAATCAGTGCCTCATCAGTGCCACCTAGCAGTGCTGCCTTTCAATTTAACCTATCAGGGTCCATCACTGCCACCCATCAGTGCCCATCACTGCCAGCTATGAGTGCCAGCTATCAGTGCCACCTAATAGTGTCACTTCTCAGTGCCCACCAATGCCACCTATAAATACCCTTCAGTGCCACCCATCAGTGCCACCTCTCAGTGCCGCCTATCAGTGCCCACCAGTGCTGTCTATCAGTGCCCACCAACGCCGCCCTATTGGTGCGCACCAGTACCGCCCTATCGGTGCCCACCAGTGCCGCTCTATCAGTGCTCATCAGTGCAGCCTATCAGTGCCCATCAGTGCAGCCAATCGGTGCGCATCAGTGAAGCCTCATCAGCATACATCAATGAAGGAGAAAAATTACCTGTTTGCAAAATTTTATAACAAAATATTTTTTTTTTTAATTCGGTCTTCAGCCACAACATATAACGATCGGTAAGCTGAAATATATTTTTGATTTTGGGTTTAATACTGCTTTAAGTTTTGGCCACTAATCCTCAGAAAAGTTGTGGCTGCATTACATAGCGTTGAGTGAAGGGCAACAAAATTAATAAGGGGGAGAACCTCAATTGGTAACTGTTAGTCACCTCTCTCTGTTCTGCCCTTCCAGCTCTCACTGAAGCACCGGTCTGTGCAGTAGAGTGTTGAGATGCAGAACCATCTGAGGATGCCAGCATTATTGTCAGGATCCATTATAGCCAGTAAATGGCTACAGCACACTTTAGCTTGCTGTCGGCTGAATCTATGTCACAGAAGTGCAGAAATAAGTGCATTCATGTGACCCAGAAGAAAATTGGGGCCACAAATGTTTTGGAAATACTTCCCTTTTAAAATGTGGAACTCCCTCCGTCAGGAAGTTGTACTAGCTGAAAGTCTCAACATCTTCAAAAAACTTTTAAATGGCTTCTTCAGGAAGCAGAATATACCGAGCTATGGGAATTGTTAGAGAACAAAAATAACAAATACATACATACACACAAATATTTTTAACTGGGCATACCTGTGTTTTTTTTTATGTAACATAAAAAAAAGTAAGCACAAAAGCTAAGGCTTCAATATCATAGCAACTAAATAATGGAGATTTAGATTCTTACAGAGGTTCATTGATAACTGGTTTTCTTGATAAAAACATGAAGGATAGTTAGTGCAGAGTCTCACTCACAAGGAAACTTGCGTTGACTGTACAAGACATGTTTGCTGCTTTGCGGTGCCTGACTGAAATAAAATAAAAAAAGCTTAAAAACACAATAAAATAATCCTAGAAGTATGAGAAAAGGAACTTAGTTATGCATAAGTACAGTACAAAAGAAATTCCCGGGGATTTTACAGTTGCTTGGATTACTGGAAATCCACTGTAAATTCAGCATAACCATGTATACTTAGTTAACATTTATTAGCAGCCTTCACTTTTCTGGTTGAGGCTGTTCTTACTGTTTTACTTCTTTCAAAGGTGAACATGACTAATGCTTCAGGGATGAAGAATGAAACCCGAGAGCCATACAGATTTAGCCCCCCTGCAGAATAGAGTATACAGGGAAGTGTTCTAGGCATTTTTCCATGATGGTTTATATTTACAGTGGAACAAATACACAAAACAAGATATGCAAAACTAATAAAACAATGGTCACTTGTGAAATTCTATAGCCATGCAGAAAAGCTGGAGACCAAGCAAAGCAGATGTAATCTAGTAACAAAGTAGTGGGACATAAACAGATACAGTTATCTGGGCCGGGGTGGACAGTGGGGCTATTGCCCCTTGTGTCAATGCTTATAAGATATGTTGGGTAGTTGCCCCTAAAGCCAACAGTTCTTAGTCCTCTCCTTAAATGCATGCACTGACCTTGTTGCGGGGCATAATGATTCACTCTAATGCCCTGTACACACGGTCAGACATTCCGATGACAAAATCCGTCGGATTTTTTCCGACGACAAAATCCGTCAGATTTTTTCAGATGGATTTTGGCCCAAATTTGACTTGCATACACATGGTCGCACAAAGTTGTTGGAAAATCAGATCGTTCAGAACGCAGTGAAGTAGAACACATACGACAGGACTATAAAGGGGGCAGTAACCAACAGCTTTCATCTCATAATTTATTCTGAGCATGCATGACACTTTGTCCGTCTGAATTGTCTACACATGATCGGAATTTAAACGATCGGATTTTGTTGTCGGAAAACTTTAGAACCTGCTCTCAAACTTTGTGTGTCGGAAATTCTGATGGAAAAAGTCTGATGGAGCCCACACACATTCGGATTTTCTGACAGCAAGATCCGATTGCACATTTTCCATCGGAAAGTCCGACCGTGTGTACAGGGCATTACTGTATGTTAAGGTGGTACACATTCAAGAGGATGTGCTCTCTCCAGTCCATTTTCTGGGTGATACAAAGATGGATTAAGACAGAATGGTGATGAGAAAAAAATGAATCCCCAAAAAATGGCAGGAGACAGGGGCACCCGCAATATGGGAGTGGGTTGATGCTGTAGAAGAGACCTATAAGATGGAATGCTTATGTTGTAGTCTGGAGGAGAAGAGCAACAAGCATATCATCCAGAAATGGAAGAGTTGGCAAGAATTAAAAAAAAAATGGTGCATATCAGAAGGTTTAAGGGTATAAATTCCACACGGGTACGAATCTGGTAGAGAACAGCAAGTGTTTGGAGGTGGTCTACGGGGTTAGTTGGGGGGGGAGTGGCAGGAGGGGTGGGTGGTAGGGAGGGGTGAACTAATTGGTGATGTTAGAAAGAGGCGGGTGTAACCTAAAAGGTATAAGAGAATATGTGTCAGAATAACATATGATATAATATAGAATGATAATTAACTACATATATTTATAACAAAAAAAAAAGGAAAGATAAATTGCCACAATGATGTGAAGATGAGAGGGATTCTGAACATCAAGCTGATTTGGGTCCTTTGGAAATAATTGAATTCACTGACGTGGTAAAAAAAAAAAAAAGAAGAAGAAAAAAAGACAGAATGGTGCCTGAGTTAAGGTAGCAGCTTTGCCCCCCCCCCCCCCCCCCATCCCTTACATTGAAAATAATAAGGATTGCAATAGGAATAGATAAACTGATCAATTTTTATTGTATTTCCTGGCATGGTCCACTTAATCAACTGTCTATAAAGACATCCTCTTATGTACAGTGACAGACATAGCACACAGCTTTTATGTGTTCAAATGTTTATTGGTGAAGGAAGGATAAATACAGTAAACAGTAAACATGTCACTTACAAACAGTGGGGGTTATTTACGAAAGACAAATCCACTTTGAACTGCAAGTGCACTTGGAAGTGCAGTCGCTCTAAATCTAAGGAGTACATCGGAAATGAGGGGAAGCTCTGCTGATTTTATCATCCAATCACGTGCAAGCTAAAATGCTGTTTTTATTTTCCTTGCATATCCCCCTCGGATCTACAGTAACTTTACTTCCAAGTGCACTTTGAGTGCACTTTCAAGTGCACTTGCAGTGCAAAGTGGATTTTCCTTTAGTAAATAAGCCCCAGAGTGTCATGAGGTGATTAGTACAATGAACTGAAATTGAAATGAGGATTGGTACAAACATAACAATAATAATGCATTGTAATGTAGTGATCATAATAAAAACAGTGTTGTCAGGGTTCATTAGACCATTGGCACCCAAAATGGGGGGAACATTACAAAAAAAAAAAAAAAAACATGACACGTTAGACCCATATCATACCAAAGACTGGGAGTGAGGTGAAAAAAGAAATACTGTAATAAGCCCTAACCCAATCGGTTGGGAAGGCCAAAAATAGTGTGAGAGATGGTAATCTAAAGGAAGATTAGGTATCGGATACCGGAGGTGGTAAGGCTTTGGTAAATTATACAGGTAAAAGAATGGAAAATATTGGAGAGACAAAAGATGGGTGAGGGAGGGGGCAACTATCCCCAGGGGGGGGCCTGGGTCATCTAAAGAGTGATGTTTGAGTTGCACTGTGTTAATGCATGTGAGTAGTTATGGCGGTATTAATGTTCAAAGTTGAACAATAGTAAATAGTTCTCAACCAAAGGGCTCCAAACCTTCTCGTAGTGAGACGCTTTATCCAACAGTACGGCTCAACAATGGGCCTCAGGATCTTGTCAAGGTATCTTTGTGCATTCAAAATGCTATCAATAAAATGCACCTGTGTTTGTTGTCCATAGCAGCGCCACTGTCTCCCTTGCCCAATGAGAAGAGAGACAGTGGCGCTGCTCCCATGCATGTTGCTGGATTGGATCAGACTCAAGTAAGGACAAGGTGGGTTGGGGTGTTCCTGCAGCAGAGAAGTTTTTTTACCTTAACTCATAGAATGCATTAAGGTAGAAAACCTTGAGGCTTTAGAACCACTTTAAAGCAGTAAATAGGGATGAGCCTGCGGTTTGAATGGAATGTAAGTTTGTCTCGAACATTGGATGTTTGTTTGCTCGCAAACGGACCGAACATATGGGACATCTGGGGGGAAATTTGAGCACTGTGGAACGCCCCATAATGCACTGCAAGATTGCAGTCCATTGAAGTCTGATGATTGGCACCTGACCATACATTACAGCCGCGAGCAAGTTTAAATTAGATTTTTTTCCTTTAGAAATGTAATTTTGCTGTGGGACTGTAAAACACATCAGACAGATGCGCTACTTTACACGCAGACTAAGGGGACCCCCCGGCACGATATGTAAAGGAGTGTTTCATTTTCATTGTTTCACTCTAAGCAATATTATAATCATTGCTCCTAAAAAAACTGTAATTTTTAAAACTTTTTTTTGCATTGATTCATGTCCGCCTGGGTCAGTACCTGGGACCCTATATACTTTTTATGGCAATAACTTGCATATAAGCCTTTAAAATGAGCACTTGATTTTTCATGTTCGTGTCCCATAGACTTTAATGGTGTCTGCATGTTCGCAAAAATTCTTTGCCTGTTCGCATGTTGTGGTGCAAACCGAACCGGGGGCTGTTTGGCTCATCCCTAGCAGTAAACTAAAGTTCAGAAGTTCAGACCTTCAACTGAAGGTCAAATGTACCTGTCAATAAATTCTGAATAATTTTAGAAGCCTCTCAAATTGATATCAAACTAATGCCATTGACACTAGCTCAAAGCCCATGAAAACTGATCTTTAATTTTATTTTTGACTTTGGGTTTGTTTTAAGCTGGGGTCAGACCTGAGCTGCTCGAGAACCTCTGGGGTAGAAGGTTTTGCTGCCTGTTAACCACATCTGTATAATATATGTGTTATATTCTGCTTTGTTTTCCCCTCAAACTGTAAAAAATGTTCTAAATCTGTACCTATGTACAGTGTTTACTTCTATGCCACCAATGAGCCCCAGCCTTCTGTCACCCAGCGATGATGATAGTTGATTTTACTAGAATGAGAACAGTTCAGATTAAAATTATTTTATTATTAATTATTGTATGCTTTATTTTTATTTTTTACTGTAGAAAACAATTGGGGATAATCAGGCAAGGTAAGAACCTCAATTCTTGACGTTACCAATGGGAAATGGTGGCCGCCCTACCTTTTCTGAATTTGGCCAGAGATAAATAATATGTACGTGACAAGCTGCATTTTTGTAGGCATGCTTTGATACCGGTGATAACTTCTAAAGCTTGTATGATGTTGCACATTTGTGTTCACAGTTTTCTGCCTTTAATCTGTTTAAGAATAGCATGAATAGCATACATGATCCCTTTGATTAAGCTGAAGCTTGTCGGCTGATAAAAGTTTTTCCTGTGAAGACATCATTGGTGTGCAGCTCTTCTTTTGGCTCATACTGAGCTAAGCATGCATGCTATGTTTCATGTATCTTTCAAAAATTCCCCCCCAGGTCAAAAAAAAATGTCTTTATGTCACACTCCTTTATCTCAAATACCTATTTCACAATCACACACAATTTTTATATTTATTTGTGCACAATCTTACCATCAGATGTTTTTTTAGCCAGTGTTCACATATGGTAGCCAGGGTATCTGTCCTTCATTTAGTATTTATTTAGAATTAATGTTGGCTTATCTCTATAGTTGAGAAAAATCCAAACATTTCAGTTTTGACTTACATATCTTAGCCCTTGTACACACGATCGGAGATTCCGACGGAATGTGTCCGATCGGAGCGTTTGATCGGATATTCCGACTGTGTGTGGTCTGCATCGGACTGTTTCCGTCGGAATATCCGTCGGACCAAATTTTCCAACTTGCCGGAAATATTTTCCGACAAAATGCTCTGATCGGACATACTCCGATCATGTGTAGAGAATTCCGATGGGACAAAGTGCCACGCATGCTCATATCAAATTCCTACATCAAAGCTATTGGCTACTAGCCTGAACATAGTCCCATCGTAACGAAATTACGTCATCACGTTCTGAAAGATCGGATTTTCCGAAAACTTTGTCCGACCGTGTGTATGCAACAGTTTCGGACAAGATCCATCGGACAAAATCCGACGGACAAAATCCAACGGATTTGGTTGTCGGAATCTCCGACCGTGTGTACAAGGGCTTAGAGTTAAAGGATAGGTTCACCAATCACATGTTATATATCACTCAGTAAAATCAGTGTGCTATCCCTTTAAATTAAACATGCATAAATAAATGTGTATAAATAATGAAAACCAACAATTAATCAACAAGTCAAAATAAATATAAAATGTTGAAAGGTGCAATAAATTCACAAATAAATAAATATAAGTAAATCAGGCATACATGCTCAAAATAAAGTGAAAAAATATATTGCATATTTATCTGATACACTTTTATTTATTTATTCATGAATTGATTGCACCTTTCATCATTATTTTTCATTGATAGTGCACTGATTTATTGAGTACACATTATTTTACATATCTTGCATCTAGATTTTGATTTTGGTGCAGCAGTCTCTATGTGTTAGTCCAAATCCTTTACACTTAGGGCAGGATTTTTTTTTACATCTTACACCCATATAACATGTAACATGTAACATGCAGCTAATCACCTGCCTCCCACCTCCAGAGCCCTCTGTCTGTGACAGTGAGCAGGGTTTCTTCTTCCCCACAGCTGCTGCTGTCACTTTTAAAATCAGCATGGCTATGCAGGACTTCAGACAGGCAGCTTCGTCATTCATTTGCAGGGATCTGTGAAAGGATAAACTACAAGTCTACAACCATGGCAGACAGATTTGCAGCTTCATGGACTGCGAGGGTACTGGTCAGCATACTAGTAGTCCATTCACCCTACCTACTGCTCTGAAACTGACAGCCAGTACAGGGTTGGAGGCAGTATCTGTAGGAGCTTAACATTGCACTCAAGGGTGCAATGATCTGCAGGCTTCCGTGAAAAAATAATATTTTTTTACCTTAATCATTCTCTGCATTAAGGTAAAAAAACGCAAATACCTGGCTCCTCTTTCAATTCAGAGATGTATCTGTCTGCAACAGCACTGCTTTCTCTTCCTGTATTCACAGGAGACAAAGGCAGCAGTGGAAGTCACTGGCTCCTGCTGTTGTCAGTCAATACCTGTAAGGAAGAAGTGGGGGGGTGGGGCCAAGCTGCATTGTGTGTCTATTTACGCACATATTTATGAAATGTTGCACTTGTCTTTATGATAATCTATCTGCAATAATAACTTTTAGATGGTAAGTGGAGATTCCTGGTGTGCTTGCAAATATGTACAATGACTTTGCATCTCCGGTATCCAGCTGCAGCACCCATTACTGATGAGCCTTGTTTCCAGGAAGGTGTGTGATTGGAATATTTATAAGACTGTATTTACACACATAGCCTGGCTTGGGAGCACACCTGCATGAGTGCCCCCATAGCAAGCAGCTTACTGCGGGGGCACTCAAAGAAAAAGAGGAGCAAACAACACCCTGGCAGGGAACCCCACAAATCATTGTTTGTTTATATATGAAACTTAAGTAGAAGGATGCCGGATATTGTAATGCATCATACCAAGCAGATATTCATCTTTACCTTACTTAAGCCAGGTGAAAAGTTGCTGACTGTGTGATGCTAAACATTGGAGTTTAAAATTAATTATATCCATGGGTGTTAAAAGAGGGGCACTTGGCTGCAGAGGCTCAGCTAAAGATATGATTTGGGCTAGTTCACCTTTCAATTTGTGCCTTGTAGACTATTCAGCCTTTGAACCAGAGATTTTTCTGAATGCAGACAAGGGAAAGACGTGCCACATTCCATTCACCTACACATGTACATTTGTTTAACACCACAGCATACAAAAAAAAAATACTCATAAAAATAAAGTAGCACATGCAGCATGCTGTGCCAAATAGTGGTCGCAGGCCGTATTCCGCTATCAGTGGGAGGACTTTAATTGGACACATTTAAACAGAATTTGAGTCTAAACAACAGACTGGCACACTCAGCACAAGTATTTAAAAAGTAAACACTTACATTACCTATTCTTATGAGACTTACCTTAAAGAAACTTTTTATATAGTCGGTGACTGCTTAGAGCAGGCACTTCAGTAAGAAGTGCTTGTGGACAGTGCCCCCCCCCCAGCATTGGTGGTCAGTGGCTGACTTTTGTAATAAACCCCCTTAAAGGTTTGGGGGTCAGTAGCTGGCTGGAACAATTATCCCCTCCCTTAGTATTGGCAGTCAGTGGCTGGCTAAAATAATATAAGGGATAGAATCTTGCGACCTACACAAAAAACAACACTAATTATATATGTAACACAGTGTATGTGTGCGAAAGGTATTCAAAGACTAGCTGCTAGCTCTGATTACATCCCCATATGCATGTGAACAAAAATCAATATATAAAAGTGCAGCGCTGCACTTTTATATATTGGCTGAAATAATAACCCCCTATCCCAGCTTTGGTAGTCAGTAACTAGCTGGAAGGTTTCTCTTATATTCCCTGGTTGTCTAGTGGGGTACTCCGGGGAAAAAAAAATCCATCACTTACCTGTCCTGCAGTACTGCACAGGACAGGTAACACACTGTGCCTGACAGCACCAACATGAAATACAAGTCCCATTAGTAGAGAACACAGGTCCCACTATGGTTATTGTTGTAATGGTGTCTACTTTACTGGTAAAAAAAAATCTATAATTGGACTGGTTTGAGTACACTAGCTTTGTCCGAAAATACTAAACAATATGTACAATATGGAGCTTACAGTTAATCTTTGAAAACATTGATTTCTAGAGTATTTCCTGTTAACCCAATAATCTTTGCACTCATACACAATAATACAATTTCTCTAAGATGTAGTTTTGGATATAGTGTATAATGAGTGCTATTTAAAGGGGAATTATTTTAGTAAATTTAGTAAGGTTTGTCAACAGTTTGCACTAACCATTTCAAATGGGAAATTCAGTTCTAAACACAATTGGCAGAAATCAGACAAAAATGTAACACATAAAAAGTTTGTAATGACTGAAACATTTATCTAAGCAAGTGCAGTCTTCTTCTGTAAGGCTGAGAGCTGTCATTGTGGTGGAGGAACCTGTCTTACCTGTCAAATTCCTCCTCCCCCATTCCACTAGTCCACCCTATAAAAAGAAGTGACAGTATTGCAGCCCTACATTCCTCCAGGTTTCACAGCCTGGACACTGGACAGCTCTGGTTTGGTGACAGTGATGACAGCTCAGCCACAATAGCCTACAGTGGAAGCAGCAAAAGTAGTGGTTACTGCCTGGTCTTGAAGCTAACCCAGGAGCTGACACCATGGGTGTCCTCCCTATTCTGGTTCTCTCAGTTCTCTGTCTACTCAACACAGCATCTACAGAAGATAAAGGTAAATATGCATCCATTTGTTTTATAATTAGTCTGATTCTTAACCAAGTTTGGGTTAAATGTTTTTTTTTCATGCATTGAATACCCACGATCTAATTTGTGCTCTATACAGGTATGCTGTTTGACCAAAGAGCCTGCATATAAAAATTATCTGATTTAATACCATTCTTTGTCTTCCATGGAGAATACAAATGAAAAGAAGAACCCATGTTGATCTACAACACTGACATAAAATATAGACCCCTTTCACACTGAGGTAGTTTTCAGGCATTTTAGAGCTAGAAATCGCCTCCCATTCACTTCAATGTGTCTTTTCACATTGGGGCGGTGTGCTTGTGGGACTTTAGGAAAAAGTCCTGCAAGCAACATCTTTGGGTTGGATTGGGAGCGCTGTATACAGCACACCCAAAATGCCCTGCCCATTGAAATAAATAGCCAGTGCTTCCTCTGTTTAAGCGGTGCTTTTCAGGTACTAGCAGGGCATTTTTAACTCCTTCCTCTGGGTTAAAAGCCCCCTGCCAGGGGCTAAAAAGCTAAAATGCTGCTTAAACAGCTCTAAAGCACTGCTAAAATGAGTGACAGTGGCCCCATTGTGAAAGAGATCTTAAGGTTCCTTAATAGTTATTGGTAGTACTCAACATTTCGAAAATGTATACCGTATTCTCATTTTCTATCATATGGTTAAAGTAAAATGTACGAGGAATTTACTGATGTAAGACTCCTTTCACATTAGCGCGTCTCCAAAGTTGCACAATATCCAATGTGACTTTTGAGCATAAATTTCGGTGCAATTTTGATTTGAATTTACATTCTATGGATCAAAAACACATCAAAAGTCACACCAAAGTAGTGCAGGCAACTTTAACCACTTAAGGAGCAGCCTCGTTTTGAGATTTTGGTTTACATGTTTAAAACATTTTTTTTGCTAAAAAATTACTTAGAACTCCCAAACATTATATATTGTTTTTTTTTCTAACACCCTAGAGAATAAAATGGCAGTCATTGCAATACTTTTTTTCACACCGTATTTGTGCAGCAGCTTTACTAGCGCACTTTTTTTTGGAAAAAAATCACTTTTTTGAATAAAAAAATTAGACAGCAGTAAACTTAGCCCAATTTTTTATATATATTGTGGGAGATAATGTTACGCTGAGTAAATTGATACCCAACATGTCATGCTTCAAAATTGCGCCCGCTCGTGGAATGGCGACAAACTTTTACCCTTAAAAATCTCCATAGGCGACGTTTAAAAATATGTACAGGTTGCATGTTTTGCGTTACAGAGGAGGTCTAGGACTAGAATTATTGCACTCGCTCTACCAATCATGGCGATACCTCACATGTGTGGTTTGATCACCGTTTTCATAAGCGGATTCTACTCACATATGCGCTCACTTCTGCGCTCGAGCTTGGCGGGACGGGGCGCGTTTAACATTTTTTTTATTATTACTATTTATTTTACCTTTTATTTTTTATTTTGACACTTAAAAAAAAAAATGTCACTTTTATTCCTATTACAAGGAATACAAACATCCCCTTGCAATAGAAAAAAGCATGACAGGTCCTCTTAAATATGAGCTCAAAAAGGTCAAAAGGTCCTCAGATATCAGATTTAGACTAAAATGCAATAAAAATAAATGAAGAAAATGTAATTTAAAAAAATTATTTTAAAAAATTGTCCTTTTAAGAGCTGTGGGTGGAAATTACGTTTTTGACGTCGCTTCTGCCCAGCAATTGTATGTAGAAGGGTGGGGGCCATCTTCCCCTCACTCGTCTCCACGCACAGCTAACGTCAGGACGCGAATGCCTCTGCCAACAGCTCCGGTAAGCTGCGGAAGGCACAGGGTCATGGCGGGGGGGTGCCCTCTCCTGCCACGATCTGCGGTGGGTGGTCCGTAAGTGGTTAAGTCACAGTGATTTGAACGGATACTATTGACAAGAATGGTGTGCGATTTGTAATGCAACTTTGATGTCCAAATTCACATGACAAATTCATAAAAGTGTGAATGGACTCTAAGCCACTGTTCACACTGGTGCGACTTGTCAATTTTACAGTTCCAAATCGCTTGACAAGTCACACCCTATTGCTGGCAAAGGAACCATTCATATCTCTGTGACGCATGTCGCAACGAAAAAGGTTTCTGCACTACTTTTTACTGGTTTTATTGCAACTTGCATTGACTTCTGTAAAATTAAGTCACAAGCTGCAATGAAATCAGCCATGCAAATCGGTGTGAACTGGGGCTAAGTGTTTAACTGGAACATAGTATCTCTTTAATGTTCTAAAGGTGAAAAAAAAACTCTAATGCCCCGTACACACGAGCGGACTTTTCGACATCCAAACTCCGACGGACTGAGTCCGGCGGACTATCCGATCGTGTGTGGGCTGCAACGGACTTTAGCAAAGCTAAAGTCTGACGGACTTTAGAAATGAAGCATGCTTTAAATTTTCCCGACGGAACTCCGCCGGACCCGGTCCCCTTTGAAAAATCCGCTCGTGTGTGTGCTACTCCGACGGACTAAAACCGACGCTAGGGCAGCTATTGGCTACTGTCTAGGAACTTCCTACGTCGAATCCAGTCGTACGTCATCACGTTCGACTCCGTCGGAGTTTGGTGTGATGGTGTGTGGTCAAGTCCGTTCGGTCGAAAAGTCCGCCAGAACTCCGTCGGAACTCCGGCGGAACTCCTTTGGAGGTCTGTCAGACTTAATCCCTCTCGTGTGTACGGGGCATTAGAAAAGCTCTAAGAAAATTGGGAGAACGATCATCTGGTTTTCCTTGCTATGTTACATAGCAAATTGGATGTGTAGGAAAACAGTACACATTAAACTAAAATCATTTGTTCTGTTAATGTACATGGAAAATTTTGGAGTTTGTCCTTTCAGAAAATTTTATTTGGAAAGTCTGAATTGGGTTTTGAACACGCTATACGAAAACCAAACACTTGTGTCTCTTATGGCATTTTTCTTCTGATTTTCTCATTGTGTGTACCCAGCTTAAGTTTGATGGTGATTGTTTAAATTAATCAAAATGATTCTCATTCTGAAAAGTTTAAAGAGCTGTTTGTTTTGTCCGCTAACACCAATCTGATACAGGTGTCAGGCTGGCCATACACGGTTCAAATGTTTGGCTGAATGTACCAAGTTGATCGGTCGATCAACTTGGGTACAACCAGCTTGCCGGATTAGTTTGTGATTATTGTTAGTGGCTGCGTGGCTATTGTTGGTAACACATACAGACTATATAAAAATATGTATATTCTCATTTAACCTATAGGAGCTTAGTTATTTTCTCCCAAACAAAAAAAAATGTAAAAATGAATACGAACTATGGTATGAAGTGATTTCTTAGGATTTTGTTATAGCAAAAAAATAAAAAATAAATGAATAACATGTACAATATTTACATTTAAACATGTAATTGACAAATAAAGATACAGATAAACAAATTAAAGTTCTCAACAGATTAGGCTTATCTCACATTTATAAATCACATTAAAGCAAAAATTCATTTTATCCTTATTCTACTAAAAACAGTTGATAAAATGTATGTTACTTTAGTTAATAGAATGTCCCTAAGGTACTTACGAAACTGGTTTCCCCTCTAGCCATGGAAGGGATTAGATCTTAGCAACTGATCTGTTTCGTTTGGTGATAGAGGAGTAAAAATAAAGTTCAATATGCTTAGGGTGATCACTGATCAGATCCACAACTTCGTGAGAACTTTCTGGCGCAGAATATGAGAAGACTAAACTTGATATACAGTAGTGTGTTATTATAGTTATATGGCTCACCATAAAAAAAAAAAAAATGCATTCTGTACAAAAGAACTGTGTTGTGTAAATGTGTTGACCTGTTCTACAAACAATAAACTGCAGAGAAACCAGGCATCCAGGCATCACGAAGCCTCTAGTTTTGTCTCACATTGTCACTCGTTCTTAGAATGTCAGTTTATGGTTTCATGAAGTTAAGTCGCTGAGCCTGTATGGAGATTTCATATAAAGAGGTAAAATATTTCTTCTTCCTGCTACTTTCTCATTGTGTGTCTTTTGCACATATTAAGCACAATATTAAATTCATTTCTGTTTTTCCTTTTGTAGTTTAGCCAAAAAACATATAGTTTGAGAGAACAAGGGTTACATTTCCTCTGCGGCTGAAACCAGAATTGTTTTAATTTAGATAGAGCAGAGATGAATTCAAGTTTCTGTCAGGGTTTTATGTCTGTATATAAACCCATTGGGGAGATTTTTCCACACTTCCTGTCCCTGTTATGCCCACACAACAAATGGGGGGAGTGTTCATCATGGGCCCAGCACCACAGCAATAGAAACATTATGAGAAGTTCTAAGGTTGGCCATAGTCTTCCCCACCATCAGAATACACAGATCAGCACTGCAGTCTATAGTCCGTACTGCTGGCTTCCAGTACTTAATAAAAATGATATGCAAAATTATAATTTACAAACAAATATAACCCCCCTATATACCCCCATCAAATTATGAAAAGTGTTGTAGCCTTGCTAAGGAACATTCAAGTTTAATACTGCTGTGAACTTGTTAATTTAGATTTTTAGCAAAGTAAAGGGTAAATATTAAACTGCAAACCTCTTCATCTGCCATTTTACCAGTTACTGAAAAATGTGTGTAACAGTGCAAGATTATAGTTTATGCTTATAGCCCAACAATTTGTTCCATTTAATAACATGAATGTAAAATGTTTTTTATAATGTATAAAGCTTTGATAAATCTAGTTCTTTCACTGTGATTATATTAGAAAGACATGTGTATTTGTTTTCATCCAAATGCATTTTCGTCCGAATTTCGGGTATTTTCATTATCATTTTAACAAACGATAATGAACAAGCAGAATCCAAAAACCGAAAGATCCGACATAAACAAATGCTTTATTTTTGTTTTCGTTGCAACAGTTCGATATAGATAGGAGATTTGACATGATGCTGACAATCTGTGTCCATCGAACCTGTGGTCGAACCTTAGCTCTATTAGTTCATGATTATTCTACATAGAGAGAAAAGATTCAACATTATAGAGACAATAGCAAAAAAAAGGTTGAATGTGCCCAACCTAACTCTATTAGTCCAAGATTATTCGACATAGAGAGAAAAGATTTGACATGAAGATTCGATGAAGCAGTCGCCGCGAGCGGACATTTATGGTCAAATGCTCCGCCCATAGGCTATAGAAGAATTCTAATGTTGGTTGACTAGTAATAATATTTAATAAATATAATTATTACTAGTGTCATACAACATTAGAATTCTACTATGGCTTGTAGGTGGAACATTTGAAATGTACGATTGCGGCATCGTACAGTTTAGCTGCTCCGTCAATTCTTCTTAGAACATTCAACAGACAGACACCATACGCCTTCAATGACTGATTCGACCTTACTTATTTTGGATTTTCGGACGAAAACATTTTTTAACGAAACAAAATAAATAAAAACAAATTTCGGGAGTAACTAAATAAATTAATTTTTTGAACGAAACTTCCAAAACTAAATATTTCAGTGTGCACATGTCTATTAGAAACCCCATGTTTGCCCAGAATGCATAAATTAATTAAGTCTTAAGGCTCCATTCACACTGGTGCAATTTCGGATGCGAATTGAGTTGTACAGAAGCACAACATATTGGAAATCACATTAAAGCGGTGTTGTACTCACAATTTAAAAACCTCACAGGCCATAGTGTTTCTCCCATAGATGCCAAAACGTACCGTTATAAAAATCCGATCGCCGTAATTAACTTTTAATTTAGATTTCAAAGGTGACTTCCGGGCTCTCCTCCCGTGGGAGTAGGCTTGGTTATCGCCTTTCCCCGGCTCCGCAAAGTCCCCTGGGAGGTTTCTCACATTGTTCCCATGAATCAGTGGGGAACGCTGTCCTGCCGAAATCTCGTGAGATTTCGGCATCACATGACGCCAGTCATGTGATGAGGCCGTGTCAGAAGGCACCATTGTTTATTTTGTTGCCATTACAACAGGGCGGGAACTTCCGAGGACGCCGCCCGTTGTGATGGCAGCCCGAAGTTTTACGGCGCTGCTTGCTGCTAACAATGAGCATGCGTGGGATCGAGCGGTGAATGCTGGGAGCACAGCATCACCGCATCCCGGAAGGAAATGCTTGTAGGCTTCAAATGCCCACAAGCAACATGGAAACAGCCGGCATGAATTTTTAAAACTGTGTCTTCTGCAAGAAATCGGCAAGCCGGGGAGTAAAAAGCCACAAGTAGTGAGTACAAAAACACATTAGTAAATGCATAACAAAGACACAGAATAAAAAAAAAAGATTCGGCAGCGGAATCCCGCTTTAATGCAAGTCTGCATGGCGTGATTTTGGAAAAGGTTCCTGTACTACTTTGGTGCCATTCCAGCACAATTTTGACCCCTTATAACAGTGATGGCGAACCTTGGCACCCCTGATGTTTTGGAACTACATTTCCCATGATGCTCAAGGACTCTGCAGTGTGGTTGAGCATCATGGGAAATGTAGTTCCAAAACATCTGGAGTGCCAAGGTTCGCCATCACTGCCTTATAATATACAAATCACATCCAATATGGATCCAAGCTGCACTACATAATTACACTGAAAATCTGAAAAAATTGGATTGCAGAAGTGTGAACCTAATCTAAGAGAAGTATGAATGAAAAGAATTCACCACTCCAGGTGTAACTGATATGCCCACTGGAACATTCACCTAAGTGCTAGCCCTGGCTGGTAAATTGTCAAAACAAGAAACAGCTGTACCTCACGTGGGCTCCAAGGAAAGTTTATTGGAATATGAAAATATCCAAAATGACACCAGAGGACACCAGCAGTGGTCAAGGTTGATTTAAGTCTCTGAACTCGAACAAGTATATAGATAAGTATTTTCTAAGCATATGTATTTGATCAAATAGTGAGACAAGGAGTAACTGTAACTTACCATTTACTAAACAGTTGCAATAATAGAAGCAAAAAAGCAAAAAAAAAAAAAAAAAAGGTTTAGGATGGAAAAACATGCATACACTACAGAATAATACAAAGCAGCACAAACACAGACTCTTCACAGAAATGTCTCTGTGGCTCAATCAGGGTAGCATGGCTGAATAGCAGAGTCTCTTGAAGACTATAAAAACCTGTTAAACAGGTTAGAAGTTAGAAAAAACAGGTTCAGGTTGCCAAAAACATGCATACACTACAGAACATTACAAACCAGATTACTAGAGGTTTGCCTTTGGCTAGTCCACTCTTAAAAAAAACCTTGTATGGTTGAGAATTCAGCCCTTGAACCTGAGTTGTTTTCTGAATGCAATGTGCAAGATTATAAATTGAGCCCCCCATAAGCTCACAGCAAGGTAGAGACATGGCACACTTCTACATGTGTACATTTGTTTAATACCGCAGCATAAAAAAATGAAAATAAATAAATACTCATTGCAATAAAGCAGTGCACGCAGCATGCTGTGCCAAATGGTGGATGGAAGCCGGATTATGCTAATAGTGGGAGGGTCTTAATGGGGCATGGTTAAACAAAATTTGAGTCTAACAGACTTGTACAATGCTCAGCACAATCTTTCATTGCATATGCTTTTTAGGTCACCTTAGAGAAAATTTTCATAAAGTAGCCAGTGACTAATTAGCAATGGCTTTGGTTAGAGGGGTTGGTGGTCAGTGGCTGGCTACAAAAATACCTCTCCCAGCATTGATTATAAGCGGCTGACTAAAAAATTCCCCTCCAGCAATGGTGATCAGTGGCTGACTGTTAAAATAACCCCCCCCCCCCCCCCGCTAGCTTTGGTGTACAGTAGCTGGCCGGAACAACTTTACTACACTTTGACAAAATGGCATGCAAGCATTTTTTTGTAACTTTGCAGGATTAAAGTTTAGGCTTATAGCACAGAAATTTGCCTACTTTAACAATATAAATGTAAACTGTTATCTATAATGTATAAAGCTTTAATAAGTCTAGTTCTTCTAGATGTTTGCCCAGAATGTAGATATTAAATAGTTTTTAAGAGAAATACAGAGGCTACAGCTGCTGACCTCAGCCTTCAGAAAATCTAGCGGCTTCATTGTTATATTGATCTCCTTGCTCTTTTATTTGAGCTTCTGAGCTAGAACACATTCTAGATCAGTATTTTATAAGCATAATACACAGGTGGAACGTTAGAAGCAAGAAAGCAACAGGTTCAGGATGGCAAAAAACATGCCTACACTTCAGAATAATACAAAACAATTTATTAAAATTGCACAAACATGGTTTCTTCACAGCAATGTTTCTGGGTAACATGTACCTACATAGCATCATCTCTAAGACTCTAGCTGAGAATAATTACTTGAACAAAACAGTTAAAGAAAAACAGCTGCTTCTAAAGTCAGTAAAGTCCAGAGTAGCTCTGGTGGCACAGACAAGCACCTGGAAGGGTCCCAGAACCAGTAACTAATAGCAATTGAGGGTGATCCCCCATAGTAGCTGGATTTTCTCTGTCCCTGAAACACTTTGGCAGCATATAACAGTTCAAGGAAATTTGATTTCAAATTTGGGTTGCTTCTATCTTTGAGCTTTAAGGTTGCCTAGTGTTACCACTTGCCTAAGCTGTTACATATCTTGTCAAGGAATTCTGGTCTTTCACTGGGAGGCCCAAGATTAACCTTCTTGCTTTCTTCTCTAAGACACCAATAGCAAGTTTTGCCTGCTGAGAGGGCGCTATACTATATCATAAGATGAGGCCACCCAATTTCACTAAAGTCTTTACATGGTCCTGAGTACTTGAGTACTTGTTGCGTAGGGAATCCTGACAGGAACAAGTGGGTCATTATAGCAGAGAAGGTCAACATTGTTGCACAACTCCCATCACCATTGTCTGACATGGCCTGGTGGTGAGCATGGCGAGTAATTGAGCACTCTGCTACAGTTCCTTTCTCTGACTTTCCCGATTTGCAGTAACAGCATAATGGCATAACAGCAAGAAAACTAGCAGTCAAATGGCTTTCCCTGAATTTTCTCTGTGTGATTTAAACTTCACTTCCTGCTCAGAGCCTATAATGTTGTCTACGGTAGGGCACTACTGGAATTTGATATAGTTGTGAAAACAGTTTTTAACTAAATACTTCTGTAAAATAAAGTGCTTCATCTGTTAAAGATTATCAGCCAAGTTTCCTTCATAAAATTTCCTAAGTAAGTTTTTATTGCTCAAACCATATCAACCTTCATGTGATTCAAAGATATAAACATGACAGCTCTCTTCACACCCTGCAGTTGAAAGGACTCCCAGGCTGAAAATCAGTAACAGGTGCTTGCAGATAACAATATCTTGTATAGTTATAGATTCTATACCGTACAAGTAACAACAGCCTTAAAATCCTTCACTGGAAATTGTGCTGCTCCCTCTTATCCCTACCCCACTGTTTTATGAGAATAGAGCTATTCATGCATAGCATAGCTATTGGGAAACTCAATTCCTTAGACAGGCCATACACAATTTATTTTCTTTTGTTCAACCAGCGGGCTGAACCAAAGAAAATTAATCAATTACCCCATCCATACATTCGAGGTGGATGGAGGAATCCCTGGTGTGGAGATATTATATTTTGACAGTGGGGAGGCTTCCCCGACATTAGAATGCATGCTCCAGCCCCGCCTGCTAAAGCTGGCAGCACAGATTGAGAAAATATGCAAATATTTTCCAACAGGTTGGTTGCTCAGAAGTTAATTGAGAGACCGACTTCTGTACATCCAGCCTGTCGATGGATGGATGAAAATTCAGCTGGTCCTTGCTGAACCAGCGTATTTCGATCCATCTATGGCCTCCTTAAAGTGTGGTGACACTCTAACCAAAATATTTCAACCTAGTTCAACCTATGTGTCTGTATGAGTGTGATTTATATTCTCTAACAATTCCCATAGCCCTCTATATTCGACTTCTAAATGCTTTTTTGAAATTGTTGAAACTCTCAGCCTTTACCATTTCCTGGGCAAGGAGTACACATCTTTACTTCTCTTACAGTAAAGAACCCATTCCACAATCAAAGGGTAAACTTTATTTTTTCTAACTTCAAATCATGGCTGGGTGTCCTCTTCAGGGACCTTAGAGTAAATGGTTTATCACAGTGCCCCTCTTCTCCAGAGTCAATATCTCTAATCTATGTAATCAAGCTCATAGCTGAGGTCCTCCTAGGATATTGTGTGGGTGTGCAGCTTCCAACATGTGTGACAACATCACAGCGCTCAAACTCCTAGCTACTTATTTTTTCTCATAGGCTTTGTCGGTAACTAAACTGGTAATATTGGACACAGGTATCATACTATGTACACAGTGCCTGGTGTGTTGTTTAAAACATTGAGGTGTTTTTATGGACCCCCAACACACAAAGAAGCATATGAATCTAGCCAATATTTAAACGCAGTTAAATTATTTACTGTGAAGTTCCTCATTTATGCATTATTCATTTAATTGATTTTAGGGTAACCAAGAGTCCATATGGATGCTGGAGATAAAATAAAATTATGTAGCTCTTGTGTTTGGACCTTTAATGCTATGTTCACCTTTTCCAAAAAATAGCCTATGCAGTTAATGAGCCTAAACAAATAGGTTAAAAATGGTGCAGCTTTATTTTAGTGTCATACCTGTAGGTCATTTGGGTCTCCCCAGAAGCTTGGATGAGAAACTCCAAGTTAACAAACCCTACATCCTGCTGTGTTGCTAGGACATGTACTGAACATTTTATAATGCTGTACAGTTTTTAATACCTATTGGTGCCTTTGATTGCATAGTCTATTTTCTGGAAAATGTGAACTTTTAACTGAAAATATAAAGTTGCTCAAAATATACTATACTTTTCCTTTAAACACAGTACTCTTTTATCATTTCTAGACCTTTATTTAAGGAAAAATATTATCAGTCAGAAGTAATCATTAATTTATCTCCAAGATATCCCCCAAATATCATTTATGATTATGACTAAAAAATCAAGGAACCTAATAGAGGATCTTTTCAATGATATATTTAGAATTTATTCCCACATTTCCCTAGTTTGAGTGTTTTGATGTCACCTTTTGCAGGTTAATAAGTAACTCTACTTTCTTAACAAAACAATCTCAATTGTTTGCCATGTTGCTATGAACAAGACACATGTATATTGAAAAGCATTTCACATAAAACAACAGGGATTTTCTTCTATAAAGAACTAGGTGGAGGGTGGGGTATTCCTGTCAGGTTTGAGTCTTAGGTAAATATCACTATTTACTGTACCATTCGCTTTTTTTTGGTAAAGGACCTAAACCAATTTATTTTATTGTCATTGCATTTCCAACTCTCTTAAAAACAGAGAACCCTTTTGACGTTGTTCAATAAACTATTTACGCTAAAAGTGATTCAGCAAATATGTGAAGGGTGGAACTGTACTAAATTTGTTTCTGACAAGTACAAAGGCAAAAATCACAGACATATTATAAAATTGCATGCTTAAAGGCAAACCACAATGACTTTTATTTTAAGGTTTACATATTTATAAATGTATCTTTTATATAATTTGTTTATTATTATATACAGTTCAACAATACAATTAAACCAAATTCAATTACATGAAAACACATTTTTAAAAATGTTTAGTATATGATGTGTCCAGGACTTTTTGAGTATTTTGGGATTTTTAGTGAAAAAAAAATGGTCACTATAGCTTTTTACAGGTAGCTCAAATTGTAGTATTAAGATTGAAGAGGAATTAAAGAGTTGTCTGGAAATCACTTCCTACAAGTGATAAATACTAAATATCGATATGCAGTATTGACGTATTTCTACCCTCTATTCTTAAATTCTGTTTCCTGATTAAAAAAATCTCTTAAAAATAGAAAAGAAACATTCTCTCTGCATAGTGTGTATACAAATGACTGAGCAGTATAGCAGGCACCAGATATGGGCTGTTCCTCATCCACCAGCATAAAGCATTGGCATGGAAAAGCAGAAACCTAATTTTTACTATGAGCAGAAGGTATTTTTCAGGCATGTACAAGCAAAAAGAAATTGCAAATCATAACATGCAGCAGTTCAGCTCTATAAAGTTAAAAATGAGATGTAGGACTTTGTCTTTAAGTTTAAGGTAGATGGATGAAAACATGCATAATCATAGACAGTGCATTCATTCAAAATGACATCAAATGATCTGTAAACCAAGAGCTATATGCAGTTAAAGAGATATATGCAACTATTGACCCTTTTTGTAAACATCAGCTTTATCCCATCCCTTCTTGCCTTTTAAAGGGATCATGTCACTTAAAAAGGTGTTGTTGGGTATAAAGTAAAGGCACCTATCAGATTTTCCAGTTACATTATCAGAATGCAACAACAGTGACTGGTAAAGGCATGCTGCTGCATGTACAGGTGTATAAGTGTCTAGGGATTTGCACTTTTTTCTGGCCCTTTAATTTGATGTGTGGCCCTACTGACATATGAGAAAGCCTTTGAGGTGGTAGAGGACAGGTTAAAAGGTATCTCCTCTTTTGTGGGAAAAAATAACAAATAAAAAAAACTATATAGGGTATACAATTGCGATGCAAGTCATATTGTAATTGAATGTTATTAAAAATTACCTTTCCTTTTCAAACTGCAGCAATGCAATTTTCTGTAAATTGCAATATAATATGGTTACCTGGGGGCATTCTGTACACAGATGGTGTACAGAACACCCCCCCCCCCCCCCTATGTAATTTCCTGCTAATGTGATTGTCTTACTGATTTTCCCAGAAGTCTGCAAAAAACTATTTTGAGCATCCCCTGCAACAAAAAAATGCATTTTTGGTGAGATATTCCCAAAGAAAATCACATCTCAAGGGATGCAGACCCTGCAATTTTCCTCATTAGAGCCCTGCAGGAGCAGCATCTAATTAATAATTACAAAACCACTCCCATACAGATTTAGACAAACAAACAGCTATTTTGTAGGTAGGTAGGAGTCTGCAACAAAGTATGTTAAAATCCCTGCAACACACATATATCACCCAGAGGGGAATATTTTGTTTGGAGTTGCTCATTAAGCTACATTCAAAGTAAAGATTTGTATATGCTAAGCTTCTTCTATCTCTGGTTTTACTGATCCCTTTGACATGTCATCTTTTTTTTTCATGTCATATTTGTTTCCAATCCTGTTTATAACAAAAATAGACTTTTGTGAAATGTTATATAAATATAATCTTGTTTGTTCTGTGTTTTTCTCTTTACCCTTTTTATAGTGCAGCCAGCTATTGTTTCTTATGTTTTCCCATATTGTTTAAATAGAGCTTAATGTTAGCTGAAATGAATTATATTATCATATGTTTGCATGCCACATTATGTTTTCACATGTATAGCCTTCTTGTGTAAACCTGTTTAGTGAATTTTATCAAAACTCCTGCAATATTTCTTTTGAATTTATACACTGGGAGTACTTTTCTGATACTCAGCTTAAATATAGATAAACATTAACATATTTCATTTTTATTTGTAACAGCAAATTGTCTTTACAATGGGAACGTGATCAGCCATGGAGAAACTTTGACTGATGGCTGCAAGATCTGGTAAGTATCTAGATCTGATAATACCATTCAGAAAAGGAAAGCTGGATTTATAAGGAGAATATATTTACCCTTAAATCTTTCTCATAGACATGCTGTTTATAAATGAGGTTAATGATACAGGCATCGATGCAAACAACTTTGACATGCTCACAAACCTAAACATTGGTGTTTGAAGGCTGTGATGAAAGCAGTGTTTTTACTATCTTTTATGACATTAACATTTGTTCGGGGACAGTGAGGTAGTGAAGTCAGGATCAGGATAGCTGCAAAAAAAAAGTGAGGAACAACACTTCTATCTTCCCTTAAATACAGTTTTATTCATCAAGATCCCAGACTGCCTGCCCCAGCAGGTGGATCTGAAAATGGGTATTTTTAAATGAAAGGGGAATCATTACTGCAGTATATAAGATGTGTGAACCTTAACTTAGAATTGTGATATATTTTGAGCTTGCATTATGTTTTGGAAGATACACTATACTGTCAAAAGTATTGTGACGCCTGCTTTTACACATGCATAACTTTTAATGACATCCCAGTCTTAGTCAGTTCAATATTGAGTTGGCCCACCCTTTGCAGCTACACCAGTTTCAACTCTTATGGGAAGGCTGTCCACAAGGTTTAGAAGTGTGTCTATGGGAATGCTTGACCATTCTTCCAGAAGTGCATGCCTCGCAGTCTCCGCAATAATTCATTTTAAAGGTGTTCTATCAGGTTGAGGTCAGGACTCTGTGCAGACCAGTTCCTCCACCCCAAACTCACTCAGCCACATCTTTATGGACCTTGCTTTTTGCACTTGTCCAAATCCTTTTGCAGAGGGGTGATTATGGTGTGGAGTTGCTTTTCAGGGGTTAGGCCTGGCCCCTTAGTTCTAGTGAAGGGAAAGCTTAAGACATCAGAGTACCAAGATATTTTGGACAATTTCATGCTCCCAACTTTGTGGGAACAGTTTGGGGATGGCCCATTCCTTTTCCAACATGACTGCCCCCCTTTGCAAGGTCCATAAAGACATGGATGACCGAGTTTGGGGTGGATGAACTTGACTGGCCTGCACCTCAACTCAATAGAACACCTTTGGCATGAATTAGAGCAGAGACTGTGAGCCAGGCTTTCTTGTCCAACATCAGTGCCTGACCTCACAAATTCACTTCTCGAAGAATGGTAAAACATTCCCATAGATACGCTCCCAAATCTTGTGAACATCCTTCCCAGAAGAGTTGAAGTTGTTATAGCTGTAAAGCTTGGGCCAACTCAATATTGAACCCTACAGCCTAAGACTGGGATGCCCTTACAGTTCATGTGCGTGTAAAGGCAGGTGTCCCAATAATTTTGACAAGATAGTGTATCTGGGTTTAACTAGCTTTCATTTTGCTTATTGTTGTACTCTAGACAAGCCACAACTTCTTAAAAATAAACTATAACCAGACAAGTTATGGTAAACTGGGTCTTCTTCAAACAGAAGGTATCTGCACTGTTCATCAAAAATGTAAAATGATGTATTCCTCATTTAGGACATTAAGCAGAACCATGAAACATTCCTTTAGAACCATGAATCATTCCTTTATTCCTATGAAACATCTGTGAATCCAGAACTGCTGCTTCATAACACAGATACAGCTTAATATTCTAGAGCTGATTATTTTAAACTGCGTTCAACTGTTTCTAGCTTTTTAGCCATCATAAGTGTAAATGATACTATTTTATACTAAATTATACTATTAGGTGGGAAAGCAAGGGGCTCCTAATGCATTTAATTGATAAAATATGAGAAGCAGATATGACTTCTTGGTTGATTGTGCAGGCGTTCATCAGAACCCTGGACTTTTAGCCTGTTTGGCAGGAACCGAACAATATATATTCTAGTAGTGGGTTTTTCTCCAGTTACTATGCAGTATATGACAGCTACCTTCTTTTACTCACAATGGCTGTTAAGGAAGTAGTGGATGTTTGCATCCATTGTGTCCTTAGCAACTAGGGGCATCAGCTATACCTTTTTCATTTATTGGCCTGAAATACCCTGCCATGTAAACAAAGTATGGGGTTCACCATAATTCATACCATGTCCCACAATGCACATCATCAATAATGTCATCCAGCGACATAAATTCATGCCAAAAACGATGCCCGACATCCACTGACACATAAAAAGAAAGAAATCCACCTACCATTGATACGATCCTCTCCCAATGACTCCTCATCCTCAACTGACAGTTCCAGTGGGTGACAGCTCAATATAAAAGAAGGGGCAGCCTGCTGGGTGACATCAAATATTGACATGACCTTTGACCCCTGTGTTTTAACTCCATTTATTTAACATTTTTGTTTTCCACTTTCAGTGAATGTGACAATGGTGAAATTAAAGACTGCGTCGCCAAGGCTGGATGCATTTGTAAGTTGTTTTTTAAGGAGCTGAGATGTTTAGGGGTGTGGAAAAGGAAAGGCTACTTTATAGTAAAGTGGGCATTGGTAACAACACCATTTTTTTTTTAAATAATGCATTCTTTCCTTTCAGGAAGTGGTGAATGCAATGTTATTTAGATGTATTCTCGCCCTGTCAGAGAAGAAGTGTCAGTTTAATGTTATGAAGACCTGGGCTACAGTGAGGGATACACAATTATGAGTGGGGTTACTACAAATGCTCACTGATGACCTTTCTAATAAAACTGAGTAAAAGTGAGAATGCCAAAGACCGAAAAACCCATACCCATCCCTATAGCATTGAGCACAGTTGCTCAATTTCAATCCCTACTACTACTGTGGCACATTTGAACCACAGTCTAATAATGTATCTGTTCTTCTACAGAGGACATGCCTCGAAAGAGTAAGGGGGCTATTATTTGTTCACATGGTCAAATATACATTACAGTGGCGGAAGTGAATCAGTACAATGTTCTGTATTTTTTTCTTTAGTATATAATAGACATGTGCATTAATTTTCGTCCGAATGCATTTTCATCAGAATTTCGGATATTTTTGTTATCGTTTTAACAAACGATAATGAACGTGCAGAATCCAAAAACTGAAAGATCTGACATACAGTTCGATATAGATAGGAGATTCGACATAACGCTGACAATCTGTGTCCATCGAACCTGTGGTCGAATGTGCCTAACCTTAGCTCTATTAGTTCATGATTATTCTACATAGAGAGAAAAGATTCAACATTATAGAGACAATAGCAAAAAAAAAAGGTCGAATGTGCCTAACCTAACTCTATTAGTCCAAGATTATTCAACATAGAGAGAAAAGATTCGACATAAAGATTCGACGAAACAGTCGCCGCAAGTGGACATTTATGGTCAAATTCTCAGCCCATAGGCTATAGAAGAATACTAATGTTGGTTGACCAGTAATAATAATTAATACATATAATTATGACCAGTGTCATACAACATTAGAATTATACTATAGGTTTTAGTTGGGACATTTGACCGGAAATGTACGATTCTGGCATCATACAGTTTAGCTGCTCCATCCAATCTTCTTAGAACATTCGACAGACACCATAAGCCTTCAATGACAGATTCGACCTTAATTATTTTGGATTTTCGGACGAATGCATTTTTTAAGGAAACAAAATAAATAAAAACTAATTTCGGGAGTAACTAAATACATTTATTTTTCGGATGAAAATGAAATATTTCAGTGTGCACATGTCTAGTATATAATACATTATATGCATTACCAGCCTAGTTAAATTTCATACATCACTTATGTTGTTCCCATTTGACATTCATTTTTGTTTTCATATCAGCCAAGAATCTTGAAACCCATGATACTAGTAGTACTAATTTTGAAGATGATCCCAATGTCATTGAAAGCAGTGCGGGAATGCAGTTAAAACGCCAAAAACGGTCTAATATGCTTAATATGCAAGGAAATTCAAATTCACTTGGTGCAAAATCAGGTATTTTATAATTATTATTTATTATTATTTACTTTCTCTGGTTGTGAGCTGTCTTAGTAAAATAAGTACAGTAAAACCTTAAATTGTGTGCAAAGTTCGTTCCAGGAACATGCTTGTAATCCAGACCACTTGTATATCAAAGCAAATTTCTCCATAAGATATAATCAAAACTGAAATGATTCATTCCACAACCATTTATTTATAGGTCTTTCAGTCTATAGTCCATATGAAAAGATTATAGCAATGTGACCAGGTTGCGTAACCATAAAATATCCATCAGGAGCTACAGAGTATAAAAGAGAAGAGAGGCACCTCTAAGTGTAGCAATATGGTTACATTTAATGAAGATACAACATTTAGCAACTCACATGGTTGATGATTAAAAGAGGAACATCTAAGTATGCAAGCATTCGGGGTAAAGCTGTCCACATAGACCGTCCTCCACACCGCTGGCTTTCACTGCTGTCAGTCTGCAATCATGACGGGAAAAACTACCCAGCAGTAGAGCGTTCTGAAAGCGAGGCTTGAACCACTTCTGGAGCGCAGAGTGGAAAGGATGATGTCGCTGGCGGTGAGGAAGATGGTTTATGTGAACAGCTTTACCCCGAATGCTTGCATATTTAGATGTGCCTGTTTTAATCATCAACCATGTGAGTTGGTAAATGTTGTACCTTCATTAAATGTAACTATATTGCTACACTAAGGCCGCGTACACACGCGCGGACTGTTCGCCCAACTTTGTCCGCTGAACAGTGTTTGGGCGGACAGTCCGCTCGTGTGTGGGCTTTCAGCGGACAGTTTCAGCGGACAGTTGGACGGACAAGGTTTTTCGGAAATTCCGTAAAACTGTCCGCTGAAACCTTGTTTCAGCGAACAGTCCGCTCGTGTGTAGGCTTGTTCGTCAAACAAAGTTGCGCGCATGCTCAGAAAGGATTTTCACGCCGAAAGCTATAATGCAGTGTATAGGACGTCGTATTTTTCGTCCCGTCGTGCGTGCCGTTCACGTCATCGCGCACGGTTTCAGCAAACTGTTCGTCCGTCGTGTGTGGCCATGTCCGTCCATGCTAAGTTTGAGCGGACTGTTTGCCGAAACTGTTGGACGGACAAAGTTGGGCGAACAGTCCGCGCGTGTGTACGCGGCCTTAGAGTCACCTCTCTTCTCTTTTATATTTGGTTGTAACATGACGCTAGTTGTATATTAAGACATCGCTTGTATATCAAGTCAAAATTTATTAAAAAATTGTGCTTGGTTTGCAAAACACTCTCAAACCAAGGTTTTACTGCATATGGCTTACATAGTTAGTAAGGTTGAATAATGACACCAGTTCATCCAGTTAAACCTGACTAAGTGTCTACAATTGTCCCTATCCCTGTACATTACACACTCACATCAGTCCCTACCCTCAAGGAGCCCACAATCCAAGGCCCCCATTCATATACTAGGGCCAATTTTGGACAGAAGCCAATTAACCTAGCTGCATGTCTTTAGAGTGTGGGAGGAAACTGGGGTACCCAGAGGAAACCCATGCAGGCCCAGGGAGAACATGCAAACTCCAGGCAGGTAGTGTCGTGGTTGGGGTTTGAACCCGCGACCCTTTTTACTGCTAGGTGAGAGTAAAAAGGTACTACACCACTACACCACTGTGCCACCCACAGTGTCTACATTATAAGTCTACATAAATTAAATAGCATACATGACTGCCTTTTGAAAACCAATTATGTAACCACTAAACTTAAATGCAATTTATGCAACTATTGTCTGTTTAGTAAATTGTTCCTTATGTTTAGTATTTTACCAAAATGTAGCTTATGTTCAGGGGCGGACTGACAACTCATGGGGCCCCCAGGCAATAGGAGATTATGGGGCCCCCAGGCAATCAGAGATTATGGGGCCACAGAATATACAAAAACACACACACACACACACACACACACACACACACACACACACACACACACACACAACATACAATCACACAGTATACACATACTTGTACACACAGTATACACAGACATGTTTCTATTGGCTGAGAAGGTACTGGAGAGGTGGGGATGTCAGTAAGGGACATTTCAGAGACAGATGTAAAAAAAAACACAGATTTTTACATACTGTGCCTGGTTTTACTGAGGCTGGCAACCCTGATGGGGCCCCCAATGGCTCAGGGCACTCGGGCAGTGCCCGAGTAGCTGAATGGTCAGTCTGCCCCTGCTTATGTTTGAAACATAACAATGGTTTTAGTTACAATGGGGTCAAATTACACCCTCGTCCTTTAAAGTCACAGGTGCGTGATTACTGTGAATAAAAACAGTCCTAAACCTAATTAAATCCAGTTCTAAACCTACCCCTAAAAATAATCTACAGATTATTAATAATGAAAGTAATATGAATACATACAGTGTATTTTATATGCTTTATACTGTATATCATCTTAATTTTGGATGGAATGAGGAAAGGTTGGAACCTCTGTCAGATTTTTACCATGTTTCTGGGCTCCATTAACGAGGAGACAGAAAGTGAGAAAAACTCTCCATCTTAGACAGAAATAAAAATGCTTCCTTTAGTAGAGGAGAAGAGAACCTCAGTCTGGTAAATTATTTCAAGGCAGATCTCAAGAGAATAACAGCCATGGGTCAGCTCATGTCTCAAATTTGCTCATGTGCTTTTTTTAAGGCAAGAAGCATTAAATACAGTCCTGTATTATTATTATTTTTTCATTAATTATATATTACCCATTCAATTAAAGACGTTGAATCTTTATCTGAATGTGGGTTTTAATAAAAATAGATTTCCCTTCACTTCCTGCCTTTTGAAACCATTGTCAGCGGGACAGGAATTTAGGATGGGTCTCTGTAACAAAGCAGTATACATTCAACATGTATTAAAATAAGCAATACTTAGCATTTACAAAGATGTAAAAAGACATTTCACTTTAAGAAGCTAAACCATGAGACCAGTTAGAGAATTCCTGTCACATCAGTAAAGACCCATACACACTATCAGTTTTTTTTCTGCTGAGTTTTACCTTCAGATTTACCAAAACCATGTAGTGCAAGGGCCTGCATGATCGCATACACATTGAAACTCCTAAGGTTTGACCTCATATTATATGGATTGGGAAAATCCAAAGGAAACACTCAGCAGGAAAACTGATAGTGTGTATGGGGCTTTAGAAGTCTGAGCAAAGTGTGTACCTATAAAGAAGAAATAGAATACTCATCTCACAAACTACATAGTGAATGCCATTCCCTTGCAGAAATATTGTCCCCCAAATCTGCAGGATAACTGACACTTTCAGAAGAGACAATCTTCAGAAAATACATACAGTATATTAATGAATTGTCTTACATGATAAAGGTTCTAAAGAATGATCCATTTGTACAATTTACAGTTGCCAAAGGTGGTGCTAACATGGATGTAAAGGTTGCGGTGACCAGTGGTATTTCTGGAATAAAGAGCCTTGGGATTGGAGGAAGTAATGATGTGAGCTCTGTGCTTAGAAGTCAAATAGGTAAGTTATAGAAATGGCTGCTCCAAGAAATAAGTAAGCTTAAAATAGTAGCCTTTCTATGCAATGCACTTAAACTGTATTTGACAATACTTTGAATAAAACTGTTATTGAGAAAAAAAATAGTAGTCTTAAACCACTTGACCTCCTTAAGGTTTTGCCCACTTCCTAACCAGAGCATTTTTTACTATTCATTACTATGCTACTTTAACTGGCAATTGCTCGTCAATCAACACTGTACGCAAATAATTTTTTTATAACTCTTTAACTGAGTTTTTATTTTATTATTATTATTTTCTATTTTCTGTCTTTAAAATATATCCAATAAAATCAAATGTCTTCAAAAATGTAGGCCAAAATGTATACTGCTACATGTCTTTGGTAAAAAAAAATCCCAGGTGTTCACTAATCCCCCCCCGTTGCACTGCCAACACCCACCATGCCAGTCCTGAGTCCACAGCTGGGACAGTGGAGCCCATGATACATGGCACGGTGGTCATCAGGAGGACAGTACTATTAGCAGGCTGTGGAAATGATAGTGTGGCTTTGAAGCCACCTAAATGACTTCCACCTGAAAGCTCATAAGCAGTTGAACAAATTTAAACACACTGTCAGCTGCTACATTTAACAACTTGGGCCCGGTACTTATAAACCCTTCATGCCAAGGTCATATTTTGCTATTTAGAACTGCGCTACTTTATATGCTAATTGTTCAGTCATGCAACACTGTATGCAAACGAAATTTATATAATTTTTTTGCCACACAAATCACGGTTGCTTTTGATGGTATTTGATGGTATTTAATCACCACAGTTTTTTTTTATTTTATTATATTATTATATTTTATATATATATACTGTATATATATATATATATATATATATATATATATATAAGAAAAAAGACCGTCATTTTTTTTCTTCTTACTTTTTTAAAAACAGGCAATGCCCAATTAGGTGGTATCAACAGCGGTGTCCAAGTAGGTGCAGCTTTGAATGGCAGACAAGACAACAAAGGTAAGTAATAGCTATTTTAAATCCTCTTAATTTTTTTTCATAATTTTTTTTTTTAAGTGGATGTCCAGTCAAACTTTTTGCTATCAGTTTTTATATACAGTTTTTATTACACACCATGCTGGATTGTCATACATTTTAACAAGATAATGCTAACTATATTTTTAAAGTGCAACTATGGGCAAGATAATAATGACATGCCGTACATACAGTATAATGCAGTCTGTCACTAGCACTAACACAGCAGTTTTTAAATTTCTTTATTTATTTTTTCACTTCTTGTGACAGGTCAAAGGGGTCCAGCAAGAGTATCAAATACAAGTTTAAGACAAACAATTTAACACTGCCAGGAATACATGCAAAAGTCAGCTAAAATTCATTTAACTTCAACTTGTTTTTTTTCAAAGAAAACATGTTACTAGAACTGTTTAAAAATATTTAGCTTGAGGTATGCTTTAATTTGTTTACTTACTTATGGTCCACTTAAAACTACAAGTCCAAATAGGATTACCCTATCCACAGGGAGGCAATGCAACTGCATGATTTCACTGCAGAATTAACAGTGTTGTCAACCTGTTAAAAGAGAACTATGTGAATGCAAAACAAACAGTTGGTCTGATGCTGCACCTGTCACCTGCCACCTCTAAGACCAAGAAATGAGAGCTGTTTGTCTGTCTTCAGTGAGAAGAGAGCTGGTGACTGTCAGTCACCGGCTCTCTGTTCCGTTCTTCCAGTTTTGGGCTGCAGAGGGGATGGGAGTGGCTGGTTCAGGCTCTCTAAGGCTCACTGAGAGTTTAAGCCAGCTGCTGGTCAAACATCTGAGTGGAACCTGTCTTTAAATTAGGAATCCCACCAGAGCCTTGAATTGAGTAATATCAGCCAACAGCAGACTTAACCCTCGACTGAAAACAGGTCACAGGAGTGCAGTGCACTCCTGTGATCCATAGCAGAATTAGGCACCAAAAGAACACATTTTCCTTTAAAGGAAAAGGGAAAAAAATGATCTACAGGCAAGATCAATATGTAATAAAATTATGTTACCAGGGACACGCTAAACAAAAACTGTCCTGTTAATGCAATTGACGGACTACAACATACCGTCATTAGGAGCAAGCTCCATCCTAGGTATCGAACATTTAATTTAGTATGCCTTTAAATTCTCCCTGTATGAAATAATAAAAAAAAACATACCTACTATTCCATAAAATCCACTGTGTTCTTTTTGAGGGTGAAGCTCTCCTTTGCTCAGCACTGTCCCCATCGTGGTGGCCATCTTGAAGGGTGATATGGCTCATGCAGAGACACACTGTGGGTCTCTTCTAGGTTCCATAATCCAGACAGAGAGTCCCCACAGCATGTTTGTGCATGTGCCAAGATTCTCCAATGAATGTGTAGAGATGTGGCTGGGGTTTTTCTAACTTTCTTTCAGAAACCCGAGGCATTTCTGTGCATGTGCACAGCCTCCTAAGATGTCTGACATAACCATTTCAGGAGGCAGCAATGCTTCTATACATAATTTTCACCTTGGCTTTAGCAGAATTAAGAAAGCACCACTGCAACATAATGTTAAATAAGTTATTTACATAAGTAAATAAAAAAAAAAAGTATTTGTAACTAACCTTTAACAGTCATTTACAAATTAGCTTCAAAAAGAGAAGTTCGGGATTTAAAAAAAGAAAACCATTTATACTCACCTAAGTGGATGCAGCATTGATTTGATGCTGCATCTGTCTCCCACAGGCTCTTCAGTCAGAACTAAGTGATTAAACACTGATGATTACTCAGTTCTCATCCTCTGCTCTGAGCAGAGAGCAAGGGCTGTGGAGGGGGAAGGGGGGCCTGGCTCAGCCTCTCAGCAGATCGCTGAGCTAGATGACGGTCCACTCTTCTGGGCAGATACCGAAGAGTGGAGATACCGAAGAGTGGAGAGTGGACATTGGAGCTTTGGCCATACTTCTCCTTTATTTAATTTAGTTACACCAAATTGTAGACAAGATGTTTCCAATTCATGCAGAATACAAACTTTGATCTATGTGTGTGTTTTCTAAACTGTAAACAAGCAGAAATAATTAAACAATTTATCAGTGCTTCACATTTGATGATATTATTGTGCAAGTTTCTATTATTTCTACTAACGGTATTTATGTATTAAACAGTCAATGGCAACGCCCAATTAAGTGGCATCTACAGCGGTGTCCAAGTAGATGCAGCTGTGAATGGAAAAGACAACAAAGGTAAGTTACATCTGTTTTAAATAAACTTACTTGCAACTAATCATACTTGCAGTCAAGTAGAAGAAATAGTTGAGTCTAGAATTAAGAGGGTTAAACTATTTTGTTTTTTAGCCACTTTCTTACTGGGCACTTATGCCTCAGTGAATGACTCTGAATGACAATTGCATAGTCATAAAGCACTGTACTCATATGAAATTTGTATCATTTTTTGGAGATAGATAAAGCTTTCTTGTGGTGGTACTTAATCACCATTGGGTTTTTAATTTTTTGCTAAACAAATGAAAAGAGATGGATAATTTTGAAAAAAAAACTAAACTTTTTTTAGTTTCTGTTATAAAATGTTGCAAATAAATAATTTTTCTATTTCATTGATATGCACTGATGAGGCTGTACTGTTGGGCACTGATAGGCTGCACCGATGGGCACTGATGAGGAGGCACTGATAAGGGGCACTGATAAGCACTGATAGGTGGCACTGAAGGAGACTGATGGGCAGCAGTGATGGGAAACACTGATGGGAAGCATTAATGGTCACTGATTGGAAGCATTAATGGTCACTGATTATCCCCTGTTCCCTGTCAGGATTGCCAGCTACTGGCTCTCCTCTTCTCATGCTGTAAAAGGGCTTGTGGAAAGTACTGCTGATAACTGGTAAGTCTGTTTACACTGTGATTAGCTGTGATTGGATACAGCTGATCACGTGGTAAAGGGCCGCAGTGATTGGTCCTTTACCACGATCTATGAACGATGCTTATCCCCAGTGAGTGCAGGAGGGGCATGGTTCAGGGAGGATGTCCATGGACGCATTCCCAGAACAACAGCCGCACTGTAGCTGTCTTGCAGGTTTCGTCCGTAGTTGACATTTTAGAAAAAACTTTATAGATTATGAGTTTGAAGTTGTGACTGATGGGCTAAAATTATTGCTCTCACTCGATCATTAAAGGATAAGTTAAACTATTCGGGCAGACTTTCACTTTGCATAGTAAATACTGCAAAAAGATCTGCAAAAAATAGCCATTGATAAGTTAGGCCTTTTTTCAAAATCAAAGAATACTTGTATTTTTGTGCAACAGAGGTATATTAATGGTATATATCAGTACATAGGGGAGCTGGATTTTATATAAAAAAAAGATAAACTTAGCCTTTAACAGTGATATTTAACATGGTAGCATAAGCATAGTTTTTGTACAAATGCTCACTTGCTATAAGCGTTTATGTTCTTATGTATAAAAACCTGGAAGCAGGAGACTTTTTCTTTTATAATTTATAATTTTTTACTTTTTTTTTTACACTCAACACTTTGCTATGCCATAGGGAGCCAATAGCATACTGCAAAGACAGGTTCTCTTTATTTGAAACATCAGGGATCTGTTAGACCTGATGCCGCCCCTCATTTCCAATGAAGCTAACGGAGCACAGATTATGCTCCATTGCCTTCTTTTTGGGCCACAGCAACTGGGGAAAGTAACAGGCCAACAGCCCAAGCCATAAATGACCTAAAACATGTAATCAGTGAACAGATTTTTTTTACACAAATAGAGGTTTGTTTTGGTGATATTTAACCACCACTGTTTCTTTATTTTATAAATATGAAATATGAAAAATGTATTCTGCTACATGTGTTTAGTATAAGAAAAAGAGGTTAACATCTAGGGGAAATCAAGGGGTTTACAGTATGTCTAACAATGTGTAATGTGGGTAATGTGTGCTGATTTTACAAATCAATGTGGTTGTTTTTTCTCCCTACACTGCAGGGAGATAGAAACAGCTACCTCACTACTCCTTGTACAGAGCCCTGTGTTGTTTGTAAATTCTAAACTCTAAGCCAATCAGCAGGTCTTAGCTATAAATCATTGGATGGGACCTGCTGACAAACGTTTGCTGTACCAAATCACAGCACAGATGGGTCAGATGGTGCCCGTGACCCTTACCCATGAATGCCAGATCACATACAGTATTTTTTGTAGTAAAGCATTATGCTGGTGGTTAATAACACAATAATGAATTTCCTCCATGGATGTCACATGATTGTAACTTAATTTAGGGTCTTTAGAGGAGTTGTAAATTCAGTTGTAAAGGGGGTTGTAAAGTCAGAAAGTTTTCTATCTTAAAGCGGAGGTCCACCCTAAAGTGGACCTTCCGCTCATCGGAACCCTCCCTGGATAATCCAGGTAACTGCACCCACTTCCGGGATAGCTCTCTGTGGAAAGGGGCGTAACGTACGCCCCTTTCCGCAAGTGCCCGCCCCTTCCCGCAAGTGTCCCGCTGCCTGCTGGGAAACACACAGATCCCAGAGGCAGTGGGGAGCGTCCTTATTGCGCAGAGCGATTCGCGCATGCGCAGTAGGGAACCGGGAAATGAAGCCGAAAGGCTCCATTTCCTGATTCCCATACCCAAGATGGCAGCGGCAGGACCCGACAGGCGACCTAGAGATCGGCTTCGGGTGCCGACATCGCGGGCGCGCTGGACAGGTAAGTGTCACTATTTTAAAAGTCAGCAGCTGCAGTATTTGTAGCTGCTGGCTTTTAAAAAAAAAAAAAAACGGGGAATCCCGGTGGACTCCCGCTTTAATGCATTCTATGCATTAAGATAAAAAGCCTTCTGTGTGCAGCAGCCCCTCTCTGCCCGCCTACTACTTACCAGAGATCCATCTCTGTCCAGTGATGTCCATGAGTGTCTCGGCAGGAATACCTAAACACCTCATCAGTGCTTAACGTTTGTTGATATTATTGTTCAAGTTTCAATCTTTCTATTAACTGTATTTATTTAATAAAACTGGCCAATTAGGTGGCATCAACAGCGGTATCCAAGTAGGTGCAGCATTGAATGGCAGACAAGACAACAAAGGTAAGTAAATATTTTAAATCATCTTACCTGCAACATGTTTTTTGTTTAAGTGGATGTCCAGACAAACTGTTTGCTATCAGTTTTTCTTTACAGTCACCATTATTGATATCAACGTGTACACCATGCTGTCTTATCAAACATTTAATACTAACTCTATTTTTAAAGTGCAACTGTGGGCAAGATAACAGTAATTCATGACACAGTAATTCATAGTAATAATTCAGTATAATTCAGTATAATGCAATCTGTCACTAGCACTAACACAGCATTTTTTGAATTTCTTTATTTATTTTTATGACAGATTAAAGGGGTCCAGCAAGAGTGGCAATTACAAGTTTAAGACAAACAATTTAACACTGTCAGTAATGCATGCAAAAGTCAGCTATAATCATTTAACTTAAACTTGTTTTTCCAAAGAAAACATGTTACTAGAACCATTTAAAAAGATTTTGCTTGAGTTATGCTTTCATTTGTTTACTTACGATCCATTTGAAACTAAAAGTCCAAATAGGTCTACCCTATCCACATGGTGGCAATGCAGCTACATGATTTCACTGCAGAATTAACAGTGTTTTCAACCTGTTAAAAGAGAACTATCTGAATACCAAAAACAATTGGTCGTATGCTGCACCTGTCTCTTGCCACCTCTAATGCCAAGAACTGGGCGCTCATTCTTGGTCTTTGGTGAGTGAGTGGTCTTGAGTCAGTCAGTGGCTCTCGTTTCTGTCATTCCAGTGTCAGGCTGTGGAGGGGATGGGAGTGGCTGGCTTGGGCTCTCTCTGCGGCTCATTGAGAGTTTAAGTCAGCTGCTGGTCAGACATCTGAATGGAACCTGACTTTAAAGTTGGGATCCCTCCTGAGTCTTGACTGGCTCAGTGACGTCAGCCAACAGCAGACTTAACCCTCTGTCGACTGAAAGCAGGTCACAGGAGTGCAGAACGAAGTGCACTCTTGTGATCCATAGGAGAAGTAGGTGCCAAAAGAACAACTTCTTCTTAAAAGGAAATAAAAAAAGAAACAGATATACAGGCAAGATCAACATGTCATAAATTTATGTTATCAGGGACACTCTGAAAACTAAAACTGTCCTGTTAATGCAATTGACAAACTTCAATTAAATGTAGTATGCCTTTAAATGCTCTAATTAAATACATAGGGCAGAAAGCCAGTGTTTGTAACTAACCATTACCAGTGATTAATGAATTAGCTTTAAAAAGAGAAGTGCAGGATTTAAAAAAAGATCATCATGTATACTCACCTAAGTGGATGCAGCATCGATCTGATGCTAAACCTGTCTCCTACAGGCTCTGCAGTCAGAACTAAGCGATTAAACACTAATGATTGCTCAGTTCTCATCCTCCGCTCTGAGCAAAGAGCCAGGACTGTCAGTCAGCACCTCTCTACTCTCGCCACCAGTACTCACTGGAGCGCTGGCCTGTGGAGGGGGCAGGGGGGCCTGGCGCAGCCTCTGAGCCATATGACGGTCCACTCTTCTGTGTAGATACCGACCATATAGTCAAGATCTTTCCTGAGCCTGGCTCGGCTGAGTGACGTCAGACCGCTTTAGGCTGCTGTCAGCTGAAAACGGGCTACAGGAGTGCAGAAAAAATTACACTCCTGTGCTCCATAGGAGAAGTATGGCCAACAAAGCTTTGACCATACTTCTCCTTTATTTAATTTAGTTACACCATAATGCAGACAAGATGTTTCCAATTCATGCAGAATACAAACTTTAATCTATGCATGTGTTTTCTAATCTATAAACAAGCAGAAATACTTAAACACTTCATCAGTGCTTCACATTTGTAGATATTATTGTCCAAGTTTCTATTTTTTTATTAACTGTACTTATGTATTAAAACAGTCAACGGCAACGCCCAATTAAGTGACATCTACAGCGGTGTCCAAGTAGGTGCAGCTGTGAATGGAGGACAAGACAACAAAGGTAAGCTATACCTTTTTTTTTAAATATTATTTGAACCTTTATTATTAAAATTGTGCACCCAGTTAAACTTGTTTTCTAAGTTTTGGATGAAGTGGGGAAATGTAGGACTAGAACCCTTGCACTTTCTGATACCTTTTCTATTGAATTGTATTGTAACTGTACTGTCTGCCCTCATTTTGCAAAGCACTGTGAAAACTGGTGGTGCAAAATAATTCCTGCAGAATAATAATAATAATAAGAAATAAAAATGCTTTACTTTAGTTGAGTAGAGAAAGGTCAGCTTGGGTGGGGTGCTGGATCATTTACTTTATGCGATTTTCCCAACTGGAATTTCATCTAGACATAGCATCTCTTAAGGCAGCTCTCAAGAGAGTAATGGTCATTGGTTGTTGTATGACTGCAAAAGGCTAATGAAGCAATACATACAGTCCAGTTGCAGTGTTTATTAAATTACACATTCAGTTAATGCACTGGACTATATTATATTTTGTATCTCTGTCTTTGTCCCTGTTAGCGATTTTCTTTTACTTTCTGTCTGGGTGAGTGTCTCTAAATTGTAGTGAAAACCTGACATGTGTCTTAAACCCTCTCCATACACTTTAAAATTCCACAATGTTGTCAATAAATGAAAATTAATATGTTTTCTAGGTACTTGGCATAACATTAAGTAGGATATATTTATTTGCTGGATGATTTCCTTTAAATACAGTATATATTCTAAACAGCTAGATGGCTCACATTTTGCATGTCAGGACGAGTTAGCTATTGGCAAATATTACAATAGCTAACAAAACAAAAAAATAGATGTAAAATGCATACATTTACATCATTTTATTCTTTATGCACTATAAAATGCCATCAATATAGCCATACATTTTTCACATACTTGGGGGCACAAAATACAAAAGCTCTTACAAACTTTTTTTTTTCAACATTATAGAAGATTACACATCTGCAGAAACTGTTTACTAAACAGAGGTCTGTTTAAGAAATAATGGCAGTCATCCGGTATTTCAAAGGCATACAGTATATATTGAGTATAATCAGTTTGTAATTTACTCCTTTTACATTTAGGATTGGCTGCTACCTTGAAACATATTTGTTTGCTTTAAAAGGTGGACTGAATCTTAAGTAATGCCAATATGCAGTTAGGGTGTTATTTTGGGGAACAAAGTATGCCAACTGTACAATTAAATGCACGTGGAATAGTTCAGTATGTATTTATGAAAACTGAAGAGAAGGTCAAAAATATGGGAAGAAAACTCGCCTCACCTAATACCACCACCAATGAATGTTACTCTGTTTCTGAAATATTGTCTGATAGGTTATGGACACTTTCAGGAGTGTCAATCTCCAGCAAATACATATATGTAAATTGTCTTGCATGCTATATGGCCATGCTGTTTCAGCCATTGTTTTTATCCTGGCACACCAATAAGAGCCAAGAGCTAGGTTCTATCCTTTCTATACACTGCACTGCCGTCATGCAACACAGCATCATTTGGATCCCCCCAACTGGTGATCTGACAATGAAAGCAGCAGCATTCTGATGAGATCAACTGTGTGCTTTCCCTTCCTGCCAGCATGTTCCTACTGCAGACAGAGCAGCTGATCCTGATTGGCTCACACAGGTGCCCCGCTCCCCTTTCAGTCCAAGAACAAAAGTGCAAGTGTTCAGTAAAAATGTGCAGACTAATATCAAGGCAGATTTAAGTACTTATGCCAGAAGTATATAAAATACATTTAATGTTTCCAAAATGAATTCATACCGGAAATGTAATTTTGGGTATTTTTCCTGTGTCACCAAATGGGCAGAGTTTTGAAGACAAAACCATATTTAGAGAGCATACAGTGGACCTAGTTTACTAAGAGGAAATTAGTACAACTAGGGATAAATCACTATAAAGATCATTGGCATGTCTGTGTTACGGGTTGTGGATGTGTGTTGAGATCTATATGCTCAGTAAATGTGATTTACACTCTGCTATATGTTTAAACTTTGGTGTATGGATTTAAAGGATGGATAGAAGATGATTTTATGAATAATATACTACACTGTATACCTTTTAGTGTGGCTCCGGTGTGTGGTGAGTGTTCCTCCTTGGCTTATATTGGTGGTGCTACCTGCCTCCTGTGTGAATGGAGGATTATAATGTGGATGGAATCCCATACTGTGTTTCCCTGTCTGCTGCCATTCTGATGCAGCTTAATAGATGATTAATGTGCAAAGGTGGCGGTTTTGAGCAATGAGTGGCGATATAAATCCCACATTTTTGTTGGTTATTTTTGTCATAAGTACAGTATATTATTTACACATTTTATTTTGGGGTTTGTGTACTTTTGTTTTCCTTACTTGCTAGCTGCCTAATTATTGCACTTGTCTACTTTTGGAGGTTAAGCAGGGTCGGGCCTGGTCATTACTTGGATGGGAGACTGCCCTAACTTATTTGCTAGCTGCAAAAATATTCTCTTTTTCCCTAGCGCTGACTATTCCATTTGAGTTTATCCTTTAAACAAAACTTGATATGATTTTGCTTTGATAGTGGACATACAATAATTTAGGTTTTAATCATTCATTTTTGTACCTATAGTTGTATAATGATTTTATAATGATTTTATAATCATTATTATAATGATTTTTGGCCAATTTTGTTTTAAAGTTTAAAGGTTTTTAAACTGACGATTTACACCAATCAGCCATAACATTATGATGACCTTAAAGATGCCATCAGGGAATACCATGTACATGTAGGGTTGTAGTTATCAGCAACAATGTTTAGGTAGGTAGTGCGCGTTAAAGTAACATCCATTCCACATGAATGAAATGACCCAGGTTTCCAGCAGAAGATTGTTCAAAACATTTCACTGCCTATGCTGGCTTGCAGTCTTCCCATAGTCCAACCCGGTGCCATTTTATCCCCAGGTAAGTGATGCACATGTATCTGGGCATCCACATGATGAGAAAGAAAATTGATTCATCAGACCAGGCCACCTTCTTCCATTGCTTTGTGGTCCACGTCTGATGCTCACAAGCCTATTGTAAGCACTTTTGGCTGTGGACAGTGATCAGCATGGACACCCTGACTGATCTGCGGCCCCATACAGAACAAATTGCATTCCAACTTCATGGACAACATGCTTACTTGCTGCTGAATATACATACCCATGGCAACTGTCTAAAAGGAGAGAAAATGTCACTTTAGAGAGGGAGAGAGAGCGGCGCCACTCTGAGTGTAATATTTAGGTTAAAATCATCAAGTTTAATTAATAACATTTAACTGACATTTTAGTAAAAGTATACAGGCATGTGTGTAATCAATGAATAGGATTCCCTTCAGTTCAGCTGTGCATGGGTGATCATCAGTCCCGGCCACTCCTGTGGTCTCAGAGACTGGATGTGACCAGTATAACAAGTATGGCAGTCATGATGAACAGGGGGTGTGGTAGATCTCGTGTTCGGAACATGCATGCTCCTTCATTATGCCTGATGAAGGAGATCACATCCAAATGCGAGCTCTGCCACTTCCCTTGTCCATCATGCCTCCACAGCTCAGCACTCCAATGAACGTGGAGAAGCAGAGCAGGAGCAATGCTGACTGACAGGGAGGAGTGAGAACCAAGCTATGGGCGGTGTTCGGTGGCTCGGGTTCTCAGTGTAGAGATGCCTGGGGACAGCTGCAACATCAGTCTGATGCATCCACCTATGTGAGCATGATTAGCAAATTACTTCTCTTTTTAAAGAGGGATTCCACCTACAAAAAAAATATTAAAAGCCAGCAGCTATAAATACTACAGCTGCTGACTTTTAATAAATGGACACTCACCTGTCCCGGGTTCCAGCGATGCCGACAGCCGAAGCCGATCGATCGCTCGACTCTTGGCTGCTGCCACCACCATTCTAGGTGAGGAAATCAGGAAGTGAAGCGAATCGGCTTCACTTCCCGATTCCCTACTGCACATGCGCGAGTCGCGCAGCGCAATAGGAATTGTCTGCGCTGTCTCTGAGACCCGTCTGTGTCCCAGCAGACAGCGCGGCAGGACAGGAAATGGCATAGACTCCCATGGGAGGTATCTCCACCCCCCTCCCCCCTGAAAGGTGCCAATTGTGACACCGGAGGGGGGAGGGTTCTGATCAGTGGAAGTTCCACTTTAGGGTGGAACCCCGCTTTAAGCTTTATTTATTTAGGTTGTTGAGGTCTGAGAAACCAGAAACCTAGAGATTTAAGATGACTTTGAGATACTATTTATTGAAGGTAGAAGGAAATCAGATATTTGTGCATCAGTCTGTAATATCAATGCATGACGGGGGACATGGATGGTGATGGAATATAGTATAGTAAGTAAACTGTTACTTTCATAAAAGATCCTTTTGTAAATTAATAATCATGGAATAAAAAGCAAGGTGATTTCATACTTAATATAAGTTCCAATCTTTTATTTTTTTAAATCAGATCTCTTTGGCTTGAAAGATGGAAACATACAGTTGGGTGGAGCCAACTTACAGACAGGGGGGCTGTTGGGTCAACAAAAGGGAAATATAGAGCTTGGCAATAGTGGGAAAATACAGACTGGATTGGAAATCAAAGGAACACATGAAATTAAGGGAGGATCTGAGAAATCATCTGAAGAGAACAAAGAAGATGGAAAATGTGAGTTCCCAATTTTGGAACCATATATTCTAAATACTAATACTTCTCAGTTTACAGTATATCAGAAGGGAGTTGGGTTTTTTTTCTATAATTTTTTTGTTAACTTCTCACCCTGGCTTTTTTTTATTGTAAGTACAGAATAATGATTACAATAATGGCAGTCACAATTATTTATTTTTCAGCTTCCCAAATTAACCTTGAAGGTGGAGGGGTGGTAGGCAAATTTTGCTTGAAGGTCTAGCTGTTAACTAACCAGTGTCTATGACACAAAAGTGACAAATCATTGTCTGTAGTTTTGCAAATGTAAATTTATTGGGCATTTTGAATAATATTTATGTTTGTAAATAATCAAATAGATCTGAAAGGTGGCAAAATAAGGCTGGGCAATGCTAACTTATAACTAGGAGGAAAGCAAATTCAAAAAGCATTTAGATGTGTTTCTTAGCGAACATGATGTAAGGGGATTTTGAAAATGGTAGTGACACAACGCAATTGTGCACACACATGCACACTCAAGTTGAAATAAATAGATTTATGTCTTTATTAAATTTTTGAATAAAGAAAAAAGGGTAGGCATCTGCGCTAGCTATAATAACATAACATCTACATAAGCAGCCAGCACAGTTTGTTGATTGTCAAATAATAAATAAAATTCCAAAATGCAGCGCTTGTTTCAAATAACCAATCTTTCCAAGAAGGGATAGATATGAAAGGTCCCTTCACCAGCTTCGAAGTGTATGGGAAAGCATACCACGCCCAATGTGAATCCAATCTGCTTACCACAAAGCATCACTGCATCGCTTCTCCAAACACTGATGGGAAATTGACTTGATCCAATCATAGAGCACAGCTTGTAATGGGCACTCATTCACTTAAAGCCATCAAAATCACAAACTCCAAAGATATGGTAGATACAATTATCCAATTAATAGGTCATGTGAGACTGGGCACTGCTCATCCTCCATAATGGGATCCTCACAGAACGACATCTGAAACCCCAAATCCGGGGCGCGTGCAGGTTAGTGTTCCCATCCTGGTTTATGAGTTTGAAAAATAGGAAGTCCTCCAGTGGAGAATTACATCTACCATATCTTTGACGTTTGTAATTTTCATGGCTTTAAGTGAATAAGTGCCCATTGCAAGCTGTGCTCTATGATTGGATCAAGTCTATTTACCATCAGTGTTTGGAGAAGCAATGCAGTGATGCTTTGTGTTTGATGATTATATGCTTATATATTGTCACTTTCTGGTAAGTAGATTTGATTTACATTGGGTGTGATGTGCTTTCCCATACACACTGAAACTGGTGAAAGGTACTTTATTTAATTTTACTAACTATGCAACGAAGTATCTATGCAAAATGGGAAAACAGAGACTGGGAATGAAGGGAAGAGAAGAGGGCTGATTTATAAAAACTGGAGCATGCAAAATCTAATGCAGCTGTGCATGGTAGCCGATGCAGCGCTACACCAGATTTTGCACTCTTCAGTTTTAGTAAATTAACTCAATAGTGTTAATATACTAAAGGCAACTCTGCTGACTTTCGTTATCCAATCATATTCTTTTTTTTTTCCTTGTACACGATTGAGTATTTTTTGTAAAGATAAATTTCACCCCATTCACTAAGCTCTGGGGGAAATTATTTTGTGAAGTGCAACTTCCCATGTACAGTCCATTTGCTGTTAGTAAATTAACCATTAGGACTCTGCAGATTATTGGAAAACATGACATGAAAGAAATAACTTGGCAGGAGGAGGAAAAGGAGGATGGAAAAGTTCTAAAAGGATTAGTGTTTTAAGTTCATGGGGGTAGAGTGTTTGTGTGCCAAAGTAAAAGCAAAGATTTTACAAAGCACTGTAAATGATGACTTAAAGTGTTACTAAACCCAGGCCCCTGCATTCACTATATCTGGTCTTCCACAGTACACATAACATGAAAATGCCATTATTTGAGTAAATATAAACTTCTAAATACCTTTTCTCATTAGCAGTTTATAGTAGTCTTATGACATTTACCAGTGTCTGGTTAAAGCTTATCGGGGATTTTTCATTCTCCTCCTTTTGTCCTATGAGGTTGGATGACCCCTGACTTTCTGTCTGGACAGTGCTGATTGGCCCCGTGCTGATCGCATGCACCCTCCCAAAAAAAAGAACTCTCTAGCAATGCACAACAAACTGAGCATGTGCAGAGTGCCTCCAAGGCTCTGTACTATCAGTAGATGTATTGGGGACAGAAAAAGAAGGGGGTGATCAGAGAAGACAAGATCAAACAGCCTTTGTACAAAATTCGGAGAATGAACCCCTTAAACAGGTGGGTGGAGCCAACATACAGACAGGGGTGATGTTGGGTCAACAAAAGGGAAAAATAGAGCTTGGCAATAGAAGGAAATCAGATGTTTGTGCATGAGTCTGTAATATCAATGCATGACAATGGTCATGAAATGTGATGGGATATAGTAAAGGTTACTTTCACAAAAGATCCTTTTGTAAATGAATAATCATGGAAGAAAAAGCAAGGTGATTTTGTGCTTAATATAAGTTCAAATCTTTTTCTTTTTAAATCAGATCTCTTGAGCTTGAAAGGTGGAAACGTACAGTTGGGTGGAGCAAACTTACAGACAGGGGGGCTGTTGGGTCAACAAAAGGGAAATATAGAGCTTGGCAATAGTGGGAAAATACAGACTGGATTGGAAATCAAAGGAACACATGGAATTAAGGGAGGATCTGAGAAATCATCTGAAGAGAACAAAGAAGATGGAAAATGTGAGTTCCCAATTTTGGAACCATATATTCTAAATACTAATACTTCTCAGTTTACAGTATATCAGAAGGGAGTTGGGTTTTTTTTCTATAATTTTTTTGTTAACTTCTCACCCTGGCTTTTTGTTATTGTAAGTACAGAATAATGATTACAATAAGGGCAGTCACAATTATTTATTTTATTTTTCAGCTTCCCAAATTAACCTTGAAGGTGGAGGGGTGGTAGGCAAGTTTTCACTTCCCGGTTCCCTACTGCGCATGCGCGAGTCACGCAGCGCAATAGGAATTGTCCGCGCTGTCTCTGAGACCCGTGTGTGTCCCAGCAGACAGCGCGGCAGGACAGGAAATGGCATAGACTCCCACGGGAGTCTATGCCCGGAAGTGGGTGTAAATACCTGTCTTTGACAGGTATCTCCACCCCCCTCCCCCCTGAAAGGTGCCAATTGTGACACCGGAGGGGGGGAGGGTTCCGATCAGCGGAAGTTCCTCTTTAGGGTGGAACCCCGCTTTAAGCTTTATTTATTTAGGTTGTTGAGGTCTGAGAAACCAGAAACCTAAAGATTTAAGATGACTTTGAGATACTATTTATTGAAGGTAGAAGGAAATCAGATATTTGTGCATCAGTCTGTAATATCAATGCATGACGGGGGACATGGATGGTGATGGGATATAGTATAGTAAGTAAACTGTTACTTTCATAAAAGATCCTTTTGTAAATGAATAATCATGGAATAAAAAGCAAAGTGATTTCATACTTAATATAAGTTCCAATCTTTTATTTTTTAAATCAGATCTCTTTGGCTTGAAAGATGGAAACATACAGTTGGGTGGAGCCAACTTACAGACAGGGGGGCTGTTGGGTCAACAAAAGGGATATATAGAGCTTGGCAATAGTGGGAAAATACAGACTGGATTGAAAATCAAAGGAACACATGAAATTAAGGGAGGATCTGAGAAATCATCTGAAGAGAACAAAGAAGATGGAAAATGTGAGTTCCCAATTTTGGAACCATATATTCTAAATACTAATACTTCTCAGTTTACAGTATATCAGAAGGGAGTTGGGTTTTTTTTTCTATAATTTTTTTGTTAACTTCTCACCCTGGCTTTTTTTTATTGTAAGTACAGAATAATGATTACAATAATGGCAGTCACAATTATTTATTTTTCAGCTTCCCAAATTAACCTTGAATGTGGAGGGGTGGTAGGCAAGTTTTGCTTGAAGGTCTAGCTGTTAGCTAACCAGTGTCTATGACACAAAAGTGACAAATCATTGTCTGTAGTTTTGCAAATGTAAATTTATTGGGCATTTTGAATAATTTTTATGTTTGTAAATAATCAAATAGATCTGAAAGGTGGCAAAATAAGGCTGGGCAATGCTAACTTATAACTAGGAGGAAAGCAAATTCAAAAAGCATTTGGATGTGTTTCTTAGCGAACATGATGTAAGGGGATTTTGAAAATGGTAGTGACACAACGCAATTGTGCACACACATGCACACTCAAGTTGAAATAAATAGATTTATGTCTTTAATAAATTTTTGAATAAAGAAAAAAGGGTAGGCATCTGCGCTAGCTATAATAACATAACATCTACATAAGCAGCCAGCACAGTTTGTTGATTGTCAAATAATAAATAAAATTCCAAAATGCAGCGCTTGTTTCAAATAACCAATCTTTCCAAGAAGGGATAGATATGAAAGGTCCCTTCACCAGCTTCGAAGTGTATGGGAAAGCATACCACGCCCAATGTGAATCCAATCTGCTTACCACAAAGCATCACTGCATCGCTTCTCCAAACACTGATGGGAAATTGACTTGATCCAATCATAGAGCACAGCTTGTAATGGGCACTCATTCACTTAAAGCCATCAAAATCACAAACTCCAAAGATATGGTAGATACAATTATCCAATTAATAGGTCATGTGAGACTGGGCACTGCTCATCCTCCATAATGGGATCCTCACAGAACGACATCTGAAACCCCAAATCCGGGGCGCGTGCAGGTTAGTGTTCCCATCCTGGTTTATGAGTTTGAAAAATAGGAAGTCCTCCAGTGGAGAATTACATCTACCATATCTTTGACGTTTGTAATTTTCATGGCTTTAAGTGAATAAGTGCCCATTGCAAGCTGTGCTCTATGATTGGATCAAGTCTATTTACCATCAGTGTTTGGAGAAGCGATGCAGTGATGCTTTGTGTTTGATGATTATATGCTTATATATTGTCACTTTCTGGTAAGTAGATTTGATTTACATTGGGTGTGATGTGCTTTCCCATACACACTGAAACTGGTGAAAGGTACTTTATTTAATTTTACTAACTATGCAACGAAGTATCTATGCAAAATGGGAAAACAGAGACTGGGAATGAAGGGAAGAGAAGAGGGCTGATTTATAAAAACTGGAGCATGCAAAATCTAATGCAGCTGTGCATGGTAGCCGATGCAGCGCTACACCAGATTTTGCACTCTTCAGTTTTAGTAAATTAACTCAATAGTGTTAATATACTAAAGGCAACTCTGCTGACTTTCGTTATCCAATCATATGCTTTTTTTTTTCCTTGTACACGATTGAGTATTTTTTGTAAAGATAAATTTCACCCCATTCACTAAGCTCTGGGGGAAATTATTTTGTGAAGTGCAACTTCCCATGTACAGTCCATTTGCTGTTAGTAAATTAACCATTAGGACTCTGCAGATTATTGGAAAACATGACATGAAAGAAATAACTTGGCAGGAGGAGGAAAAGGAGGATGGAAAAGTTCTAAAAGGATTAGTGTTTTAAGTTCATGGGGGTAGAGTGTTTGTGTGCCAAAGTAAAAGCAAAGATTTTACAAAGCACTGTAAATGATGACTTAAAGTGTTACTAAACCCAGGCCCCTGCATTCACTATATCTGGTCTTCCACAGTACACATAACATGAAAATGCCATTATTTGAGTAAATATAAACTTCTAAATACCTTTTCTCATTAGCAGTTTATAGTAGTCTTATGACATTTACCAGTGTCTGGTTAAAGCTTATCGGGGATTTTTCATTCTCCTCCTTTTGTCCTATGAGGTTGGATGACCCCTGACTTTCTGTCTGGACAGTGCTGATTGGCCCCGTGCTGATCGCATGCACCCTCCCAAAAAAAAGAACTCTCTAGCAATGCACAACAAACTGAGCATGTGCAGAGTGCCTCCAAGGCTCTGTACTATCAGTAGATGTATTGGGGACAGAAAAAGAAGGGGGTGATCAGAGAAGACAAGATCAAACAGCCTTTGTACAAAATTCGGAGAATGAACCCCTTAAACAGGTGGGTGGAGCCAACATACAGACAGGGATGATGTTGGGTCAACAAAAGGGAAAAATAGAGCTTGGCAATAGAAGGAAATCAGATGTTTGTGCATGAGTCTGTAATATCAATGCATGACAATGGTCATGAAATGTGATGGGATATAGTAAAGGTTACTTTCACAAAAGATCCTTTTGTAAATGAATAATCATGGAAGAAAAAGCAAGGTGATTTTGTGCTTAATATAAGTTCAAATCTTTTTCTTTTTAAATCAGATCTCTTGAGCTTGAAAGGTGGAAACGTACAGTTGGGTGGAGCAAACTTACAGACAGGGGGGCTGTTGGGTCAACAAAAGGGAAATATAGAGCTTGGCAATAGTGGGAAAATACAGACTGGATTGGAAATCAAAGGAACACATGGAATTAAGGGAGGATCTGAGAAATCATCTGAAGAGAACAAAGAAGATGGAAAATGTGAGTTCCCAATTTTGGAACCATATATTCTAAATACTAATACTTCTCAGTTTACAGTATATCAGAAGGGAGTTGGGTTTTTTTTCTATAATTTTTTTGTTAACTTCTCACCCTGGCTTTTTGTTATTGTAAGTACAGAATAATGATTACAATAAGGGCAGTCACAATTATTTATTTTATTTTTCAGCTTCCCAAATTAACCTTGAAGGTGGAGGGGTGGTAGGCAAGTTTTCACTTCCCGGTTCCCTACTGCGCATGCGCGAGTCACGCAGCGCAATAGGAATTGTCCGCGCTGTCTCTGAGACCCGTGTGTGTCCCAGCAGACAGCGCGGCAGGACAGGAAATGGCATAGACTCCCACGGGAGTCTATGCCCGGAAGTGGGTGTAAATACCTGTCTTTGACAGGTATCTCCACCCCCCTCCCCCCTGAAAGGTGCCAATTGTGACACCGGAGGGGGGAGGGTTCCGATCAGCGGAAGTTCCACTTTAGGGTGGAACCCCGCTTTAAGCTTTATTTATTTAGGTTGTTGAGGTCTGAGAAACCAGAAACCTAAAGATTTAAGATGACTTTGAGATACTATTTATTGAAGGTAGAAGGAAATCAGATATTTGTGCATCAGTCTGTAATATCAATGCATGACGGGGGACATGGATGGTGATGGGATATAGTATAGTAAGTAAACTGTTACTTTCATAAAAGATCCTTTTGTAAATTAATAATCATGGAATAAAAAGCAAGGTGATTTCATACTTAATATAAGTTCCAATCTTTTATTTTTTTAAATCAGATCTCTTTGGCTTGAAAGATGGAAACATACAGTTGGGTGGAGCCAACTTACAGACAGGGGGGCTGTTGGGTCAACAAAAGGGAAATATAGAGCTTGGCAATAGTGGGAAAATACAGACTGGATTGGAAATCAAAGGAACACATGAAATTAAGGGAGGATCTGAGAAATCATCTGAAGAGAACAAAGAAGATGGAAAATGTGAGTTCCCAATTTTGGAACCATATATTCTAAATACTAATACTTCTCAGTTTACAGTATATCAGAAGGGAGTTGGGTTTTTTTTCTATAATTTTTTTGTTAACTTCTCACCCTGGCTTTTTTTTATTGTAAGTACAGAATAATTATTACAATAATGGCAGTCACAATTATTTATTTTTCAGCTTCCCAAATTAACCTTGAAGGTGGAGGGGTGGTAGGCAAATTTTGCTTGAAGGTCTAGCTGTTAACTAACCAGTGTCTATGACACAAAAGTGACAAATCATTGTCTGTAGTTTTGCAAATGTAAATTTATTGGGCATTTTGAATAATTTTTATGTTTGTAAATAATCAAATAGATCTGAAAGGTGGCAAAATAAGGCTGGGCAATGCTAACTTATAACTAGGAGGAAAGCAAATTCAAAAAGCATTTAGATGTGTTTCTTAGCGAACATGATGTAAGGGGATTTTGAAAATGGTAGTGACACAACGCAATTGTGCACACACATGCACACTCAAGTTGAAATAAATAGATTTATGTCTTTATTAAATTTTTGAATAAAGAAAAAAGGGTAGGCATCTGCGCTAGCTATAATAACATAACATCTACATAAGCAGCCAGCACAGTTTGTTGATTGTCAAATAATAAATAAAATTCCAAAATGCAGCGCTTGTTTCAAATAACCAATCTTTCCAAGAAGGGATAGATATGAAAGGTCCCTTCACCAGCTTCGAAGTGTATGGGAAAGCATACCACGCCCAATGTGAATCCAATCTGCTTACCACAAAGCATCACTGCATCGCTTCTCCAAACACTGATGGGAAATTGACTTGATCCAATCATAGAGCACAGCTTGTAATGGGCACTCATTCACTTAAAGCCATCAAAATCACAAACTCCAAAGATATGGTAGATACAATTATCCAATTAATAGGTCATGTGAGACTGGGCACTGCTCATCCTCCATAATGGGATCCTCACAGAACGACATCTGAAACCCCAAATCCGGGGCGCGTGCAGGTTAGTGTTCCCATCCTGGTTTATGAGTTTGAAAAATAGGAAGTCCTCCAGTGGAGAATTACATCTACCATATCTTTGACGTTTGTAATTTTCATGGCTTTAAGTGAATAAGTGCCCATTGCAAGCTGTGCTCTATGATTGGATCAAGTCTATTTACCATCAGTGTTTGGAGAAGCAATGCAGTGATGCTTTGTGTTTGATGATTATATGCTTATATATTGTCACTTTCTGGTAAGTAGATTTGATTTACATTGGGTGTGATGTGCTTTCCCATACACACTGAAACTGGTGAAAGGTACTTTATTTAATTTTACTAACTATGCAACGAAGTATCTATGCAAAATGGGAAAACAGAGACTGGGAATGAAGGGAAGAGAAGAGGGCTGATTTATAAAAACTGGAGCATGCAAAATCTAATGCAGCTGTGCATGGTAGCCGATGCAGCGCTACACCAGATTTTGCACTCTTCAGTTTTAGTAAATTAACTCAATAGTGTTAATATACTAAAGGCAACTCTGCTGACTTTCGTTATCCAATCATATGCTTTTTTTTTTCCTTGTACACGATTGAGTATTTTTTGTAAAGATAAATTTCACCCCATTCACTAAGCTCTGGGGGAAATTATTTTGTGAAGTGCAACTTCCCATGTACAGTCCATTTGCTGTTAGTAAATTAACCATTAGGACTCTGCAGATTATTGGAAAACATGACATGAAAGAAATAACTTGGCAGGAGGAGGAAAAGGAGGATGGAAAAGTTCTAAAAGGATTAGTGTTTTAAGTTCATGGGGGTAGAGTGTTTGTGTGCCAAAGTAAAAGCAAAGATTTTACAAAGCACTGTAAATGATGACTTAAAGTGTTACTAAACCCAGGCCCCTGCATTCACTATATCTGGTCTTCCACAGTACACATAACATGAAAATGCCATTATTTGAGTAAATATAAACTTCTAAATACCTTTTCTCATTAGCAGTTTATAGTAGTCTTATGACATTTACCAGTGTCTGGTTAAAGCTTATCGGGGATTTTTCATTCTCCTCCTTTTGTCCTATGAGGTTGGATGACCCCTGACTTTCTGTCTGGACAGTGCTGATTGGCCCCGTGCTGATCGCATGCACCCTCCCAAAAAAAAGAACTCTCTAGCAATGCACAACAAACTGAGCATGTGCAGAGTGCCTCCAAGGCTCTGTACTATCAGTAGATGTATTGGGGACAGAAAAAGAAGGGGGTGATCAGAGAAGACAAGATCAAACAGCCTTTGTACAAAATTCGGAGAATGAACCCCTTAAACAGGTGGGTGGAGCCAACATACAGACAGGGATGATGTTGGGTCAACAAAAGGGAAAAATAGAGCTTGGCAATAGAAGGAAATCAGATGTTTGTGCATGAGTCTGTAATATCAATGCATGACAATGGTCATGAAATGTGATGGGATATAGTAAAGGTTACTTTCACAAAAGATCCTTTTGTAAATGAATAATCATGGAAGAAAAAGCAAGGTGATTTTGTGCTTAATATAAGTTCAAATCTTTTTCTTTTTAAATCAGATCTCTTGAGCTTGAAAGGTGGAAACGTACAGTTGGGTGGAGCAAACTTACAGACAGGGGGGCTGTTGGGTCAACAAAAGGGAAATATAGAGCTTGGCAATAGTGGGAAAATACAGACTGGATTGGAAATCAAAGGAACACATGGAATTAAGGGAGGATCTGAGAAATCATCTGAAGAGAACAAAGAAGATGGAAAATGTGAGTTCCCAATTTTGGAACCATATATTCTAAATACTAATACTTCTCAGTTTACAGTATATCAGAAGGGAGTTGGGTTTTTTTTCTATAATTTTTTTGTTAACTTCTCACCCTGGCTTTTTGTTATTGTAAGTACAGAATAATGATTACAATAAGGGCAGTCACAATTATTTATTTTATTTTTCAGCTTCCCAAATTAACCTTGAAGGTGGAGGGGTGGTAGGCAAGTTTTCACTTCCCGGTTCCCTACTGCGCATGCGCGAGTCACGCAGCGCAATAGGAATTGTCCGCGCTGTCTCTGAGACCCGTGTGTGTCCCAGCAGACAGCGCGGCAGGACAGGAAATGGCATAGACTCCCACGGGAGTCTATGCCCGGAAGTGGGTGTAAATACCTGTCTTTGACAGGTATCTCCACCCCCCTCCCCCCTGAAAGGTGCCAATTGTGACACCGGAGGGGGGGAGGGTTCCGATCAGCGGAAGTTCCTCTTTAGGGTGGAACCCCGCTTTAAGCTTTATTTATTTAGGTTGTTGAGGTCTGAGAAACCAGAAACCTAAAGATTTAAGATGACTTTGAGATACTATTTATTGAAGGTAGAAGGAAATCAGATATTTGTGCATCAGTCTGTAATATCAATGCATGACGGGGGACATGGATGGTGATGGGATATAGTATAGTAAGTAAACTGTTACTTTCATAAAAGATCCTTTTGTAAATGAATAATCATGGAATAAAAAGCAAAGTGATTTCATACTTAATATAAGTTCCAATCTTTTATTTTTTAAATCAGATCTCTTTGGCTTGAAAGATGGAAACATACAGTTGGGTGGAGCCAACTTACAGACAGGGGGGCTGTTGGGTCAACAAAAGGGATATATAGAGCTTGGCAATAGTGGGAAAATACAGACTGGATTGAAAATCAAAGGAACACATGAAATTAAGGGAGGATCTGAGAAATCATCTGAAGAGAACAAAGAAGATGGAAAATGTGAGTTCCCAATTTTGGAACCATATATTCTAAATACTAATACTTCTCAGTTTACAGTATATCAGAAGGGAGTTGGTTTTTTTTTTCTATAATTTTTTTGTTAACTTCTCACCCTGGCTTTTTTTTATTGTAAGTACAGAATAATGATTACAATAATGGCAGTCACAATTATTTATTTTTCAGCTTCCCAAATTAACCTTGAATGTGGAGGGGTGGTAGGCAAGTTTTGCTTGAAGGTCTAGCTGTTAGCTAACCAGTGTCTATGACACAAAAGTGACAAATCATTGTCTGTAGTTTTGCAAATGTAAATTTATTGGGCATTTTGAATCGTTTTTATGTTTGTAAATAATCAAATAGATCTGAAAGGTGGCAAAATAAGGCTGGGCAATGCTAACTTATAACTAGGAGGAAAGCAAATTCAAAAAGCATTTGGATGTGTTTCTTAGCGAACATGATGTAAGGGGATTTTGAAAATGGTAGTGACACAACGCAATTGTGCACACACATGCACACTCAAGTTGAAATAAATAGATTTATGTCTTTAATAAATTTTTGAATAAAGAAAAAAGGGTAGGCATCTGCGCTAGCTATAATAACATAACATCTACATAAGCAGCCAGCACAGTTTGTTGATTGTCAAATAATAAATAAAATTCCAAAATGCAGCGCTTGTTTCAAATAACCAATCTTTCCAAGAAGGGATAGATATGAAAGGTCCCTTCACCAGCTTCGAAGTGTATGGGAAAGCATACCACGCCCAATGTGAATCCAATCTGCTTACCACAAAGCATCACTGCATCGCTTCTCCAAACACTGATGGGAAATTGACTTGATCCAATCATAGAGCACAGCTTGTAATGGGCACTCATTCACTTAAAGCCATCAAAATCACAAACTCCAAAGATATGGTAGATACAGTTATCCAATTAATAGGTCATGTGAGACTGGGCACTGCTCATCCTCCATAATGGGATCCTCACAGAACGACATCTGAAACCCCAAATCCGGGGCGCGTGCAGGTTAGTGTTCCCATCCTGGTTTATGAGTTTGAAAAATAGGAAGTCCTCCAGTGGAGAATTACATCTACCATATCTTTGACGTTTGTAATTTTCATGGCTTTAAGTGAATAAGTGCCCATTGCAAGCTGTGCTCTATGATTGGATCAAGTCTATTTACCATCAGTGTTTGGAGAAGCGATGCAGTGATGCTTTGTGTTTGATGATTATATGCTTATATATTGTCACTTTCTGGTAAGTAGATTTGATTTACATTGGGTGTGATGTGCTTTCCCATACACACTGAAACTGGTGAAAGGTACTTTATTTAATTTTACTAACTATGCAACGAAGTATCTATGCAAAATGGGAAAACAGAGACTGGGAATGAAGGGAAGAGAAGAGGGCTGATTTATAAAAACTGGAGCATGCAAAATCTAATGCAGCTGTGCATGGTAGCCGATGCAGCGCTACACCAGATTTTGCACTCTTCAGTTTTAGTAAATTAACTCAATAGTGTTAATATACTAAAGGCAACTCTGCTGACTTTCGTTATCCAATCATATGCTTTTTTTTTTCCTTGTACACGATTGAGTATTTTTTGTAAAGATAAATTTCACCCCATTCACTAAGCTCTAGGGGAAATTATTTTGTGAAGTGCAACTTCCCATGTACAGTCCATTTGCTGTTAGTAAATTAACCATTAGGACTCTGCAGATTATTGGAAAACATGACATGAAAGAAATAACTTGGCAGGAGGAGGAAAAGGAGGATGGAAAAGTTCTAAAAGGATTAGTGTTTTAAGTTCATGGGGGTAGAGTGTTTGTGTGCCAAAGTAAAAGCAAAGATTTTACAAAGCACTGTAAATGATGACTTAAAGTGTTACTAAACCCAGGCCCCTGCATTCACTATATCTGGTCTTCCGCAGTACACATAACATGAAAATGCCATTATTTGAGTAAATATAAACTTCTAAATACCTTTTCTCATTAGCAGTTTATAGTAGTCTTATGACATTTACCAGTGTCTGGTTAAAGCTTATCGGGGATTTTTCATTCTCCTCCTTTTGTCCTATGAGGTTGGATGACCCCTGACTTTCTGTCTGGACAGTGCTGATTGGCCCCGTGCTGATCGCATGCACCCTCCCAAAAAAAAGAACTCTCTAGCAATGCACAACAAACTGAGCATGTGCAGAGTGCCTCCAAGGCTCTGTACTATCAGTAGATGTATTGGGGACAGAAAAAGAAGGGGGTGATCAGAGAAGACAAGATCAAACAGCCTTTGTACAAAATTCGGAGAATGAACCCCTTAAACAGGTGGGTGGAGCCAACATACAGACAGGGATGATGTCAATGGGTCAACAAAAGGGAAAAATAGAGCTTGGCAATAGAAGGAAATCAGATGTTTGTGCATGAGTCTGTAATATCAATGCATGACAATGGTCATGAAATGTGATGGGATATAGTAAAGGTTACTTTCACAAAAGATCCTTTTGTAAATGAATAATCATGGAAGAAAAAGCAAGGTGATTTTGTGCTTAATATAAGTTCAAATCTTTTTCTTTTTAAATCAGATCTCTTGAGCTTGAAAGGTGGAAACGTACAGTTGGGTGGAGCAAACTTACAGACAGGGGGGCTGTTGGGTCAACAAAAGGGAAATATAGAGCTTGGCAATAGTGGGAAAATACAGACTGGATTGGAAATCAAAGGAACACATGGAATTAAGGGAGGATCTGAGAAATCATCTGAAGAGAACAAAGAAGATGGAAAATGTGAGTTCCCAATTTTGGAACCATATATTCTAAATACTAATACTTCTCAGTTTACAGTATATCAGAAGGGAGTTGGGTTTTTTTTCTATAATTTTTTTGTTAACTTCTCACCCTGGCTTTTTGTTATTGTAAGTACAGAATAATGATTACAATAAGGGCAGTCACAATTATTTATTTTATTTTTCAGCTTCCCAAATTAACCTTGAAGGTGGAGGGGTGGTAGGCAAGTTTTCACTTCCCGGTTCCCTACTGCGCATGCGCGAGTCACGCAGCGCAATAGGAATTGTCCGCGCTGTCTCTGAGACCCGTGTGTGTCCCAGCAGACAGCGCGGCAGGACAGGAAATGGCATAGACTCCCACGGGAGTCTATGCCCGGAAGTGGGTGTAAATACCTGTCTTTGACAGGTATCTCCACCCCCCTCCCCCCTGAAAGGTGCCAATTGTGACACCGGAGGGGGGGAGGGTTCCGATCAGCGGAAGTTCCACTTTAGGGTGGAACCCCGCTTTAAGCTTTATTTATTTAGGTTGTTGAGGTCTGAGAAACCAGAAACCTAAAGATTTAAGATGACTTTGAGATACTATTTATTGAAGGTAGAAGGAAATCAGATATTTGTGCATCAGTCTGTAATATCAATGCATGACGGGGGACATGGATGGTGATGGGATATAGTATAGTAAGTAAACTGTTACTTTCATAAAAGATCCTTTTGTAAATGAATAATCATGGAATAAAAAGCAAAGTGATTTCATACTTAATATAAGTTCCAATCTTTTATTTTTTAAATCAGATCTCTTTGGCTTGAAAGATGGAAACATACAGTTGGGTGGAGCCAACTTACAGACAGGGGGGCTGTTGGGTCAACAAAAGGGATATATAGAGCTTGGCAATAGTGGGAAAATACAGACTGGATTGAAAATCAAAGGAACACATGAAATTAAGGGAGGATCTGAGAAATCATCTGAAGAGAACAAAGAAGATGGAAAATGTGAGTTCCCAATTTTGGAACCATATATTCTAAATACTAATACTTCTCAGTTTACAGTATATCAGAAGGGAGTTGGGTTTTTTTTTCTATAATTTTTTTGTTAACTTCTCACCCTGGCTTTTTTTTATTGTAAGTACAGAATAATGATTACAATAATGGCAGTCACAATTATTTATTTTTCAGCTTCCCAAATTAACCTTGAATGTGGAGGGGTGGTAGGCAAGTTTTGCTTGAAGGTCTAGCTGTTAGCTAACCAGTGTCTATGACACAAAAGTGACAAATCATTGTCTGTAGTTTTGCAAATGTAAATTTATTGGGCATTTTGAATAATTTTTATGTTTGTAAATAATCAAATAGATCTGAAAGGTGGCAAAATAAGGCTGGGCAATGCTAACTTATAACTAGGAGGAAAGCAAATTCAAAAAGCATTTGGATGTGTTTCTTAGCGAACATGATGTAAGGGGATTTTGAAAATGGTAGTGACACAACGCAATTGTGCACACACATGCACACTCAAGTTGAAATAAATAGATTTATGTCTTTAATAAATTTTTGAATAAAGAAAAAAGGGTAGGCATCTGCGCTAGCTATAATAACATAACATCTACATAAGCAGCCAGCACAGTTTGTTGATTGTCAAATAATAAATAAAATTCCAAAATGCAGCGCTTGTTTCAAATAACCAATCTTTCCAAGAAGGGATAGATATGAAAGGTCCCTTCACCAGCTTCGAAGTGTATGGGAAAGCATACCACGCCCAATGTGAATCCAATCTGCTTACCACAAAGCATCACTGCATCGCTTCTCCAAACACTGATGGGAAATTGACTTGATCCAATCATAGAGCACAGCTTGTAATGGGCACTCATTCACTTAAAGCCATCAAAATCACAAACTCCAAAGATATGGTAGATACAATTATCCAATTAATAGGTCATGTGAGACTGGGCACTGCTCATCCTCCATAATGGGATCCTCACAGAACGACATCTGAAACCCCAAATCCGGGGCGCGTGCAGGTTAGTGTTCCCATCCTGGTTTATGAGTTTGAAAAATAGGAAGTCCTCCAGTGGAGAATTACATCTACCATATCTTTGACGTTTGTAATTTTCATGGCTTTAAGTGAATAAGTGCCCATTGCAAGCTGTGCTCTATGATTGGATCAAGTCTATTTACCATCAGTGTTTGGAGAAGCGATGCAGTGATGCTTTGTGTTTGATGATTATATGCTTATATATTGTCACTTTCTGGTAAGTAGATTTGATTTACATTGGGTGTGATGTGCTTTCCCATACACACTGAAACTGGTGAAAGGTACTTTATTTAATTTTACTAACTATGCAACGAAGTATCTATGCAAAATGGGAAAACAGAGACTGGGAATGAAGGGAAGAGAAGAGGGCTGATTTATAAAAACTGGAGCATGCAAAATCTAATGCAGCTGTGCATGGTAGCCGATGCAGCGCTACACCAGATTTTGCACTCTTCAGTTTTAGTAAATTAACTCAATAGTGTTAATATACTAAAGGCAACTCTGCTGACTTTCGTTATCCAATCATATGCTTTTTTTTTTCCTTGTACACGATTGAGTATTTTTTGTAAAGATAAATTTCACCCCATTCACTAAGCTCTGGGGGAAATTATTTTGTGAAGTGCAACTTCCCATGTACAGTCCATTTGCTGTTAGTAAATTAACCATTAGGACTCTGCAGATTATTGGAAAACATGACATGAAAGAAATAACTTGGCAGGAGGAGGAAAAGGAGGATGGAAAAGTTCTAAAAGGATTAGTGTTTTAAGTTCATGGGGGTAGAGTGTTTGTGTGCCAAAGTAAAAGCAAAGATTTTACAAAGCACTGTAAATGATGACTTAAAGTGTTACTAAACCCAGGCCCCTGCATTCACTATATCTGGTCTTCCGCAGTACACATAACATGAAAATGCCATTATTTGAGTAAATATAAACTTCTAAATACCTTTTCTCATTAGCAGTTTATAGTAGTCTTATGACATTTACCAGTGTCTGGTTAAAGCTTATCGGGGATTTTTCATTCTCCTCCTTTTGTCCTATGAGGTTGGATGACCCCTGACTTTCTGTCTGGACAGTGCTGATTGGCCCCGTGCTGATCGCATGCACCCTCCCAAAAAAAAGAACTCTCTAGCAATGCACAACAAACTGAGCATGTGCAGAGTGCCTCCAAGGCTCTGTACTATCAGTAGATGTATTGGGGACAGAAAAAGAAGGGGGTGATCAGAGAAGACAAGATCAAACAGCCTTTGTACAAAATTCGGAGAATGAACCCCTTAAACAGGTGGGTGGAGCCAACATACAGACAGGGATGATGTCAATGGGTCAACAAAAGGGAAAAATAGAGCTTGGCAATAGAAGGAAATCAGATGTTTGTGCATGAGTCTGTAATATCAATGCATGACAATGGTCATGAAATGTGATGGGATATAGTAAAGGTTACTTTCACAAAAGATCCTTTTGTAAATGAATAATCATGGAAGAAAAAGCAAGGTGATTTTGTGCTTAATATAAGTTCAAATCTTTTTCTTTTTAAATCAGATCTCTTGAGCTTGAAAGGTGGAAACGTACAGTTGGGTGGAGCAAACTTACAGACAGGGGGGCTGTTGGGTCAACAAAAGGGAAATATAGAGCTTGGCAATAGTGGGAAAATACAGACTGGATTGGAAATCAAAGGAACACATGGAATTAAGGGAGGATCTGAGAAATCATCTGAAGAGAACAAAGAAGATGGAAAATGTGAGTTCCCAATTTTGGAACCATATATTCTAAATACTAATACTTCTCAGTTTACAGTATATCAGAAGGGAGTTGGGTTTTTTTTCTATAATTTTTTTGTTAACTTCTCACCCTGGCTTTTTGTTATTGTAAGTACAGAATAATGATTACAATAAGGGCAGTCACAATTATTTATTTTATTTTTCAGCTTCCCAAATTAACCTTGAAGGTGGAGGGGTGGTAGGCAAGTTTTCACTTCCCGGTTCCCTACTGCGCATGCGCGAGTCACGCAGCGCAATAGGAATTGTCCGCGCTGTCTCTGAGACCCGTGTGTGTCCCAGCAGACAGCGCGGCAGGACAGGAAATGGCATAGACTCCCACGGGAGTCTATGCCCGGAAGTGGGTGTAAATACCTGTCTTTGACAGGTATCTCCACCCCCCTCCCCCCTGAAAGGTGCCAATTGTGACACCGGAGGGGGGGAGGGTTCCGATCAGCGGAAGTTCCACTTTAGGGTGGAACCCCGCTTTAAGCTTTATTTATTTAGGTTGTTGAGGTCTGAGAAACCAGAAACCTAAAGATTTAAGATGACTTTGAGATACTATTTATTGAAGGTAGAAGGAAATCAGATATTTGTGCATCAGTCTGTAATATCAATGCATGACGGGGGACATGGATGGTGATGGGATATAGTATAGTAAGTAAACTGTTACTTTCATAAAAGATCCTTTTGTAAATGAATAATCATGGAATAAAAAGCAAAGTGATTTCATACTTAATATAAGTTCCAATCTTTTATTTTTTAAATCAGATCTCTTTGGCTTGAAAGATGGAAACATACAGTTGGGTGGAGCCAACTTACAGACAGGGGGGCTGTTGGGTCAACAAAAGGGATATATAGAGCTTGGCAATAGTGGGAAAATACAGACTGGATTGAAAATCAAAGGAACACATGAAATTAAGGGAGGATCTGAGAAATCATCTGAAGAGAACAAAGAAGATGGAAAATGTGAGTTCCCAATTTTGGAACCATATATTCTAAATACTAATACTTCTCAGTTTACAGTATATCAGAAGGGAGTTGGGTTTTTTTTTCTATAATTTTTTTGTTAACTTCTCACCCTGGCTTTTTTTTATTGTAAGTACAGAATAATGATTACAATAATGGCAGTCACAATTATTTATTTTTCAGCTTCCCAAATTAACCTTGAATGTGGAGGGGTGATAGGCAAGTTTTGCTTGAAGGTCTAGCTGTTAGCTAACCAGTGTCTATGACACAAAAGTGACAAATCATTGTCTGTAGTTTTGCAAATGTAAATTTATTGGGCATTTTGAATAATTTTTATGTTTGTAAATAATCAAATAGATCTGAAAGGTGGCAAAATAAGGCTGGGCAATGCTAACTTATAACTAGGAGGAAAGCAAATTCAAAAAGCATTTGGATGTGTTTCTTAGCGAACATGATGTAAGGGGATTTTGAAAATGGTAGTGACACAACGCAATTGTGCACACACATGCACACTCAAGTTGAAATAAATAGATTTATGTCTTTAATAAATTTTTGAATAAAGAAAAAAGGGTAGGCATCTGCGCTAGCTATAATAACATAACATCTACATAAGCAGCCAGCACAGTTTGTTGATTGTCAAATAATAAATAAAATTCCAAAATGCAGCGCTTGTTTCAAATAACCAATCTTTCCAAGAAGGGATAGATATGAAAGGTCCCTTCACCAGCTTCGAAGTGTATGGGAAAGCATACCACGCCCAATGTGAATCCAATCTGCTTACCACAAAGCATCACTGCATCGCTTCTCCAAACACTGATGGGAAATTGACTTGATCCAATCATAGAGCACAGCTTGTAATGGGCACTCATTCACTTAAAGCCATCAAAATCACAAACTCCAAAGATATGGTAGATACAATTATCCAATTAATAGGTCATGTGAGACTGGGCACTGCTCATCCTCCATAATGGGATCCTCACAGAACGACATCTGAAACCCCAAATCCGGGGCGCGTGCAGGTTAGTGTTCCCATCCTGGTTTATGAGTTTGAAAAATAGGAAGTCCTCCAGTGGAGAATTACATCTACCATATCTTTGACGTTTGTAATTTTCATGGCTTTAAGTGAATAAGTGCCCATTGCAAGCTGTGCTCTATGATTGGATCAAGTCTATTTACCATCAGTGTTTGGAGAAGCGATGCAGTGATGCTTTGTGTTTGATGATTATATGCTTATATATTGTCACTTTCTGGTAAGTAGATTTGATTTACATTGGGTGTGATGTGCTTTCCCATACACACTGAAACTGGTGAAAGGTACTTTATTTAATTTTACTAACTATGCAACGAAGTATCTATGCAAAATGGGAAAACAGAGACTGGGAATGAAGGGAAGAGAAGAGGGCTGATTTATAAAAACTGGAGCATGCAAAATCTAATGCAGCTGTGCATGGTAGCCGATGCAGCGCTACACCAGATTTTGCACTCTTCAGTTTTAGTAAATTAACTCAATAGTGTTAATATACTAAAGGCAACTCTGCTGACTTTCGTTATCCAATCATATGCTTTTTTTTTTCCTTGTACACGATTGAGTATTTTTTGTAAAGATAAATTTCACCCCATTCACTAAGCTCTGGGGGAAATTATTTTGTGAAGTGCAACTTCCCATGTACAGTCCATTTGCTGTTAGTAAATTAACCATTAGGACTCTGCAGATTATTGGAAAACATGACATGAAAGAAATAACTTGGCAGGAGGAGGAAAAGGAGGATGGAAAAGTTCTAAAAGGATTAGTGTTTTAAGTTCATGGGGGTAGAGTGTTTGTGTGCCAAAGTAAAAGCAAAGATTTTACAAAGCACTGTAAATGATGACTTAAAGTGTTACTAAACCCAGGCCCCTGCATTCACTATATCTGGTCTTCCGCAGTACACATAACATGAAAATGCCATTATTTGAGTAAATATAAACTTCTAAATACCTTTTCTCATTAGCAGTTTATAGTAGTCTTATGACATTTACCAGTGTCTGGTTAAAGCTTATCGGGGATTTTTCATTCTCCTCCTTTTGTCCTATGAGGTTGGATGACCCCTGACTTTCTGTCTGGACAGTGCTGATTGGCCCCGTGCTGATCGCATGCACCCTCCCAAAAAAAAGAACTCTCTAGCAATGCACAACAAACTGAGCATGTGCAGAGTGCCTCCAAGGCTCTGTACTATCAGTAGATGTATTGGGGACAGAAAAAGAAGGGGGTGATCAGAGAAGACAAGATCAAACAGCCTTTGTACAAAATTCGGAGAATGAACCCCTTAAACAGGTGGGTGGAGCCAACATACAGACAGGGATGATGTCAATGGGTCAACAAAAGGGAAAAATAGAGCTTGGCAATAGAAGGAAATCAGATGTTTGTGCATGAGTCTGTAATATCAATGCATGACAATGGTCATGAAATGTGATGGGATATAGTAAAGGTTACTTTCACAAAAGATCCTTTTGTAAATGAATAATCATGGAAGAAAAAGCAAGGTGATTTTGTGCTTAATATAAGTTCAAATCTTTTTCTTTTTAAATCAGATCTCTTGAGCTTGAAAGGTGGAAACGTACAGTTGGGTGGAGCAAACTTACAGACAGGGGGGCTGTTGGGTCAACAAAAGGGAAATATAGAGCTTGGCAATAGTGGGAAAATACAGACTGGATTGGAAATCAAAGGAACACATGGAATTAAGGGAGGATCTGAGAAATCATCTGAAGAGAACAAAGAAGATGGAAAATGTGAGTTCCCAATTTTGGAACCATATATTCTAAATACTAATACTTCTCAGTTTACAGTATATCAGAAGGGAGTTGGGTTTTTTTTCTATAATTTTTTTGTTAACTTCTCACCCTGGCTTTTTGTTATTGTAAGTACAGAATAATGATTACAATAAGGGCAGTCACAATTATTTATTTTATTTTTCAGCTTCCCAAATTAACCTTGAAGGTGGAGGGGTGGTAGGCAAGTTTTCACTTCCCGGTTCCCTACTGCGCATGCGCGAGTCACGCAGCGCAATAGGAATTGTCCGCGCTGTCTCTGAGACCCGTGTGTGTCCCAGCAGACAGCGCGGCAGGACAGGAAATGGCATAGACTCCCACGGGAGTCTATGCCCGGAAGTGGGTGTAAATACCTGTCTTTGACAGGTATCTCCACCCCCCTCCCCCCTGAAAGGTGCCAATTGTGACACCGGAGGGGGGGAGGGTTCCGATCAGCGGAAGTTCCACTTTAGGGTGGAACCCCGCTTTAAGCTTTATTTATTTAGGTTGTTGAGGTCTGAGAAACCAGAAACCTAAAGATTTAAGATGACTTTGAGATACTATTTATTGAAGGTAGAAGGAAATCAGATATTTGTGCATCAGTCTGTAATATCAATGCATGACGGGGGACATGGATGGTGATGGGATATAGTATAGTAAGTAAACTGTTACTTTCATAAAAGATCCTTTTGTAAATGAATAATCATGGAATAAAAAGCAAAGTGATTTCATACTTAATATAAGTTCCAATCTTTTATTTTTTAAATCAGATCTCTTTGGCTTGAAAGATGGAAACATACAGTTGGGTGGAGCCAACTTACAGACAGGGGGGCTGTTGGGTCAACAAAAGGGATATATAGAGCTTGGCAATAGTGGGAAAATACAGACTGGATTGAAAATCAAAGGAACACATGAAATTAAGGGAGGATCTGAGAAATCATCTGAAGAGAACAAAGAAGATGGAAAATGTGAGTTCCCAATTTTGGAACCATATATTCTAAATACTAATACTTCTCAGTTTACAGTATATCAGAAGGGAGTTGGGTTTTTTTTTCTATAATTTTTTTGTTAACTTCTCACCCTGGCTTTTTTTTATTGTAAGTACAGAATAATGATTACAATAATGGCAGTCACAATTATTTATTTTTCAGCTTCCCAAATTAACCTTGAATGTGGAGGGGTGATAGGCAAGTTTTGCTTGAAGGTCTAGCTGTTAGCTAACCAGTGTCTATGACACAAAAGTGACAAATCATTGTCTGTAGTTTTGCAAATGTAAATTTATTGGGCATTTTGAATAATTTTTATGTTTGTAAATAATCAAATAGATCTGAAAGGTGGCAAAATAAGGCTGGGCAATGCTAACTTATAACTAGGAGGAAAGCAAATTCAAAAAGCATTTGGATGTGTTTCTTAGCGAACATGATGTAAGGGGATTTTGAAAATGGTAGTGACACAACGCAATTGTGCACACACATGCACACTCAAGTTGAAATAAATAGATTTATGTCTTTAATAAATTTTTGAATAAAGAAAAAAGGGTAGGCATCTGCGCTAGCTATAATAACATAACATCTACATAAGCAGCCAGCACAGTTTGTTGATTGTCAAATAATAAATAAAATTCCAAAATGCAGCGCTTGTTTCAAATAACCAATCTTTCCAAGAAGGGATAGATATGAAAGGTCCCTTCACCAGCTTCGAAGTGTATGGGAAAGCATACCACGCCCAATGTGAATCCAATCTGCTTACCACAAAGCATCACTGCATCGCTTCTCCAAACACTGATGGGAAATTGACTTGATCCAATCATAGAGCACAGCTTGTAATGGGCACTCATTCACTTAAAGCCATCAAAATCACAAACTCCAAAGATATGGTAGATACAATTATCCAATTAATAGGTCATGTGAGACTGGGCACTGCTCATCCTCCATAATGGGATCCTCACAGAACGACATCTGAAACCCCAAATCCGGGGCGCGTGCAGGTTAGTGTTCCCATCCTGGTTTATGAGTTTGAAAAATAGGAAGTCCTCCAGTGGAGAATTACATCTACCATATCTTTGACGTTTGTAATTTTCATGGCTTTAAGTGAATAAGTGCCCATTGCAAGCTGTGCTCTATGATTGGATCAAGTCTATTTACCATCAGTGTTTGGAGAAGCGATGCAGTGATGCTTTGTGTTTGATGATTATATGCTTATATATTGTCACTTTCTGGTAAGTAGATTTGATTTACATTGGGTGTGATGTGCTTTCCCATACACACTGAAACTGGTGAAAGGTACTTTATTTAATTTTACTAACTATGCAACGAAGTATCTATGCAAAATGGGAAAACAGAGACTGGGAATGAAGGGAAGAGAAGAGGGCTGATTTATAAAAACTGGAGCATGCAAAATCTAATGCAGCTGTGCATGGTAGCCGATGCAGCGCTACACCAGATTTTGCACTCTTCAGTTTTAGTAAATTAACTCAATAGTGTTAATATACTAAAGGCAACTCTGCTGACTTTCGTTATCCAATCATATGCTTTTTTTTTTCCTTGTACACGATTGAGTATTTTTTGTAAAGATAAATTTCACCCCATTCACTAAGCTCTGGGGGAAATTATTTTGTGAAGTGCAACTTCCCATGTACAGTCCATTTGCTGTTAGTAAATTAACCATTAGGACTCTGCAGATTATTGGAAAACATGACATGAAAGAAATAACTTGGCAGGAGGAGGAAAAGGAGGATGGAAAAGTTCTAAAAGGATTAGTGTTTTAAGTTCATGGGGGTAGAGTGTTTGTGTGCCAAAGTAAAAGCAAAGATTTTACAAAGCACTGTAAATGATGACTTAAAGTGTTACTAAACCCAGGCCCCTGCATTCACTATATCTGGTCTTCCACAGTACACATAACATGAAAATGCCATTATTTGAGTAAATATAAACTTCTAAATACCTTTTCTCATTAGCAGTTTATAGTAGTCTTATGACATTTACCAGTGTCTGGTTAAAGCTTATCAGGGATTTTTCATTCTCCTCCTTTTGTCCTATGAGGTTGGATGACCCCTGACTTTCTGTCTGGACAGTGCTGATTGGCCCCATGCTGATCGCATGCACCCTCCCAAAAAAAAGAACTCTCTAGCAATGCACAACAAACTGAGCATGTGCAGAGTGCCTCCAAGGCTCTGTACTATCAGTAGATGTATTGGGGACAGAAAAAGAAGGGGGTGATCAGAGAAGACAAGATCAAACAGCCTTTGTACAAAATTCGGAGAATGAACCCCTTAAACAGGTGGGTGGAGCCAACATACAGACAGGGATGATGTCAATGGGTCAACAAAAGGGAAAAATAGAGCTTGGCAATAGAAGGAAATCAGATGTTTGTGCATGAGTCTATAATATCAATGCATGACAATGGTCATGAAATGTGATGGGATATAGTAAAGGTTACTTTCACAAAAGATCCTTTTGTAAATGAATAATCATGGAAGAAAAAGCAAGGTGATTTTGTGCTTAATATAAGTTCAAATCTTTTTCTTTTTAAATCAGATCTCTTGAGCTTGAAAGGTGGAAACGTACAGTTGGGTGGAGCAAACTTACAGACAGGGGGGCTGTTGGGTCAACAAAAGGGAAATATAGAGCTTGGCAATAGTGGGAAAATACAGACTGGATTGGAAATCAAAGGAACACATGGAATTAAGGGAGGATCTGAGAAATCATCTGAAGAGAACAAAGAAGATGGAAAATGTGAGTTCCCAATTTTGGAACCATATATTCTAAATACTAATACTTCTCAGTTTACAGTATATCAGAAGGGAGTTGGTTTTTTTTTCTATAATTTTTTTGTTAACTTCTCACCCTGGCTTTTTGTTATTGTAAGTACAGAATAATGATTACAATAAGGGCAGTCACAATTATTTATTTTATTTTTCAGCTTCCCAAATTAACCTTGAAGGTGGAGGGGTGGTAGGCAAGTTTTCACTTCCTGGTTCCCTACTGCGCATGCGCGAGTCACGCAGCGCAATAGGAATTGTCCGCGCTGTCTCTGAGACCCGTGTGTGTCCCAGCAGACAGCGCGGCAGGACAGGAAATGGCATAGACTCCCACGGGAGTCTATGCCCGGAAGTGGGTGTAAATACCTGTCTTTGACAGGTATCTCCACCCCCCTCCCCCCTGAAAGGTGCCAATTGTGACACCGGAGGGGGGGAGGGTTCCGATCAGCGGAAGTTCCACTTTAGGGTGGAACCCCGCTTTAAGCTTTATTTATTTAGGTTGTTGAGGTCTGAGAAACCAGAAACCTAAAGATTTAAGATGACTTTGAGATACTATTTATTGAAGGTAGAAGGAAATCAGATATTTGTGCATCAGTCTGTAATATCAATGCATGACGGGGGACATGGATGGTGATGGGATATAGTATAGTAAGTAAACTGTTACTTTCATAAAAGATCCTTTTGTAAATGAATAATCATGGAATAAAAAGCAAAGTGATTTCATACTTAATATAAGTTCCAATCTTTTATTTTTTAAATCAGATCTCTTTGGCTTGAAAGATGGAAACATACAGTTGGGTGGAGCCAACTTACAGACAGGGGGGCTGTTGGGTCAACAAAAGGGATATATAGAGCTTGGCAATAGTGGGAAAATACAGACTGGATTGAAAATCAAAGGAACACATGAAATTAAGGGAGGATCTGAGAAATCATCTGAAGAGAACAAAGAAGATGGAAAATGTGAGTTCCCAATTTTGGAACCATATATTCTAAATACTAATACTTCTCAGTTTACAGTATATCAGAAGGGAGTTGGGTTTTTTTTTCTATAATTTTTTTGTTAAGTTCTCACCCTGGCTTTTTTTTATTGTAAGTACAGAATAATGATTACAATAATGGCAGTCACAATTATTTATTTTTCAGCTTCCCAAATTAACCTTGAATGTGGAGGGGTGATAGGCAAGTTTTGCTTGAAGGTCTAGCTGTTAGCTAACCAGTGTCTATGACACAAAAGTGACAAATCATTGTCTGTAGTTTTGCAAATGTAAATTTATTGGGCATTTTGAATAATTTTTATGTTTGTAAATAATCAAATAGATCTGAAAGGTGGCAAAATAAGGCTGGGCAATGCTAACTTATAACTAGGAGGAAAGCAAATTCAAAAAGCATTTGGATGTGTTTCTTAGCGAACATGATGTAAGGGGATTTTGAAAATGGTAGTGACACAACGCAATTGTGCACACACATGCACACTCAAGTTGAAATAAATAGATTTATGTCTTTAATAAATTTTTGAATAAAGAAAAAAGGGTAGGCATCTGCGCTAGCTATAATAACATAACATCTACATAAGCAGCCAGCACAGTTTGTTGATTGTCAAATAATAAATAAAATTCCAAAATGCAGCGCTTGTTTCAAATAACCAATCTTTCCAAGAAGAGATAGATATGAAAGGTCCCTTCACCAGCTTCGAAGTGTATGGGAAAGCATACCACGCCCAATGTGAATCCAATCTGCTTACCACAAAGCATCACTGCATCGCTTCTCCAAACACTGATGGGAAATTGACTTGATCCAATCATAGAGCACAGCTTGTAATGGGCACTCATTCACTTAAAGCCATCAAAATCACAAACTCCAAAGATATGGTAGATACAATTATCCAATTAATAGGTCATGTGAGACTGGGCACTGCTCATCCTCCATAATGGGATCCTCACAGAACGACATCTGAAACCCCAAATCCGGGGCGCGTGCAGGTTAGTGTTCCCATCCTGGTTTATGAGTTTGAAAAATAGGAAGTCCTCCAGTGGAGAATTACATCTACCATATCTTTGACGTTTGTAATTTTCATGGCTTTAAGTGAATAAGTGCCCATTGCAAGCTGTGCTCTATGATTGGATCAAGTCTATTTACCATCAGTGTTTGGAGAAGCGATGCAGTGATGCTTTGTGTTTGATGATTATATGCTTATATATTGTCACTTTCTGGTAAGTAGATTTGATTTACATTGGGTGTGATGTGCTTTCCCATACACACTGAAACTGGTGAAAGGTACTTTATTTAATTTTACTAACTATGCAACGAAGTATCTATGCAAAATGGGAAAACAGAGACTGGGAATGAAGGGAAGAGAAGAGGGCTGATTTATAAAAACTGGAGCATGCAAAATCTAATGCAGCTGTGCATGGTAGCCGATGCAGCGCTACACCAGATTTTGCACTCTTCAGTTTTAGTAAATTAACTCAATAGTGTTAATATACTAAAGGCAACTCTGCTGACTTTCGTTATCCAATCATATGCTTTTTTTTTTCCTTGTACACGATTGAGTATTTTTTGTAAAGATAAATTTCACCCCATTCACTAAGCTCTGGGGGAAATTATTTTGTGAAGTGCAACTTCCCATGTACAGTCCATTTGCTGTTAGTAAATTAACCATTAGGACTCTGCAGATTATTGGAAAACATGACATGAAAGAAATAACTTGGCAGGAGGAGGAAAAGGAGGATGGAAAAGTTCTAAAAGGATTAGTGTTTTAAGTTCATGGGGGTAGAGTGTTTGTGTGCCAAAGTAAAAGCAAAGATTTTACAAAGCACTGTAAATGATGACTTAAAGTGTTACTAAACCCAGGCCCCTGCATTCACTATATCTGGTCTTCCACAGTACACATAACATGAAAATGCCATTATTTGAGTAAATATAAACTTCTAAATACCTTTTCTCATTAGCAGTTTATAGTAGTCTTATGACATTTACCAGTGTCTGGTTAAAGCTTATCGGGGATTTTTCATTCTCCTCCTTTTGTCCTATGAGGTTGGATGACCCCTGACTTTCTGTCTGGACAGTGCTGATTGGCCCCGTGCTGATCGCATGCACCCTCCCAAAAAAAAGAACTCTCTAGCAATGCACAACAAACTGAGCATGTGCAGAGTGCCTCCAAGGCTCTGTACTATCAGTAGATGTATTGGGGACAGAAAAAGAAGGGGGTGATCAGAGAAGACAAGATCAAACAGCCTTTGTACAAAATTCGGAGAATGAACCCCTTAAACAGGTGGGTGGAGCCAACATACAGACAGGGATGATGTTGGGTCAACAAAAGGGAAAAATAGAGCTTGGCAATAGAAGGAAATCAGATGTTTGTGCATGAGTCTGTAATATCAATGCATGACAATGGTCATGAAATGTGATGGGATATAGTAAAGGTTACTTTCACAAAAGATCCTTTTGTAAATGAATAATCATGGAAGAAAAAGCAAGGTGATTTTGTGCTTAATATAAGTTCAAATCTTTTTCTTTTTAAATCAGATCTCTTGAGCTTGAAAGGTGGAAACGTACAGTTGGGTGGAGCAAACTTACAGACAGGGGGGCTGTTGGGTCAACAAAAGGGAAATATAGAGCTTGGCAATAGTGGGAAAATACAGACTGGATTGGAAATCAAAGGAACACATGGAATTAAGGGAGGATCTGAGAAATCATCTGAAGAGAACAAAGAAGATGGAAAATGTGAGTTCCCAATTTTGGAACCATATATTCTAAATACTAATACTTCTCAGTTTACAGTATATCAGAAGGGAGTTGGGTTTTTTTTCTATAATTTTTTTGTTAACTTCTCACCCTGGCTTTTTGTTATTGTAAGTACAAAATAATGATTACAATAAGGGCAGTCACAATTATTTATTTTATTTTTCAGCTTCCCAAATTAACCTTGAAGGTGGAGGGGTGGTAGGCAAGTTTTCACTTCCCGGTTCCCTACTGCGCATGCGCGAGTCACGCAGCGCAATAGGAATTGTCCGCGCTGTCTCTGAGACCCGTGTGTGTCCCAGCAGACAGCGCGGCAGGACAGGAAATGGCATAGACTCCCACGGGAGTCTATGCCCGGAAGTGGGTGTAAATACCTGTCTTTGACAGGTATCTCCACCCCCCTCCCCCCTGAAAGGTGCCAATTGTGACACCGGAGGGGGGGAGGGTTCCGATCAGCGGAAGTTCCACTTTAGGGTGGAACCCCGCTTTAAGCTTTATTTATTTAGGTTGTTGAGGTCTGAGAAACCAGAAACCTAAAGATTTAAGATGACTTTGAGATACTATTTATTGAAGGTAGAAGGAAATCAGATATTTGTGCATCAGTCTGTAATATCAATGCATGACGGGGGACATGGATGGTGATGGGATATAGTATAGTAAGTAAACTGTTACTTTCATAAAAGATCCTTTTGTAAATGAATAATCATGGAATAAAAAGCAAAGTGATTTCATACTTAATATAAGTTCCAATCTTTTATTTTTTAAATCAGATCTCTTTGGCTTGAAAGATGGAAACATACAGTTGGGTGGAGCCAACTTACAGACAGGGGGGCTGTTGGGTCAACAAAAGGGATATATAGAGCTTGGCAATAGTGGGAAAATACAGACTGGATTGAAAATCAAAGGAACACATGAAATTAAGGGAGGATCTGAGAAATCATCTGAAGAGAACAAAGAAGATGGAAAATGTGAGTTCCCAATTTTGGAACCATATATTCTAAATACTAATACTTCTCAGTTTACAGTATATCAGAAGGGAGTTGGGTTTTTTTTTCTATAATTTTTTTGTTAACTTCTCACCCTGGCTTTTTTTTATTGTAAGTACAGAATAATGATTACAATAATGGCAGTCACAATTATTTATTTTTCAGCTTCCCAAATTAACCTTGAATGTGGAGGGGTGATAGGCAAGTTTTGCTTGAAGGTCTAGCTGTTAGCTAACCAGTGTCTATGACACAAAAGTGACAAATCATTGTCTGTAGTTTTGCAAATGTAAATTTATTGGGCATTTTGAATAATTTTTATGTTTGTAAATAATCAAATAGATCTGAAAGGTGGCAAAATAAGGCTGGGCAATGCTAACTTATAACTAGGAGGAAAGCAAATTCAAAAAGCATTTGGATGTGTTTCTTAGCGAACATGATGTAAGGGGATTTTGAAAATGGTAGTGACACAACGCAATTGTGCACACACATGCACACTCAAGTTGAAATAAATAGATTTATGTCTTTAATAAATTTTTGAATAAAGAAAAAAGGGTAGGCATCTGCGCTAGCTATAATAACATAACATCTACATAAGCAGCCAGCACAGTTTGTTGATTGTCAAATAATAAATAAAATTCCAAAATGCAGCGCTTGTTTCAAATAACCAATCTTTCCAAGAAGGGATAGATATGAAAGGTCCCTTCACCAGCTTCGAAGTGTATGGGAAAGCATACCACGCCCAATGTGAATCCAATCTGCTTACCACAAAGCATCACTGCATCGCTTCTCCAAACACTGATGGGAAATTGACTTGATCCAATCATAGAGCACAGCTTGTAATGGGCACTCATTCACTTAAAGCCATCAAAATCACAAACTCCAAAGATATGGTAGATACAATTATCCAATTAATAGGTCATGTGAGACTGGGCACTGCTCATCCTCCATAATGGGATCCTCACAGAACGACATCTGAAACCCCAAATCCGGGGCGCGTGCAGGTTAGTGTTCCCATCCTGGTTTATGAGTTTGAAAAATAGGAAGTCCTCCAGTGGAGAATTACATCTACCATATCTTTGACGTTTGTAATTTTCATGGCTTTAAGTGAATAAGTGCCCATTGCAAGCTGTGCTCTATGATTGGATCAAGTCTATTTACCATCAGTGTTTGGAGAAGCGATGCAGTGATGCTTTGTGTTTGATGATTATATGCTTATATATTGTCACTTTCTGGTAAGTAGATTTGATTTACATTGGGTGTGATGTGCTTTCCCATACACACTGAAACTGGTGAAAGGTACTTTATTTAATTTGACTAACTATGTAACGAAGTATCTATGCAAAATGGGAAAACAGAGACTGGGAATGAAGGGAAGAGAAGAGGGCTGATTTATAAAAACTGGAGCGTGCAAAATCTAATGCAGCTGTGCATGGTAGCCGATGCAGCGCTACACCAGATTTTGCACTCTTCAGTTTTAGTAAATTAACTCAATAGTGTTAATATACTAAAGGCAACTCTGCTGACTTTCGTTATCCAATCATATGCTTTTTTTTTTTCCTTGTACACGATTGAGTATTTTTTGTAAAGATAAATTTCACCCCATTCACTAAGCTCTGGGGGAAATTATTTTGTGAAGTGCAACTTCCCATGTACAGTCCATTTGCTGTTAGTAAATTAACCATTAGGACTCTGCAGATTATTGGAAAACATGACATGAAAGAAATAACTTGGCAGGAGGAGGAAAAGGAGGATGGAAAAGTTCTAAAAGGATTAGTGTTTTAAGTTCATGGGGGTAGAGTGTTTGTGTGCCAAAGTAAAAGCAAAGATTTTACAAAGCACTGTAAATGATGACTTAAAGTGTTACTAAACCCAGGCCCCTGCATTCACTATATCTGGTCTTCCGCAGTACACATAACATGAAAATGCCATTATTTGAGTAAATATAAACTTCTAAATACCTTTTCTCATTAGCAGATTATAGTAGTCTTATGACATTTACCAGTGTCTGGTTAAAGCTTATCGGGGATTTTTCATTCTCCTCCTTTTGTCCTATGAGGCTGGATGACCCCTGACTTTCTGTCTGGACAGTGCTGATTGGCCTCGTGCTGATCGCATGCACCCTCCCAAAAAAAAAGAACTCTCTAGCATTGCACAACAAACTGAGCATGTGCAGAGTGCCTCCAAGGCTCTGTACTATCAGCAGAGGTATTGGGGACAGAAAAAGAAGGGGGTGATCAGAGAAGACAAGATCAAACAGCCTTTGTACAAAATTCGGAGGATGAACCCCTTAAACAGGTGGGTGGAACCAACATACAGACAGGGAGGCTTTTGGGGCAACAAAAGGGAAAAATAGAGCTTGGCAATAGAAGGAAATCAGATGTTTGTGCATAAGTCTGTAATATCAATGCATGACAATGGTCATGAAATGTGATGAGATATAGTAAAGATCCTTTTGTAAATGAATAATCATGGAAGAAAAAGCAAGGTGATTTTGTGCTTAATATAAGTTCAAATCTTTTCTTTTAAAATCAGATCTCTTGAGCTTGAAAGGTGGAAACGTACAGTTGGGTGGAGCAAACTTACAGACAGGGGGGCTGTTGGGTCAACAAAAGGGAAATATAGAGCTTGGCAATAGTGGGAAAATACAGACTGGATTGGAAATCAAAGGAACACATGGAATTAAGGGAGGATCTGAGAAATCATCTGAAGAGAACAAAGAAGATGGAAAATGTGAGTTCCCAATTTTGGAACCATATATTCTAAATACTAATACTTCTCAGTTTACAGTATATCAGAAGGGAGTTGGGGTTTTTTTCTAAAATTTTTTTGTTAACTTCTCACCCTGGCTTTTTCTTATTGTAAGTACAGAATAATGATTACAATAATGGCAGTCACAATTATTTATTTTATTTTTCAGCTTCCCAAATTAACCTTGAAGGTGGAGGGGTGGTAGGCAAGTTTTCACTTCCCGTTTCCCTACTGCACATGCACGAGTCACACAGCGCAATAGGAATTGTCTGCGCTGTCTCTGAGACCAATGTGTGTCCCAGCAGACAGCGCGGCAGGACAGGAAATGGCATAGACTCCCACGGGAGTCTATGCCTGGAAGTGGGTGTAAATACCTGTCTTTGACAGGTATCTCCACCCCCCTCCCCCCTGAAAGGTGCCAATTGTGACACCGGAGGGGGGGAGGGTTCCGATCAGCGGAAGTTCCACTTTAGGGTGGAACCCCGCTTTAAGCTTTATTTATTTAGGTTGTTGAGGTCTGAGAAACCAGAAACCTAGAGATTTAAGATGACTTTGAGATACTATTTATTGAAGGTAGAAGGAAATCAGATATTTGTGCATCAGTCTGTAATATCAATGCATGACGGGGGACATGGATGGTGATGGGATATAGTATAGTAAGTAAACTGTTACTTTCATAAAAGATCCTTTTGTAAATTAATAATCATGGAATAAAAAGCAAAGTGATTTCATACTTAATATAAGTTCCAATCTTTTATTTTTTAAATCAGATCTCTTTGGCTTGAAAGATGGAAACATACAGTTGGGTGGAGCCAACTTACAGACAGGGGGGCTGTTGGGTCAACAAAAGGGAAATATAGAGCTTGGCAATAGTGGTAAAATACAGACTGGATTGAAAATCAAAGGAACACATGAAATTAAGGGAGGATCTGAGAAATCATCTGAAGAGAACAAAGAAGATGGAAAATGTGAGTTCCCAATTTTGGAACCATATATTCTAAATACTAATACTTCTCAGTTTACAGTATATCAGAAGGGAGTTGGGTTTTTTTTTCTATAATTTTTTTGTTAACTTCTCACCCTGGCTTTTTTTTATTGTAAGTACAGAATAATGATTACAATAATGGCAGTCACAATTATTTATTTTTCAGCTTCCCAAATTAACCTTGAAGGTGGAGGGGTGGTAGGCAAGTTTTGCTTGAAGGTCTAGCTGTTAGCTAACCAGTGTCTATGACACAAAAGTGACAAATCATTGTCTGTAGTTTTGCAAATGTAAATTTATTGGGCATTTTGAATAATTTTTATGTTTGTAAATAATCAAATAGATCTGAAAGGTGGCAAAATAAGGCTGGGCAATGCTAACTTATAACTAGGAGGAAAGCAAATTCAAAAAGCATTTAGATGTGTTTCTTAGCAAACATGATGTAAGGGGATTTTGAAAATGGTAGTGACACAACGCAATTGTGCACACACATGCATACTCAAGTTGAAATAAATAGATTTATGTCTTTATTAAATTTTTGAATAAAGAAAAAAGGGTAGGCATCTGCGCTAGCTATAATAACATAACATCTACATAAGCAGCCAGCACAGTTTGTTGATTGTCAAATAATAAATAAAATTCCAAAATGCAGCGCTTGTTTCAAATAACCAATCTTTCCAAGAAGGGATAGATATGAAAGGTCCCTTCACCAGCTTCGAAGTGTATGGGAAAGCATACCACGCCCAATGTGAATCCAATCTGCTTACCACAAAGCATCACTGCATCGCTTCTCCAAACACTGATGGGAAATTGACTTGATCCAATCATAGAGCACAGCTTGTAATGGGCACTCATTCACTTAAAGCCATCAAAATCACAAACTCCAAAGATATGGTAGATACAATTATCCAATTAATAGGTCATGTGAGACTGGGCACTGCTCATCCTCCATAATGGGATCCTCACAGAACGACATCTGAAACCCCAAATCCGGGGCGCGTGCAGGTTAGTGTTCCCATCCTGGTTTATGAGTTTGAAAAATAGGAAGTCCTCCAGTGGAGAATTACATCTACCATATCTTTGACGTTTGTAATTTTCATGGCTTTAAGTGAATAAGTGCCCATTGCAAGCTGTGCTCTATGATTGGATCAAGTCTATTTACCATCAGTGTTTGGAGAAGCGATGCAGTGATGCTTTGTGTTTGATGATTATATGCTTATATATTGTCACTTTCTGGTAAGTAGATTTGATTTACATTGGGTGTGATGTGCTTTCCCATACACACTGAAACTGGTGAAAGGTACTTTATTTAATTTTACTAACTATGTAACGAAGTATCTATGCAAAATGGGAAAACAGAGACTGGGAATGAAGGGAAGAGAAGAGGGCTGATTTATAAAAACTGGAGCATGCAAAATCTAATGCAGCTGTGCATGGTAGCCGATGCAGCGCTACACCAGATTTTGCACTCTTCAGTTTTAGTAAATTAACTCAATAGTGTTAATATACTAAAGGCAACTCTGCTGACTTTCGTTATCCAATCATATGCTTTTTTTTTTTCCTTGTACACGATTGAGTATTTTTTGTAAAGATAAATTTCACCCCATTCACTAAGCTCTGGGGGAAATTATTTTGTGAAGTGCAACTTCCCATGTACAGTCCATTTGCTGTTAGTAAATTAACCATTAGGACTCTGCAGATTATTGGAAAACATGACATGAAAGAAATAACTTGGCAGGAGGAGGAAAAGGAGGATGGAAAAGTTCTAAAAGGATTAGTGTTTTAAGTTCATGGGGGTAGAGTGTTTGTGTGCCAAAGTAAAAGCAAAGATTTTACAAAGCACTGTAAATGATGACTTAAAGTGTTACTAAACCCAGGCCCCTGCATTCACTATATCTGGTCTTCCGCAGTACACATAACATGAAAATGCCATTATTTGAGTAAATATAAACTTCTAAATACCTTTTCTCATTAGCAGTTTATAGTAGTCTTATGACATTTACCAGTGTCTGGTTAAAGCTTATCGGGGATTTTTCATTCTCCTCCTTTTGTCCTATGAGGCTGGATGACCCCTGACTTTCTGTCTGGACAGTGCTGATTGGCCTCGTGCTGATCGCATGCACCCTCCCAAAAAAAAAGAACTCTCTAGCATTGCACAACAAACTGAGCATGTGCAGAGTGCCTCCAAGGCTCTGTACTATCAGCAGAGGTATTGGGGACAGAAAAAGAAGGGGGTGATCAGAGAAGACAAGATCAAACAGCCTTTGTACAAAATTCGGAGGATGAACCCCTTAAACAGGTGGGTGGAACCAACATACAGACAGGGAGGCTTTTGGGGCAACAAAAGGGAAAAATAGAGCTTGGCAATAGAAGGAAATCAGATGTTTGTGCATAAGTCTGTAATATCAATGCATGACAATGGTCATGAAATGTGATGGGATATAGTAAAGATCCTTTTGTAAATGAATAATCATGGAAGAAAAAGCAAGGTGATTTTGTGCTTAATATAAGTTCAAATCTTTTTCTTTTAAAATCAGATCTCTTGAGCTTGAAAGGTGGAAACGTACAGTTGGGTGGAGCAAACTTACAGACAGGGGGGCTGTTGGGTCAACAAAAGGGAAATATAGAGCTTGGCAATAGTGGGAAAATACAGACTGGATTGGAAATCAAAGGAACACATGGAATTAAGGGAGGATCTGAGAAATCATCTGAAGAGAACAAAGAAGATGGAAAATGTGAGTTCCCAATTTTGGAACCATATATTCTAAATACTAATACTTCTCAGTTTACAGTATATCAGAAGGGAGTTGGGGTTTTTTTCTATGATTTTTTTGTTAACTTCTCACCCTGGCTTTTTCTTATTGTAAGTACAGAATAATGATTACAATAAGGGCAGTCACAATTATTTATTTTATTTTTCAGCTTCCCAAATTAACCTTGAAGGTGGAGGGGTGGTAGGCAAGTTTTCACTTCCCGGTTCCCTACTGCGCGTGCGCGAGTCACGCAGCGCAATAGGAATTGTCTTCGCTGTCTCTGAGACCCGTGTGTGTCCCAGCAGACAGCGCGGCAGGACAGGAAATGTCTTTGACAGGTATCTCCACCCCCCTGAAAGGTGCCAATTGTGACACCGGAGGGGGGGAGGGTTCCGATCAGCGGAAGTTCCATTTTAGGGTGGAACCCCGCTTTAAGCTTTATTTATTTAAGTTGTTGAGGTCTGAGGAACCAGAAACCTAGAGATTTAAGATGACTTTGAGATACTATTTATTGAAGGTAGAAGGAAATCAGATATTTGTGCATCAGTCTGTAATATCAATGCATGATGGGGGACATGGATGGTGATGGGATATAGTATAGTAAGTAAACTGTTACTTTCATAAAAGATCATTTTGTAAATTAATAAGCATGGAATAAAAAGCAAGGTGATTTCATACTTAATATAAGTTCCAATCTTTTATTTTTTAAATCAGATCTCTTTGGCTTGAAAGATGGAAACATACAGTTGGGTGGAGCCAACTTACAGACAGGGGGGCTGTTGGGTCAACAAAAGGGAAATATAGAGCTTGGCAATAGTGGGAAAATACAGACTGGATTGGAAATCAAAGGAACACATGAAATTAAGGGAGGATCTGAGAAATCCTCTGAAGAGAACAAAGAAGATGGAAAATGTGAGTTCCCAATTTTGGAACCATATATTCTAAATACTAATACTTCTCAGTTTACAGTATATCAGAAGGGAGTTGGGGTTTTTTTTCTATAATTTTTTTGTTAACCTTTCACCCTGGCTTTGGGTTATTGTAAGTACAGAATAATGATTACAATAATGGCAGTCATAATTATTTCTGCTTCAGCTTTCCAAATTAACATTGAAGGTGGTGGGATGGTAGACAGGTTTTGCTTGAAGGTCTAGCTGTTAGCTAAAGAGTGTCTATGATGCAAAGTAACACATCATTGTCTGTAGTTTTGAAAATGTACATTTATTGGGCATTTTGAATAACTTTTTTCTTTGTAAATAATCAAATAGATTTGAAAGGTGGCAATGCCAACTTAGAACTAGGAGGGTTGTTTAAAAAGCAAATTCAAAAAGCTTTTAGATGTGTTTCTTAGCGAACACGATGTAAAGGGATTTTGAAAATGCTAGTGACCTAACACAATTGCCAAAAGGGGTTTTAAACCCTTCCTTATTTATTTGACATAGTAAAAACAAAGATCATAGTAGATAATAAAAACCAATTTCATACCATGTAAAATACATTTGGCTATTAACAGACCTCTACCATTTTGGGAACTGCTGCTATACAGTCACACAATAGGTTTCTCTGACTTGGTGGCCTGATACGGCTAGTCAATTTAAGAGATCACATGAAGCTCAAGGGTGACAAAAGATGTGTGTATAGAGTCACATTTCAGATGGGGATGATTTGATTAGACATCAGACTAGGAAAATAGAGTTTGGCAATTGTAAAGATACAAGAGTCGTTGAAATCATAGGAAAAAGAGGGACTCTGATTCAGGATTTGCAAAATTATATGAAAAAAAGTAAGATGGAAAACATTAATTGTAGCTATTTTATGTTATATTTACATTGCTAAAGCTAAAAAATAATGTAGTCGGATGTTTTTATTGATATAGATTATAGATCAACTGCAGGGTAAGGATAAAATATTTTTTTGCAAAGGACATTGACGATAAACAATTGATTAATTTGTTAATTTCCTAACACAGATCAAAATGGCCTAAAAAGTGGCAAATTACAACTAGGTGATACCAACCTACAGTTAAGAGGTTTATCTGGTAATCAAAATGGGAAAATAAACTTTGGTAATAGTGGGGAGACAAGGACATTTGAAATCAAAGGACAACATGAATTTAAGGGAGGATTTGGAAAATCATCAGAGGAAGATAAGGAAGGAGAAAAGTTTAAGTTAATAAAATATTTTTACAAACTTTTAGTGTTCATCTAATTTAAAGATGAGCTCCAGTGGTTTACATACTTCTAACATTTTGAGAACTGCTGCTATACAGTCAGACCAGCACAGTACTTTTAGCAAAGGGCATTGACTGTAAACAATTGATTCATTTGTTAATTTCTTAACACAGATCAAATTCGCCTGAAAAGTGGCAAATTAAAACAAGGTGATACCAACCTACATTTGGGAGGTTTATCTGGTAATCAAAATGGGAGAATAAACTTTGGTAATAGTGGGGAAACAAGGACATTTGAAATCAAAGGACAACATGATTTTAAGGGATTTGGAAAATCATCTGAGGAAGATAAGGAAGGAGAAAAGTGTAAGTTAATAAAATATTTTTTCTAACTTTTAGCGTTTATCTAATTTTAAGTAACTCAAATAAGGTGGTGGAATATAATTAAGACTACATGTACTGTATACATTCTATGCTTTCTGAGAGCAATTTAAAAACAACGAAAATCATCAATTTAAATTCAGTTTAATGTTTCACACCTTTTTACATATTAATAGGGAATGTCAAACTAAACTTAGGTTGGTCTTTTTGGTTAACCAACTAGCAAGAGTTTGGAATATGTGGGGAGACAGGGAGTTTTAAAATCTAAGGACAGCATGAAATTATGGCAGGATTTGGGAAGTAATTTGAAGAAGATAGAAAAATAAAAAAATAAGTAAGTTAATGATAAATGTTGTCCACTATTAGTGTTTTTCCAACAATAGTTGCATTGCCGTTGTTAAATTTAAATGGTAACTCCACTTTCGTGGGAAAAAATAGCAAATAAAATAAAATAATATATCATATACAATTGTGACACAAGTCATATTGTAATTGAAAGTTTTAAAAAAGTACCTTCCCTTTTCAATCTGCAGCTCTGTCATTTTCTGCAAAATGCAATATGGCTACCTGGAAGTATTCTGTAAGCAGAATGTGTACAGAATGCTCGACAGAAGCACCATTTATTGCTTGCGTGATTGGCTCATTGATTTTCCCAGAAGTCTACGCTAAGATACAAGTCAGATTTCAGGAATTTCTTGCAATAAAAATGTCATTTTTGGTGAGAAATCACGTCTAAAGGGATGCAGACCCTGCAATTTTCGTCATTAGAACATTGCAGGTGCAAAATCTTACAAGGATTTTGACAAACTTTTTGACAAACTTTGTTGCGGATTCCTACCCTTTGTTATTCAGTTAGTCTAATGGGAGTGGTTTCAAAATTCCCTTCTGGGTGATCTATATACATACATAGATCACCCAGGGGGGTATTTTTTTCTCAACAAAAGTGGAGTTAATATTTAAGGCTGGGTTCAGACTGTTGTGACTTAGATGCTGGTTTTCCCACATCCAATTTGCATAGCAGGAGATTCTGACTGGCTCTCTATGGAGCTGGTTCACACATCTCTGCAATGGCTCTGGTGCAAAGTGCACAGGAGTCCTGTGCATCTTTTGGTATGTTTCAGGTCTGAATTCAGCCAAAAATTTGGGCTGAAATCGGACCTGAAACAGTGAATGGGGGCACAAAAGACTCTTGCTATGAGCCTGTCAGAAACTATAAAATCAGGCCGAGACAGAAGTACAGTTAAATCACACTTGTTTAATAATAAAAGTAAATAGAAAAAACATAGTCAAAACATAGCCAGAGTTCAGGAACCAAAATGGATAGTCAGACAAGCCAAATGTCAGGGAGCCAGAGATGAGCGTAGCAAGCAGGATCTTAAACCAGAAGGGATGTCAGCCAAGCAAGTCTTTTAACAGAAATGCAGGAGAGTGTCTCTGTAATGTTAATTACCTCAGTAAAAATATAATATTTCCATTGCTGCATTTAAAAATAAGGTAGTGAGATATTTTTATTGCTATAAGTTATGTACATAAAAGGTGAAGTTAAAACAAAAATAGAGCTTTTGAAACTTTTGCAAGGGACTTTGTTTAAAACCAATTAAATCATTTGTCAATTTTCTAAAACAGATCGAACTGACCTGAAAAGTGGCAATTTCCAATTAGGTGATGCCAATCTGCAGTTAGGGGGTTTATTTGGTAATAAAAATGGGAAAATAAAATTCGATAATGGTGGGGAGACAAGGACATTTGAAATCAAAGGACAACATGAAATTAAGGGAGGATTTGGGAAAACTTCTGAGGAAACTGAGGAAGCTAAAGGTGGAGGTAAGCGTAAGTTAATAAAACATTTTTTTTTACTAACTTGTAGTGTCAGATCTACTAATTTAAAGTAACTTAAATAAGGTGGGGAGACAAGGAATTATGAATCAATAAACAGCATGACATTAAGGGTGTTTCTGGGAAATCATCCAAGGAAGATAAAGAAATTAGTGATAACTGTTTTCAAGCTTTTAAAATGTCAAATATAATTATCCAAAAATGCTGGTGGAATATAATTACTTTAAATGAATGATTATTGGGAAAAGTTGATAACTTGTTACATTTTTTAAACGAATCTAATTGACTTTAAAAATGGCAAAATTCATGAGATACAAACCTAAACGTTGTGGACTTTTTGGTCATTGATGTGGCAAAATAGAGTTTGGTATTGCTATAGATTATGGAATTAAAAGGTGAAATTAAAACAAAAATAAAGCTTTTGTAATCTTTGCAAGGGACATTGGTTAAAAACAATTAAAATAATTTGTTAATTTTCTAACACAGATCGAACTGACCTGAAAAGTGGCAATTTCCAATTAGGTGATGCCAATCTGCAGTTAGGGGGTTTACTTGGTAATAAAAATGGGAAAATAAACTTGAATAACGGTGGGGAGACAAGGACATTTGAAATCAAAGGACAACCTAAAATTAAGGGAGGATTTGGGAAAACTTCTGAGGAAACTGAGGAAGCTAAAAGTGGAGGTAAGCAGAAGTTAATAAAGCATTCTTTTCTACTAACTTGTAGTGTCAGATCTTCTAATTTAAAGTAACTTAAATAAGGTGGGGAGACAAGGAGTTATGAATCAATAGACAACATGTAATTAAGGGTGTTTCTGGGAAATCATCCAAGGAAGATAAAGAAATTAGTGATAACTGTTTTCAAGCTTTTAAAATGTCAAATATAATTATCCAAAAATGCTGGTGGAATATAATTACTTTAAATGGATGATTATTGGGAAAAGTTGATAACTTGTTACATTTTTAAAACCAATCTAATTGACTTTAAAAATGGCAAAATTCATGAGATACAAACCTAAACCTTGTGGACTTTTTGGTCATTGATGTGGCAAAATAGAGTTTAGTATTGCTATAGATTATGGAATTAAATGGTGAAGTTAAAACAAAAATAGAGCTTTTGAAACTTTTGCAAGGGACTTTGTTTAAAACCAATTAAATCATTTGTCAATTTTCTAAAACAGATCGAATTGACCTGAAAAGTGGCAATTTCCAATTAGGTGATGCCAATCTGCAGTTAGGGGGTTTATTTGTTAATAAAAATGGGAAAATAAAATTCGATAATGGTGGGGAGACAAGGACATTTGAAATCAAAGGACAACCTGAAATTAAGGGAGGATTTAGGAAAACTTCTGAGGAAACTGAGGAAGCTAAAGGTGGAGGTAAGCGTAAGTTAATAAAACATTTTTTTTTTACTAACTTATAGTGTCAGATCTTCTAATTTAAAGTAACTTAAATAAGGTGGGGAGACAAGGAGTTATGAATCAATAGACAATGTGACATTAAGGGTGTTTCTGGGAAATCATCCAAGGAAGATAAAGAAGTTAGTAATAACTGTTTTCCAGCCTTTAGTCTTGATATGCAAGTAGCTTTGCAGTGATTTTTTCAAAGTTGTTCAAAGTTTTTGCAATAGCGTTTTTTAGCGTTAGTGTTTTAAGCATTTTTTGTTGTGATTTTTTTTTTCAATGGGATCAAAACACATTAAAAAACAATGGAGAGCCATGTTTTTGAGCATTTATCTGTGTTTTTTTGAAGTTTTTAGGTGTTTTTTGGTGGTAGAGCGTTTTTACGGCTGAAAAACTCCTCTCAGAACCCACTAGTTTTGTGGGGTTTCTTACAGCCAAAAATCACCACAGCCAAAAACAGCTGATAACAGCCTCTGTGTGCATGGACACATAGGATAACACACTGGAAGGTTTATTGACTGTAGAAAAAAAAGTCTGAAGCCACAATCAGCAGCTGTAAAAAAGTCCAATAACATTCAGTGTGCACGAGACAGTATCAAATATAATTATTCAAAAATGCTGGTGGAATATAGTTAATTTAAATAGCTGGTTATTGGGAAAAGTTGATAACTTGTTACATTCTTAAAACAGAGCTAATTGACTTGAAAAATGGCAAATTTTAGGAGATACAAACCTAAACCTTGTGGAACTTTTTGGTCATTGATGTGGCAAAATAGAGTTTGGTATTGCTATAGATTATGGAATTAAAAGGTGAAATTAAAACAAAAATAAAGCTTTTGTAATCTTTGCAAGGGACATTGGTTAAAAACAATTAAAATAATTTGTTAATTTTCTAACACAGATCGAACTGACCTGAAAAGTGGCAATTTCCAATTAGGTGATGCCAATCTGCAGTTAGGGGGTTTATTTGGTAATAAAAATGGGAAAATAAACTTGAATAACGGTGGGGAGACAAGGACATTTGAAATCAAAGGACAACCTAAAATTAAGGGAGGATTTGGGAAAACTTCTGAGGAAACTGAGGAAGCTAAAAGTGGAGGTAAGCAGAAGTTATTAAAGCATTCTTTTTACTAACTTGTAGTGTCAGATCTTCTAATTTAAAGTAACTTAAATAAGGTGGGGAGACAAGGAGTTATGAATCAGTAGACAACATGAAATTAAGGGTGTTTCTGGGAAATCATCCAAGGAAGATAAAGAAATTAGTGATAACTGTTTTCAAGCTTTTAAAATGTCAAATATAATTATCCAAAAATGCTGGTGGAATATAATTACTTTAAATGGACGATTATTGGTAAAAGTTGTTAACTTGTTACATTTTTAAAACCAATCTAATTGACTTTAAAAATGGCAAAATTCATGAGATACAAACCTAAACCTTGTGGACTTTTTGGTCATTGATGTGGCAAAATAGAGTTTAGTATTGCTATAGATTATGGAATTAAATGGTGAAGTTAAAACAAAAATAGAGCTTTTAAAACTTTTGCAAGGGACTTTGTTAAAAACCAATTAAATCATTTGTCAATTTTCTAAAACAGATCGAACTGACCTGAAAAGTGGCAATTTCCAATTAGGTGATGCCAATCTGCAGTTAGGGGGTTTATTTGTTAATAAAAATGGGAAAATAAAATTCGATAATGGTGGGGAGACAAGGACATTTGAAATCAAAGGACAACCTGAAATTAAGGGAGGATTTGGGAAAACTTCTGAGGAAACTGAGGAAGCTAAAGGTGGAGGTAAGCGTAAGTTAATAAAACATTTTTTTTTTTTACTAACTTATAGTGTCAGATCTTCTAATTTAAAGTAACTTAAATAAGGTGGGGAGACGAGGAGTTATGAATCAATAGACAATGTGACATTAAGGGTGTTTCTGGGAAATCATCCAAGGAAGATAAAGAAGTTAGTAATAACTGTTTTCCAGCCTTTAGTCTTGATATGCAAGTAGCTTTGCAGTGATTTTTTCAAAGTTGTTCAAAGTTTTTGCAATAGCGTTTTTTAGCGTTAGTGTTTTAAGCATTTTTTGTTGTGATTTTTTTTTCAATGGGATCAAAACACATTAAAAAACAATGGAGAGCCATGTTTTTGAGCATTTATCTGTGTTTTTTTGAAGTTTTTAGGTGTTTTTTGGTGGTAGAGCGTTTTTACGGCTGAAAAACTCCTCTCAGAACCCACTAGTTTTGTGGGGTTTCTTACAGCCAAAAATCACCACAGCCAAAAACAGCTGATAACAGCCTCTGTGTGCATGGACACATAGGATAACACACTGGAAGGTTTATTGACTGTAGAAAAAAAAGTCTGAAGCCACAATCAGCAGCTGTAAAAAAGTCCAATAACATTCAGTGTGCACGAGACAGTGTCAAATATAATTATTCAAAAATGCTGGTGGAATATAGTTAATTTAAATAGCTGGTTATTGGGAAAAGTTGATAACTTGTTACATTCTTAAAACAGAGCTAATTGACTTGAAAAATGGCAAATTTCAGGAGATACAAACCTAAACCTTGTGGAACTTTTTGGTCATTGATGTGGCAAAATAGAGTTTGGTATTGCTATAGATTATGGAATTAAAAGGTGAAATTAAAACAAAAATAAAGCTTTTGTAATCTTTGCAAGGGACATTGGTTAAAAACAATTAAAATAATTTGTTAATTTTCTAACACAGATCGAACTGACCTGAAAAGTGGCAATTTCCAATTAGGTGATGCCAATCTGCAGTTAGGGGGTTTACTTGGTAATAAAAATGGGAAAATAAACTTGAATAACGGTGGGGAGACAAGGACATTTGAAATCAAAGGACAACCTAAAATTAAGGGAGGATTTGGGAAAACTTCTGAGGAAACTGAGGAAGCTAAAAGTGGAGGTAAGCAGAAGTTAATAAAGCATTCTTTTCTACTAACTTGTAGGTCAGATCTTCTAATTTAAAGTAACTTAAATAAGGTGGGGAGACAAGGAGTTATGAATCAAATAGACAACATGTAATTAAGGGTGTTTCTGGGAAATCATCCAAGGAAGATAAAGAAATTAGTGATAACTGTTTTCAAGCTTTTAAAATGTCAAATATAATTATCCAAAATGCTGGTGGAATATAATTACTTTAAATGGACGATTATTGGGAAAAGTTGTTAACTTGTTACATTTTTAAAAACCAATCTAATTGACTTTAAAAATGGCAAAATTCATGAGATACAAACCTAAACCTTGTGGACTTTTTGGTCATTGATGTGGCAAAATAGAGTTTAGTATTGCTATAGATTATGGAATTAAATGGTGAAGTTAAAACAAAAATAGAGCTTTTGAAACTTTTGCAAGGGACTTTGTTTAAAACCAATTAAATCATTTGTCAATTTTCTAAACAGATCGAACTGACCTGAAAAGTGGCAATTTCCAATTAGGTGATGCCAATCTGCAGTTAGGGGGTTTATTTGGTAATACAAATGGGAAAATAAACTTCAATAACGGTGGGGAGACAAGGACAGTTGAAATCAAAGGACAGCATGAAATTAAGGGAGGATTTGGTAAAACTTCTGAAGAAACTGAGGAAGCTAAAAGTGGAGGTAAGCGTTAGTTAATAAAAATTTTTTTTTACTAACCTGTAGTGTCAGATCTTTTAATTTAAAGAACTTAAATAAGGTGGTGGAATATATATATATATATTACACCTTTTATGCTTATAGGAACAGTTAAATGACAGGTTAATTTTTTTTAAACAAAATTGACTTAAAAGGTGGTAAAATACAACCATAAGCTGTCAATCTAAACCTGGGGGAGGGGGTTTTGACATGGTAAAACAATATTAGTGGTAATAGTATATACTGGATATGTAATAATATATATATATATATAATATAATATATATAATATAATATATATAATATAATATAATATAATATATATAATAATATAACATGAAAGTAAGGCTGTTTCTGGGAAATCATCCAAGAAAGAGAAGTTAGTAAAACTGTTGTTCAGCTTTTAGTGTCAAATATAATTGTCCAAAAATGTTGGTGGAATATAATTACTTTGAATGTATGGTTATTGGAAAAGTTGATAGCATGTTGAATTCTAGACATGTGCATTTGTTTTCGTCCGAATGCATTTTGTACGAATTTCAGGTATTTTTGTTATCGTTTTAACAAACGATAACGAAAGTGCAGAATCCAAAAAAACAAAAGATCCGGCTTTATTTTCGTTGTCGTTGTGACACAGTTCGATATAGAGAGGAGACATGATGCTGACAATAACAATCTGTGTCTATCGAACCTGTGGTGAATGTGCCTAACCTTTACTCTATTAGTCCAGGATTATTCTACATAGAGAGAAAATATTTGAAAGATTGCTGCTGGAATTGGGTGGGGGAAGTAAAATAAAAATAATGATGATGAGGAATGTTATTGGCTGATTGTAACCAAAGAGGAGGAGCAGTAAAATGGCTAGAACTAAGTACACATGTACAGCTAACTTACTTTCACTTACGATTGCTAGCAGAGAGAGACACACTCACTGAATCATTTCAGAAGACAGTCAATCTTAACACTAATGCCGCATACACACGTAACAGACTATCCGGCGGACTTTCCGCC